>NC_089505.1:185420614-186039268 GCF_036850995.1 Saccopteryx leptura | reverse complement strand
GGGTGGCAAAGGAGATGGGTGTTTCTTCTGTGTGCCTGTTCTGGGAATTTAACCCGGGAATTCCACATGCCTAGCTGATGCTCTACTACTGAGCCAACTGGCTAGGGCCTAATCCCTTGAGTACTTTTTGTCTGAGAAGCTTTTTATTTCTCCTTCAATTTTAAATGATAACCTTGCTGGATAAAGAAGTCTTGGTTATAGGTTCTTGTTTTGCATCACTTTGAATATTTCTTGTCAATCCCTTCTGGCCTCACGTGTTTCTGTTGAGAAGTTGGATGTCATTCTTATAGGGGCCTCTCTGTAGGTAATTAACTGCTTTTCTCTTTCAGCTTTTAGTATTCTTTCTTTGTCTCTTCTTTTTTGTGTGTGACAGAGACAGAGAGAGAGAGAGAGAAAGAGACAGGAACAGACAGACAGGAAGGGAGAGAGATGAGAAGCATCAATTCTTCATTGTTGCTCCCCAGCTGTTCATTGATTACTTTTTTATATGTGCCTTAACCAGGGGGTGACAGCAGATTGAGTTACCCTTGTTCAAGCCAGCAACCTTTGGCTTAAGCTAGTGAGCCTTGCTCAAACCAGATGAGCCTCTGTTCAAGCCATCAACCTTGGGGTTTCAAACCTGGGTCCTCTGCATTCCAGTCTGATGCTCCATCCATTGAGCCACTGCTGGTTCTAGCTCTTTCTTTGTCTCTTAACTTTGGCACTTTAATTATGCTGTGTCTTAGTGTAGGCCTCCTTGGGTTCCTATTTAATGGGACTTTTTGTGCTTCTTGAACTTGTGTGACTTTTTCCTTCATCTATTTAGGGAAATTTTTAGCTATGATTTCTTCAAACAAGTTCTCTATTCCTTGTTGTTTCTCTTCTCCTTCAGGAACCCCTATAATGTGGATGTTGTTTCTCTTCATGTTGTCACAGAGGTCCCTTAGAGTATCCTTCATCTTTTTGAGCCTCTTTTCTTTTTGTTGGTTTGCTTCTGTGCTTTCATTTATATTGTCATATAAATCACTGATTTGATCCTCAGCTTCATCCAGTCTGCTGTTGATTACTTCTATTGCAGTATTCACTTCTTATACTGTATTTGTCATTTCTGACTGATTCTTTTCTATGATTTCAATGTTCTTTTTGATGCTTGCTATCTCTTGATTTAGGTGCTCATTATGTCCATCCATTGCTTATCTAAGATCCTTGAGCATGGTAAAAATCATTAATTTAAACTCTGCCTCTGGTAGTTTGGTTACTTTCATTTCACTTAGTTCTTTTTCTGAGTATGTCTCTTGTTGATTCATTTGGGTCACATTTCTTTATCTGCCCATTTTGCCTGTGTATTTGGTAGCACTGTCAGCCTTTAAAATTTTGTGCTGCTTTTATGAAGAAGATGGGATCAGTTGTACTGACCTCCAGGCCATCTGTTTTCCATGTTCTAGGAATGTTTTTTGAGGGTACTATTTTCCCTTTTGTTTTATTTGGGTATGGAATGCAGTTGGTCCTTTGTGAGTATGGTTATTCCTTTACCCTAACTTGTTCTAAGGGTCCACCTTGATCATGTATATTATACAATGTGCAATGTCTGTCCTGTTGGGTGTATTTATTCTCCACGGGGTCTCATGGCTGCTAGACTCCTCCTTTGGGCATGTTGCTGGTGTATCTAGCAGAGTCTATGGTTGGTGCTGTCTGCCACCCACTACCAGTTGTGTTGGCTCTAGATCTTCTTGGGTTGGCATCAGCTGTTGTTTGTAACCTACTGTGAGCTACCTGTGTGTAGCTACTGCACTTTTCACTTTTTGTGTCTGTGTTTTCTGTGCCTGGGTAGTGTGGGAGCAGCCAACCTCTGTATAAGGTTCATCTTTCTCCTGCTTAGTGATGACAGCAGCTCTGTGAAAACCCCAAGCTCTGTAAGATTTGTCTCTACTTTTCAGCTGCTCCTTTATCTTTTGCAGCTGCCTAGTCTTCCCACAGAGTCTTCTGTAGAAAGATTGTAGTGTGGGTTCAGATTGGCCTCACCCAACCAACCTTTTTACAGGTTGCACATTTGGTGGGTTAGGGCTGCTGAGGCTGGGAATACATTAGTGAGTCCTTCTACTTTAGGGATCTCTTGGTCAGAAGCTCAGTACAGGTGTGGCCCCTACTCCAGAGTCTAATCTCTCAGCCACTGCTATATACTCAAATTTTATTTCTCCCCAACAAAGTGAGCGGCAGGTTCAGATTGAGTGTGGCTATCAGTCCCCTCTGCAGATGTTCTTACAGCTGGTGAGACCTTGGTCTCAGGGAGGAAAACTGAGAGAGTCCTCTCCTGTGGCAAACCATGCCTTCCCAAGGTGGCTAAGCCCCTCAGACAGATCCAACAATAGGTTCACAGGTACCCACATGTTAAATGTCCATGCTTCAAACTTCTTCCCTTCCCTCTGTGGAATCTAGCCCAGCGGGACAGAATATCCAGCACAAGGCAGCTGACTCTACAGCTCTGCCCTATCCAATGCACATAAGCCTGTCTGCCAGTGCTGATCACAGAGAGTGGAACTTGTCTCAGCTGGGCCATGTGTGAAGAGTGTTTCCTTAAGATACCACTCCAGCAAGGCTTGTTAGGTCCTAAACTGATGCTCTCCACAGATGGCCACTAAATGTGCTAGTTCTGGGCCTTTCTGGCAGCAACGTAGTGCAGACTTGTGGGAAACACTGCCTGTAACTGGCTCTTAGCCACCTTCTTGGAGCTACAAGCAATCCAGAGTTTGTATCTGCCTCTGCTGGGCCCAGGTGTTCATGGAAGTACCAAGCTGCACACCTAGGCTGACTTTTACCCACTCTAGACCTGAGGGAAGTTCAGCTTAAAAGGCCATGGTCCCCTTAAAAGACCTCTGTCTGCTGGTTGTCTGTTAGGTGAGGCCACTGAAAGAACCTCTGGTAGAGTCTAGGGTGTGCGACAATTCAGGGATTAGGAAGGGTGTTGGGTATGGCGTTGCTCCTTGGGCCTAGTGTCAGTCTGTCCAGACTTTTTTTTTAACAGATCTCAGTAGGGTGTGGCCCCAGGAGTCCAGTGGGTGTGGCCTCTGAGACACAGAGGTGTGGTCTGCCTGCAGTTTAGACAGTTTCCACTGAGTCTCCCCTGAGATGGAAGTACCAGTTTTAGAGTCAGGAGCTTTGGCCTCAACAGCAGAAAGCTGAGTAACTGACATGCCCCCCTACTTCCTGGCCTCTCAGTAACAACCTGTTGCCATGACTTGGGTAGGAGAGACTCCTGAGGGAGGAGCAACTGCTTTTCCCCAGGCTGATGCCTCTCAGCAGGGACTACTTCACACAAGAAAGCAGTACTGGACAATGACTCAGCACAGGAATTCTGGTGGCTGTTCCCCACAGTGTCTCTCCCTGGGTCTCCAACTTTATATTCTCCTCATGCAACTCCAGTCCTCTCAGTGCTCCCTCCACCAGAGCCCTCGCTAAGTAGCTATGAATGAGATTTTCTGCTTGGCTCTTTAAGACAGAGCCTGCATCTCTGAGAGCTCAGTCTCTTTCTCACAGACAGAAAACCGGCTCTTTTCACCTTCAAATACTGTGTGGGCATCTGTTCTAGGCTCTGGGGCTCTAGGCGTGGACTCAGGGCCTGGGGCTGAGGATCCACACCTCTCAGGGTGAAGATCTTGCAGTGAGAGTCCCTCTAGAGCTGCTCCTAGGAGCAGAGCAGTCCCCTCCATGTCTCAGCCCTTCCTACCAGTCTAGGTGTGGCTTCTGTGATTCTTGGTTTTAGACTCCTCTTTGTTTAGTCCAAAGTTGGTTTTTCAAGATGATTATTCTTAAATTAATTTGTAATCCAATTTGGTCCTGGGAGGTGGCAGTTGGAATATCTGCTTATTCTGTTACCATCTTAGAATCTCTGTCTGTATTCAAACTTTTTAAGAAGCTTATTGAGTACTGCACAAAAGTATGCTAAACCTTTCATACTTCATACATGTGAAGTTTCCTGGGGTGGGGTTTCTTTTCTTTCTCCTGTAGTTTCCTATTCTCTTGCTTCTTCTTCAGCTAAGCGTTCTTGTTCCAAATCCAATATGTCCTCATTAATAAATCCCTGAATAATGACTTCTGGGAGCTCCTCAATATCATCTTCATCCATACCCAAGTTAATGTAGTTTGTCATTTCAACCACAGCCTTGTTGCTTTTTGTAAATTTTGTGCTATGATGTTACAATGGCCAGAATGTCACTAGGTCAGTGGTCGGCAAACTCATTAGTTAACAGAGCCAAATATCAACAGTACAATGACTGAAATTTCTTTTGAGAGCCAAATTTTTTAATCTCAAACTATACAGGTAGGTACATTGTTATTAACTTAGGGTACTCCTAAGCTGGTCAAAGAGCTGCACTCAAGGGGCCAAAGAGCCATATGTGGCTCGCGAGCCGCGGTTTGCCGACCACCGCACTAGGTGATAGAATATTTACCAATTATAATTTTATGGAACTACTGTAGTATATGTGGCCTGTCTTTGACTGAAATATCAATATTCAGTGCATGACCATTAGTGCCATTTTCTTCGTTGTTTTCTACTGTAGGTCCTTTGTTCCTTCTTTTCTCTTTTGCTACTTACCTTTGTGATTTGATGACTTTTTGTGTTTGTATTCTTTCACTCCTTTATTATATTCTTTCATGTATCTACTGTGAATTTTTTCTTTGTGGTTTCTATAAGGCTTACATAAAATATAATCATAATGTCTAATTTTAAGCTGATAGTCACTTTAATAGCATACAGAAACTTTGTATTTTTCTCCCATCACATTTATTGATATTATCATACACATCAATTTTATATTATATATCTATAACAAATTATTGTAGTTATAGTTATTTTTAATATTTGTTTTTAACTTTTAAATTAGATTTATAAGTGATTTAAGTAATACCATTACAATATTAAAAAATCCTTGACTAATGAATATTACACATTCATATTTTATCAGGTAATTAGCATCATTTCATTTCAGTTTGTAAAGTGTCTCTAAATATATTTTTATGTTAGGGGATGAAGTTCCTAGATTTTGAGTCTTTGAGGAAAGTTTTTTATCTTCTCTTCATGTCTAAAAAACAACTTTGCCAGGTTTAATATTCTTGGGTGACTTTTTTCTTTAAATATTTTGAATATATCATCACACTGTCTCCTGGCATGCAAAGTTTTTGCTGAGAAATTTCCTGATAATTTGTGGGGATTCCCTTACCTGTAACAAGTCACTTTTCTCCTGCTGCTTTCAAAATTCTCTTTGTATTTGACTGTTGGCAATTTAATTTTTATGTGTCTTCGTGTAACCAATTTTAGGTTTAATTCATGTGTAGTCCTTTGAGACACATTAATTTGAATGTCCTTTTCTCTCTCCATGTTTGGGAAGGGTCCATCCATTATTTCTTAAAATACTTTCTGTCCTTTTTCTTCTTCTCTTTTTAGGATCTTCATAATGCACATATTGCTTCTTTGATGGCTTTCATTAAGTCCTGTAGAATTTCTTTAATCTTTTTTATTTTTGTTTTCTTTTACTCCTTTAACAAGATAATTTCATATGATCTATCTTTGAGTTCACTAATGCTTTCTTATGCTTGGTTGATTTAACTATTAAAGCTCTCTGGAAATCTTTAGTGTAGTCACTATATTCTTCAGCTCTAGGATTTTTTTTTTTTAATTTGATGGTTTCTATTTCTTTGTTGTATGTATCATTTTGTTCATATATTGTTTTTCTAACTACATTTAGTTGTTTTTGTAGTTCTCTGAACTTCTTTTAAAAGAATAGTCTAAATTCTTTTTGTGAGACAGTTTGTAGATCTTTGTTTCTTAGAGTCAATTGTTGGAGCTTTATTAGTTTCCTTTGGTGGTGTTATGTTTACTTGATTCTTCATGGTCATTGCATTATGGCCTTCATATTTGCACATAGCCCAGTCTTTATGGGTTCATTTTGGTTGGAAAAGATATTCACCAGTCACCTCAACTTAGAGTACTGGGTAGCTTAGTTGTTCATAGGCATGTGGGCTTGCTTCCGGGTTCTTCAGTTGGACAAGGCCACTGCTCACCTTATGAGATGGTGGGTGTGAGGAAAGGTGTTATAGGTTTCATGGTTGGATGGGCCTACTTGCTGGGATCTGCATTCAGAGTAAGCTACAGGGTGAGCTTCTTGGTTGGATGTGGCTTCAGTCATGTGGGGCCATTATTTGGGTTCTGAAATTGTTTTGGTTTGGTAGGGTTGCAGGCTCTGATCCCTTGGAGGGTGGTGACACTGGTTGGATTCCATGACTGGGATGAGCTGCAGGCTATACTCTCCATTGTTCTTAACTGTGTGGAACTTCAAGCTGAAGGATGTTTCTGCTGGTTAGACTCTGTGTTTAAGCAGGGGCACGGGCCAGTTTTCATGGTTAAGTGGGGCTTCAGGTTGTGTTCTATGATGAATGGGTGTGGGAGCTGTAGGCTATGTTCCAAAGTTGGCAGGGCCACAGACTGAACTTTGAAATTTAATAGATTACTGGCTGTGCTGGTCGTGTTCTCGGGTCATATGAGACCTCTATCTGTACCCTACAGTTAGGTGGGGTCAGAGATAATGCTCCTTGATTGGGCAGGGTTGCTGTCTGCAATCTTTGGTTGGGTAGGGCTATGGGCTATACTTTTTAATTGGCCTGGGTTACTGGCTAGACTCTGAATGGCAAAGGCCATTGTTTATGTTCAACAGTCAGGCAGGGTTGTATGGTGGGCTTCATTGCTGAGTGGGGCTTTTGGCTGGGCTCCACAGTTAGGCATTAGTTGGATTGCTCATGGTCAGTGTGCAAGTTTCCTGGTAATGCAGAGCAAGAGGCTATGCCCCCAAATTGGGCAAAGGCTGCATATTTAGATCCTTGCCCATTTCAGACTATAGGATATATTTTGTGGCTGCTGGGCATCTGTGTCCATGCTTCCTAGTAGGGAAGTACATGGGGCCTATGCTTTGTGGTTCTGTGGGATTACAAGTATGCACTGTTGCACTGGTGAAAGATAATATGTACTCCTCAACCAGTATAGTCTTTTGTCTGGATATTCCAATCAGGCAGAACTGACAACTGCCCTCCCTGGACATATAGGAGCACTAGCTTGGCTCTGATAATGGGTAGAGATGCTGGTTGGGATCTCAGCTCAGTGATAAGACAGGCAGAAACATAGTCTACCAGATCTGAGTGTTAGTTACATTAAGTCTCATGCCTTTCTCCATCTCTACTGGATCCCCAGTGGGTTGAGCTCCAAAGGTTCCCTAGTGATTCTTGTGAGGCAGGAGTTAAGTGAATCTCCCAGCAAGCATCCCTTAATGCTGGGGAAGCTAGATGTAGAAACTATACCACTGGGTTTTCTTTTTCTCAGAGGAGAAGCTGTTGGCCAAGGAGGAAGAACTCTCAGGTGCTGTGTGGCTAGGGGGAGAGACAATGCAGTCTAAGTGGAACTGCTACTCTTGCTTTTTTTTTTCTTGTTATTTGTAACTCTGTGCTTGGTAGCCTGATTATAAGGTAGGAGCTGTGGTCTTAGTGGTCTCTGTTGGCCAGGGGTGTATTTCAGCCTCACCTTCTGGGTAGTACTGGGATTTTTAGAATGGTGCCTTGTCCATAAACAACTACTAGTTGTTTTTCTCATGAGAATGATTTAAATTGGGAATGACCCATGTTACCATCTTGATGATACCACTATATCTAATTTTATTATGTATTATAAATGTTCTATCTTCTAGTCCTAACATCTGGGTCATATCTGAGTCTGTTTTTGTTGATTGCTTTATCTTTTTGAGATGGGTTTTTGTTTTTACTTCTTTGAAAGCTGGTCATCTTGTGTAGGACAGAACAGACTATGGTAAATATTATTCATGACCAGAAATGGCATGCCATTTACTTTGCCAGTCTTTCTGCACTGTGGGTGGGGGTGGGAGATGATCAGTCTAGTCATAACTTATGTTGGTTTGGTTTTTGTTGTTGTTCTGGTGATCGTTTGTTCACAACGGTTCTTAAAACTCCTCCAGTCTTACCTGTGTTTGGAATAGTGGCTGGTGTTTAAAGAAGCTTCCTCCATGCTCAAGCCTCAAGTTTGTCTTTCCTTTGTTACTAAACTTTAGGGAGCATTTCTCTCTGTATTCTTCCCCATCTCTCCCATAGGTTGATGTTATTTGTAACTCAGTGCTTGGGAGCCTGATGATAAGGTAGGAGCTGTGTCTCTGTGTCTTCAGGATGAGGCCATAGAAGTGACCCTGCCCTTTTTACTTAAATAGTAGACTTTACTATTTTCTTACCCCTATCCCAGGGTTACAGGGTATTTTTATGATCTCTTCTTTCAGCTACAGTGGGTCATAACCTGTGACTGGGAAATCAGTTTTGCTGCCCTTCTCAGAAAATTAAGGCTTTTGTTCCCAAGAGGAGATAAAGATGGAATATTCCGGTGGGGTTTTATGTTGTTCTGCAGTGACTTCTGTTCCTTCACAAGGAACAGCTCTCCCTGAGCCAGCATTTCTGAGTTGCATCTCTAATGACATTCTGAATTGAAAGATTCTTTGTTGGGTGCTAGTTTATTTACAGAAGAATGTTTAGCAGCATCCCTGGTCTCTACCTATTGAACACTAGCAGCATTCCCTCAAGTAAGGCGATCAAGAATGTCTTCAGAATTTGCCATTTATCTTCTTGGAGGTAGTGCCAAGACCTACTCAGCAGTGGGGGTGCATGAAAGGAAGGCACTGCAGGACTGAAGAAAAAACACACAAGACACAACATAGATAAAAGTTGGGTACAGGGGCCTGCCAGCCTCTAGGACTGAGAGCCCAGATCTCTGCAGCCTCATCGTATTTATTGGTCTTTTTGCTTATCAAGCAAATTAGCAGAGCCTGGGTCAAATTAGCCTACAATGGATTTAGGTGTGGAGAAAGATGACCAACTGAGAGCCTCTCAGGCATATAGGAAAATAGCTACAGGGATCAGCTGCTTCCTATAAACAATCATAGAGCTTGCCAGAGCAGCGTTCTGCCCCCGCAGGACTTGGCATTCCGAAATCCTCACCAAAGACTTGTTTCAAGGCGGCAGTCTAATCTCTCAGCCATTTCTCTACAGGTATAGTTTTTTCCCATTTAGATCCCCTGCTCTGAATTCTCACCTTGCTCTCAGTCTTTCTTTTGACAACCTAGAAGGTCCATGGAGAAGAGCCTATGAGTGGTTGTAAATGTCCCCTGTGTTTGAAGATCCCCACAAGTTCTGTGTACTCACATGAGGCCACATTGGAACTGTAAAAATTTATTAATAGTTTTATCTGAACATTTCTTACTGGCTTATAAAAAGTCTCATGTATGCTCCAGTAAGCAAATGTTTGCATCCTGTCACTCCTTGGAGGCACCTGTTTTTCCCTAGACTTTAGATTAGTTGGTTACACTGTGACTTCAGCTCTCTACTGTGCTTAATACAAGTTGTGAATTTGCATACATTCAGGATATTTTTTGCTTTATGTTTTGGAACAATCTCTTTTCCAGCTTTCTACACTTTTAAGGGGAAGCTAGAAGTTTAACACACATAATTTTTAATCTTTTCAGCTCTAATGAAGATGAATTGGAAAGTTTAGGAAGTTAAGCAACTGCTCCATGGGAAAGAGATCTGAACCACAAGCTTTCTGGAGGTAAACATGGGTTCATTCCACACTGTTATTCTGACTCTTCATGTAGTGTCTTAGTATGTTATACTTAACCAGTGACTTTCTAAGGTGAAAATCCATAATCTTCAATATAGGTTTACAGCCTAGTGCAGAAAATTACTGGGCAAGGTGAGGAGAATTATGGTAGAGAAGTCTGTTATTGTGGGTGTCAGGCCTACTTTCATCTCCCTCCTAGAGGTTTCAAATTTAGACTCCTGAGGGGGGCAGGCAAGAAATACAAATGCGCGAAGTGTGCTGGGTCAGTGTTCACCCTCATTGTCCTTGACACTTGGGGTTTTACTTTTGATAGTAGAAGGGCTACAGAAAAAAAAAATTTTTAATAAAAAAAACAGCAGTGCAAATAGATTATGTGGGAACTTTCTCTCTGCCTAAAGACTGGCAAAATTTATTTGACCGGCACTGACTTTTTAAAAACTTGAGTATTTTAAGAGTTCCTAGGCACTACCTATTGCCTTAAAGCACCCATTAAAGTTACCTGTCTGCACATGAGATCATTTTATTCAGAATTAAATATTTATCAAGCATCCACAACTTGGTAGGCTCTGTTCTAGATTCTGAGGATCCAGCAATAAATTAAACAATCCCTGACTTTATATGGCACTTACATTTTGGTTTGTGATCTGTAATAGGGAGTATGAGAACTGCAGACATACAGGGTAGGCTGCCACCACTCACCTCCAGCCAGTTGTTGCTAACCATGGATGTTGACCTTGTGTTGCCAAAGTTAAAAAATTTCCAAGAGAAGCCAGAAGTCATATTTTTACTGTAATTTTCTTATTTTTAAATATGTGCTCACCATATTTTAAATAACTGGAGAGGTCAAAGCATCTCTGCAGACAGAATCTGACCTGGCTTGTGACCTTGTCTAGCACTATCTTTTCCTGGCTAGTCTCATTGAAAAGAAAGTGCAATGGAATGACAGCTGCAGCCATGTTAATTTTCTTCCCTGGAAGCAATGAGCCAGTTGGTTTGGCAATTCCAGAATTTAATTTGCAATACAAGGTCAACACTTTCAGTGAAAGCACTGAAAATCAGCCTTAAAACAAACAAAATAAAAATGGGACTGTACAAATTAGTGGGTGATTATTAACCTATTTTCAAAAGAATGATTGGTCCTGGCCATTTGGCTCAATGGTAGGGCTGGTAGAGTGTTGGCCCATGTGTGTATGTCCTGGGTTCGATTCCCGGTCAGGGCACACAGGAGAAGCACCCATCTGCTTCTCTACCCCTCCCCCTTTTGTTTCTCTCTCTCTCTCTCTCTCTCTCTCTCTCTACTTCTCCCCTCCTGCAGCCATGGCTTGATTGGAGTGAGTTGGCCCTGGTCACTGAGGATGACTCCATGACCTCTGCCTCAGGCACTAAAATAGCTTGTTTGCTCAGCAACACAGCAATGTCCCAGATAGGCAAAGCATCGCCCCCTAGTGGGTGAATCTGGTTGAGGTGCACGCTTGAGTCTCTCACTACCTCCCTTTCTCTCACTGAAAAAAAATGTGATCAATAGGTTACCTGCAAGCAGGTTGTATTACAATTATCAACCTGCTTGCAAGTTGGAGACTGGCTGTTAAACCATGATTCCTATTGTAGGTCACTTCCATTTCGCCAAGTATGCTGCACTGTGGTCCAAATTTTCAGCTGTTGTAAAAGTTTTGTAATGGTGCCATTAGTTCATAAAGTCCAGTGTTCGTGAATGGCTCAAACCAAGGTATATGGTAAATTTATAGCATTTGTAACTGTTCTTTTCCTTTTTTCTTGAAAAGAAAGCTACTTTGGACTTTCTTGACAATGTAGGACACACAGATAGTTAAACAGATGCATCAGTTCTTTGATTGTCTCCATATTTTGCCAGTTACAGAAGTGATAGTTGCTTTTAGGTATTATGGTAACTGCTCACTAATCACTAACTTACTGAAATTATTATTTGCTGACAGAGTTTACTCATTGTTCTATGAACTTGCCATTTTCATTTCCACTGTCATTCTATGCTTATAGTTTTCTTTCATCTACCTTTTCCTGTTTGAATTCTGATCCTGAACTTTCTTCAAAATTCACTCTGCTGCTCATGTATCCTTCTCACTGATTTGACACATCTGACTTCTGGAACTCATCTGACACCTATTTTATCTATCCACTCTATTTTCCATAACCTGTAACAGTATATAATTTTTACTGCACTGAGGACAAACATTCATGTATCAATATTTAAATCAGAGAGGACACCTTGCCCGCATCTTTTATGCTGTACAACGGGTCATAGGTTTCCTGATATTTCTCTGGCTCAAGGTGGGTCAATTTTTTTTTTTTTTGTATTTTTCTGAAGTTGGAAATGGGGAGGTAGTCAGACAGACTCCCGCATGCGCCTGACTGGGATCCACCCGGTATGCCCACCAGGGGGCAATGCTCTGCCCATCTGGGGCGTTGCTTGTTGCAATCAGGGCCATTCTAGCACCTGAGGCAGTGGCCTTGGAGCCATCCTCAGCGCCTGGGCCAACTTTGCTCCAAAGGAGCCTTGGTTGCCGGAGGGGAAGAGAGAGACAGAGAGGAAGGAGAGAAGGAGGGGTGGAGAAGCAGATGGGTGCTTCTCCTGTATACCCTGGCCGGGAATTGAACCCAGGACTCCTGCATGCCAGGCTGATGCTCTACCACTGAGCCAACTGGCCAGGGCCTC
Organism: Saccopteryx leptura; assembly: GCF_036850995.1. Classification (NCBI taxonomy): domain Eukaryota; kingdom Metazoa; phylum Chordata; class Mammalia; order Chiroptera; family Emballonuridae; genus Saccopteryx; species Saccopteryx leptura. The sequence goes on along the minus strand of NC_089505.1, from coordinate 186,026,942 downwards.
AAGGTGGGTCAATTTAAAAAAAAAACCAACTCTGTTCTGTAGGTTGTATACCAATTACAAGGGATCTCACTAAAAAAGCCCAAATTATAACTCATAAAAACTTGGAAATTGAAATTCTTTATTGCAAGTAATACTTGATCCTAACTCCCAGAGATTCCCAAGTAGGGAGGGACCCTGGGTTATACCCTTTCTTCACAAGACAGGGTAGCATACAGTTTTGCTTCTCCTCTAGTGATAGCTGCTTTTTACATGATGTATCACTTGGTACATGATCAAAACACTTTTTGATTCAACCACACATGAGATAATAACGGGATTTAGATGTCCTTTCTCAACTGAGCCTTACTGCATTCTGAATACTTGTGCAGAGAGATACTGACCATGCAGCCTTCTGTGAAGGATGAGAAGTAGTTTGCGCTACTGAAAGTTTTCTGAGTGTTATTATGTTATATATAAATTACATTAAAAACATTGTGTGCTTTTTGACTTGTACAATTGGATCATATGTCTGCAAAATAAACTTATGATGACAATAACAAGAGCAACTTTACAAATTGCAAACATCTTAAAGAGAAATGTTAATTGTAAGATTAACAACAATTTCAAGGAAACAAAAGAAGACAGATTTTCAGCACACAGAGTCTCAGAAATAATACTTTTTGAATTACTCCTCAGTCATAGGCCATGGAAAACATGAACAAGTTACACTGCCATTTGTTAACTGGCTAAATTTTTTCATTTTGATGTTGATTCTCCCCCCCTTATTTTAAGAAGTAATCAATATAACTTTAGAATCTTTTATATCACTCTTACAAAAAATTAACTATTAAAATTAATGTTAGATTAAAATCTTTCATCTTTCACCATTGATAGATAGCCATATAAGAGCTCATGTGTGCTTTGTGAGTGACTTAAAAACTATGATTGATAGTTCTGAGTCAAACAAACAAAAAAAGGCAGATGTATCATTCATACATGATGTACTTTGTTTTACTGCCAAATACTGATATCCACTTTAAAAGGGCAAATTCCAAGTTTAAAATGAAAAGTTCCTTTGGTGTATGTTTATAATAATCTAATAAATGCTGGTATTATCACTTTTTAGAAATTTTCCATTTATTATAATTATTTCCCCCCAGACTGTGTTGTAGTGTAGTATTTTTATTAATTGAAATAATATCAAATGATATAGCTTGCAGATTGAACCTGGTAATTTATTAAATGACTGAGGAGTTTTAAGACTGTTAAAAACACATTTCTTTTTATTGAAATTTGTGTATTCCATATCTTTGTTGGATAAAATTGTCAGCATTTAATTTGTTTGATCTTTAAGTACTCATGTTAAGTAACATCTGAGTGTATCAGATGTTATCGATTTGTGACAGTTGCAAAAACAGTTCTTATTTTAAAAAAGTCAAATGCAGTACAGCTACCTAAAACATGCAACAACAAGATTTCATCGTAACTTTAATGCCATCTAATTGGTCACCATTTTTGTGGAAAACCAGAAAGCTTAGTCAACTCTGAATTTTTCCTAGAGATTACTTTTTAAAAACATTTTGTGAATATTCACTGACTCTCAGTTTATTTGGTGTCTGCCTAAACAAAGAAGAGCAACAATAATATAAATAAGTCACCAAATCAAACTTCGTTTACTTTATGTTTAGATATTCTTGGGACAATCAAATAGCATCATAGTAACTAACTATTCAACCCCAACTTGCTTAAAGTATCTTATGATCGGACCAATTCAGTCTCGTTTTCAAGTATTATTATTATTATCATTATTTTTTTTTTTTGTAGAGAAATTTGATTTAAATCTGTGCATTGCCAAGGGAAAGGAACCGAGAACATGGATATAGAGGTAAGATTGATATAACAGTAGCCTTCTCTTTGACTTCCTTTAAAAGCAGACTTTTAAGCTTTTATTTTTCATAATATTATCCATGGAGGGAAAGTATGAAAGTGAGTAGCAATTTAGCTTCTTTTGTAGCATTCATGGGTATAGAGGATGATTAACGATTGTAGCAGACAATGTCATAGTAAAAGAGAGTCAATAGAACTTAAACAAAAGTGCCTTTAGAATATCCAAGGATTCCCATGATCCATAGTAGGACCTCACTGTGCCTGCCCACTGTTTCTATTTTTGAGTCGATTTATAAACACAGCACCACATACTTTCACGTGGCTTATTGCCCAGGGGCAGAATTAGATTGGCCGCACTGAAACTGTGAGGCTTGTAAGTTTTGGGCATGGGCTAGAGGGAAATAAGTAGTGTAATTGTTTTTGTGGAGTGACCATGGGACCTCCTCTGTTCTGAATTACACATGGCTCAACCCTTTGACCTACCCAGACTTGGTAAGGGCTGGCAGCACTCTGAGAGCTGTGCTGAAAGGGCCCATCACTGACAAACTGGAATGCTATCTGTCAGGTGAGATGTGGGCCAACAACCATATTAAACTCGAGTAATTACTAGTGAGACCACGTTGTGACCACCTCAACTTCATTTAAGCCGTCATCATTATAATTTCAGCAGGAGGTGCCAATGTGAGAAATTTTTGGAAGCCAAATGTAGCATGGCATGGATACCGTTGATTTATAGCTATTTTTACTAAATTTGGGATTGTCTTCACGGATGTTTTGCCAAATTATCCAAACATTATTCTTATGATTTTTAAAAAATACATAAGATTTGGGAAAAATAAAGTTTTTCATCTCAATAAGTTTAATTTAAATTATTTAAAAATAGATAATAGCCTACTGATATGATGCCTCAAAGGAATGAAAGCTAAAGGGGACGCAGAGAAATTCCAGTAAAGGCTAGAGAGAATCATGTGCTGCTTTCCTTTGCATTTGTGGAGAATTATTCTGTGATTCATATGTTGATGAATAAAATAAATTTATCTATATCTATATATGATTTTGAAGTCATCCTCTTGAAATTTTATTTTCAAGTCAGTTAATCAAATTCTCAAAGGCAATAGAAGCAGAAAACTTTGGTTTACTTTCAGTCACTTGATATTATTTCCAATACTAGTCATGTTCCTAAAACATGTCTTCCCAGTTTCTTATCTATATATATTTTCTTGGCCAATTCTACAAAGGGGAGGTCTCTGTAGGTATTTTATACTTAAAACAACCTAGAAATAATTTAGCATTTATATTTTTTCTTTCTCATTTGAGGCAACTCAGGCTTAATATTGATTCAATTATTTGCTTTGTAACATTTAAAAAAATTTTAAAGAATGAACAACATTAACTACATTTTTTAGAAATTTTATTTTTTAATTCTAAGGACTCTAAAACTTAAACACAGGGATGTCCCTATGAAATCATTTACAAAGAAAGAAAGAAAGAAACAAACAAACAAAAGGAAAACAAACTATAATACCCTATAACACCTCTCAACAAAACTGCATTCAGCCCTACCCAGTCTTATATTCATTAGCATAAGGAGTTGGTGCTCCTCCTAATCTGACATGGAATGCTTGGAGCAGACAGGTGCAAATTGCAAGCTGTTTTATTTTGGCTGTTATCCCCAGACAAAGTAATAGACAGGGAGGACAAAAAGTTTCAGTCAAGCTGCATAAATGCAGTCTTAACAGAGACACACCAGCTAGCTCAGAGAATCTGATGCAGCAAATACTAAATATTATCTTTATGCCACTTGCTAAGAAAAATGGCTTCAATAACATCCTTACCTTTAATTATTGAGATGATGTTCCTTCAACATTATTTGGCTTTTTATTATAAAGACAACACTATGGCAGAAGCGGCTGGCAACAGAAGCCAACATACCTGTTCCTGTTTAGCATCATTACACTCCTCTCAGTGTTTCAGGCATGATTAGGTTCCTGGAGGTGGACCAGAATGACAGTATTTCTATCCATGTCTAATTTTTTTTTGGCTGATCCAAGCAAAACCCCAGAGCAGTGAAACAAAAACAGTCACCACCACCCCCTCCTCACCAAATGCAATGAGTCTGCTGAGATAGTCTGCCAAAACACACACACACACACACACTTGTTCATATTAGGAACACCTAAATTTATATCATGGAAGAGACATGCCATCCTAGTATGTGTAGGAATCGAAGGTATGCATTTCTGAAAAGGGACCCCACGTCTGTCATTCCAGAGTGGCTTCTGGTTGTGATTTTCCAGTTGTGCACTGGAACTGCTATCTGGATGAAGGAACTGTAGCTTTAGCTCCAAGGCTGCTGACTAGGTCCAACGGTGTGAGCTTTCCAGGCAAGAGAGGGGAGGGAGACAACTTATTTACAGATGCATAGAAGAAAACAGCTAGACACAAATGAGGGCTGACAGTTTCATGACGCACAATTGGTTGACTCCAGATGCAATCTGACTGCCCTGAACTGAGCGATGATCTGTGCAGTATGCAGAACTTACTTTCTTACTGGTCTGTGCTCACCAGGCTCAGAGCAGTGATGCCCCGCACCCCTTGGCCACTGCTTTGAGTACAACCAGAGCTGAACACTGCACTCTGGGACCCGATTCCTTCTGACAATAATCACATTCTTTTAAAAACATCATAGGTTTTGGTTGTCACTGCTTATAAATGAATTTGCAGTGGTTGTTTGTGTTCGCTGATCTATCATAGATTTCTTTTAAAGTTGAGGGTGTAGGAATCAAAATATATTCTTTTGGTTTTTAATGAAAGAGAAAATTTCAAAAACAACATCAGTTTTTAGCAATTTCAGGCAGTCACCCCACCCACCTCCTCCAATTAAATCACAAAGTATTACTTGTTTCTGTTCACACTATATATGATATTATAGGTACATTTAATAGGATAACTTTACCAAAATAAAAAGACCTTATTTATCACTATTTAAGCACACATATTAAAAAAGTGTTACTAGAAAATTGCTCACTTAGGTTTGATTTAGAGTTAGATTATATTATAACAATTAGCAATGTGGAAAAAAAAATTATGGAATATATCCATGGCAGTTTTGGTTAAAATTTATTAAATATTTTGCTTTTCTTTAGAACTAAGTATATATCAGTGAGAAGTAGGAAGGTATTGATGACTAAATTTTGTTTCTTATTTAATTTTTGAAGTACAATATAGGGATTTAATAAGTTAATGTGAACATACTAAAAGTAATAACATTACCCAAACACTCTAACAAGTGGTAATAAATGAAAAGATTGATGTAAATAGGTGTGGAAAATTATTTTGTATGAGATAAAGAGATAAAATCCCATCAGGAAAGAGAGACTCTTAATTGAGAAGGGTGTTGGGTGGAGTGCAATTTACGTGCTTAAAGGTACCTATGTGTAAAGGAGTGAAAAGGAGGAAATTGACAAAAGAGAAATCAGAAATTACCCCAATTTACTCTTGAACATGTGTTAGTAGTAAAGAGATCATGAAATACAAACCATCACTTGGTAATCCTCTTGAAGAATTTCTGTCTGGTGTATACAATCAGACTTTGCTTTTCATTTAAATATGTGAATTTGTGAAAATAACTTTGAGATCTTTTTAACATTGGAGAGCAAGTACATAATTTCATTTGAAGTCCTTAGTAAGGAAATGAGGTCTATTAATGGGTCACATCCATCTATTTAAAAGCATGTTTAACTGAACTGAAAGGAATGGAGTGCTAAGATTACTGAACCATGTCAAGAAAACTAATATCTGCTGTTACTTCAGATGGAGGCTGTGAAAGAAACAATCACTTCAACCTTTCTTAATAAAATCTTGGAACGTTTAGTGCAGTTGTGAATTACTGTTTTTTAAAAGTTTACTGAGTTTTTAATGAATGTCATTTAATCTTTTCATATGAAAATTTGAGAAAGCATGGAAATGAATATAATTTATCTTTCATTGTTATTCAAGCATATGTTCTAACGTGTAGAATAATACTATGCATCTTTGCCATTTTTAGGATTTGTTTTAGATTTTGAGACTTCTTAGACTTTATTTGTATCTTTTCATAGAGCAATTACACAGAATACATTATTCTGTACTAACTATGGATATAAAATAAAATATCAGAATTCCTTAACTAAAGAAAATTGTTTTAAAATTATTGATCTTTTCTTTAAAAAAGTTTTGTTATGCATTTTCTTTAAAAGAAAATTTTAAGCCTGACCAGGCAGTGGTGCAGTGGGACTGGGATGTGGAAGACCCCGTCAGACCGGTTCAAGACCTCGAGGTCTCCAGCTTGAGCGTGGACTCATCTGGTTTGAGCAAGGCTCACCAGCGTGAGCCCAAGGTCACTGGCTCGAGCAAGGGGTCACTTGGTCTGCTGTAGCCCTCCTGTCAAGGCACATATGACAAATCAATCAATGAACAACTAAGGAACCACAACGAAGAATTGATGTTTCTCATCTCTCTCCCTTCCTGTCTGTCTGTCCCTATCTGTCCCTCTCTCTGTCTCTGCCACAAACAAAAAGAAAAATTTAAGATACTAGTTGAAGTGTTTTTTTTTTTTTTTAAATTTTTACCCATTAGATTTCCTTCCTTTACCTTTTTAGAAAAATGCAAAGCTCCTTTGAATAGATTGTTTTTCACTTTTGTTTATAGTGGTATAAAATAACTTTCTTATCTAGTGTACACTAAATGTTTACTTTGTGTTTCTAAGAAATTCTCAGAAAATCAGGCCCTGCATTTTGGTTGGCTGCCTGGTCTCTTTGTTTGTACATCTTTAATAGGCTTTTCTGATATTATGTTGTTTATGCACCCTATATAATTATGATTTAATTGCTTAATGATATAAGAATAACAAAAAACTTTTGAAAGTCCGGTTATTATAAACATTTTAATTCAAACTGGGAATATTAGAACCTTCAGAAATCTATTAAAAGCAACAACATAAAGATTTAAGTTAAACAAGGAGTTTGTTATTCTGAATTCAGTCATCAGAAACTTCAATTAATGAGTTGTCTGATAATGAATCTATCTTTATATATAACAATTTGTTGATTTCTACATTATTTCTTTTTTGCTTTTCCCCTTGATAACTGAAATTTCATAATTTAATCTGAATTTGGACATTTCTACTACATATATATATATATTTTTTAATTTATTTAGTATATTAAATTTAATGGGATAACATTGACCAATAAGAGTACATAGGTTTCAGGTAAACAGCTCTACAGTATTTGAACTATTGATTTTGTTGTATGCCCATCACCCAGAGTCAGATCATTTTCTGTCACCATATATTTGTCCTTCTTTACTCTCCTCTCCCCCAACTCCCTCTCTTCTAATAAATTAATTTTGACAGTATTCATTTGGAACTTGTAAAAGTCTGAGAACTCTAGTAATAATTCTGGCTATTCATTTTCATTTTTGACCATTTATTATGCATTCCAATATTAATGGATTTTCTATTCACATAATAAATTTACTTTTCAGTGATGTGGCATCTTATAAAGTTTTTGTTAAGTTCCATAAAAATATGAAACTCTTGACACTTCACATTATTTTGCTTGCTGAAATTTAAGAAAATTGGGTCATATTTAGCTATGATTAGTTTTGAATAAATAATAACTTCACAGGCAGAACCAGTTTAAAACAAATATGAATATAGTAAGAACAAATGCTTAGTACATAGTTTTCTACAATATAATTTTATTTTTACCAAAATAAAATGGCATTGTAGCACTGTACGAATGAATGGCAATCCTGCAATGCAAGTTTTCCAGCATTCTTAATTTGTTGAGGGTTCTTTGAATTAATTAAAAATGATAAAAACAAAGTGTTTTAATGTGATCCTCATTTGGCATTTGTATTAACTTTTCTTATTTTATTTAATTCTTCCACTTCTGTTGTTCAATTTGTGTTTGACCGCTGTAGGAGAGATGTAAATTAAATGATATTTCAATGCCATTCCATATTTAAAATACTGTGTTAGTTGTGGATCATAAATGATGATCTTCATTCTTTAGCTAATTTATTCATTTAATAATTTCCCTCCAGAAGTTTCAGCAGAAGGCTCTGAAGCAAACTAAGCAGAAGCAATCCAAGTCGGCTGAATTTCTGATGGGTGAGCCTTGCTTGATGAGTTATTGCTCATAATTTGTGTAAGGATTAATTAACTAATTACAGACAAATGGCTGTGGGCAAAATTTTGCTCTTGCTTGTCAGGGTGCAATTTGTAATTATTTTAATCATTTATTCTCTTTTTTTTAAGAGTTAATTTTAACCTAATTCTGTTTTGGTGACATTTGAGGATGATACACTTGAGTCTTTCTGCACAAGAATTACTGGAAGGAATTTTCTGCTTGTCACTGAAATATATTTTGCTATAGTGTGATCTTCCGACCTCCTTGTTTTGCTCTAGTTAAAGAAGACAGAGGAGCTATGGAAGGCATTGGAAACCCAGCTTTTAACATGAGCAGCCCCAATCTCTCAGCATATCAGACTTCAGGAAAGAGGGGTATTAGACACGACGTACTGGATCACACCCTTGCAGCTCACCAACAAAAATTGAGGCTGCTGGCCTCCACTGTACAAAAAGGTGTGATTTCAGTTTTGATTACTTTCATACTCTGTAAGTCTGTACACTTGGTGACAGTTGCTATGTTCCTGATCTAAACCAGGTATCTTGAAGCCAGCATCAGGCATCCCATTCCATTGTTTCTGCATTGGTTTCCTAGGAGGCTCCGGGTGTCATGCGGCAGGACGCATGCGCAGTCTGCTCTGCCGTTGGTATGCAGGCGGTCATCTCATCTCACACGTGAAGGTTGCCCAGCCGTGGATCCACCCTTCTCTCATTATGCTGAGATGAAATGGATTCAGTATCAATGCTGTCAGTATATTTTTAAACTATGCTGCCTCCTCACTTTGGGCTTCAGACCTTATTCTCCTTTTTATTTATTTATTTTTCAGAGGTGATCATAATTTCTCTATGGGTTTAGACATCTGTTGCAAGAGCTTAAAAATAAATGCAAAAAGCATATATTAGTATTTAGAATTTCTCTGCAAAAATTAACCTTCATAGTTGCTTCCTTGATTTTCTGTCAGAGGACTATTTTCAATAGTGAACTATATAAAGGATTCTACTTAAGCAGGGGGAATGGCTGTGAACTTTGTATCAGGTTGCTACAAGATGGCTGGTTTCCCATACTTAGAGGAGGCAGACAGCTCTCCCTCTAAGCTTTGACCTATTTGCTGCCAAGAAGGGAAGATTATTCTGTTCCTATAAAGAAAAGAAATCCTTAAAACTTGCTGTCCTTGCTCTTATCTTCATCATTGAACAAGACAAAAGACATCAGAATTTAATGACCAGATAGCTTTTTGAGAGGGAACTGTCTGAAGCAATGAGGCATGAGCTGGTACAGATGTGTTCTCTGCTGGTCCCACTTAGCAGCTTCATCATAATTCCCACCTGTACGGAATCGGCAGTCCAGACCCCACTAGGTTATCATGATGTAGAAAGCTCTTGCTTAGAAATTTTGATTCTTAAAGCTCAGGGGAAATTCTACCAGCCACTAGATCTCTGCATTCTACATTGTATCATGCATGTTCACATCAGTGAATTGTGCTTGGCTTCCTCTCTTTTCTTGTGCCTGTGTATTTTTCTGTGTTAGGGTGGATGCAAATATCAAAAGTTTGCACTATCCAATATAAATATAATGTGAACCACAGACATAACTTTAAATTTTCTAAGAGCCCACACTAATAAAATAAAAAATCAAATGAATTAATTTTAAAATACATTTTATTTAAACCAATATATACAAATTTACTCAACTTACAATGTAAAATTATTTTAGACATATTTTACTTTTATTTTTTGAAGTCTGAAATCTGTATGTATTTTACACTGACAACAAATCTTAATGTGAACTAGCCTCACTTTAAGTGCTCTGCTGACATATGTGGCTGGTGGCCATGGTACTAAGCAATGCAGTTATACATAATTAAACTTGCAAGTCTAGCTGTTCAAGTTTACATGGTAGAATTTGAGGAACTCTTAGAAAGCTATAACGTTCTAGCCCAGTAAAAGCTGCTTAATCAATATTGGTCCACAATATAATACAACACCCTTTCAACTGTACTTGTCATCTATAACATAATATCTCTGATATAAAAAAGTCTGTATATAAAATGTATTCCTAGAGATAGGTTGAAGGAGTTCTTTGTTGTACCCGGAATTAGTACCTTCTCAATGATTTTAAAGAAGGCCTACTTCAGATGTCAACTTTCTTGAGGGTGGTTTTATATAAATGAGTCTTCATAAGGAGAGTATAATTGCTTAGTTAAACCTATGTTTACTTATTATTCTTACATATCTCTAAAATTAGAACTTGTGTTTTTGTGTTAATGTTTCTTTTTTTAAAGTGAGAGGAGGGGAGATGGGGAGACGGATTTGCACATGTGCCCTGACAGACAGGGGTCTGGGGTCGATGCTCGAGTACTATGATAATTTTAGCACCTGAGGCTGATGTGCTTGAACTAATTGAGCCACTGGCTGTGGGAGTGGAAGAGGGTGAGAAGGAGGAGAAAGAGGGGCAGAGATACAAGTGGTCGCTTCTTCTTTGTGCTCTGACCAGGAATCAAACCAAGGGCATCCATTCACCAGACTGATACTCTATCCACTAAGCCACCAGCCAGGGCCTTTATTAATGTTTCTTAACCCTAATTGTGTATCAGGATTATCTGAGAAGCCAAGACAGGAACCATTTAGGAATCAGAACCTCTGGGAATGACTCCTTTGGCAGGTATATATTCCAGATTTCCTATAAGGTATTTTGCTGGACAGCTGGGGTTGAGAACTATTACTATAGACTTATTTCCTGTGTATGAAAGATAAGAATAAACATGGAAGGTAGTGATTGTCATGAGTGATAGTCAGTTGACCTGGTTCTGGAAAATGAGCAGAGAGTAAATTTTATAACTCATAAGTAGAGCAGAGGGGAAGAAACAAAAAAAGAAGTTTTAGATGCAAAAGCTAGTAATGATTTTTCATTCTGACAATATCAGCCAGATGTTGACACAGATATGAGTTATACCATGTCTTTTCTGAAACACAGTCAACATTTACACACACACACACACACACACACACACACACACGCACATACGCACACACACACCTCTACCAAAACCTACCTTGCTTGCCTGCCTTTGGTAGAGCCTCTAAAAAACATTAAATTGTAAATGAGATGTGCAATTTTATGGTCTGTAAACAAGAAGATTTATTTGAAATGTATGAATTTAGAAAGTGCTAGCTAATATGGAACTCCATGTTTCTTGTTCCTACAATAAAAAGAACATTTATATTATCTGCCAGTGTGATACTTACGTAAAATAGAATAACTGCACATTATTACCTCAGTATTATGACAATGAGCGAAAATTAGCACCCTATAAATAAATATCAATTAGTTTACACCTTTGAGATGCTTTTTTAAAAAGGACATTAGTAAGTAATAATAGCAGAATTCCAGTACTACTTTATTTATCTTAGTTATTTCAAAGAAATTTATAATTATTTTATTTAAATTATGAGGCAAATGTCTAGGGGCTTTCTAAAGACAAACTTTGGCTAAAAAATGGCTCAAACTTATGATGGATTGAGTCGCTTAGTATAGGAGAAAAAAAATCAAAATAGTACACACCAATCTTTAGGAGCAGGCAAAATGAGCAACTACTGAGTGGTATGAATTCAAGAACGCTTGGAGAGATCCCCAAATCCTACCTGAACACTCTAGTTGTAGCACATTTTTAGAAGCTTGTTTGTCTGAAGATTCTTCAGGGAAAATAACAGCATTCAGCAGAGCTGATGTAATAAGTTGGTATCATATGCCAGTGTGATCTTATGTGAAATAGAGTGACTATACATTTTATTTTTGCAAGGTGCAAAAGGAAAAACACAACAGAATAAAGGTCTCCGTTCTTCCTGCTACTGCCATGTCTCCTCGGCTCTGCTCTGCCTCTGCTCCCTCACTTCTAATGAAAGTTGGCTCTGCTCACACTCTTCCTTCCATTTCTGTTGGCCTTTAATTTGTAGGCTGACAATCAGAAAAAAAATCAACCCTTATTTTGTGAATTTCTGGAGGATTTGACATTTATGTGATCTTTTTGGAAGAGCACATTTCCTCTGCTTCATCTTGCCTCAAACTTGTGTTTTGTGTGTATAGGCTGTTTTTCTGATGCCAGCTCATCTTTGTTCACTGCCATCTATGCCCTGGCCTGATGATGCTCAGCTTTATAAAAAAAGGAAATTTAGAATTATAGTCCTCAAAAAAGGATAGCAGCAGAGAACCCAGAACTGCTTAGAATTTTAAGAGAGAGGAGCTGGCTTAGGTTTTGAATCTAACAAGAGCTTGAGGGCTGCGGGTAAGGGTCAGAAGAGCATATTTAATTATTTATTTATTTAGTGAGAAGGGGAGGCAGAGACGGTCTCTCACATGCTCCCAACTGGGATCTATCTGGGAAGCCACTAGGGGGCAGTGTTCTGCCCATCTGGGGCATTGCTCTGTTGCTCAGCAACTGAGCTCTTCTTAGTGCCTGAGGTGGAGGCAATAGAGCCATCATCAACACCCGGGGCCAACTCATTCCAATCAAGTCATGGCTACAAGAAAGGAAAGGGGAGGGTGAGAGAGAGAGAAGCGAAGAGCAGAGGGGAGGCAAAGAAGCAGATGGGTGCTTCTCCTGTGTGTCCTGACTGGGAATCGAACCTGGGACTTCCACATGCCAAGCTGACTCTCTACCACTGAGCCAACTGTCCAGGACTAATAACTTGAAAATATACCATGGTGGCACTAGAAGAATAGTATGCCTGAATTCTAAATGGCAGTAAAATAAAATGTGGGACGGATATGAGAAGAAGCCATGGAAAGACTTTAGGTAAGGAGAAATAAAAATTAATTATAGAAGTGGATAGAAAAGTTAAAATAATGTTGAGTGATTTAATGGTACTTGGAATGTTTTTTTTTTCTTTTTATCGGCAGTTTTCACTGAAGTTATTTCAAGTGTTCATTCTACCCTTGCTTCACTCACTCAGATTTTTAGGGCAGAGCATTGGATTGGCTGTGTTTATGGCACTTGCCTGCTTTGTGGTTTTATCACAAGTAGGAGAAGTTTCTGCCACCTTTCCTGGTTTCTGTATTTGGGGACAGGAATCTGCAGTTACTGGATCTTCAAGGCAACATGCACTGGGGACTAAGAATTGTGATGCTATTAGGGAGGGAGATGGATGCAAGACAGCAAAGTGAATCAACCAAACTGGATAAATGTCCCTTATAGTTTCTATGTCTTGGATTATTTAGTGATCACATTCTATTGTTAATAATATCATTACAACTCAAATTGGAAGTGGGATATGTGTGCTTAATTAGGCATAAAATAATTTATACAAAACTTTGCTTGTTATACGTTAACCATAAAAGTACATTATGCATTTTTCATTTCTTCCTCTTCATTTACTGAAAAGCATGTTGGTTGAGCATCTTCTGTTTGCAAAGCACTGTGCTAAACATGGGAGATACAAAAGTGGGCACAGCACTTGATGTTCATAAAACATATTACATCAGCAAAGTCATCTTGAGAGCAACTCTTGAGATTATAGTTGACTAAACTAGATCAAGAGAGCAATATTTTCTCATGTAAGATTTTTACATACATTTCATGAATAGTGTTGCTTAAATTAAATGATTATTTGTAGAAGCATGGGAAAAAATCAGTGTGTGTGTGTGTGTGTGTGTGTGTGTGTGTAGTGTGTGTGTATGATACTAGCATAACTAACATCCCAGTTTAGGTGATTAGGCTATGTTCAGTTTAGGGCTAAAATTTGTGGTTTAAAGTAACCTAATCCCCATACCCCAAATAAAAAACAAATATTTTTGGTAGAAAACAGAGGTAGAAATATAGGTTTTTCTGATATGTCAGTGATGTGGTCAGTATCTTAGCACTTGGCCAGGAATTGCTTTTTAAAAAAATCTTGTTGTGTTTTTTTTTTTAAATATTGAGTGAAATAAAAAAAAGTTTTGGCCATCAGAATAAGAAGTTACATTATGTCAGCCCTGACAGATGGCTTTGTAGATAAGACATGTATGCTTAGCCAGGTGGTAGCACAGCGGATAGAGCATCAACCTGGAATCCTGAGGGCCCAGGTTTGTAACCCCAAAGTTGCTGGCTTGAGCACAGGTTTATCTGGTTAGAGCACAGGCTCATCAGCTTGAGAGTAGGGTTGCTGGCTTGAGTGTGGGATCATAGACATGACCCGATGGTTGCTGGCTTGAACCCAAAGGTCACTGGCTTGAGCCCAAGATTGCTGGCTTGAGCAAGGGGTCACTGGCTCAGCTGAAGACCCTTGGTCAAGGCATGTATGAGAAGCAATCAATGAACAAGTAAAGTGTCATAACTACAAGTTGATGCTTCCTATCACTCTCCCTTTCTGTCTGTCTTTGTCTCTCTCTCTTGCTAAAATTAAAACAAAAACAAACAAACAAATAAAAAGAAGCATGTCATTGGAGGTCATAGGTTCAACCCCCAGCATTCACAGAAGTAATCAATGAGTACACACTAAATGGAACAACTAAGTTAAACATTGAATTGATGGCTCTTCCTCTCTCTCTCCCTCCTTCTCTCTCTCTCTCTCTCTCTCTCTCTCTTTCTCAAATCAATGGGGGAAAAAAGAAGTTACACTATCTCAATGAAATTACACATTAAATTCAAACTTTTCTAAGCTCTGTTTATCTGGATTATTTGTTGCATTTTCATTTTAAGAAAGATATGAGAAATAACTAATTCTAGGAAAAGAGACAGTCACACAAGATTGATCTCACATGATATCTTATGGCCAGAGAGGAAATGCAGTTTTTATTATAGTACAGTGTTTGCCAATCATATGTTTCATAGATAACCTTCAGGTATTTATTTCTGGATCTATTCCAGAATGACTTGAAATAAAATCTGAGATCTCTGTCAAATGTTGGGGAACTCAGTTGCTCTACTTGTTAACCTGTGCAACATGGAGAAATAGCATATGAGTTGAAGATGATATATACCCCTTCACTTGATATTGTTAATGGAACATGAGATAGATAGTGGTATTAAGACCAGAGAAGATGTTAGAGAGAACATGGCATGGCCCATAATGGGTACCAACAGGAATCAGTATTGAAGGTGATGAGGTCACTTGAAATGGTCACAGCAGCAGCTCTAAAATTGACAGCAAGTGGTTTACCTGACTCTGTAGAGTGGAGGTGTTATCAGTGATTTCATGATGGATATGAAAATATTTGTGGTTTGAACAATACCTTTGTGAGCATAGAATCTTTGACAACAGACAGCAAAGCAGAAGGCTGAGTATTAGAGAAAAAAATGGGAGTTGAGCAAAGAAGCTGAGAGGAAGGAGTCTGAGTGTATGTGATAAAGGTTTTCTATCCTTCTAGAGGGAATAAGCAGTTTGCATTAGGGTCTGAGATCCATAGATTTCAATTTCATGAGACCACCATGTTTACCATAGTTCAACAGTTTTATTTCCATTTTAAAAACAATTTTACTAGGAAAGATTTTTCATGACCATGTATTTTATATATTTAGTATAAATTAGTCCTTAATCTTCAAATAACTCTATGTAGAATTCTTTTTGGATACTTTTTGTTTTCTATTGAAAATTATTTAATAGAAAATAAGATTTTCTTTGGCTTTCCATTAGATTAATTGACCAAAAACCTTATTTAAAAATTCATGAGAACTCTTGAACCCTTGCTTTGTGAGATAAGAAATTTAGTTATGTATAAGTAACCAGATGTTTTTTAAGGAAAGAGTTCTTAAATATGGTTGTTTAAACTAAATCTCATAGTTCATTATGTTGGTTGTTTTCATGCTGAAGTGGGCTGCTGTGTGATGAAACAGTGCTAACTGAATGAACCCTTAAACACAATACATAAATATAAGTAATCTTAGATCCATAAGAAAGACATGTTGTTAAATAAATTAAGGTGCAATCAGAAAGGTTAGAGAGGTGATTGATACCTAATATCAGGTACTTTATAATTTGAAAGGCAATATTTTTATTTATTTATTCATTTTTAGAGATGAGAGAGAGAAAAAAGAGAGAGAAAGGGTAAAGAACAGGAAGCATCAACTCCCATATGTGCCTTCACCAGGCCAGCCCACGGTTGCAAACTGAAGACCTCAGCATTCCAGGTCGACGCTTTATCCACTGCACCACCACAGTTCAGGCTGAAAAGCAATATTTTATGTATATACAAATTAATTTTTAGGTAGGATAATGTTGCCAGAATTCAAACTAGAAAGAAATAAAACCAACTTTGATATTTCTTTAGAAGAATTTTAAATATGTGTTAAAAAAAAACCCAATATATTTATACTTAACCTTTGAATTGCCACAATTACTTAATCAGAATAACTTCTTGTTTAGAAGTCAAGTACTTAGGGACATGCTTTAACTCTGAGGATTTGAAGTCCAGAGGAGCACATGATACATTAATGTCTTGGGGGGCTGTAGAAGAAGCCCAGCAACAATTATACACTCAACAGCACTCCAGAGGTTTGAAAGTTAAAATGCCTAGTAATTTACCATGAGGGAGGGCCTTAGGGGAAGAAAGAATATGGCTCAATTAATTAGTACTTGTTAACAAACTTCCACTATTACTCTATTTAGACGTTCAAATCACTAATATTTTGAATACCCATAAGATTTGAAAAGGAAGTAAGAATAAGCAGTTGAAAAAGCTAATTTGTCCAACATGGCACTGGCTCTTGAATATAGTGTTAGCAGCAGACCGGTATTCACAGGTTAGACTTTCTACAAAGAGGAAAAGTGATTTGCTATTTTTAACTCTGTTTTTTCTCGTGCCTTTTACTTTGAGTTTCTGAGTAAGATTAATACTCTCTTGATGACCAATGATGGATTCTCTTAAAGGCTTATGGATATTGGTTCTCTATTTACTCATTTTTTTCTCTTAAGTGGCTATTGTTGATATTTAAGAAAATTAATCATTCTTAATGATTATTTAGTTTTTTTTTCAAGCTATTATCCAAATAATATATTCCTTGTTCTAAAACATTTTTAGTTAAATTTTATGTTTTTATGGCAGGAAGTTATATCACTGTCACCTAATAATTAAACAAATTATAATTATTTTCAATACTTCTAGCTAACATTTCCTCTCATTTTTGTCCTAATTACTTGGCCAAAATTTCTAAGGGAATGTTGAATAATGTTAATAATGAACATTCAAGTCATAGTTTAAGTTTTTGTCATTAGGCTTTTTTGTTTGTTTATTTGGGTTTTGTTGTTTTACTTTGATATTTAGTATAATGAAGTTTTGGTTAAGGTAACTATTATTTATTAATTATTATTGTATTATAGTTGCTTTTAATTAAAAATGTTTGCAAATTAACCTTATGAAAATAATATTTTATTGGAATTAGTATGGTAGAGCACACTTGAGTTTGACATAGTTCCAACTAACCTATATTCAGTTTGGTCCTCTGATATCTACATTAATGTTGCAAACACATACATAAACTGTTTGGCCCTGTAGATATTTAATTAAACCTGTGATCATTGTATTGGATTTTCAAAGTTGGGAAAATATGAAGTTTTTATACATTTATTTATAAATTTCATAGGAATCAAATTTAATTATAGCTATCTAGGCTTCATGCCTTAAAAGGAATAATATTTAGCAGACATCTTAATTTGTAAATTTTTGGTACACGATTGTAATCATAGAATATAAATTATTTTGTTAGTTATTTAGTGTACATGTAGGTCTCTTATGTTTATTTCAATTACAGTATATAATGGATACATGATGATTGGTGATAAAAAGCTGACCTGAAACTGGTTGGATTCACAGGAAAAGGACAAGCAAGGAGCCAATCAAACCCCCTGAATAACACATAGATGTATTCAGATTTTCTTCCCCTGGAGCTAATATAGCTGGCCTGAAAGGAAGTGATTGCCTCGTTGAATCAAGACACTTCTATGGTTCACACTAACCTTTCTCGGGTGGACAATTTTACTCTCACTCTTATAGCCCCCAAGGAAATGCATGGGTGCACTGGAGAATTTCCTGACCAAAGTTCATGTAGAGAATAATTTAAGTAAAAGCCTTGATTACATTCTGTGTTTTTCCGAGTTAAGTGATAGGAAAACCTGATACGTGTGCAAGAGCAGAGGCAAATGCATGTATTTTCCTCCCCCAGTTAAAAAAAATAGCACAAGAAATGCATTAACTGATGTTGATTTTAAACACTGAACAGCAAAAGCTACAAAGTTGGAAAGAAAAAATAGAGTATCGAGAGTACCAACAAGACCAATTTATTGACTTATTAGCTTATGTTACATACAATTGCTTCAGTGTTGAGCCATACTTCAGAATATACATATGCATATGAGGTTGTCAGATTATTCATCTGAATATAACAAACAGTAAAATATCAGCTATATTAAAATCTATTATATGAGTATGTTAAGTGCCCTACTTTCAGTTTCCCAGTGGATCTGTTAATGTTCTTATGAGATGGTTTTAGACATATCCAAAAGAATATTTTGAATGATAAGGACATTTTTAGGAATTTGTCCTATTAGCAACCTACCTTCTGGTGATATCCACACTATCTTTAAATCATCTCACTTTATTAAATCCTGACAGTATTCAATGAAACGTGAGCAGAGGATCTAGTGTTAAGATGAAGTCTGTTGTTCCCAAATTTGTAATAGGTTCCTTGTGCTTGACTATCTTTAATTCTGCCTTCTATGTCTAGGTTATTAACTTCTCAGGGCAAGATATAACAATAGAAAGGAGAATCATTTTGATATTTAATGGTAGGTTACTTATTTGATTTATATGCTGACTTATGTTATAACAGGCAATTTGCAAAATAGTCAAGTTATAAATAATAAATTATAACTTACTTATTACAATTTTTATATTATGTATTATGTATTTGAAATAATTATACATTATTGCTATACTATTTCAATAGTCTTGAGAGCATAATGACTTAATCCTGAGAGTCGTTCTTATTTTGAAACAGAAGGATACATAGGGATGGGCCTCCACCTCTCTCTGGAGTGCCTAATAACATTTTTTTTACGTGTAAAAGAGAGAGAGAGAGAAAGAGAGAGAGAGAGAGAGAGAGAGAGAGAGAGAGAAAGGGAGAGACAGAAAGGAAGAGAGATGAGAAGCATCAACTTTTAGTTGCAGCACCTTAGTTGTTCATTGATTTCTTCTCACATGTGCCTTGACTGGGGGTCTGCATCTGAGCCAATGACCCCTTGCTCAAGCCAGTGACCATGAGATCATGTCAAGGATTCCACAATCAAGCCGGCGACCTCATACTCAAGCTGGAGAGCCATCAATCAAGATGGTGACCTCAGTATTTTGAATCTGGGACCCCAGTGCTCCAGGCCGATGTTCTATCCACTGTGCAACCACCAGTCAGGCATCACTCTATTTGGCTCTATCACTTTATTTTCCTCATGTCACTTACCCTGGTCAGGCCCTAATAACATTTTAAAACTTATTTCAGGTAGCAATTTTTCCAGGAAGTCTTCTTTGAAGTCCCTGGTAAAGGTTAGATGCTCCTGCTATGTACTCAAACAGGACTCCACCCCTTACGGCAACATTAAATCCTATCAGACTGTATATGTATAGGTTTCTTGTTCTGTCAGTAGGCTATGCTTTAAAGGCAGAGACCATGTTTTTTGGTTTGTTTTTTTTTTAAATCCAGGCATAGTGTTTGGTTACTAGAAGGCACTCATTTAAAAAGAAAAGGAAAGGGTATGACCACAGAAAAGAAAGAGAGTGGGAGAAGAGAAAGAAAGAGAAGAATAGAGTGATAATTTGTTGCTCATTTTAATCAAGAAAGAACATCCACACAATGAAAGGGTTTGGATATTTACAGTAGATTTCCAAGAAAGATTTATTTAATGATTGCATACAAATGATATTATAATACCTCTGTGTGCCAAGCACAACTCTCTGCACTGAGGGGGCAGTAGTAAACAAAAGATAATGTTATTGCCCTTATATTAGTGGGATAGATAAACAATAAGCAAGTATAATATTATATATGTAAAACAATACATAACAATGTAAGACATTGTATAAAATACATATAAAATGTAAAAATATATGAATTACCTATACAGTATATTATAATATAGAATTTGGGGATGTTTAAAGGAATCAGTGTTGAGCATGTCAAAGATTGCTTCTTTGCTCAAACTCTCTCATAGTTCTTTACTTGTAAAGTGCAATTTGCCCTGTCCCAGAATGTAAAGTACAAAATAAATCACTCCAGGAGTGGCATTTATAACTTAACGTGTGCTTCAACCCACACTTAATGTGAAAGGAACAATTTGCATAGATTTCAAAACCACACACAGATCTTCGAGGTGCCCATCTCCCACATGCCCCGAGGGGAGGCTTAGCAGTCTGGGGGCTCCCAGTGTGCAGGCCTCCTTCTTGCTCAGCTGGGCAAGACCCTAGTTCCTCAAATGACAACAAGGACAACAGTGATTTGAGAACCTTCAGACGAAATAAACTTTTTCAGACTTTTGGTTAAAAGTGACTTAACTTTGTTTCACTCTCCAAGGTCTTCTTTTATTTATTTATTGAGTTTACTAGGGTGACATTGGTTAACAAAATTTATATAGGTTTCAAGTGTACAATTATGTAATACATCATGTGTATATTGTATTGTGTGTTCACCACTCCAAGTCAAGTCTCCTTCCATCACCATCTATTCCTATGTATTGTCTTTTACCTCCCCCCTAAACCGCTTTCCCTCTGGTAATCACCATACTATTGTCTGTGTCTATGAGGTTTTCTGTTGTTATTTTGGTATTATTTCCTAACAAGTCATTTCAGTAGACAAAAACTTTGGGTTTGTTTTGGATTGGAGGTTTTTCCAGGATATGGGTATAAAGAGTTGACTGAAGCTGCTATGGCAGTATAATAAGAAATATACTAACATTTTTGTTTTAATATAGGTGAATCATTTTTCTAGTATATGGGCAACTGTACTTAGAGTTTCACAGTGCTTTGTGGTAGAGGAAGAAAAGAACAATTAGAGTGAATGAGGTCACATGGCTGTGTTATTGTAGGAAATAAAGCTTTGATTACACGCCAGTCTTATAGTTGTTGACAGATAAAATAACAAAAATAAAACTTATTTTTACTTTATTGAGACCTTAAAAAAAGGAGATTTTTCAATTCTTGTGCTTGCTACATTGATAGAGCAGAGTGACAGCAAAAATGTGCCAGTACAGAAATATAATTAAACCTATTCAGTCTTGGAGAAGGAGCTGCTATTTGAATTATTTTTGACCCTAAAGCAAATACACTATGGAGTATCACAGTATACCTGGTATACATTAACCCTTTCTTGTGAACAGTACTTTCAAAATTATTGTTTTCAGTCTATTGCTTACTTTCTCGGTGTTTTGAGGCTACCTGAATTATCATCAGAAGAGGTTACATTTTACTGAATGCAAATTACTAGCAACAGCCATACATTTCAATGTGCAATAAGTATAAAACTAGATTTGGAAAATTCTTCTCCTCCCCTCCTTCCCTCTCTTCCCTCCCTCCCTTCCCTCCTTCCCTCCCTCCCTCCTTCCTTTCTTCTTCCTCCTTCTTTATCCCTCTCTTCTTTCTTCTTCTTTTCCCTCTTTTTATCAACTTGGAAATTTTGCTACAGTTTTTAGTAATTAAGTCACTGCTAAGCTGACTACAATATTCTGGACACTAAAACATGATATTGTCAATTTAGTGTATGACATAAATAAAGACATTAGTGAACTCTAAATATAAGTATAATCCAACAATGTTTATTTCTTGACTATATTCTAAAATTTTTCGCTTGAATTTTTTTATTCTAAAGTTTACATTTGATAATTTTCTTATTAATTTTTTAGTAACAGAAAGCATGAACTTGTTTCTTGAATTACCTTTTATGACCTTTTTGCAAGATGATAATTACAAAGAAGGGAGGCCTGGATGTCTTGTAGAAAAACTAAGTTTTAAAGTAGCTAAAATGGCCCTTCTGTGTTGGTGTCAATTTCAAAATTAACAGTTTGGTTCATGTGCTTCTAATAATCACTGACCCTTACTTCATGTACTTTCCACAGGAAATGAATACAGCAGAAATTACTTTGACCCACTGATGGATGAAGAAATAAACCTAAGGCAGTGTGGGATGGAGGTCAGCAGAGAGGGTGAGCTAGAATTAAGTATGTAATTTTTGTGTCAGAATATTCTTTTCCATTCATGAAAATGAGGTGACAAAGATCACACAGGCAGTTCTGTTTAGATTTTGCAGCTTACAATTTAAATGGTACGTTATAATGACTTGCAACATGATTGTCAGCGAAGGTAATTTTTTATCAAGGACGGAAAACTGGGCAGATAGAAGAAGCAAGGATTTGCCTTCATTTGAGGGTGCTGTAAGCAATTTTGGTGTCTTTATGAGGCCCAAGTTATGCATAGGAAGAGAACCATCATTTTACAAATGCCATTTCTACTATTTGAGTTTAAAATGAGCATTCCTCCATAAAATTCATCTAGCACATAAAATTTCCATACACAGGACTATTGAATCTCTCTCACTGAAGGCATGGAACCACCACCTAATTTCTGAACCACTCAGGGACAGTGATATAATGATTTACTCTTCTACAATCTTGAGCCTAACTGTGGTTTTAAAACAACAATTCAACATTGCTCCTGATGTAAATACCACTATGCATATTTGGTAGTTTGCCAACCAGGCTAGGGTTTACAGAGGTTATTGATGAGATAATGATAGTGACAAATGCTACGTAGAGTCATTTACAATTGAAAAATCATATTTCAGTGCTGAGTACCAGTCACTGAACCTGCACTGTTTTTTAATTGATTGATTTTAGAGATAGAAGAAAGAGGGGGAGAGAGAGAGAAAGACAGAGAGAGAGTGAGAGAGACAGGAACATAGACCTGTTCCTGTATGTGCCCTGACCAGGGATCAAACTGACAACTTCTGCACTTCGGGATGAAGCTCTAACCAACTGAGCTGTCCAGCCAGGGCATAAATCTGTACTTTTTAAATAAAACCTGGGGGCAATTCTTCACAAATAAAGAGCTTAAGAAAAATGCAAATATTATTTAAAAGACAGTTTTTAATAAACTAAGCCTATTTTTAAATGATGTAGAATCCACAAATATTATTAAAAGACATTAGAGGATATTTCAAAATGAGTAAGAAGCGATAAAAATAGAAGCATTTGTTTTTTTTTTATTAGACAACATCAGAAAAGCAAACAACAAGTCAAAGAAAGTTGTTCAATTATGCAAATGAGATGCAAACTCTATCATGATTGAGTAGCAAGTGACATTGATGGGGGTGAGCAGAAGCATGTCAAACTGGAAGACAGTGCCATCAGTAGGGTGTATGGTCACCCAAGACTGCTAAAACACACTGGCAGCGATGGGGCATGGACAGGATCAGACTGTCCAGCAGTTCTTGTGGGATCCTCTGCCACGCTTGCTCCAGGGAAATTTCCAGCTCAAGAAGTGAGTGGGAGGCATTGGATGGTTTGCTAGATGTCTTCCCAGTGCATCCCAAGTATGTTCAATGGGATTTAGGTCTGGAGAATGGGAAGGCCAGTCCATGCGTTCAATTCCTGCCTCCTGAAGCATGTTGCTGACGAGATGCGCATGGTGGGGACTTGCATTATCGTCCATGAAAAGAAGGTTGTTTCCAACGGCTCCAGCACAGGGTACCACTATAGGGTGCAGGGCCTCATCTTGGTATCTGACAGCAGTCAGCGATCCATTTCTGATGACGTGAAGATTGGTACAACCACCAGTGCTGATGCCAGCCCACACCATGATTTCACTACCACTGAAGGAGTCCCTTTCTCATATGAAACGTGGATTCTCCCATGTTCCTCTTTCACGCCAGAACAGGACACAATGATTGTCAGGCTGCAGACTGAACTGTGACTCATCAAAGAAGAGGACAGTTGACCGCTCTTCACAGGTCCAAGGATGATGCTCATCAGCCCATCTTCTACGTGTTCTATGGTGTTCAGCAGATAACAGAACACACACCATTGGTCACTGGCCCTGCAGTCTAACATGATGGAGGCAATTTTGTATGGTCTGGGTACATATCCGGCATCTGGTGGCAGCAGGAAACTGTCCCCGCAAGTCTGTTGCGTTGCTGCACCTGTTTTTTCTTGTCAATAAGGTCAAGTAGCGGTCATCTCTTGCTGTTGCGGCAGATGGGTGACCCTGCCCTCATCTCCTTCGTACTGTCTCTTGAAAGTGATTCCTCAATCTGCTGATTACGCTTTGGGATGTTCCAAGTGCTGTTGCCACTGTTGTCTGTGTTTGACCAGCTTCAAGTGGTCCTATGGCTCTCCAGACTTCGCATTTGGGCAAATCGTGTTGCAGAGGCATTACAAGGGCTGGAAATTGCAGGATGCGCACTTTCAGGATCAGGGAACATGCAGATACTTCAGTACTTTTGTATAGTGCATTTTCACCAATGAAATAAAAGTTGGTTTTTCATCTCATTTGCATAATTGAACAATTTTCTTTGACTTGTTTGCTTTTCTGATGTTCTTTTTTTTGGTGTAGGAGAGACAGAAAGAGTCAGAGAGAGGGACAGATAGGGACAGACAGACTGGAAGGGAGAGAGATGAGAAACATCAATTCTTCATTGCGGTTTCTTTGTTCATTGATTGATTTCTTATATGTGCCTTGACTGGGGGGCTACAGCAGACTGATTGACCCCTTCCCTTGCTTGAGCCAGCAACCTTGGGCTCAAGCTGGTGAGCTTTGCTCAAACCAGATGAGCCTGCATTCAAGCTGGCGACCTTGGGGCCTTGAACCTGGATCCTCCAAAGCCCAGTATGACGCTCTCTCCACTGTGCCACCACCTGGTCAGGCTCTGATGTTCTTTTTTAATAAAAAAAAAAAAATCAAATGCTTCTTTTTTGTATAGCTTCATATTCATTTTGTAATATCCCCTAATTTTTGTGAGCAGTGCATGTGCAAGATACGGGAAGGACTTACTTTCAGGACCAGGTTTTACCACTAGTACAAACCAGGGTGAATTGGAAATTGAAAAATCTCCACATTTTTATTTGCCTCAAGACATTAGTTTTGGAATAAGAGGTAATCTCAATGAATACTGAAGAGAAGTATCATTTCATTATCAGTTTTTTTTTTTGTTTTAATTTCTTGGAGATCAAAATGCATAGTTATATATTGCATAATTTTTGTGATCTAAGGACTAAAGTTGACTAAATCAAGTGAAGAATGGCTCTAACTAAAAAACAATAAGTTTCATAATACAAAATATTGTTGGTCACCCTACTAGCAGTTATTACCCAACTGCTGTGGTTAAACTGGAGTCTCACATTGTAGAGCACACAGTGCTCTTTGCATCTGCCCACAATCCAGTTGTAAGACTACATTTAATGATGTGTTCTCTTTCTTTTTTGCTGGGTACTCAAGCCTGTGCAGTTACTCAATTTTTAGGAAATAGGCAGTGCCTATATATTAGTCATTTTTTATATAGCAGAGATTATAAAAACTAATGGACAATCCCTTTATCATTGGATTCTGGTAAATATCTTTTACTTAATATGGAATATGGATTGGAACACTGCTATGTAGTAGATGCACAACATTTTAGTATTGTATAATTTTATATATTATGGAAATTAGCACAAGTATCCTTCCAAACCTTCCATGGCACAAGGCTGAAGACTGTGCAGAGACATAAACGGCAGTGCTCGTGGAATGGCCCTGAGGAAGGCTTGCCTGAGCAGAAATATAATGCACAATATTTTGTGTGGCAGAAATTGAGGGACACCCCAAAGGTCTTCTTGACCCATATATTTTCACTTTGGTTCAGCTTTGTCTTTATATTTGTTTGTAATTTATACTCTACTTGCTTCCAAAATAGTTTGAGATAGCTTATAACAGAAATATAAATGCATATGGTTAAAGGAAAGTTCAAATAAAGATGAAGGGGAATTTGAGAACATTCACAAAAAGAAATAAATGTCCAAGGAACAAAGGGCATCAGTATTACTGTAATGAAGCACTCACACTTACTTTGAGATTCCTAGAAGTTGATGTATAAAGGGAAGTAACAGTGGTTAGATAAATTTCAATGTTTAATAGAGTTTATGACTCTTTTTCAGTATAAATAACCTATTACCACTAAATCCTGAAAGGATAATATTAGTCAATTTTGGGCCCTGGCCAGTTGGGTCAGTGGACATAATGTTGGTCTGCCTTATGGATGTCCCAGGTTCAACTCCCAGTCAGAGCACACAGGAGAAGTGACCATCTGTTTTTCTCCCCCTTCCTTTTTCTGTTCTCTCTCTGTCTCTCTCACAGTCAGTAGCTTGATTGGTTTGAGTGTCAGTCCCGGGCACTGAGGATAGCTCAGTTTGTCTGAGCATACCAGCCTCAGGTGCTAAAACTAGCTCAGTATTCGAGCATTGGCCTCAGGTAGGGGTTGCTGGGTGGATCACAGTCAGAGCGCATGTGGGAGTCTGCCTCTCTATCTCCCCACTTCTCAGTTAAAAATATATATTAGTCAATTTTTATATAGCAGAGATTATAAAACTAATGGGCAATCCCTTTATCATTGGATCCTGGTAAATATCTTTTACTTAATATGGAATATGGATTGGAATGCTGCTATGTAGTAGATGCACAACATTTTAGTATTGTATAATTTTATATATTATATAATTTGATAAAGATAATATTAACTTGTGTATTAGTCAGTGTTCTCCAAAGAGAACCAATAGGATCTCGCTCTTTCTATCTCTACATATTTTATAACACATAAATAATGCTTGTGTGTGTGTACACAGAGAGAGGGAAATAGATTTATT
This sequence comes from Saccopteryx leptura, assembly GCF_036850995.1. Lineage (NCBI taxonomy): Eukaryota > Metazoa > Chordata > Mammalia > Chiroptera > Emballonuridae > Saccopteryx > Saccopteryx leptura. Next base: position 186,000,061 of record NC_089505.1, on the reverse strand, counting down.
TAAGGGATGGACGCATGAATGTGGTGACTGGCAAGTCTTTACAGCAGGCTGGCAGGCTGGAGATTCAAGTAAGAGTTGATGTAAAATTCAGGTCAGCACTAAAGTTTCAGTCTTGAGACTGAATTCAGCAGGGTAGCAGAATGGAAACAAAGGCATAATCTATGTGTTTCAGTGCTGAAGAGAATCACTTCTTTGGGAAACCTCAGTCTTTTCTCTTAAGCCTTTAATTGATTAGATAAAGCCCACTCACATGGTGGGGAGTAATCTGCTTTACTCAAAGTCTGCTGGTTTATGTTAATCACACCTAAAAATTACCTTCACAGCAACATCTAGATTGATGTTTGACTGAACAACTGAGAATCCTAGCCAAAGAGACACATAAAATTCACCATAGCATGTTGTTGCTAATAACTAATTGTGGTAATTCACCTTGTAGAGTGATGATGGCCTGTTGATTTGACACACTAGATGTGTTCTCCCTGATCACAGATCTACTTTGGTATGCATCTTGGTTATTAATTAATGTTTATTATTAGACTTGTTTCTTTAGTAGCTTTCTTTTCCACTAGAGCTTAAGTGCCTTCAGTACTTGGCTCAAATGTGATGCTTGATATTTACTTGCCGACACGAAAATGACAAGATCCATGAAACCTTATGTCCTATTGCTTCTCAACATTTCTGTACCCCTGCTCAATCCCAAGTGAACTTCAACTCCTACCTAAGCTACTTTATTCTACCCCCACTTCTACTCACCTTTAATCTGCTCTTTGTGCAGCACCTTGACATTCTCTTATTAAAGCCCTGTTATTGCTGTCCACAGCTTTCAGTGTAAAGACCGATATACTTTCCTTCATCTGAGGTCTTCTCAACTTGCTCAGCATGCTCTGGCCACACTGGACTTCTTTTTGTTCCTCATAGCATGCAGTTCCTTCTAGACACTGAACTTTTACAAGTGCTGGGACAGTCTCCTTTTTCTTATCATCTGTCTCTGCTTGAAGTTTGGCTTAAGTGGTAATTCTCAACTATCTTGACTAACCTGCGTGATATATCCCTGTATATGTACTTTAACAAACTCATCGCAATGGTCAGCAAACTATTTTTAGTGTGTTGTCTGTGAAATGTGTTTCTCAGTTATTAGAACATCTTCTGAACACAAATAGGGCAGAGACTTTGCTTTTGTTTACTGATGAATTCTTGAAGCTTAGCACAGTAGTTGGCATAGAATAACCTTGACTTGAGAAGTATTTGTTGAATTAATGTATAAATGGGTAAATGAGTTTAAAGTGCTAAGCATAGTATCCAACACATGGCAAGCCTTCTGTAAACATTAGTTACTACTATTTTTTGAGTGTTCAAGGATAGAGAAACTGACCAAGTGACATAAAACCTCCAAACTAACCAAATTCATCTCATTTTGAAGATGGAGAAATAAACTTAGAAAGATCACAGAGATGTGGCAGGCATGGAATGAAATTCAGACTCTGCTTTTGGTATTATCTGTTCTTTTTCCTTTCAGGAGTTGTGTTTGCCCTATTGGCTTTTTCCAATCTTCCCCTTGGGGAAACTTCTGAAGGAGAGAGAAAGCAGGTTTATTGAAATGGTTGAATTTGAGCTTGAAGAGGACATTCTCTTTCTTTAGAGTTTGTGCTGTGTGACCTGTTTAACCCTCCAGGGTCTTAAATGAGCATCACAGAGGGGGAATACTCACTGGGTCTGCATACCGAGAGAATTCAAACTTCTATAGCCATTGTCAGTTAGGAGTCTGCAGTTCAGGTTCTTTTCATACAATACCTCAAAAGCTGTCTATAACTCATTATTTTGTAATGAAATCCAAATATGCTAGTTCAGGATAAAGAACCCAAACTATTGAAAAAATGTGCTTTTTATACAGTTACCAAGTAGTTAACAATAAATGGGTTGGCTATGTTTTGCAGAGTGCCTACTACATGCCAGGCGTGAAGCTAGGTACTTTATGCATGTTGTTTTGTTAGCCTTCACAACTGTCTTGTTTGGGAGCAAGGAGATTGAAGCTTAGGTGCTCTAAAAAGCTGCTCCAAGATTACAGTGTTAATAAGTGATGGGTGTGGGATTTCCATGCAGGCTTTGCTGATCCCAAACCAATGTTATGCTGCCTCTTTTCTAAAGATGGTATCTCTCTATAGTACTTTTATTTTATTTTTTAAAATTAATTTTAATGGGGTGACATTGATAAATCAGGGTACATATGTTCAGAGAAAACATCTCCAGGTTATTTTGACATTTGATTATGCTGCATACCTATCACCCAAAGTCAAATTGTCTTCTGTCACCTTCTAACTGGTTTTCTTTATGCCCCTCCCCTCACCCCACCCTTTCCCTCTCCTTTCTCTTCCCCTCCCCATAACTACCACACTCTTGTCTGTGTCTCTGAGTCTCTTTTTTCTGTCCCACCTCTGTATGGAATCATATAGTTCTTAGTTTTTTTCTGATTTACTTATTTCACTCAGTATAATGTTATCAAGGTCCATCCATGTTGTTGTAAATGATCCGATGTCATCATTTCTTCTGGCTGAGTAGTATTCCATAGTGTATATGTACCACATCTTCTTTATCCAGTCATCTATTGAAGGGCTTTTTGGTTGTTTCCATGTCTTGGCCACTGAACAATGTTGCAATGAACATGGGGCTGCATGTGTCTTTATGTATCATTGTTTTTGAGCTTTGGGGATATATCTATACCCAGTAGAGGGATTGCTGGGTCATATGGTAGCTCTATTTTTAATTTTTTGAGGAACCACCATACTTTCTTCCATAATGGTTGTACTACTTTACACTTCCACCAACAGTGGATGAGGGTTCCTTTTTCTCCACAGCCTCTCCAACACTTGTTATTACCTGTCTTGTTGATAATAGCTAATCTAACAGGCGTGAGGTGGTATCTCATTGTAGTTTTGATTTACATTTCTCTAATAGCTAATGAAGAGCATCTTTTCATATATCTGTTGGCCATTTGTATTTCTGTTCATGTCCTCTTCCCATTTTTTTTTATTGGATTGTATGTTTGTTGTTGAGTTTTATGAACTCTTTGTATATTTTGGATATTAGACCCTTTTCTCAGTTGTTGTTTGAAAATATCATCTCCCATTTAGTTGGCTGTCTGTTTGTTTGTTGTCAGTTTCTCTTGCTGTGCAAAAACTTCTTAGTCTGATGTGGTCTCATTCATTTATCTTTGCCTTCACTTCCCTTGCCTTTGGAGTCAAATTCATAAAGTGCTCTTTATAACCAAGGTCCATGAGTATAGTACCTATGTTTTTTTCTATGTAATTTATTGTTTCAGATCTTATATTTAGGTCTTTGATCCATTTTGAATTAATTTTATTACAAGGGGACAAACTGTAGTCAAGTTTTATTCTTTTGCATGTGGCTTTCCAGTTTTTCCAGCACCATCTGTTGAAGAGGCTTTCTTTTCTCCATTCTGTGTTGTTGGCCCCTTTATCAAAAATTATTTGACCATATATATGTAGTTTTATTTCTGTGTTTTCTATTCTGTTCCATTGGTCTGAGTGTCTATTTTTCTGCCAATACCATGCTATTCTGATTGTCATGGCTCTATAATATAATTTGTAATGCTCCCAGCTTTGTTCTTTTTCCTTAGGATTGCTTTGGCTATTCGAGGTTTTTTATAGTTCCATATAAATCTGATGATTTTTTGTTCCATTTATGTAAAAAATGACATTGGAATTTTGAAGGGAATTGCATTAAATTTGTATATTGCTTTGGGTAAGATAGTCATTTTGACTATATTTATTCTTCCTATCCAGGAACAAGGAATATTTTTCCATTTCATTGTATCTTTTTCGATTTTCCTTAACAATGCTTTAGTTTTCATTATATAGGTCCTTTACATTCTTTGTTATATTTATTCCTAGGTGTTTTATTATTTTGTTGCAACCATGAAGGGGATTATTTTTTTTAGTTCATTTTCTGATGTTTCCTTGTTGGCATATAGGAAGACAACGGACTTTTGTATATTAATTTTGTGGAGTTTTTGTGGGTTTTGATGTATAGGGTCATATCATCTGCAAAAAATGAAACCTTTACTTTTTCTTTTTCAATATGAATGCCTTTTATTTCTTTTTCTTGTCTGATTGCTCTGGCTAGAACTTCCAGCACTATGTTAAATAAGAGTGGAGAGAGTGGGAAACCTTGTCTTGTTGCTGATTTTAGGGGAAAAGTCCTCAGTTTTATACCATTTAATATGATGTTAGCTGATGGTTTATCATAAATAGTCTTTAATATGTTGAGATATTTTCCTTCTATACCCATTTTGTTGAGTGTTTTAAACATAAAATTGTGTTGTATTTTATCAAATGCCTTTTCAGCATCTATTGATAGAATCATATGGTTTTTGTCCTTTGTTTTATTAGTATGGTGTATCAGGTTAACCATTTTACGTATGTTGAAACATCCTTGTGATTCTGGGATGAATCCCACTTGATCGTGTTGTATTATTTTTTTAAATGTGTTGTTGTATTTGATTTGCTAGTATTTTGTTTAGTATTTTAGCATCTGTATTCATTAGTGATATTGGTCTGTAGTTTTCTTTTTTTGTGTTGTTCTTGCCAGGTTTTGGTATGAGAGTTATGTTGGCCTCATAAAATGTGTTTGAAAGTATTGCTTCTTCTATTTTTTGGAAGACTTTAAGTAGAATAGGAACCAAGTATGTTTGATAGAATTCACTAGTATAGCTGTCTGGCCCTGGACTTTTATTTTTGGTGTGGTTTTTGATAGTTGTTTCTATTTCCTCCCTGCTTATGGGTCTGTTTAGGCTTTCTGCTTCATCAAGATTAGTCTAGGGTGATTGTATTGTTCTAGGAATTTATCCATTTCTTCTAGATTGTAAAATTTGGTGGCATATACTTTTTCATAGTATTCTACAATAATTCGTTGTATATCTATAATATCTGTGGTGATTTCTCCTCTTTCATTATGGATTTTGTTTATTTGAGTCCTTTCTCTTTTTTCCTTAGTGAGTCTTGCCAAGGGTTTGTCAATTTTGTTGATCTTTACAAAGAACCAGCTCTGTTTTATTAATTTTTTCTATAGTTTTTCTGTTCTCTATTTTGTTTATTTCTGCTCTGATTTTTATTTTTTCCTTTCTTCTGCTGGTTTAGGGTTTCCTTTGTTCTTCTTTTTCTAGTTCCTTAAGATGTGAAATTAAGTGGTTTACTTGGGCTTTCTCTTGTTTGTTCATATAGGCCTGTTGTGATATGAACTTCCCTCTTATTACTGCTTTTGCTGCATCCCAGAGATTCTGATATGTTGTAATGTTTTTTTCGTTTGTCTGTATGTAACTTTTGATCTGTGCTTTTATTTCTTCTTTGACCCACTCATTTTTTAAAAGTATGTTGTTTAGTTTCCACATTTTAGTGGGTTTGTTTACCTCTTTTTTGCAGTTTGATTCTAGTTTCAAGGCTTTATGATTGGAGAATATGCTTGGTATGATATCAATCTTTCTGAATTTGTTGATGTTATTTTTGTGGCCCAACATATGGTCAATTTTTGAGAATGTTCCATGTACACTAGAGAAAAATGTACACTCTGGCACTTTGGGATGAAATGTCCTGTAGATGTCTATCATATCCAATTGTTCTAGTGTTTCCTTTAGGGCCACTATTTCTTTATTGATTTTCTGTCTGGATGAATGATCTAGAGCTGTCAGCAGTGTATTGAGGTCTCCAAGTATGATTGTATTTTTGTCAGTTTTTGTTTTTAGGTCAGTCAGTAGCTGTCATATATTTTGGTGCTCCTCGGTTTGGTGCATATATATTAAGAAGTTTATGTCTTCTTGATTCAATGTCCCCTATATCATTATAAAATGACTCTTTTTGTCTCTGATTACCTTTGCTGTCTTGCAGTCAGCATTGTTTGATATGAGTATTGCTACACTTGCTTTTTTTTGGATGTTATTTTCTTTGAGTATTGTTTTCCAGCCTTTCACTTTGAATTTGTTTTTATCCTTGTAGCTTAGATGTGTTTCTTGTAGGCAGCATACAGTTGGATTTTCTTTTTTAATCCATTCTTCTACTCTGTGTCTTTTTATTGGTGAGTTAAATCCATTTACATTTAGTGTAATTATTGACACTTGAGAGTTTCCTATTGCTATTTTATATATTGCTTTCTGATAGTTTTGTATCTTGTTTGATTCTTCTCTTTTGTTTTTCTGTCATTTGTTTTTGTTTGGTTGTAATTTATACTTCTTTCCTTTTTTGCTTCTTTTTGCAAGCCATGTGCTTCTGTGGTGGTTTTTTCAGGGGAGGTTATCATTATGTAATGGAAAGGGTATCTGTCATGTTCATTGTTGTACACTATCTCATGAGTGCTTCTGCACTCCATCCTCCTTTGCTAATGTTAATCTTTGTCCTCTCCCCTTTTTTGTTTTTGTTGTCACAGATTAAATTTGATTTTATTCTGTTCTTGATTGAGCTTTTACTTGTGGTTTTGTTTTGTTTTTTTGGTATCTGGTTGGAAAACCCCCTTTGGTATTTCCTGAATGGGGGTATTCTGGTGATAAATTCTCTCATCTTTTCTGTATTTGTGAATGTTTTTATTTCTCCTTCATATTTGAAGGATAGCTTTGATCAGTATAGTATTCTTGGCTGGAACTTCCCTTTCTTTCAGAACTTTAAATATTGGGGTCCACTCTTTTCTAGCTTGTGGAGTTTCTGTTAAGAAATCTGATGATAATCTAATGGGCCTTCCTTTATATGTTGTATTCTTCTTTTACCTGGCTGCCTTGAGAATTTTTTCTTTGTCATTCGTTTGTGCAATTTCATTATGATGTGCCTTGGAGTAGGTTTGTTAGGGTTAAGATACTCGGTGTTCTGTTTGCTTCTTGAATTTGAGGCTTTAGTTCTTTCCACAGGCTTGGGAAGTTCTCATCTATTATTTGTTTGAGTATGTCCTCCATTCCATTTTCTCTCTCTTCTTCTTCTGATATACCCATTATTCTTATATTGCTCTTTTTGATAGAGTCAGACAATTCCTGTAGGGCTTCCTCATTGTTTTTAATTCTTGAGTCTCTCTCCTCTTCTCTCTGTAGTGCCTCTAGTTGCCTGTTTTCTATGTCACTAATTCTCTCCTCTATCTGGCCTGTTCTATTAGCTAAGCTTGTTTTCTCATTTTTCAGTTTATGAATTGAGTTTTTCATCTCTGTTTGATCTGTTTTCATAGTTTCAGTTTCCTTTGTTACACATTCTTTCTGTTCATTGAATTTTTTTTGAGCTCCCTAAATTGTCTTTCTGTGCTTTCTTGTATATCCCTAAGTATTTTTAGGATTTCAATTTAAATTTTTTTTTTCATTTAACCCCAAGGTTTCCAAGCTATTGAAATTTTTTTCTATAGATTTTTCCTCATCTATCTTTGCTACATATCTGTCTTTTGTATTCATGATATTTGATTTCTTTTTCCTTAATGGCATTTAAGAGTGGTATTGTTAATAACACTAATAAGAATTGATAAAGTATAAAAAATAAAGATAGAAAAAATAAAAGAGTAAAAAAATTAAAAAAATATTTTTCTTTGAGAAAATACAATGAAAAACTGAAAATTATATTGTGCCAAATAAGACAAAAACTACATAGAATGGAGGGCCTGAGTTCGGGAGAAGTGACAAAGAGGCTAAAAATGAGGTAAGACCCACAAAATGCTACAAGGGAACAATTTGGATCAAGAATAAAATAATTTGTTTATAACTGATGGTTGAATGAGAGATATAGTGAAAGAGAAAAGAAGAAAAAATGAAAAAGAAAATAAAGAAAAAAATTACAGTGAAAGATGCAAATTCTATTGTATTAAGTGGAACAAAAACTACATAGAATGGAAAGCTGGAGTTGGGGGGAATGCTAATTAGAGAAACAGCAAAGTAAAAAGCACAGAAAATGCCACAAAGAAAAAATTTGAATCCAAAATAAAATAATTTGTTTGTGAGTGAGGATCAAATGAGAGGAAAAGTGAAAGAGAAAAGAAGAAACCAAAAGAGAGGGAGAAAAAAAGAGAAAAGAAAGGAAGAAAGGCCTGACCTGTGGTGGCGCAGTGGATAAAGCGTTGACCTGGAAACGCTGAGGTCGCCGGTTCGAAACCCTGGGCTTGCCTGGTCAAGGCACATATGGGAGTTGATGCTTCCAGCTCCTCCCTCCTTCTCTCTGTCTCTCTCTCTCTACCTCTCTCTCTCCTCTCTAAAAAAAAAAAATGGATAAAAAAGAGAAAGGAAGAAAAAAAAGAATAGAAAATGTAACACCTATGGGTAATGAAGTTTAAAATGTAAAGAAAAGAATGAAATTGAAAGAGGCTAAAAGGACCAAGGTGTAAGAAAAAAAGATACAAAGATGAAAAGAAGAAAAAAAAATGGAAAAAGTTATAAAGACTGTAAATTTTTTCTGGTTTTGAGAGGTTATCTTCTTCCTTTTTCTTCTTTCTCTTTTTGGCGAGTGGCAGTATAGCCCAGGCTCTGCCCCTGTGGCACACTTAGGTGGAGATTTTCAGTTGATGTGTTGCTATGGTGATGACATAAATTAGGCCTCAGTCCCATTGGTGGGTGGGGCTTGTTAGCATTTGAAGGCTTTGACAATGGGAGAATCCATTTTCCCGGAGCCTCTCCTCTAGTCTCTCCTTCCTGAACCAGCAACCTGGGAACCCAGTGTGAAATTGCTGCTGCCACTGTCTGGAGAGCAAGAGGCTCTAAGAGCTGCCAAAACCCCCCTCTGTCCCCACTCTATGCAGAGTTCTGGGTAAGGCCTTGCCAGCCCAAGCTGCCAGTGTAATCAGGCAGTGCTGGGAGTCGATTGCTCCTCAGGTGTCTTTCTATGAGCCTCCAGGTATGTCTAGTATGCCTGAGTGCTTTGCGAGACTACTCTTCTCAGGCTTTTTGCACTCTGTAACCTGTATCGGCTGGCAGGAAGATGTCCAGTCACTGCCTGCAGAACAAGAGGTCTTAAAAGATGCCAAGTCTCTCTTCCAGGTTTTTTTAAAGCACAGCTCTGGTTATAAAAGCTCTACTGACCAGAGTCACCAGGTTAAGCAGGCAGGGGAGTGAGCTGACTTCTGGTCACGCTCCTTTCTAAGATTCCCCGGGTATATCTAGTTAAATTTGCCTCAGCGCTCCACGGGTGTGCTCTCCATAGACTTCTCCCTTGTTGGGTAGCCTTCAGCCCAGCCTGCCCAACTTCTGCAGTGTTCTATGAGGTCTTTTCTGTAGGAATGTGTTTTTTTCCCTGTATTGGCTGGCAGGAAGTTGCCATAGCCCTGCCTGCTAAGCGAGAGGCCCTAAAAACTATCAAGTCCCTCCTCCAGGTCCACTTAAATTGTAGACCTGGGAAAGAAGGCTTTGTCAGCCAGAGCCACCAGCATAAGCCAGCTGGGCAGTGAGCATACTGTGGGTTAGGCTCCTTTCAGAGATCCGTGAGTTTGCTCTCCAGAAGCTGTCTGCACGCCCTTCCCCCCAGCACTTCTGTAGTTTTCTTCCCAGAGAATTTGCTTTGTTATCCTGTATGGCTGGTGAAAGTGCCCTGCCCGAAGAGGTCGGGGTGTAGGGAAGCTGGCTTTCATGCACTCTCCCTGCGCTGTTGATCGGGAAGCAGGAATTATACAGAGACTCTGTCTACAGCCCACACAGAAGTCCACTGCTGACAGTCTCTGACCAGCCCCTCTGTCCAGGAACAGGGCACCCATGCCTGAGGTGCAAGGAGGAATCACTTGTACACTGCCCGCACTCACTGATCGGGAGACCAGTAGTAAACAAAGCCCATTCCGCAGGCAAACCACTGACTCACCTCTGCCGGGGTTTGCTGCTGGTGTTAGCACTGCGTAGGCTGAGCTGCGGGCACACTCTCTCCTCTGCTTGAATGTTTCCACCCCAGCCCTCCCTTCCTCTCAGTTCCATGTGAAAAAAAGTTTCCTCGGGTCAGTGAGGGAAGCAGAATACTCCGTTCTCAGTCCTGTTTTTCTTGAGGGTGGATTATATATTCAGCCACCTTTTCACCAAATTGTACCTTTGTTTGATATATGTGTATTTCAGATGCTCCTGGGATTGTTTTTCTGTCTCTAGTTGTTGAATTTGTTGAAATTTTAGGGAGAGGTATCGGGAGTCCCCCTCGCGGTGCCATTTCTCTGATGTCTCTCAAAGAGGTCTCTCTCTAGTAATTTTCATCCCATTTACCTCTTGTCTGCTCTGACACACTAAATGTGTATTCATTTATTCTAGTCTATGACCCTCACTCAGTATTCTCAAGTCTTTATATTGGCGGTTTTATTACACTGCAGAGAATTCTCCATTTATGCATCTGCTATTGCTTGATGTTAACGTCCAAATAAGATTCTTTTATGAGCCATATATCAGCTTTATAAGTTTTGAAGCTGTTTGTACTAAAAGTTATAAAGGTCCAGGCAGTGTTGGAATAAAAGTTTATGCTTCCCTAATGTACAATTGGCAAATTGTCCTTACAGGAGTGGCCTCTCTTTCTTTTTTCAAAATGTTGGTGTGGTACGAGGTCTCTGTTGGCTCTTGGAGAGAAACTAACATTTTGCTTGTCAAATGGTACTTGAAAAAGTCATCTTCAGGATTCAATGAGCAGAACCTACTAATTTCAAAGACTTTTTAAAAGTTATGCTTTTACGCATTCTACCTGGCTCCCATAGCTTAGGCTAATTTAATTTAATTTTATTATTTTATTTTATTTTATTTATTAAGTGGGAGGAGGGGAGGCAGAGACACAGACTCCTGCATGTGCCCTAACAGGGGTCCATCCATCAAGCCTTCTATGGGGTGATGTTCTGCTCATCTGAGGTGTTTCTCTGTTGCTTATTTTAGTAACTAAGGTGATGTCTTCGAGCCATCCTCAGCACCCAGGGCCAACACACTCGAACCTTTCAAGCCATGGCTGTGGGAAGGGGAGAGAGGGATAGAGAGAGAGAAAGAGAGAAGGGAGAGGGGGAGGTGTAGAGAAGCAGATGGGTGTTTCTCCTGTGTGCCCTGACTGAGAATCAAACCCGGAACTTCACATGCCTGCCCAACACCCTACTGCTCTATATGTCAGGCTTTTATATCTAGTAATTTCAAGTCAATGAGTATAAATTACATTGGACTTTCCAACACTGATGTTCAAAAGATCTCAGTAAGGAAAACTAGAATATTCAGGAGCTTTTAACTCAGACAATGAGGGCCCCAGAAGGCTTTTCTAGAATACTTGCCTGGTGGGTTTTAATGTGAGTTGCAGATTAACTCACCCATGGAGGATAAAGAAATAACTGATAGGCATATATAAGCCATATTAAAACCACCACAGTAATAGTCAACTTCAATTCACTTAGTTCACTTGCTTTTTATGGGAAGGGAAACCTGTTTGATATATGCATATGAATTCTAATTCTAAGACTAGAGTGGTCATTCAACTTGTCATGATTTATATTTGGTTTTAGTGGCAAGAGATCCACCTAGAGGACCCTTTAAACCTGTTCTAGAACTAAGTGTTTATGATTATATTATTATTTTTTTATGTAATGACATAACCTTGTTGCTTCAAATTCATATAAGAAATAAGTAGCTTTTGCATTTTTTATTATATTGCAATACCAAATATAAAAGAATTTGAGATCACCTAAGTTCGATAATTCTTACATATATGCAGCAAAGAGTATGCTTTATAGAGATTAGCTAATGAAAAATATTCACTCATTTTGATTAAATTCTATAGTATGATTTAACAAATCATAATGGTTTGTTCTGAAATGATTCTTGTGTGTTAAATGACATAATCATTGAATATGAAGTCCTTTTAATTAAAGAAGTATCTTTATTATAAATACTCTGTAATAAACATTTTAAAAATCATTGTTTCAATTATCACGGAGTTAAAAAGTTTTCTTTTTTCCAGAGCAAGGCAACAAACATATTGAATAGAATTTGTATTTGTGACCTATAATATACTTAAATAGCCATGGTGATTAACAGTTTCTTTTTGTAATTACATTTGCATGGCTATAAATTAATAATTGAGGAAGTTATCATAAATATATTCTTTCAACACCCCTACAAGTTGGTAACAGAATTTTCTATGATAATCAATTAATGAGGCTTTTTGGCAGGAAAGGACATGGAAGAGCCTGAAGTAAGATACCAGTTATTTTCAATCTTTTATATTAACATTACTTGTAAAATTCATTGAGATGGTTGTTGCAAATGCTCATCTGTCTTTTCTAAATAGAACCATTCATTGATGACCTATGTGTGTTTTTGATGATTGCAAATATTTAAATATAGGTTAGGTTGAGGGAAAAGTAATTATGGCCCAATTTGCTACAACTGCCCAGAATTTAAAACTTTAACATCGGATATTGTTTAACAGATTTACTACTGGAGGATCCTACGACGGTATGAAAAATTTGTATTAACTAATATGAGGCTACATACCACTCTTTTGTAAAGAATTTGTCTTATTTTGTAAAGAATTTGTCAATATTAACTTATTTAATTCTTTTAACAACCCTAAAGTTTTTTACAGACTAGTCTCTCCTAAAAGTTTCATTCCCGTTTTTCTTACCAACACCCCTTTACTTTTATGTATCAATTTGTGTAGCCAACATTGTATTTCTTTTTGTCTTTATAAACCATGTAAACTCATTTTTTCCAGCCAGCTTGTTCTCTCATTTTGAGGGACCCTAATTCAAATGATGTATAAGATTCCCCAGAGAAACAGATTGTAGTAGAAGCAATAAAAATAAAGAAGGATTCATTTTATTTTGAGAGAGAGATTCATTTTAAGAAATTATTTCATGTGTTTGTGGGGGCTCACAAATCTGAAATACTAAGGGAAGACTTGGCAGGCTGCAGATTTCAGTCAGAAGTTGATATGAAAATCAGGCAGGAGTTGAAAATGTACTCTTGAATATGAATTCTGTAGGACAGCAAGATGAAAACTTAGGTAAGAGTTTATGCTATGAGCAAGTCCACAGGTGAAGAACTCAGGCCAGATTTTCTGAAACTAAATGCCCTTTTCTGGAAACTCCAGTCTTTATTTTTAAGGCTTTCAACTGATTGGATGAAGCTCCCCCCACCCACACACAGAGGCGCACACACACTCACATTGTGAAGAGTAATCTGCTTTACTCACAGCCTACTTATTTAAATATTAATCACATCTAAAAATTACCTTCATGGAAATATCTTGATTGTTATTAGAACAAATAACTGGGCACCATAGCCTTGCCAAGCTGACACATAAAATTAAATATCACCAATGGTTATGTTTAAATCCATTTAGTCTCTCTATCTATATGTTTAGTCTAATTTCTGAGTCAGCAAATGTACATTTAGTTCCTTTTTTTTGGTGCTGGATATTGAGTAATGCAATTTTTTGTTATGCCTCTTCCATTCTGACAACTCTTTGAAGCTCAGATTTTATGAAATCATCAACTATAGTTAGCACCTAATAGGTCTTCTGAAGTCATATATATGGGTTTATAAAAATCTTATGGAACTTTAAGTATAGTCAAGCACTTCACCAGTTATTTTGTACATGAAGATATAACTGAGACCTAAATTTAAAGATTTATGCAAGGTAATACATTGTCACAGTGAACAAAGAGGGAAAGCCAACAGTGTTCTAGATACCACAGCCCAGAGATTTTTTTAGACCCACCTCATTCCCTCCTAAAAAAGCAGCTCTCCTCCTTTAGTTAAAAGTGTGAAGGTTCTTATTAAAATTTTAATAGTGGAGGCACGGAAAATTCCACATTTTATCTTCCAATATTTTTTTAGAGCTTGAAAGAAAGAGGGTTATTTTATATTTACAGCATTCATCTAGCTAGATAAATAGTTATATTTTGTAGATAATACTGTTTTCAGATGACAGAGAAGTGAAGTACACATGCCATTTCTATACATGCTGACATTTCAATACAAACAGAACAGGGTAGTCCAGATAAAATGCCTCAGAGCTCAGGAACTGTTCTTGGGAATTCTAACTTGAAAACTGTACCCAAGAACTCTGGTTTCTCCTGAGCATATTCATCTCCCAAGCTGGTATCAGCAAAACAGTGAGTAAGTGTTGAGATGTTGAAGTAAACAACGTATAATGTTAACGCTTGGAAAAGCACCACCTCTACACTTCTGGATGTATTTGTTAAGTGGAAAAAAGGCTTTAATGCATAGCGGCACTTGGCTCACTTTGTGAACATGATAGGATGAACAAAGACTTTGCGGTTTTGGTTATTTTGTAATAACTCCTGTTCGGGACTTTCGTGATTTCCAGCACATACTTTGTTCAATTGTAGATAATGAAAAGCCAACTTTATTCCATGGAAGAAGAAAGGTGTTTAGGTTATTGTGTGTTTAGCCATTGTTAATGTGACAAAGAGTAAGTGGAATGCATTGTGATGTTCTTGGGATAAATAGATGAGAGCATCAAGAAGGAACTTTTGCAGACTGAAGAGCCAAAGAATTTCAGAAAGAGTCTTGTCCACCCAGAGGACAGTGAAGCCACCTCTGCTTGCAGTGAGGAGTTTAAAAGATATACTCAGAAAGACATAATTCGGCTTGGAAGTTCTTCATTAAAACAGGTCAGCATTAACATATATCAAGACATGTAAGAAATTTTTTTAAAGAGCAAGTTGAAATGTCAGTCCTGATTTTTTACTGATTGTTTACTGATTTTACTTAGGAACACTCCCATTCTTAGAACACACATTAAGTCACTTCCCTAGGTCTTTGCCTTTATTTTAATTTAATTTAATTTTTTTGTATTTTTCTGAAATGAGAAGCAGGGGGTGGAGGGAGGCAGACAGACAGATTCCCACATGCGCCTGACCTGGATCCACCCGGCATGCCCACCAGGGGGCAATGCTCTGCCCATTTGGACTGTTGCTTCTCTGCAGCTGGAGCCATTCTAGCACCTGAGGCAGAGGGCATGAAGCCATCCTCAGTGCCCAGGTCAACTTTTCTCCAATGGAGCCTTGGCTGCAGGAGGGGAAGAGAGAGAGAGAGAAAAAGGAGAGGGAGAAGGGTGGAGAAGCAAATGGGTGCTTCTCCTGTGTGCCCTGGCCTGAAATCGAACTTGGGACTTCCACATGCTGGACCAACACTTTACCACTGAGCCAACCAGCCAGGGCTTTTGCCTTTATTTTTGATACATATTTTACTATGCAGAACTTGCACTACTTATCAGTATCAATCCTGGCCCCTTGAATAATTTAATTTCACTTCACCTGGTTCTATTTCTAGCATATTATGAAGAAATTATAATGGAACCTGTAACCAACATACACTTAATTGGACAACATTCAAAACTACTTGGACCTGTTTAAATAAGCATTATAGTAATAGGTGAATGATTTAGTATTTGTGAAATCACCATCAAATTGAATGTGTACATTTTAACTGTTGTGACTCATGCCACAAAAGGGACTCTTTATTAGCCTGTTAATTGTATTGGCTTCAGATACACCTTTTCTGTTTCTTCATGTGTCATTTCTGTTTATGTGTAATGTAGCATAATGTGCTGAGATTTACCTCATCTACCTCAACTAAAAATACAAGAATTCTACGTTTTTCTAGATGTGTATGTGTACATGTGCATGTGTATATGTGTTTTCATGTGAAAGGTGAGCTGACTCAGGCTAAAAAGAAAACGATATTACTAGGTGACTGTCTTTTACAGTAACAGGTCACATGTGGAAATGGTATTTTCTATTTTAGAAGTGACAGGAATAGCTTAGGTTAGAGAAATATTCTCTAATTTAGAGTGTGGAAATTTTGTAACAGAGATTATTTTCTACATTTGTGCCACCTAGATCTGAATATTTTGGGCACACTGAGTTTATAAATCTTTTTGAGCTTTCTCAAGTATGTGATCCTAATTAACAAGTAGAAACTTTCTTAGTAGATTCCTTGATGGTTTTTGTAGTGGGTTGAATTGTGTTCACCAGAAGAATAAATCCAAATCCTAACCACTGGTACCAATGACTGTGACTTTACACAGAAATAGGATATTTTCAGATGTAATTAAGCAAAGGATCTTCAGGTGAAATAATTTTGAATATAGTGTGGACTCTAAATCCAGTGACTAGTGTTCTTGAAAGAGAGATTTCAAACATAGACACACACAGTGGGGAAGCCCATATGAAGACAGAGACAAAGACTGGAATGACACCTGTACAAGTAGAGGACAGCCAAGAGTTGACACAGGAACCAGAAGCTAGGAGAGAGGCAGAATGGATTCTCCCCTGGAGCCTCATGAAGAAACCAAACCTTATCAGATCTCCTTTCCCCAGAATGGTGAGACAATAAATTTATGTCACTTTAAGACACCAAGTTTGTGGGAATTTGTTACTCTAGCAATCGACAACTAATAGAGCTTCAAAGATCCGGCAACCCATACGTTGTAGGTTATGCCTCTTCATTGATATTTTAACATGGCTTCCACCTGTGTCAAGACAAAGCTCTCAATAGACACTGAGGTGAGAAGTAACACCTGAGATGTATTCTGACACATTTTTCGGTACCACATGGTACCATCATAGGCATTTCAATTTACCTCAGGCTTCTGAGAATGGGGACATAGATTCTTTTAAGATAAGTGGCTGATATTTTTATATACTCATTCTGTAAAAGGTAAACTGAGGAGCAGAATGCTCTCCTGCTGTGTGGTGCTGAGGCTAACATGCAAAGGGCCAGCCCAGTGACTAAGAGCCCAGTAAGAGTAGAACTCAAGGTGACATTTTTATAATGCATTGGTATCAGCAAAAGGTAAAAGCATTCATGAGGATTTAAGTGTTTCATAAACCTAACCATTATTCTCACAACAAAATTTATAATCTCTATTTTCTCTCCTACTCTGTCTTAAATTATGTGAAATGTGACCTAAATTGACTGAATAAGTAACTTCATGAGAAATCACGTGCTGATGGAGGAACATGTGGACAGATTGATATGGGGGAATGGGCTGAGCTTTGGAGTTAAACTGTTCACAAACCCTGGATATGGCACTTACAAAATGTGGGATATGGACAACTCACTTGATTTCTTCTGACCTTGGTTCACTCACCTGTAAATCTTGGGAGTGATGTCTACTTCAGTCCATTGTTAGGAGGATGAGGGAAGCCATCTATTTTCAGCACAAAGTAGGTGCTCATTAAATTGGAGTGGCACTATGGAGAGAAAAGATTCTAAAGTCCCTTATAGGCCACTGCACATCATATTCTTGCTATCACTGTTTCAGGAACTTCCCTGAACATACAAGGCAGAATTATATGCAGAACAAAAACTTCAGATTTGGTAATAGAGCTTATAGCTTTCATCCTTGGTTCTGATATTTATATGAATCTGAACCTGTGTAAAATAGGCTAAGTGATTTGAACCTTTTATGGTTATGGTGAAGATTAATGAGGTGTCTAAGAGCTTGGCATTAATGTTTTTCCTTCTTTATGAGTCATTTTATATACTTCTTGAGACTACTATTACTTATTCTTAGTTTTTTCTCTTATTATAACATTGCTATTATAATAACTAAAGTCAAGGTGTTAGAACGAAGATGATGGGGGATCCCAGCTGGGGTGAGTGTTGTTGGGTGACTCTTTTCTCTTTTTTTTTGGCTTTGACTTCTTATTTTTTTATTTTTATAAATAAATTTTTATTTTAATGGGGTGACATCAATAAATCAGGGTACATATATTAAAAAAAAAAACATTTCCAGGTTATCTTGTCATTTAGTTCTGTTGCATACCTATCACCCAAAGAGAGATCGTCCTCCGTCACCCTCTATCCGGTTTTCTTTGTACCCCTCCCCCTCCCCCTCCTCCTCTCCCTCCTTCCCTCCCCCCACCCCCCATAACCACCACACTCCTGTCCATGTCTCTTAGTCTCACTTTTATGTCCCACCAATGTATGGAATCCTGCAGTTCTTGTTTTTTTCTGATTCGCTTATTTCACTCCGCATAATGTTATCAAGATTCCACCATTCTGCTGTAAGTGATCCGATGTCATCATTTCTTCTAGCTGACTAGTATACCATGGTGTATATGTGCCTCATCTTTATCCAGCCTTCTATTTTTTTTTAGTGATTAAAAGCCTTTCAGCAAACTCTTGGCCAATACAGCAAGAATCCATAAAAGAGTAGTGTCCTTAACATGTTCACCAAGTCCAAGTTGGCCCCATCACCATGCCAAATCCCTGAAAAATGCAACCCAACCACAGTTCAGTCTGTTAGGAGCTGTCACAGGGAGCAGGAGTCCAGGAAAAGTCCACATCCAGGAAAAGTCCGCATGGCACTGGAATTGTTGTCACCATTCTATACTTTGCAGCTCATGTCCAAGTCCCAATGACCACTGCTTCTAGCTGGTAATGATTCAGGTAGACTGGAGAAGCCATTTGCAGCATGCGTGGATATGAAGCTTCTGTTCTCCTCTGCCTGGAGAGATGAGACCAGGTAGCTTTTCCCTGGAGCTCTGCGACTGTGGCATGGTAAAGAGAACCTTGGGATACACTAAGCTGGGTGGCAAAGGTAGATTCATAATAGAAGTTGGCAAAAGGGGGAAAGAGAGCTCTAAATTAGGAGTAGGTCCCAGCCTGAAATATGAGTGGGGCATTAAGGTAGGAGGGATAAAGGAAACACTATATATTAAGCAAAGCAGCAGAAAATATCCACAACAGAGATCTTTGAGGGAAGAATAAAAAACCTGACTATTCAGGCAAAACATAGTTAAGTGGCCCTTGTGCAAATGAGATCAGTTTACCTGCTTCTTGGAAGAAATACCCTAGGCTCGTCCACAGTGTCGTAGATGGGGCTGACGGCCTTAGGCACCTTCAGCCTTCAGTGGCAAACCCCAGCTTTCTAGGCAAGGTTAGGTCATAGGTGGCTGGGGCTCGGTCTACTGAAGGCCCACGGTCAAGGCACATATGAGAGAGCCATCAATGAACAACTAAGGTGTCGCAATGCACAACGATAAATTAATGATTGATGCTTCTCATCTCTCCGTTCCTGTCTGTCTGTCCCTGTCTATCCCTCTCTCTGACTCTCTCTCTGTCTCTGTTAAAAAAAAATAAATTAAAAAAAAAAAAGAATACAGGGTGACTCTTTTCTCTTAAAGTGTTCATCTATAACTGTTAATTTAAATGGGAACTGGGGTGATTACTTCTTTTCCAACATTACAGGTCCTTGTGGTGGAAGATGTGGGGGTGACAAAGGAACCTAGATTAAAAAAAGAGATTAAAAAGTCTCTTACTAAGAAGTTGCTATGGAGACTGAGTGATTACTATGTGAAAACTGATCAGACCTATCAATTCTGACAGCTGATGTATATATATATATCCTGGGTACAGAAAAAAAACAAAAACAAATAAAACAAAATAAAAACTCTCATGTGCATAATGAAAAAACTCACTTATTAAACTCTGTAATACTTTGTTGTCTCAAGAATACCTATTGTAGGATCTCTTACTTTCTCTTGTGACAGAATAGGACATAGAGGGATTAGAGTTTGCCTTCTCAATTGCAAAAGCATTGTGTGTGCTTGTGTGTGTGTGTGTATGTGTATGTTGTTACAGAGTCCAGCTGGAACCAGTATCACTTATTTCCCATGGAACCTATGTAAAACAAATGAGAAAACCACTCATAAAGTTTACCTTTAGTTGGCAGGGGTGATAGTGATGTTAGCCATGACAATCACACCTGAGACAACGGGAAACATTAGCCTGAGCAAGTCACCCTAGGTAAGCTCACCTAGGTGAGCTTTAGTAAGTTTACCACTAAGGACTTCCAGAAATACTTGGAGCATAATTTTGCACTTGGCTGAGGTCTCATAACAAAAGTAGAAAGAAGTCCATGAAATTTGGTCATTAATATAACTACCTATTAGTCCACACGAATTAGTTCACATGGGGTAGGCAGGCTCTGTAACCATTTCAGAAGGTTGCTATAGCTGATGTTTCCAGTCTAAGGCAGTTGAAGCAACAGGATATCTCTGGACATGGTGATATTATGGGGAACAAAATCGAAAGAACATTAATATTAATAGATGGCAGGGAACATAAACTCTTGGAGTCAATTGAGAGGATCACATTTCAAGGGGTACGCAAACAATAAGATATTATTTTTATTATCATAGAGCAATTTAGTTGCATAAGTGTATAACGATACTTTAGAAATATTTGTGTTAAGTTTTTAAAATCTCATTGGCATTGAAAAGCTTGTAAGAAAGACATTATGGCTGATGTCTGAGAAATTTACACTAAGGAATAAAACTAAATTAAATGCATATTTTAAGCAAATTTAATTACAGAGTAAATCTAGGGAAACAACATATTGTTTTACAAATAAAGATTAAATTAGAAATATTATAGTTTTATTTTACTTTTTAGCTAGTAGGAGGAAGTATTTTCCTGGACATTTCATAATATTTACTGTATTCAGTGATGTACATATTGTAATCACTTGCAGGTAACTAGGCTTTCTTCTGAATTTTAATTACAAACAACTTGTAGATTTTGCTTACTCAATTAAGAATTTATGCTTCAAGGTTTTTTTTTCTGATTCATATGTAATATAATATGTCATAAAATTATTTAAAATATTTGTTTTAATTTAGAAAATAAAATATAGCATTCAGGGTGGTGATGGAATAAACATGTTAACTTGAACTAAGCATCTTCCAAGGAAACATTCTGAAAAGCTTATCAGTGTACTGGCAGCTAACTATGCTTTTCTAAATTTTACCTGGTATTTGGTAATGGACATCAATCAAACCTAGCATTATATGTGAGTAAAAGTCAAATCTGAAACCTGATTCTTGAGAGAAAGTGTAAAATCTATAATAAAATGTTTATAAATAAAAGATGGATTTTATAAGATGCTTTGACAGATAAACCAGTATATTTTCTATTTTCTGTAAGCCAGAAACATATATTCTACTCTGTGTTTAGAATGGAAAACTTTTTGGAGGGAAAATGGTTTTTTTTTAAATCACTGGAGACATTTACATGAGTAAAACTTCTAATTTTTTTTTTTTCTTAACCAATACAGGAGCTCATCTATCACTCTTTAAATGATACAAATAATATAAATATGAAGGACATAATGAATAAAACTATAGAGAAAAAAAGAGCAAGGGTACAACATTAGTTCATGGTGGGAAAAAGCAACTGTATTTTTTCACATGTTAATTCAAGGGAAACAATAATGACACTGCAGTAGTTTCTCTAGTTTCTTAAGTGTCAATTATATCCATCGCTTTTTCTGAAATAGACAGGAAAAATGCCATATATTGTTCTAAATGTAAAAGACAACTCTACAGAGTAGAAACAGAATTTTTCAAAATAAAAGGCTACAGAATCCTTTTCAGTTTTAATACTTGCTTAAGTCTATACAAGAAAACTATCTAATTTATGGCATTTAGATTTTCTTTTATTTAGCCTCCATTTTATTTATTTAGTTTTAAATTCCTATTAGTTACTTAGCATACCTTTTGAACATCCCAGACTGTTCAGAAGACAAAAGGATTACTTTGGAGTCATTCTTGCCAAAGCTGACTGGCACTCAAGGCAAAAAAACAAAACAAAACAAACAAACAAACAAAAAACAGGCTAATATCTAGAATGAAAGAAAACACATTTTAATGATGTATCTTTGTTCTGAAAACCTTTAATGCACTCACAATCAATTGCTTGTTTCCTTACTGTTCACATTTTATAAATACCTGTAAGTGAGAAGCTTTTGTTTTACTTACAAAACAAAAAATGATGTCATTGTTATTTTTCTTCATTGAGATTTATTTTACAAACTATTTTTTTGTCATAGTTGATAATATTTTTTAGTTAATATTAAAACAATAAGTAATCTTCATCTTTTCTTTTCTCCTTTCCAATAGTAGGAGTTATTGTAGCTAATAATTAGGCAGCTGAGTTCACTGAAAAATAATTACATCATAAAAATGTGTTGGCCCCACAGCATAACAGCAACCCACAAACAAGTAAAGCAATTAATTTTACTATTAAGCAAAAGAGGATTGTCCAGGCAAGTGTCTCTGGTAGTTAATCATGGTCCGAGGATAAATTTAATGTATCTTGACATTGAGTGGGCTGACCATACTTCAAAAATCTCTATGAGCATAATTTCTTAGAACTGTAAATTCAGTAGACTGTCAGAGAGTTTGAGGTCATGTTATTGGATATGAATCTGAAGTGCAGCAATTCTTTGTTTCTGATTAAGGGCACATACATTTTCTTTAGTATTCAAGTAAGTCATAGGGTGTGACTTTTGTGCTCTTATGAAGGCCCAGGATACTTAAAGTTGTAGTAAAGTGGTTCATGACCTCTCAAGCCATTTTCTCTTTATCTTTCATTTATATAATATATAGTCCACTACCAACAACAGTCAAGTTTTGTAAAAGTTCAAGCCAAAATCAACTGGATGTTAGTGTTTTGAGCAGAGATCTTGTTATGTTTAGTAAAACAAACCAACATTTATGAAACAAAGTTAATGATGAAAGTGTTCCTTGTTTGTTTTAGAGCAAAGCATTCTTTTTTTTTTTTTTTTTTTTGTATTTTTCCGAAGCTGGAAACGGGGAGGCAGTCAGACAAACTCCCGCATGCGCCCGACCGGGATCCACCCGGCATGCCCACCAGGGGGCGATGCTCTGCCCATCTTGGGGTGTCACTCTGCTGCAATCAGAGCCATTCTAGCACCTGAGGCAGAGGCCACAGAGCCATCCTCAGTGCCCGGGCAAACTTTGCTCCAATGGAGCCTTGGCTGTGGGAGGGGAAGAGAGAGATAGAGAGGAAGGAGAGGGGGAGGGGTGGAGAAGCAGATTGGCACTTCTCCTGTGTGCCCTGGCTGGGAATCGAACCCGGGACTCCTGCATGCCAGGCCGACGCTCTACCACTGAGCCAACCGGCCAGGGCCTAAAGTATTCTTTTTTTATATAACTTGTTTTAATTTTACCCTATTGAGAATGCCACACTCAACATGATTTCATACAGATAGTTTTAAAATTAAACAGCAATATCAGCTTGACAAATGAATGAATAATTCCACTCTCTTCTTTGTCCAGTTAATTCCACTCCCTTATAGTTCCCTGTATAACCAAAATTCCTTCAGAAATTCAGCCTTCAATTATATATCAGCAAATTAATATTTGTGCTAAAAAAAGAAAAAAATGAGAATGCTACACTGTTTTAAATAGAAGAAAACTCCCATATTTCATATTAAACACTAATATTAGTACTTCAATAAATAGGTCAAGATACTTATGTTTTATTAAATGGTCTCCTTTACAGAAGGTGTTGCAGGAAGCATCCCTGATGGAGGATAAGACACTCAGACAACTTAATTAAAGAAGAAAGAAGAATTTATCAGTAGCCGGCAGAGCACATGAGACTAGTAGCACCAAAAACATGAGCTCCTGAAGTTAGATTTCTTATATACCTTTACTGCTTTAGCTTTACATGACAAGTGTCTGATTTCTTTGACTTCTTTGTTTACAGACCTACATGACTTTTGTGTCTCGGGGAGAAGAGAGGGTATGAGAGCAGGTTCAAACTGTCCTTGACCGTTCACATAACCTATTCTTCTTGCTGGTGCTGCAAGTTAATTTCAGGGAACTGATAACGAGGACCACAGCTATGGTTTGTTACTCTTCAAACTTTCTCAGTCAGCCCTTCTGCTCTCAGTCCATAATGCAGAGGTCACTGGCTTGAGCATAAGATCACAGATATTGTAGGCCCACCTCTCCTGCATTCTTCTGGGTTTTCTTCTCTCAAAGTGATATATCACTATATCTTTAACATCAAGCACGGGACCTGGCAGAAAACATAAAGTTTACCCTCACTGAATACTTTTTGAATGAATGAGTGAATGAATGAATGTTGGAGATAACTGGTAGGCTAAATTTATCATGGATATCATTAATTTTCTCTAACTAGATATATATTGAATAGCTATTTGATACATAACATATTGAATGGATGATTAGTTGTATAAAAATGTGGAACATTTTATCTCCTAATTTTTATCTTCATAAAATAATGAACCCAGTGATAACTTTTCATATGTTAAAGGAAATAAAGTGAGCCACAGTCTAATAATCATTATGGCCTTGTTGGTACTGCTCTTTGTATTCTTCAACAGTAGCAGCCGTAATGCAAGTGGAGGCTGAACGTTTATGATCACAGTGCCAGCAAGATTGGTTTCTGGGGAGAAACCTCTTCCTGGCTTGTTGACAGTCACCTTCTCACTGTATTTCTGCTTGATGAGGAGAGGCAGAGAGAGAGAGAGAGAGAGAGAGAGAGAGAGAAACAGAGAGACAGAGAGATCTTCAATATCTCTTCTTATTAGGGCACTGATCAAGTGGGCCTTACTCTCTTGACTTCATCTAAACCCAAATTATCTCTCAAAGGCCCCATGTCTAACCATATTCCCATTAGATATTAGGACTTAAACCTATGTTTTTTATGCAAAATAAAATTCAGTCTATAGAACTCGTCCTTTAAAAATACTAGATTTTCATAAAACATTTCTATATAGAATCTTAGCTCATGAAAAATTAATTTACCCTGAGTCCTGAAGAATGGACTTGTTTCACAAATGTTTCAGCTGAAGTGCTTCTAGTGGCTGAGTGCTTCGTTTATTTTAGGATAGAGCTTTGAGTGGGAAAGATGCCTGAGGCTGAGGAAGAGCACTGCTCAGAGATAGATGGCTGGCCTGCCAAAGACATGAGAAGTTGTACTCCTTTTTGCCTATTGGAAACACAAAGTGCTTCTAAATATTTCTGGAAGACAATTTTGACATGCACTTTTAGGAGAGAAAAAGTAAAATAAAATTGGTTATTTTATTGCTAATATTAATAAACTTGTCTTTAATCACTTGAAATCTGAAAATCTGATTTGTGCCATGATAATTCTGTGTCATCAATCAATTTGGAAAGGATTAAGTCTTTTCAAACATGTGCTCAATATGTACCACTTCTACTCACTTTAAGGGTTTAATATGTTGGAATATAGAAAGGTACAATGGAACATGGTTTGAGAAGGGACAGAAAATAAATTTATATTTATTTGACTGAAAATTTCCAGCAAATCCAATGATTTGGCCTTACCTTCTTTGCTAAGTGTAAATTTGTTTTACCTCATTCCCAAAGAAAACAAGGTGAAATGGGTCTGTGATGAGTGTGGTGTGAATGTGTGAGACTGAGAGAGAGAGAATTGCTTAAAGATTATTAAAATGAAAGATATATGAGAAAATAATATTAATGAGAACATTTTAATGCTGTGTCCTATCTACTGAGTCTATTGAAATATGATTTCTATGTAGACTGCACAAACCCAAAGAAAGCTCCAAGTATGCTCAGTCCTCTAAACCCATGGCGTTGGGTGGGTGTGATGCTTACGAAAACACATTCAGAGAGAACTGTTAGATGGCAGGAAGCTCCCCATTTTCAGTATGTCTGCATAACACCAATTAATATTAACAAGAATTATATTTGAACATGGAGAGACACAGCCTTTTTAACTTTCACCTCCTATATTTTTCTCTAATAAGTTGTTACTGACCACAATGCTCATTAGTGGCACAATAAAAAGGAGTTACTGGTAAATAATAACAATTCTTTGTAGTTATACAGTGCCTTTGATCAGAGCAGCTCAAAGGTTTCATACCTCATTAATCTCTGAAATACTTCAGTGAAGTATGAAGGTATTAAGGATTAGGACCCTCACTCTGTAAACAGTGTAACTAGGGCATTTGAAATAAACCATCCTAATGATTTGGTAACAAAACCAGGGATTTGATCTATAATCAAAGATAATTATAGCAAAGATTAAATAGCTCTCAACAGAAACCAGTAGCTTTTGAGAAATTGCTGTGAAAGTTTATATAACATATTCCTGGAAAAAACATTGCTTTAAAAGATATGCTATTCATTTAGTTTTAATTTAAATTATTTCTTCTATTTGGTAATGGAGAACTTTCCACAGCTTCTCATTTTTAGATACCTTAATATTGGGCAACTTTCTGGAGATTTTTCTGTTTTATATTTCTTTATATGAATAAATAATATACATTTTCTATGAAACAAATTCAAATCATTATTAGTAGGGAAAGAATGTAAATAATTATAAATCTATAGCCATACCTATATATTTTTTGTTTTTTGGGGTTTTTTTTCTGTATTTTTCTGAAGCTGGAAACAGGAAGAGACAGTCAGACAGACTCCCACATGCGCCGGACCGGGATCCACCCGGCACACCCACCAGGGTGTGATGCTCTGCCCACCAGGGGGCGATGCTCTGCCCCTCCAGGGGCATCGCTCTGTTGCGACAAGAGCCACTCTAGCGCCTGGGGCAGAGGCCAAGGAGCCATCCCCAGCGCCCAGGCCATCTTTGCTCCAATGGAGCCTTGCTGCGGGAGGGGAAGAGAGAGACAGAGAGGAAGGAGAGGGGGAGGGGTGGAGAAGCAGATGGGCGCTTTTCCTGTGTGCCCTGGCTGGGAATCGAACCTGGGACTTCTGCATGCCAGGCCGACGCTCTACCACTGAACCAACCAGCCAGGGCCTATATGGTTAATCAATTAAATATCAATCTTTCCCATCCATTGATTCTGAAAAATATTCTATTAAAAAATACTATACTGTACTGTAATTTTCATGTGAATAGGGGTTAAAAGCATTTACCCTGCAATATTATTACTCTTCTTTAATAGCCAACTTTTCAGTTTCAATTAAAAATTACACTTAGAAGATGGCAAATTGCATTTTTTTCAAAACTTGTTTCAAAAGAAAACCCATTGTCTGGTTTATTGGAAGAATAAGAATTTATTTTCTACACGATTATTTTTCATTGCTCCTTTACTCTATCATGGTTACTAAGATTTTCAAAGGCTTGTGCCCTGGGACCCCTGTAGAGTGGCAGAGTCTATAAAGGTACCTTCTTTGTGAGCGCGTGCACACACACACACACACACACACACAGAAATTTGTAATATTTTATGTCTTTATCCCCATTCCCTGTTTCTTAGTACTTCATAGTTTTTTTACATAGTAGAACTTTAAGACTTTTTCTTTACTGATTTCCTTGTTATTTGGCTGAAAGTTTACCTTCATTATACTATCTGCTTTGTTTTTATGACACAACAAAGCTCCCTTTTTATTATCTCTGCTGTTTTTTCAGATGAAGCCTAATGCTACTGCTTGTTTAAATATGGCCTGTTAGCTTTCTCAGGATACCTGAGGTACTAATTATAATGCATATTCCTGGGTACCAATACAGACTGTCTCATAATCTCTGTGATTGGAGCCCAAGATGCATAAACTTAACACAAAACCTCTAGAAGATTGTTATACACATTAAACTTAAGACCCTTTCCTATCTTGTAATTACAGATAATATTTCAATGGCATTCATTATGTGCCAGACATTATTCTAAGTACTTATGTATGATAAGTCATTTAATTTGCATAGAAAACTTGGGGATATAATAATTTAAAAAAGTATCTTGCTAAGAACATGAACTATTGCTCTCCATATACTTTGTAATGTACTAATCATAAGTGAGATGACAAGGCCTGTTTAGAATTAATTAAAGGAAGTTGCAAAAATAAGAACTCCTGATTAGCCTTAACTCAGATTTAATTACTTTTAAAAATTATCATTGGAATGATGAAATTATTTCATTGAGATCTTGTTGCACGGCAGAGTAGATTTATTTGAATTATCTTTAGGTCTCAGTTATAGATAATAGTATATTCTCAAAAATTTTGGAATTTATAGTCATTTACTCATCTTTAGTTTGTATTTATTTACTTATTTATTCTGACAGAGAGAGAAAGAGAGGGAAAGATAGGGACAGACAGGCAGGAAGGGAAAGAGATGAGAAGCATCAATTCTTCATTGTGGCACCTCAGTTGTTCATTGATTGCTTTCTCATATGCCTTGACCAAGGGGCTACAGCATATCTAGTGACCCCTCGCTCAAGCCAGTGACCATGGGGTCAGAGCCAATGACCTTGCGCTCAAACTGGCAACCATAGGGTTTCAAACCTGGGTCCTCTGCATCCCAGTTCAATGCACTATCCATTGCGCCATCACCTGGTCAGGCATATTTTTTTTACAAACTAGAGATATAAACCTTTATGTCACAACTTTGTCATAGTTCACTTTTTAATAAGATATGCACTGATGACATAGTTTAAAACACTGGGAAAGCTAGATGCTGGGTGTCTTCCAGGCAGGACCAAAGATGTTGTCACTTCAAGGTTGATATGTTCAGGCAGCATGGATCAGATGCACCAGTATATTCCAAGCCCAGTTTTAGTTAAAGCCACCTCCTTTTGGGGGGACTATTAGTCCTCATTTCATGCCAAATTTTCACTCGAGTCTCCCTGTTCTTTCAAAGAGTTCATGACCATAATTCCAAAGACAGCTCCCCCAAGATGTGCTGCATGATCAAAATTTTTCCATTCCAGAATCATTCCTGCTGTATCCATGGCGATAATGGCTTTCAGGGCATTCCCTACCGTGAACATGAACATTGGAAGGAAGATAATGGCGAGCCTCCCTTCTGGGATCTTAGTGCAGACAGCTGCAAGGACTGTCATGATTACGCCTGATGCTCCAAATGATGGTCCATATCTTTCTGTGGCAACTTTACATACATAACTGAAAAAATTGAAAATAACACCTGCAGATAAGTATATTGCCATGAACTGTTCTTGACCCAGAATGTTCACTGTGCTGGAGGAAAAATTCCACCAAGCATACATATTTGCTGCCTTGTGGAACAAGGAGAAATGACTGAATGCTGAAAGCAATATGGGAGAACAAAGGACCTTTGAGGTTGGACTGGATGTGAAATAACTGATCATTGTCCATGGTAAAGAAAGTACTCTCTATAAATGAAATACGAAAACATTTGCAGCTATAATACCTGTCACAGTCTGCCGGCCATTATGTAGGTTATTATACCACTTGTTAATCTCCTTCCTGAAGTCTCCTTCCTTTTGTCGCCTTATGCTATACAACCAATCTGCTTTTATACCATCAAAATAATTCTGGACCCTGAATTTCAGTGATTCATATTGCCAAATAACAGCTGATCCCAATGTACAGCCTGTAAACCCAACAGTAAAAAAAAAAGATTTTATAAGAGTCCTTTTAGGATAAGGAGAAGGGTAAAAGACTCTTCTATAGGAAGAACCAAACCATTTCTCTCGTATGTTTCACCACTTGTTTCTGTGTCTTATTTTCAAGGCTCAACCTTCTTGGGTGCCTTTCTGAAGCCACATTTTTGCTGGATGGAAAAGTTAAACCTGTCTTTGCAGTTGCAGCCACCAGTCCCCCAGCACAGCCCTTGCCTGGCTGCAACCCCACCTATATGTGCCCAGCCTTGAAATGCAATTTTTTTGTTAGGTTTTATTTTTAAGTCCTTAAAATTTGCTCACTAGTAAGTTATCTGGAAACAAACAAACAAACAAACAAATAAACAAGAAAACACCCAGAAAAATTTCCTGAGGTTTTAATCAAGATGAAAGCATAGGTAAGCATGGTACTCGTATCCTTCTACAACCGTATCAAAATTACAACTATAATACAACTATCATTCAGAACCACCTGAAATCTAGCTGAAGTTTTACAACTAAAGATATAAAGAAGGAGCCATATTGAAACTAGTAGGAGGGTTGCACATGCAGAATGGGCTGGAACCACATCCATGTATGGCAGGTAAAAACTGGGAAGGATGTCTCAACTTTGGAAGTTCTCCCTGAGGAGCAATGGGTCCCAGACACACATCAGAAACCCAACCTAGAATTCCAGTGCCAGGAAAAGAAGTCCCCATAACTTCTGGCTGTAAAAACCAGTGAATATTGTAGCTGAGTGAGATGAAGTGCTGCTGGAGTCCTCAGAGTTCCTCTTAAAGGGCCTGTGCATGAACTTAAAATCATGGTTTTGAGCAGCAGCTCGAAAGGCATCATGGACATAAGCAGAAAAACTGAATTGTCTGGCATTAAAGGAGGGACAGCTTTCTCCACATAGAAGTGCTTGCAAAAGCCACTATTCCTTTGTTGAGCCCACCCTTCCACAGAGCCTGTAGACGGGTGCCATATCTGATCTCCATCAACCTAATTAACACAGTTTGCCTCACCCTGGTGAGTCCCTGCCCCCCCCCCCCCCCAAGCTACTTCCAGCATCTTTTCCATACAAATGGCCCATCTTGGCTCATGCTGGACTTTCCTAAAATCTTTCAAACAAGCAATATCTGGCTTCACTGTGCCCTCTACCTCTTGCTATATGACCTCAGGCTCAACACTAGCAGCAGCCAACCTTAGTTTGAAGCTTGGCTTCTGGTTTTCTTCAAGCTCTGCACAGCTAACAGCCATCTTTAGATGCTCTGTAGCGTATGTCTGGTGGTGCCAGGCATGGCACAGGTGGCAGCTGATCTTGACCTGCAACTTCAGAGCAGTGTCAGAGCTAGCACACCTTGTTGACAGCTTCAGACCATGTCAAAGAACTATCCAATCACCTCCACAAGTAACACACTTGAGGGGAATACTCAGTGGGCACCAGAGCCTTGCCAAAGTAATTCCTGCTCTGTAGGATAGAGCCCTGAACAGCTGATCCTCCTGGTGGTCACAGCAAATACTTATAGATGATCAGCCTGGGTATAAATACCAATCATTGAGGTACCAACAGCAATTAAGGCTCAACTACAATAGGAGGGTACACATTGCCCACACTAGAGACACACCTGGATTGCCCACCTGGGGTGAATGAGGAAGCTGTGCCACTGGACTCTATAGAACATCTAATACAGATGGCCATTCAACCAAGACTAGGAAATGTGGCAGCTCTACCTAATACATAGAAATAAACACAAGGAGGCAGCCAAAATGAGGAGACAAAAAAGTGTCCTAATGAAAGAACAGAACAAAACTCCAGAAAAATAACTAAACAAAACACTGATTATAAAGATGCTCAATGAACTTAGGGGTAGAGAAATTTAGAGAGAACTTCAACAAAGACATAGAAAAAATAAAAAGGACCATTCAGTAATGAAAAATAATTAACTGAAATAAAGAATACATTATAAGGAATGTACTGTGAGGGAGACAAAGCAGACAATAAGAGATTTAGAAGATCAGAAAGCAGAGATCCAAGATGGTGACAGAGTAGGTGGACACATGTTGCACTTGCTTCCTTCTAGGACCAGACTGGAGTTATAACTAAATTTAAGAACAACCATCCTGAAAAAACAATTTAGGACTAAGTGAAGAGGAGTCTATAACCAAGGATTCACAGAAGAAGCCTCATTGAGACGGATGGGAAGGGCAGAGATGTGAAAAGGCTGCTGCTCCCAGGAGTGAGTGGCAGCTGAGAGTCTAGAAGGACAGCTCAGCTGTGGGGAGGTTTACTCTGAGATGTGTGAGTCCTAAGCTACAGGTTGGTGCCCTAGCCAGAGCACTGGAGCCTAGAAGAGGTGCCCACATAACATTTGGCAGTGAAAAGAGGTAAGATTTCTGTCTGCAAGAAAGAGACAGGAATTCTCAGAGATACAGGCACCCTCTTAAAGGGCCAACACAGAAAATCTCATTTACAGCCACTTACCCTGAGCTTCATTGGAGAGAGGGCTGAGAGGATTGGAGTTGTGTAAGGAGAGTAAAATTGGAAGCCCAGGGAGAAAGACGCCATGGGGGATGGCACCACAACCCCTATGCTGAATCATACCTACAATACAGCAGTTTCCATCTATCTTGGGTAGAACAGTCCTCTCTATACAGCATCAGCCTGGGGAAAAGCAACTGCTCCACCCTCAGGAATCTCTCTTGCCCCCACCTATGGAGATTGGACCCTGCTGAGAAGTAAGCACCCTTGGCCAGGAATCAGGGGGCTGAAAAGATGCAGGGAGTGACAGTGACTCAATTGTCTGGCATTGAGGCCAGAGCTTTTACCCCCATAATCCTGAGAATATGACTGTTGCTTCCGCACCATGAAAGATTCAGTAGTAACTGTCCAGACTGCAGGGAAGACTAAATCTCTGGGTTTCAGAGGCTATATTCACCGTACTCCTAGTGGCCACACTCTATGGAGTTCTGTGGAAAAACTCAGGAGAGGTCACTGGGGATGTGGGATGGGAACCACATCCACCACCTTTTCTGATGTCTGATTAGCTCAAAGCAACCAGCAGACAGAGGTAGCAGAAGGCAGCTCTCAGGGAACCTTGAGAAGGGTCACAATCAGCCCCAGTGGATGACTCTCTCAATCTTCCTCCTTGAGACCAAGGGCTCCTCAGCTAAAAGAACTTCTGTAGAGGAGACAGTTGATCCCACCCAACTTGAACCTGCTGCTCACCTCTTGAGAGAAATTGAATTGGAGTATCCAGCAGTGGTTGAGGGATTAGGCTCTGGACTATGGGCCACTTTCTCCATACTGAGCTCCTGACCAAGAGATCTCCCAAGTATGGGGCCCTATTAAAATTATCTTGCTGACCTCAGTTGCCCTAACTCACCAAGCTTGTACTGTGTGGAGGAGTTGGTGGCATGAGGCCCATCTCAACCCATGCTACTATCTGTCTACAGAAGATTCTGTGGGAAGATCAGACAGTGAAGGAAAATTGTAAGGAACTTGGGCCCTCAAGCTCTAAGCAGGAGGAAGTCTATCATTATATACAGGTTAGCCTCTCACGCACACCCAGGCACAGAAAACAGACACAAATAGTGAACAGAGTGGTAGCTCCAGACGGGTAGCCCACAGTGGGTTACAAACAATGTTTGACATCAACCCATACCAGAACCCCACCTAAGAGGACCCAGAGCCAACACAACCAGTAGTAAGTTGCAGATCACACCAATGATAGACATGACTAGTAATACAAGCATCACACCCAAAGGAGGATTCCATCTGGCACCAGACCCTGTTGGGAATAACTACATTCCAGAGGACAAACACTGCACAGTGTCTAATACAAATGATCAAGGTTGATCCTTTGAGTCAGATAACCTTAAGGGTTAACTCCACCCACAAAAGGACCAATAGCATCCAAGAGTCACATAAAATAAGAAAGTAAATGTAACTCAAGAAACATTCCTAGAGCTAAGAACTCAGGTTGCCTGGAGGTTAGTACCACTGAACTCATCTTCCTCATTAGGACATCACAACAAATTCAGGAGTCAGAACAGAGCTACCCAATAAACAGACAAAATGGGCAGACAACGAAATATGTCCCAAGTGAAGCAACAAGAAAAATCCTCAGAAAAAAAACTAAATGTAATGGAAGCAACCAAACTACCAGACACAGAGTTTAAAATAATAGTTATAAGAATGCTCAAGGATCTTGAAGTAATAATGAATAATCACAATGAGAAGTTAAGCAAAGAGATAGTAAGCCCTAAAAAGGTCATTGAAACTACATAAAGGAACCAGTCAGAAATAGCAAATAAAATATCTGAAATGAAGACTGCACTAAAATGAATCAACAGCAGGCTGAATGGATCAGCAGTTTGGAGGACAAGATAAATGTAAGCACAGAAGCACAGTAGCAAAAAGAAAAGAAGCTCAGGAAGGGTGAGGAAACTCTTAAGAGACCTCTGCAACAACAGAAGAGAAACAACATCAGTATCATAGGGGTTCCTGAAGGAGAAGAGAACAAACAAGGGATAGAGAACTTGTTTGAAGACAGCATAGCTAAAAATTTTCCTGACATGATGAAGGAAAAAGTCACACAAGTTCAAGAAGCATAGAGAGTCCTATTAAAGATGAACCCAAAAAGGCCCACACCAAGATACATAATAATTAAAACGCTGAAGTTAGGTGACAAAGAAAGAACACTAAAAGCAGCAAGGGAGAAACAATCACCTATGAAGGAGCCCTCATAATGCTGACATCTGACTTTTCAACAGGAACATTTGAGGCCAGAAGGGATTGGCAAGAAATATTCAAAGTGATGCAAAACAAGAACCTACAACCAAGACTACTCTATCCAGCAAGGCTATCATTTAAATTTGAAAGAAAAATAGCTTCCCAGACCCCCCCCAAAAAAGGTACAAATTTATTACTATCAATACAGTATAGCAGGAAATGTTAAAGGGCCTGCTTTAAAAAGAGGAGAGAAAAAAAGAAATCAAGGGAAAGAGGATTGTAGGTTAAAAAAATGGTAATAAGTATATATCAATAAAAAACCTTTAAATAAATGAATTAAATGTTCCATTCAAAAGACAGGGTAGCTGCATGGATCAGAAAACAAGATTCGTATATATTCTTTCTACAAGGGACCCACTTTAGAACAAAAGATGCACATACACTGAAAGTGAAAGGTTGGAAAAAGTATTTTACACAAATGGAAATTAAAAAACAACAACAAAAAGAAGCTGTCTGTTTTTGTGGAGTGCAGGCTGCAGGCAGACTGCGGGAACACTGGCTATGACTCCGCACTCTGGCTGTTTTGGTTTACCTCCCCCTCTGCCCATCTATTTCACTGCTCCTCCCGGCAGAAGGAAACCCAGTCACTTTGGGTTTTTCTCTCTGTACCCCTCAGACAAAACCCAGAGAGCCAGAACTTCCCTCCTTCCTGTAGTCTGGCAGAGAAAACAAAACAAAACAAAACAAAACAAAACCCAGTCACTCTAGGTTTGTCTCCCCTCCAGAGCCAACTGCTAGTGCATTTCATCTTCTGCCCTCCTTTTCAACCAGGCCCATCTTTAGACCATTCAGTGCACAGATTTTTCAGGCATGCCTACAAGCCCAGCTGGGGTTCCTTCACTGCATTATAGTTGTTCAGTTTGTTGAAATATCAAGGGGGAGAGATTAGGAGTATCTCTCACACTGCCATTATTCTGATATCATCCCACATCATTGTCTAGTATGTCTACCAGAAAGAAGGCTTTTTAAAAAAAAAAATTTATTTATTTATTTATTTATTTATTTATAGAGACAGAGAGAGAGTCAGCGAGAGGGATAGATAGGGACAGACAGATAGGAATGGAGAGAGATGAGAAGCATCAATCATTAGTTTTTCGTTGAGACACCTTAGTTGTTCATTGATTGCATTCCCATATGTGCCTTGACCATGGGGCTACATCAGACTGAGTAACCCCTTGCTTGAGCCAGTGACCTTGGGTCCAAGCTGGTGAGATTGCTCAAACCAGATGAGCCCGTGCTCAAGCTGCCGACCTCGGGGTCTTGGAACCTGGGTCCTCTGCATCCCAGTCCAATGCTCTATCCACTGCGCCGCTGCCTGGTCAGGCAGAAAGGCTTTTAATGTCAGATATAATCATCTATTCTATATACCAATGTATTCCAGGTTCTTAGCACAATGTGTGTCACAAAGCAAAACAATGATGAATATTTGTGGAATGAGAGAATGAATGATGTATGATACTTAGTATGGTATAACTGCTCAATAAATCTGAACTAGCATTGATACTATAAAATCTTACTGTAATTAGTATGTGATAAACTTGAAAATATCTACTGAATAGAATTAGATTGTTTTATTTGATCTCACATATTTATTTTAGAGGCCCTTTTGGCAGAGTTATATTAAGAAATTTCTTAGACAAGCCAAGCAGAGTATATATAACATGATATCTATTGCTGACATGAGGCTGGCAAATTTTCTCCTATATGTCAATATGTTACAGTCTTTTAAATTTTCTATCTTTTTTTAAATGGATATATGTGGGCAGCCTAGGGAGTGGTTCATATGATGAGAAACCAACAGCAAAAAACTGACACCTGCTGATAATCATGTGATTGAACCTGGAATCTAATTCTCCAGCCTCCATTGATCCTTGGGATGAATGCAGCCTCACCTGACAGCTTGAGTACAGCCTCATGAGAGACCTTGAGCCTGGAAAACCTAGTGAAGTGACATCTGGACTTTAAATCCTCAGAAATTGTGTGAGATAGTAAATGTTGCTGTTTTAATCTGGTTAAGCCTTGGCATAATTTGTTATGGAGCAATAGCTAATGAATACAGATGTTGGTACCTGGAAGTGGAGTGTTGCTATTATAAAACATACAATGTGAGGTGTTGAGGATGTACCCAATGAGTTGTGTTATCCAGCTAAGGAGATTTCTAACCAGAGGACTATGGATGCTGCCTGGTTTCTTCTTGCTGCTTATTGTAAAATGTGAGGGGGGACAGATAAATTAAAGAAAGGATGGTGGACAGTGCTAAAATGAAGACATGGCTTCTGAGCAAAGATCAAATGCCGAGAAAATACTGTTCAAGTTTGAAGCCAAGAGTGTGACAGTCAAATCTTTTGTTTAAGGCTTCAGAGGTATCAAAGATAATGCTTCAGAACACTATCTACTTAGACAAAGGCATGCTAAAGTGATCAAGAGTTTGCCTCATAGTTCCTCTAAATCACAACAGCATTTCTAGGGGAATCAAGGTCATCACCTCTCATCTTGTCAGTAATACAGAAGATCTTATTTGGAAGAGATTTATAGGCTAATAAAGTGGACTAGCCATTTACCACTCCTATACCCTTCCCCCCCCTCCCAGCAATATCCATACTTTTGTCCCTGTCCATGAGTTTTCTTTTTCTTTTTTTGCTCTATTCTTTCCACCTCCCTCACCACCACCACCCCAGCCCTATAGTTGTCAACCTGCTCTCTCTATATGAGTCTATCTTTATTTTGTTTGTTCCTTTTGTTCACTAGATTCCACATATTTCTTTCTCTGACTGGCTTCTTTCACTTAGCATAATGATCTCTAGGTCTATTGATGCTGTCACAATAGGTAAGATTTCCTTCTTTTTTAATGCCCATGTAGTATTCCATTGTGTAAATGTACCACAGCATTTTTATCCATTCATCTACTGATGGGCACTTGGGCTGCTTTCAGTTCGTGGCTTTTGTAAATAATGCTACAATGAACATAAGGGTGCATATATTCTCTCAAATTAGTGTTTTTGTGATTCTTAGGATATATTTCCAGAAGTGGGATTGCTGGATCAAAAGGCAGTTTCATTTTCAATTTTTTGAGATAACACCATACTGCTTTCCATAGTGGCTGTACCAATCTGCATTCCCACAAACAGTGCAGGAGGATTCCCTTTTCTCTATATCCTCACCAGCACTTGTTTGTTGATTTATTGATGATAGCCATTCTAAAAGGTGTAAGGTGTATATCATTGTGGTTTTAATTTGCATTTCTCTGATGAATAGTGATGTTGAGCATCTTTTCATATATCTACTGGCCATTTGTATATATAGTATAGGTATAGGTTAATTTATGGGCTCTCTATTCTGTTCCACTGATTTATATGTCTGTTTTTATACTAGTACTATGGTGTTTTGGTTACCATGGCCTTGTAGTATAGTTTAATATGGGGAAGCATAATTCCTCTAACTTTGTTCTTCTTTCTCAAGATTGCTGTGGCTATTTGGGATCTTTTGTGGTTACAAATATTTTCGGAATGTTTGTTCTAGTTCTGTGTAATACACCATTGGTAGGTATCTTGATAGAATTTGCATTGAATCTATAGATTGCTTTGGGTAATATGACCACTTTAATGATGTTAATTCTCCCAATCCATGAACATGGTATATGCTTTCACTTTTTGTATCATTTTAGTTTCTTTCTTCAGTGTCTTATAATTTTTTGAGTACAGGTCTTTTACATTCTTGGTTAAATTTATTCCTAGGTATTTTATTCTTTTTGAAATAATTGTGAATGGTATCATTTTCTTGGTCATCCTTTCTGAATAGATCACTACTGGTGTATAAAAATGCAACTGATTTCTGGGTATTTACCTTTTATTTTGCTACTTTACTGAATTTATTCGATATGGTGTACAGAGATGTGTTGTAGAATTGGCCACCTGAAACTGGTATAATTATGTTAACCTGGGTCACCTAATAAAATTTAAAATAAATAAAATAAGAAAACTAATTAGTACATTAAAGAGTGGACTCCAATAAGATTCAAAGAAGATCTATACAGTTTTAAATGGAATGATATAAGAAGAAACATCACTTACTTAGACCAAAAGGGACAGAGAAAGAATAAAATAAAAAGAGGCTTTTGGGCTCCAAAGTCTACTGGCTGGAAGCAGGTTGAAAAAACTACTTAGCTGCAAATATTTGTTACTTTTTATGAAAAAGGAAGATTCAGAGTGTGGAGCCAGGACTCCAAAGGGGAGAGTCATTGAGAATTATTCTCAGATTTTGAGACCTAATCAAGGAACTGCCAATGTTTGCTTGCCTGAATTTTATTACTGTTATGGATCCATGATCCTGGCCTCCTGCTCTTCAAACCATTGTGTACCCACCCTGCATTGTGCCACAGTTGATCTGTGTGACCAATATCATACAACAGAAATGATGGTTTATTATTTTCAAGATTAGGTTATAAAGAACTACAGCTTCCAACCAAAGGTCTCTCTTTGTCTTTCTTTTTCTCATTCTCTTATCATTTCATCTTCACTAAATACACTGATATTTGCTGATATGATACCCTTTCAGAACATCTGGTGGAGTATTATTAATAGGGTTACAATACATTATAATTTGCATGGGATAGTCCTGGATAATGCCTATTGTCCTAGAATAATTAAATGCCCCCCTTTACTACCCAGATGTCCTGAATTGAATGATAAATTATATACTATATAATCACAATTATTATTAACATCTTTAGAATCTAGCATATCTAGCTTGTATGTCCATTTACATTTTGTTAAACTGTACCATTGTATGGTATGTATGTGTGTGTTTGTGTGAGTGTGTGGATTGATGGGTGGGTGGGTGGAAAAGAGAGAAAGAAGCAAAACAAGCTGTATTGGTATACACTAAATATTTCTCCTCATTTTTTAATGTTGTTTACTATTTTCTTTACCTTCCCGGCAAAAAGTAACTAAGCTGAGTGAGAAAAGTCAATTTCTATAATCGTGTGGCTGCTAATGATCATTCCTATGTTCTTATTTGTCTCCTAGAACCCTATGCTTTATGAGTCAGCACACTGGTTTTAGAAAAGCCAGCATTTTACAAAGATGTTTCAAGTGTGCTTTGAATCAAGTTTATTTTATTTCTGTTTTCTTTCATGCAGGATTTGAAATTTGGAGGGGAAGAACTCAATCAACAAATTCCTATGTCATGTCTAAAGACCTACAAAACATGTAAGAAGTACGTTCCTTAGTGGTAAATTTAATGCCTATTTAAAATTTTGCCTGTTTTGCAATGGATTAAACATGGGCCAATTATAGGTGACAGTTACTACCCAGTTTGATTCACCTGAAAGATCAGGTTTGTGGCAACTATGACCTCATTTTCTCCTGGGATTTATTTCTGCCCTCTTATCCTTATATAACAGTTTGGGGATGGGACATTATCATAATGGGAGTATAGCTGAGAGTCATGTCTTATTTATCTCTGAAAAAAATACCTAAATCCTTAGTCTAGTGTAGACACTTCCAAGATCTTGCTGTGGCAGTGGCTGTTCCTCCTGCCATAGTATTGGGTGTAGGTTCAGAGAGATTCTCAAGTTAACTTGTCTTACTTTGAACTTCAGGCTTGACCCTTTATGACTATGTGAGCTCAAACAAGATGTTCAACGTGCCTCAGCCTCAGGTTCTTGTCAGTTAAACAGGGACAAGAATACTTTGATGTATTATTTTAAGGGTTAAATGAGATAATATAATGTATTTAAAAGTTTGCCTTGAGCATGCTAAGCATTCAGTAAATACTAGTTATACTGTCCGTTGAGGTTTCTCAGCAGGGATCAGTTTTACCCCTTGGAGACATTAGTCAGTGTGTGGAGACATTTTGAGTGTCATGACTGGGACTAGGAAGGGTCTCTAAACGGCTTCTAGTGGGTAGGGGCTGGAGATCTTATTAAACATTCTGTAAAGTACAGACCAGTCCTTACAACAAAAAATTATGTGGTTCAAAATGTCAATAGTGCAGACCCTGTTGTATATCAGTGCGCTCCATTCATTGTCATTTTACTTAACCTGTAATCCTAATAGCAGTGAAAATGAGGGATTAGCTGGAGTGGGGCCTTTCTCTGTGAAGATGATCCAGTTCCTGAGAGACTAGGCCATGTGGACAGGATTATATATTGTTAAGGTGTCATTTTAATGCTCAAGGCCGATATCAGTGAGGTGTAGAATAGCCTCTCATGCCCAACATTTCTAATGTTAGGACTTTAACCAGGAAAATGGCCAGGGAGTTCTATAGACATTATTTGCAAGAGCTAATTATAGGCTAACATATCACAGTGAAAATTAGAACTAACCTAAATATCCAACAATGAGTGATTATTTAAATAAATTATGGTATAACGTTAAAATTAAATACCAGATCATCAGTAAAAATTATGCTATAAATAAAAATTAATTTCATTGGAAATGCCCATAGTATACAAAGTTGAAAATACAGGTTACAAAATAATATTTGCAACATCAGCCTCATTTTGTAAAAGAAAAAAAAGGTGTGTCTAGTTACCTAGCTGTGAAGAATAAGTATATAAATGCTATATGGAAGGAAAAAAAAGAAGAAGAAGAATATGCCGTAGGACCTAATTTTCAAGTGAGCTGAGGTCTGGTCTGGGTTCTGGTTTATGATTTGACTGCTCCAAGGGGACACTGTCACTAGGTTTATCTCTAGATAACTGGATCATGTTATAGCCGTGTGTTAAGCTTTAATATGCATTGTGTTCCTTTTGACTAAGGAAGCTATTTTTAGAAAATCTTTAATACAAAGAACTAAAAATGCAACCAAGGACCTTTCTGTTTGTATTTCTTTCTTTTTATCCCTCTTAGCATGATAACTATGAATTCAGTGTTCAACTATTTAGATTAAGTTTTTAGGATATTTCATGACGGCTTTACAATTCTTGCCACAGGGACAAAGAAAGAAACTGAGGAAACCATCTCACAGTGTTAACAAACATGTTTATGTTTATGTTTAGATTTAGTGAAATCTGTTAACATTCCTAACTGTATAATAAGGCCACTAAAGACAATAAATACAGTAGTTTAAAATTTACAACAAAGTATATTTAATTTGAAATTGCATTGCTGGCAAATGGGTCCCAATGAACCTGTGTCAATGTAGCTCTAGCCAAATGAAGGGAAATCATTTCCATTACAGGAAACTAAATCAGCTGTGATATCCAAAAAGGTCTTTCCTCTGGTGGGTGCATTAATCATTGTCACAGATGGCTCTATCATGGAATTAAGCTTAAGTCAGGAGAAGAGAAATACAAGATTCTTCTAAATTCAAATGAATTTGGGAAAGCAGGCAAATGCTTTTAGGTCTTGTGAGGCTAAAAATAAAAACAAACAAACACAAAAACTAACCTCAAATGAAGTAAAAAAGGAAAAAGAAAAAAGCCTGAGGAAGATTGTGAAGGTAGAAATGAATCTGATCTCCACCCATTTCATTAAAAAAGAAAAAATTTGCATCATATCAACTATTCGTCTATTTAAATGATTTTTTCCCATAGAATGTCTCTCA
This sequence comes from Saccopteryx leptura, assembly GCF_036850995.1. Taxonomy (NCBI): domain Eukaryota; kingdom Metazoa; phylum Chordata; class Mammalia; order Chiroptera; family Emballonuridae; genus Saccopteryx; species Saccopteryx leptura. The sequence continues at coordinate 185,958,589 of NC_089505.1, read as the reverse complement.
CAATGTATAAGACTGAAGGGGTATGGTAGAAAATGAAGTAGCAGTAACTCTTAACAAATATTTGATCTAGAAATTTCTAAAACAAGATATATTTTAATTTTTTAATTGTTGTGAGGTCAGTAGTTAATACAGTAAGTTTCATAATTGATAGGATCACATTTCAAAAGCAGCTCACCTTCCAACTTTGCAGCATCTGTAATATAAGTATTGACCCCATTCCCAGTGAATCTGAAAGAAAGAAACAGTTTAAGAAAAATACCAAGCCATATTGTACTTTTAAAAGCAAACCTTTTCACGATACCTAATTATTAACTTCTCTTTCTTTTATCTACCTTCTTTCTTTTTTTTAACTGCTGCAGAGCTCCAAGTCAACTATTAGTTGCAGAACTAAATGTTTGTAAAGAAGACAGCGCAGGCAAGCTTGGTACTGTCACAGAGGGAAGTCATGAATCCAAGGGAGCGGCAAGACCTTGCTGGAAGGTGAGCCTGGGACTTTGTTTTCCTCTGATGCAAAATGCTAAATGATGAGGTCAGTTGTATTGATTTGCTTTCCTGTTGTGCTTTTCTCCCTATAGGGTCCTTTAGAGAAATAGATTTTTAGCAGATCTTAAATATATTTGAGGAGAATTATATGCTAAAGCAGAACAGCTAAAACTGAATTGCAAAGCTGTCTGAATTCCTCAAAACTGTGTCCATTGTACCAGGCTGAGTTCTCGCTAGACAATGAGGCAGGCCTGCCACTATGCAAATGAGACAAGGCTTGAGATTTGATGAATCTTCTATCTCCTCTTCCTACTTATCTGACACTTGCTTTGAGGAAGGTTGTAAATGCAAGAGAGATTGTAGTATAATTCCTCAGACTGGCATTTGTGCCCCTAGTCACTATTCGATTATCTTCCAAATTGCTGTGTTTCAGAGAGATAAAGATTTTTTTTATGGCTTGCTGACTTGAGACAACCACAAGAGCCAGCAAAGAGATGGCTAAGCGGCCATGCATAATAATTCCATTGGTAAATGACAAAATCTTTGGGTGACACTTCAAAATTACTACAGAAGATGAATCTAAAATGCAAAATGTCACATTGGCATGCAAAACTATCACAATATATTTTAGTATAAAATTCATAGAGGTGTTTAATTTAGAATGTGTTTAATAACTCAGTCTGCCTGCATCAATAATCCTGCCTTGAGGTTTAAAGAGATTGTCTTATTTTTTTAACATGATGTTAATTTAAAAAATATTTTGAAAACCAAAATATTAAAGTTATCTTTATTATTAATTAAGATTTTCTAATTAAACCAAAAATAATTGTTATTCTGATTACCTTTCAGTATGATTTGTATGAGAAAAATAAAAAAAAGTTTAACAATGTTTACTGTTTATTTAACTGTGATTTGATTCCAGAAATATACTATTTATATGAAAATATATATTATCTTTCACAAAATACATCTAGGCAGGATTAAAAAGTGCTTACTGTTGGCTATAGATTATTAATGAGTGGTGCTATAACTCAGGTAGCCAAGAGAGTAACCTGCTTTCAAAAATGACATTATTTTGGCTTAAAGTACAATGTAATAGAGAAATCCTCAAAGTCAAAGTATTCTGAAGGCTATTAGGGAGTTGTGAGTATAGAAAACATGACTTAATGACATTTGCGTTATTAATAATCCCAGTTTCATTTCTGTTTAATCTGAAATAATGGTCCATTAAAAATCTTATCAATTTGTATAAATTTTATAGCACTTATTAAAAATAAAAATGGCCTATTTCTCTCACTGAAGGTATGCTATGCAACTCAAATATCATGTAAAATACCCTGGAGTCACATTCTTCAGTCACATGTAATTTAGACTGAGTTTTAAGTAGAAGCATGTACCAATGCTGTGCACCCCACTTTAGTTTTTCTTTTTTGTATTTTTCTGAAGCTGGAAATGGGGAGAGACAGTCAGACAGACTCCCGCATGTGCCCGACCGGGATCTACCCGGCACGCCCACCAGGGGCGATGCTCTGCCCACCAGGGGGCGATGCTCTGCCCCTCCGGGGCGTCGCTCTGCTGCAACCAGAGCCACTCTAGCGCCTGGGGCAGAGGCCAAGGAGCCATCCCCAGCACCCGGGCCATCTTTGCTCCAATGGAGCCTTGGCTGCGGGAGGGGAAGAGAGAGACAGAGAGGAAGGAGGGGGGGGGTGGAGAAGCAAATGGGCGCTTCTCCTAGGTGCCCTGGCCGGGAATCGAACCTGGGTCCCCCGCACACCAGGCCAACGCTCCACCGCTGAGCCAACCAGCCAGGGCCCCACTTTAGTTTTTCAACTCTCCTTTGAAGTCTGTGGGGCAAGTTGACTTCATATTTAAATCAAATCAAAGTATTCAATTTGGTGAGGTGTTAGTCTGGCCTGCTTTGCACTTTACTCATCAATGTGGCATTTGGTCTGTGATTAGTGTTAGATGCCTTGGCTCTTACCAGTCAAACATGGAGTTTGAAGCTTACTGCTCATATTCACCCATCCCAGGTATCTTAAGTAAGCAGTATGGTTTTTAAAAGTGTTGGTTTCCTGTTAATTCTTTTTTATTCTAACAGATGATCTGATGTCACAGATCATTAACATACCATGCTTAAAAATTGCCTAAACTTTCCCTTGCATAATTAGCAGGCTTTTTCTTTTGAGCCCCTAATTATATATACTGTGTCCTCCCTCTGTTATCATTCCTAATACCTTACAATTAAAGGTTGACTAAAAATAATTGTCTAGTCATTCTCTCTGAGGAAAGCATTGTGGCTAATTTTGTGGTTTCACCTAGTTCCTGTGCAATTCAAGACCCCAGTCTTTTCCTTAGGTTGAACAACCTCAGTCTCCTCAGCCTCTTCAAATACAGGTGAAATGCATAAGGGGCTTGAAGAACAAGGCTCCCCAAGGCTCTTACCTCCTCAGAGTGTCCCTGCTTAGCCAACTGGATGGCTGTGTCTTGCCGTGGTGGCAAACGAACCAAATGAAGACTAGAACCCACCCAGTGAGGCATGATGGAAATTTTTATGATGTGGGGCTGTATTTCCATGAAAACCTTTATGTGGTAAGCTAGTATTTTTGGACACATATCACTTTTTATTTAGCTTCTCTCCTCTCCCTATCTCTCTGCCTTTTCATCTCTATCCATGTAGATTGAGATATACAACTTCACATGAGTACACATAATTTCCTTCCTTTCTTTCTCTCCCTTCTTTCCTTTCTTCCTTCCTTTAGCAAATACTCAAAATCACCCCTCTGTGCCAAGCACTGTGTTGTAGATCTTACATGGAAATTGTAAGTCCCGTGTGAAATAGAAATGCCACCCTTGTATATCCAGAACATATATTATAGATTCTTCATATAGCTTTTACCTTTTCAGTATTTTCATGATAAAAGATCACTAATATGTATGTGTATTTTGTATGTAACGTGTATTTTGACTTGTGTATTTTTGTGTATGTTTTGCTTGTGTGTATTTCAATCAGGGACACCGATTTTAAGTGAGAACTAAGCTTGAGGTAAGAGGAAACAGAAACTCTATTCTGAATATATAGGGCAGTGTGCTTACCATGCAAAGGGATTAGAGAAGACACTGCTGGGGGAGGGAGGAGGCAGTGGATAAGATTAGAGAGTTGTCCTGAATGCAGGGATAAGAAGTAGAGGTAGGAGATCATCAGGTTACCTGTAGAAGCAGAGAGGGAGAGCTTGTTTCTGTGGGGTATCAGCACTGGACAGCTGGTACCTTCCAGGGAATTCCAGCCCAGGGAAAAGAAAAAAAGGGGTGGGGAGAGTCCCAGACCCTCATTGCATGCTGCTGCATTGGATGCTGGGCACAGACTGCTCACAGATAATAGAACTGCCTTTCACACTATTAATTTCAATGACTAAAACAGACACTAAAAGAGTCAATATAGGTATCACAAAGTGGTTTTTAGGAAGACAGTTTCTCTCTAAAATAGATGGAAGTGTGCTTTCTTTCCTACTTCCCCTTAGGTCTTGCGTTGGAGTTTATTCTTTGAATTAATTTTTGTATGTGGTATTTCATTAAGGGTGGCAATATATTATCCACATGAATGTATTCCTTAGATAATGTACCACATTTATTCTGGCCACTAATGACCAATTGAAATTAAAATGGAAGTGTAACTGTAAAAACAAGCAACTTTGTAAAGTAGGTTTAAAAACTACAAACCTAAAAAGTCATCACTTACCTCCAATATTTGATAAGAAAACAGAATTTTAATCTCTATTTATCATCACCTTTACTTTTTAGACTTCCAAGACTTTTTGAGGACAGTGATGGTATTTTGCTTTTGAAAGTTGGTAGGGGTTAAAACAAAGACGGCATGCTGTTGGTAGCCATACACTAAGTAGACATTTATTGAAAGCCACAGCTTAACCCTAAACTATATTCATTGCCAGGTTTTGATATAGTTCATTGAATTGGTAATGATGGTGATGGTGGTGGTGACACCAGAAGTCTTTTTGAAACAGAGACTTGAACTCTTCCTGAGAAAGAATTCTTCCTAAAGGAAAAGGTCTCCTGGGCTGAAAAGAATCACTGAGGAAACAAGCCTCAGTTGGCTCATCTGTGAAATGGGGATAATATCTGTCTACCAGTGCCATTGTAAAGACTGACTGAGATAACACTTGCAGAAATACACAGCACCAACACATAGCAAGAATCCAGAAGCTTGTTTTATTATTACTTTTATAATTATTCTATCTCTTTGATTGTGAAGCCCATAAATCCTTACCCAGTGGACTTGCATTTTAATAGATATGGCAAATGCTCATATTTCAGATAACTTTTGAATTAACCTTGCTTGAGAACAATGTAGGTTAACAATTTTCTTTTCTCTAATGAGTCATCCCAAAGGCCTTGTTAAGAAGTGTGAGATGCATGTGAGAGGTGTTAGCAGGAGTGGACATAGAGAGGGCTTTTCCCCTGGGGAGCTCATCGCTTCTACAGGGCGACACTTTTAGGACAGGTATCAAGGGTGCAATAGGCATAGTTCAGCCCCTAAGCTGAGTTTTTGGCTCTCACCATTTACCTCAGAGAAATTCCAGGAATAAGGTGCTAGCTAAGGTTTTAGTGAATAATTTTTAAAAAGCCCAATCACTGCTGAATCAGCAATAGACACTTTGGTGCATTTTAAGTCAAGTTCTTAAAAATTTTTTAATTGCATTTTTTTATTATTTTTATTTTTTACAGGGACAGAGAGAGAGTCAGAGAGAGGGATAGATAGGGACAGACAGGAATGAAGGGAGATGAGAAGCGTCAATCATCAGTTTTTCGTTGTGGCACCTTAGTTGTTCATTGATTGCTTTCTCATATGTGCCTTGACCGTGGGGCTATAGTAGACTGAGTAACCCCTTGGTTGAGCCAGCGACCTTGGGTCCAAGCTGGTGAGCTTTTGCTCAAACCAGATAAGCCCGCGCTCAAGCTGGTGACCTCGGGGTCTCGAACCTGGGTCCTTCGCATCCCAGTCCAATGCTCCATCCATTGCGCCACCGCCTGGTCAGGCAAGTTCTTAAAATTTTAAAGTATAGGAGCTATACTACCTAAATATTATTCAAAGAGCTTGTTTTCTAGAACTATCTACATAAATGAATATTATACATGAAAGATGCTATAAGCATTTTTTTATTATTATTAATGGTTTAGATGTCCCTCCCTGTCTCCCTTCACTGCAATGTGAACTGTGAGCACAGAAGCAGCCTCTAGGGCTGTGTTTGTTTTGAGGCTACTCCATGTATGCTGTTGAGTCTTCCTAACAGAGTGTGCTCGGCTCAGATGCCAGGAGGATGAAGAGGTCTATTCAGGAAGAAGGGAAAAATCATTAAGAAATTGAAGTTGCCTCCCACCCTCATTTTCAAATCCACCCAGTTGGATGCCACAGCACGACATGTAGCTATCAAGGCAGGAAGTTGAACTCCTCTGAAACACATAGTGCATACCTATCTGAAATAACAGCAAGACATTTAGTCTAAGTATATAAAGATTCCAGTAGAAATATTTAGCTCGATTACAGGTTAGACTGTTTTTATATGAAACGGCTAACTTCCTCCACAGCAAATTGCCTTGGACAGCACTTTAAAGGTATTATAGAGGTGGAGATAAATAGCCTTGGATCGCATTATGAACCTATTTTGTTCAAGGAAGGTGCATCAAAACAGGCGAGAGGGATGGAACACTGGCATACTCTTTCCTGGCCAGGGAAAAAGAGTTCACTCCTGCTAGTCTAGCCCCAGGCCATAGCACTTCAGATTTGAATGAGCCTAAACTATAACAAAATAAAATTATATATATAAAAAAAGAGAGACAGGTTGCAAAACTGTTCACCATGTTAAAAAGTGCATTGTTTGTAGGAGGAAAGCAGAGGGTGGTTATTCCTCCAGGAGTAAAACGCTTTTTCCCTTCCTGCAAAACAGAACAAAAAATATCTTGGAATAGTTGAAATAACAACCCCAAATTTTCTTCCCCGGTGTCAGAAGTAAACAAACAAAAATAATTACCTCCTGTTACAGTCAAGGAAAATTTACTTTTTAACAGCCTGACAAAATGTCACTGAATTATATCTACCCCTTGGTATCTCCTAGCAAAATCTTGGGTCCCTTAAGAAATATACTAGGCTATTTCACATTCAGCGTGTCTAAGAAAAGTACAAAACATGGGACAACAACAAAAATACAAAAAAAGCACCAAAGCCTCCAGAACTTGACAGGAAAGAGAAGTCATCTGAGGCTGTTTGATTTCAGAATAAAAATGCTGTTGCTCAAAGTCTTGTTCATTCCATTGGGCTCTACCCAATAATAGCAAGTTTTTCACTAACCATACAATTCTGCCTGCCAGTCACTCTGCTAGCAGTTTGTGCTAGACTGACACTTCAAACAACAACTTTTCAAGTAATGCAATTTTTTAATAATAGAAATAGATACACAAAAACTCATCTGTATACATTGTGTATATAATTGATATAAAGAGATTTCAGATATAAACATCATTACATTTAAAATACAGGTATAAGACAACTTCAATTGTAGTCTTAGCTCATGAGTAGGAGAAATAAGCTTCACAGAATTGTTTGGGAGTTCACAGCATTCTAGAAATGCTTAACTGGGAAGAGGTGTTGTTTATTCCTATGCAAAGAGAAGGAACAGAGAAAATATTGTCCAAATGAAAAGTTAAGTCCTAATTCCAGAAGAAGCACTAAGTCTGCTGAAGAAATATTTGTATTACACACCTGAAAGATTATATTGCTAATGAACCTTGGAATAAGAGTACAATATTATGGCATCAGGGGTGGCTTTCCTTTGGCATTGTGCTGGGCTAGAAAGAAAACACTTGAAGGCTAAGGTTAAAAGATTGCTTGTAGGGTTTGAGAAATTTCTTGAGAGAGGCAGCACATATAACAAATATAATAAGATTATATAGGTTTCAAACCTACAATTCTATGGTATGTCATCTATATTACATTATGTGTCAACCACCCAAAGTCAAATCTTCTCTCTCACCATATATTTGACCCTGTTTACCCTTTATGGCCCTCCCCCACTACTCTTCCCTCTGGTGACCACCATACTGTTGTCTGTGTCTTTGAATTTTTGTTTATTTTTTTTATTTGTTCATTTGTTGCTTTCTGTTTTGTATCCCACATATCAATAAAATCATATGGTTCCTACCTTTTTCTGTATAACTTATTTTGCTTAGCATGATTGTCTCAAGATCCATCCATGTTGTAAACAACTGTATTTTATATTTCCTTATGGCTGAATAGTATTTCAGTTTACATATGTACCACAAAGACACAGCCAAATGTAATAGAATTGAGAGCTCCAAAAGAAACCCATATATCTATGGGCAAATAATTTTTGACAAAGGAGCCAAAAACATACATTGGAGAAATTCTTCCATAAATGGTTCTGGGAAAATTAGAAAACTGCATGCAAAATAATCAGACTAAACTACAGTTTGTCCCCATGTACAAATATTAACTCAAAATGGATCAGAAACCTCAATATAAGACCTGAAACAATAAATTATGTAGAAGAGAACATAGGTATTAAACTTATGATTCTTGATCTTAGAGAGGATTTGAGGAAGTTGACCCCAAAGACAAGGGAGATAAAGGCAAACATAAATAAATGGAACTATATCAAATTAAAAAACTTCTGCACAGCAAGAGATACCACCAACAAAACAAAATGGCAGCAAAACAAATGGGAAAAAATTTTTACAAACAATAAATAGTCTTGACAAGGGGTTAATATCCAAAATATATAAAGAACTTATACAACTAAACACCAAACAAACAATGTAATAAAAAATGGGCAAAGGGCTTGAACAGACACTTCTTCTAAGTGGAAATACAAATGACCAACAGACCTGAAAAGAGACTCATCTTCACTAATTGTAAGGAGAATGTACCTTACACCTCTTAGAATGGCTGTTATCAGCCAGATAGGTACAAACAATTCCTGGAGAGGCTGTGGAGATAAAGGGGCCCTCATTCATTGCTGCTGGAAATGTAAACTGATACAATCACTATGGAAAAACAGTATGAAGGCTCTTCAAAAAATTAAGAATAGTTTCCATATGACTCAGGATCCCCGCTTTCAGTTATCTACCTGAAAAATTTGAAAACATTTATTCATGAAGATAGATGTAATCCTATGTTCATTGCTGCATTATTCATAATGGCCAACCTATGGAAACAATCTAAGTGCTATTAGATAAATGATTGGATAAAGCAAAATGCTTTTAGATAAATTGATTAACAATCTAGAAAGAAAGAAATTCCTAGGGTACCAGAAATTAAGAGGAAATTAAAAAGCAGACAACGAATAGGTAAACTGAGTTGTGGCTACTTGGGAGAGGGCAGAGAGTTTACCCATCTTGTTAAAATAAACTTTCGGATTTCAGTGAGAAGTTAGAATATGAAGCTTCAGGCCCATTTGTATGGAGTGTTGAAAAAAGTCTTCTGCATAATTCTCAGGTATTCAAGATTAGTCTAAAAAGGAGACTAGGCAAAAATGTCAGCCCACCCTTAGAGCAATAGACGGAAATAACAAGAACTTTCTATCTATAGAGATTTTCTTAAAACTGTATTTCTTCTAATAATATGAAATTAAATTTCTGTAATGGAAAAATATAGTAGTTGAAATTAAAAATTCAAAAGATATAGTATGTGGATGAGACCCTCTAAATAGAGAACTAATAAATTGGAAGTCAGATCTGAGGAAATTTCTTAGACTATAGCACTAAGAGAGAAAGTGATAGAAAAAGTGAAGTGATTTGAAGACACAGAGGAGAAGGTATAACATGCAGCTTATAAAATTTCCAGAAGCAGAGAATATGGCAAATAAGGGAATAAATATTACATGAAGAAATAGCAACCATTCGTTCCCCAGGCTGTCCAGAAAACACACATTCTAACTAAGGGAGTAGACATTCTGAGCAGGACAAAGTAAAATCAATCCACATCTGGACACATTGTAGTGAAATTGCAGATATCAGCTGAAGACAATTGAAAAATATATTTAAAATTCAGGGAGAAATTAATTAAAGAAAAATCTTTAAACTATCATTCAAGAGTTGGGGAAGGGTGTTCCAAATGGAGAGAAACACTTTTCATTAAGAATATTGCATTAGTTTTCTAAAGCTGCCATAACAAAGTACCACAAACTTAGTGGCTTAAAGCAAAGAAGAGTATTGTTTTACCATTCTGGAGGTCAGAAGTCTGAAATCACGATGTTGGCAGGGCCATATTCTGAACATGCTTGGAAAGAACCATCTGTGTGTCTCTCCTAGCGCCTGGTAGCCACAGGCTCCTTGGGTTGTAGAAGCATCATTCCAGTTCTCCAGCTTCACATAGCACTATTCCTGTGTGTCTTCATGTCATTTTTCCTCTGTCTGCTTGTCTCTGTATTCAAATGTTCCCCTTTTTAGGGACACTTGTCAGTTGAATTTAAGGTCCACCCTAATGACCTCATTTTAACTTGATTAAATCTGCAGAGATCCTATTTTGAAATCAGTTTACATTCTGAGATATCGGAATAAGATTTCAATATGTCTTTTAGGGAATACACACAATTCAACCCATAACAAATACACCTTTTACAGAAATTTGCTGAAAGAACTAACAAAGGATATCTTTCAAGAACAGGGAAGAACAGAAGACCTAATGACATCTTATATTATTCTTTTGAAATTTCTATGTTTGAAATTTTTTATAATTTTAAAAATGGATATTAAATAGAAGTATGTCTTTTCTATTCAATTTTAATAAACTATTAGACAATTAAGAGCAGTCAAATAGCAAAAAAAAAAAAAAAAAAGAATAAATGACTATATAATTTGCATAATTAAATGATTATTCTCCAGCTAACTTACTCAATAAAAACTCAAAGTTAAATTATGTATTAAGCCTAAAGCTCTATACTTTTTCAGGACATGTACACCACAGCTTGGAAATCACTAATTTAAACCATGTATGTATATGTGAAAGTCCTTTTGTTTACAATTAGGAAGGTAAAATGTCATAACAAACATTACTAGAGGAAGACATTAAATTAGGGAAGTACAAGAAAATTACTCAGATCCTTTTCATGTTTGGTAAAAGATTTGACCTTTTCTTCAGTTGTATTTGGTTTCTAATGCATTAATATGAATAACTAAACAGATTTTTTAGAGCTAATAGAAGACTGAAAAAGAAAATGTAAAAAACACTTTAAAATAATATAAAATCATAAATTAAGAATTGTGATGACTATTGTCTTATAATTGTATTGCATGATCATCTTTTTTGGGGATGACATTTTAAAATATTATTACTGAACTTTGACAATGGTATCTGAATTAAAGACACTTGTGTTAATTATTAGATAGAACTGCTAGGTTTATAATTTTTCTTTTCATCAGGTACAAGAGTTAGTCAACTTAAAACAAGACTTAAATAATAAAGAAGCAAAACCAGCAAAATTAAGAAAAACAACATTGATTAACACATTTTTAAAAAATTCTGAAAGGCCATGTGTTCAAGTTGGGCCAAGCTTCAGGCAGATCTAACAAACATGACCAAGGTACTCTGTGTGGAGCAGGTAACCCATGCTGACTCCAAATTTGCTGACATAACAGAGTTTTTATTTCTGGAAAGATGTAGCATTCTGTAATAGTTTCTCTAATGATCCCTTTAAAATCGTGGTTTCTTTCAATTTAAAGTAACATATCTCATTTTTTACATTACCCTATGCCACAAAGAAAATAAAACCATGTCTTGAATCGAGTGTCTGTGCCACTTAAAAAAACAAAACAAAACAAAACAAAATCACAAAAAACTTCATTTTGATGACACTTAACCCCATTTTATTTGATAAGTACAACTGGTATTTGTATCATATGTCAGTGTGTGAATGAAAAATATTTATGAAGGCTAGTTTAAAGGCAAAAAAATAATTTGCCTTACACTAAATTGTGTCCATCTTGAGGATTTCTTTAGTCTGCTCTTAACTTATTTGTAACTGAATAAGGCTTTTTCTTTGGATAAGGAACATGGACTGAGTTTTGAGTTTTAATTACTAATAACATCTTTTGTAAATGCTATCATAGAAACTTTCTTTATGTCGATTTAAATATAAAGAACAAATACTAGAGGCCAAGACATGGTCAAATGGTGGATAAGTGTATGCTCTTCATCCTGATTTGAAGTCTGGTTCAAAATCGAGTTAGCAACGTGACTTAGAGCAGCACCCCAGTCCCTCTGTGCTTCTGTTATCTCAAGCATGAAACAGTCATCACAAGAATCCCTCACTGACTCTCTCGTGTCCCTGCTGACAGGGCAGTGGTCCAGAGTGAGTGCTGCAGTGCCGCTCAGTCCCTCATACTGCAAGGACTAAAATATTTTAAAACTAAGAACAAACCAGCTTTAAAAAATAAAGCATAAACAAAAGAATATATATTTTAAATGAAGTTTTGGTTAACTAAAGTATATTTTTACTATTTCTGTTTGTAACATGTCCATGATTATATAGTTTTAAAGAAGAAAAATGAGCAATTGAGAACAATATTTACACATATCTTTATATCTTATGTTTGTTCTTTTCTAAAACCAATAAGAGATTTTGGACATGAGCAAACCCAACAAAGTTTGTCCTCAAGTGGAAAAGTGGATAAAAGTCTTCTGTTATGCCCTCTGAGATTTTCAAAGTACTTGGGCATGTACAGGGACCTCTTCAAATGAACCTTTTGAAACTAACTTTGACCTGGATTATTTTAAAAACCAAGCAAAAACTTCTCCAGATGATTTTTATATTTCTAAGTGAAAAGAGCTGTATTGGTTTTTCTGATGATATAAGACAACTATAAGCTCTTTATTAATATAATCAGAGAACACACACTCACACAAACATATATACAGTATATATGTAAATTGTCTAGTTTTAAATGCAAGCAATCCTGTTCTAGAATCACATTAAAACTATAATACATACTGAAATTCCTTTTTTAAAAAGTTTTTACATTGATTTGAGAGCAAGAGAGAGGATAAGAAGCATCAACTCATTTTTGAACTTAGTTGTTCTATTTAGGTATGTCCTCATTGATTTCTTCTCCTGCATACTGACTGGGAGTCAAACCTGCAACTTCTAGCACACCAGGTCAAAACTTCATCCACTGAGCCAACTGGTCAGGACCCATGCTAAAGTTCCTTTTATTAGTCATTGCCATCTAACCTAGGTTGGTTAAATTATTCATTCACTGTACAATTGAGAAGTAAGTTTAATAAATAAATAAATAAGCACTTCAAACTTAAAAAATACATGCAATACAAGAGTCAAATACATAAAAACTTGGCAAATATAGTTTTTGAATTTATATTATCTTGCTTGAGTTATTGTAAATCTTTATGTTTAGTGTTAATTCACATAGAAGTTGCTAGGCTAGTCAATGATCACTGCAACCAACATTCATGGCAAATAAATTTTTGTATTACATAATATATTTTGCATATTTTTTTTTGTATTTTTCTGAAGTGAGAAGCAGGGGGAGGCAGACAAACAGACTCCAGCATGCTCCCAATTGGGATCCACCCAGCATGCTCAACAGGGGGTGATGCTCGGCCCATCTGGAGTGTGGCTCTGCTCTAACCAGAGCCATTCTAGAGCCTGAGGTAGAGGCCATGGAGCCATCCTCAGCACCTGAGCCAACTTTCCTCCTATGGAGCCTTGGCTGTGGAAAGGGAAGAGAGAGATAGACAGAAAGGTGAGGGGGAAGGGTGGAGAAGCAGATAGGCGCTTCTCCTGTGTGCCCTGGCTGGCAATCGAACCCGGGACTTCCACACACCTGGCCAACGCTCCACTGCTGAGCCAACCGGCCAGCCAGGGCTATATTTTGCATATTGTTGTTCATTAAGTTACTAATAACCTATTGTGGTTGATTAAAGATGGCTATAGATTCTTTTCTCCTACCACCAAAGAGTGAAATCTAAGTTTCCTTCCCTGGAATTTGAGGGGATAGGAGACTGTGATTACTTGACTAATAGACTATAATTAGTCTATTGTACTACAAGAAATCATGCGATTTCTGGGTGTAAGTTTCAGTGTTAAAAGACTGAAAGCTGCCCTGGCTGGTTGGCTCAGTGGTAGAGCGTTGGCCTGGTGTGCAGGAATCCTTGGTTCAATTCCCGGCCAGGGCACACAAGAGAAGCACCCATCTGCTTCTCCACCCCTCCCCCTCTCCTTCCTCTGTCTCTCCTGCAGCCAGGGCTCCATTGGAGCAAAGTTGGCTTGGGTGCTGGGGGTGGCTCTATGGCCTCTGCCTCAGGCGCTAGAATGGCTCTGATTACAACAGAGCAATGCCCCAATGGGCAGAGCATCGCCCCCTGGTGGGCATGCCGGGTGGATCCCGGTCAAGCGCATGCAGGAGTCTGTGTGACTGCTTCCCCATTTCCAACTTCAGAAAAAGAAAAGAAAAAAAAGACAAAAAAAAAAAAAAGACTGAAAACTTCCTGTCCTATTTTATTGGAAACCTTGCTCTTAGAGCCCTGAGTTGCCATGTGAAAAATTCAACTACCCTGTTGGAGAAATCAGAAGGTGAGGTACTGTGACTACACAAGAGAGAGAGAGAGCCTGAGCTGAGACTAGCCTTCCGTTTTGTGCTTGCTAAAGTGTAGGACATGTGGGTAAAGCCACCTGGAACACTCCAGGCCAGCTTAGGAACCAGCTACATAGCACTGGGTTGGCTCCTGCTTCTGCAATGTGAAGTATATGAGTCATGCCTCATATTTCAATTCATTAATTGGGAGATATAGTAAAATGTTTCAGGACATTAATTTGGGAGTAGTTTGTTCTGGAGAAATAGATAATTAAAGAATTTATTTGGCCCTGGCCGGTTGGCTCAGTGGTAGAGCGTCGGCCTGGTGTGCAGGAGTCCCGGGTTTGATTCCCGGCCAGGGCACACAGGAGAGGCGCCCATCTGCTTCTCCACCCCTCCCCCTCTCCTTCCTCTCTGTCTCTCTCTTCCCCTCCTGTGCCAAGGCTCCATTGGAGCAAGGTTGGCCTGGGTGCTGGGGATGGCTCTGTGGCCTCTGCCTCAGGCGCTAGTGCATGCGGGAGTCTGTCTGACTGCCTCCCCGTTTCCAACTTCCGAAAGGTGCAGAGAAGAAAAAAAAAGAAAAAAAAGAAAAAGAATTTATTTGTTGAGAGTTGGAGAACCAAAGTCAGGGCCATCTCATATTGTTTGGGTAGCTTCTGCAAACTAAACCATGTATGCTTTAAGAAAAAATTATTATTTTTTTAATTTCTAAATTTAGCTTTGGATCATGCAAAAGCCACTTGGCTACTCTGTGACATTATTAAGGTAACTCAAGAGTTAAAAATTTGGCTTCAGTAATAGTAGCTTTTAGTTATAATCAATAGGAAATTAGGTAAGGGTAAAGAAATAATGAGTTGGTACATTTGCTCTCTAGTCTCTCTTATGGCTCCCTGACCTTCCTGTTTGAAATAGGGCAACAAGTTTATCTTTGCAGAAGGGTCTGGGAAGCTTCCTTAGAAGCATCTTAGAGGACCCCAGCCCTGGAAAGCACTTAGGAGGAGCCCGAAGATTGAGAAAGGAGATGGACAGCCTAAACCACTCTGTCATAAAAGGAATGCAAAGACAGATGGTCCATTATCTCAGGAAGAGAGCATCTCACTACCTCCTTGTCTATGTGACTAACTTCACAGACTTTGCTCCTTGTACCATAATAACAGCTCCTGAACTCTATAAAAAGAGTCAGCACCATAAGAGTGTTAAGAAAGTTATTTGAACCTGAATTTCACTCACTGCCTTTTCAGGTTGCTGGCAATATGATTAAAGACACTCATGTTCCACTCAGTCCTAATCTATGTGTACTGGTTCTGTGGTGATGGAGCAAGGATAAGATGACTTGTCCTTTAGTTACACTTTGTGCATATAAAAAGATAGATAGAGGAGGTGGAAGTGAATAGACAAGGGGACATTATAAAATTAATTGTGTTCCCCCCCAATTCATATGCTAAAGTCTTAAATCCTAATACCTTAAAATATGACTGTATTTGAAGGTAAGGTCTTTAAAGAGGTAATTAAGTTAATATGAATAATAATTAAGGTCATTAGTGTGGCCTCTAATCCAATATGACTGGTGTTAGAAGATGAAAAAAATTAAAACATACACAGAAGGAATACAAATGGAAGGAAGATCATGTTAAGACACAAGGAGACAGAGGAGGGAAGCTTCAGAAGAAAGCAACCCAGATGATCCTTTGATCTTGGACATCCAGCCTCCAAAACTGAGAGAAAATAATTTTCTGTCATTTAAGCCACACAGTTTGTGGCACTTTGCTATGACAGCCCTAGAAAATTAATACAAGGGCTCATGAAGAACTGGTGACAATGAATTGTCCTTTTTTTTCCAGTGGGGAAAAAGCAGCAACAATAGACTTTAACCTTTCAGAATTCAGTATGTAAATTTGGCATCATTAGAATGAGGTCTGGTTCGCCTGTTCCTTGCTGGAGCCATGATATATGGAAGGCATACATGGGCTCTCAGAAACTCCAGAGAAATCCTCACTTAAACAAACCCACATGCCAGCAGTCTACTTCATATATCCACAGAATTTTAAGAAGTATACCAATCAGTTAATATTTATACATCAGTGTGGCAAGATATCATTTTTATGACAGTAGAAGGGCACTATTTTTGTTTTACTGAAGGGAAATCCAATATGAATATAATAACAACTTTTCAAATATGACATTTAATCCATGTATATAAATCAAACTGAGAATCTATTCATTATTAAAAGGTTGGCATATTTTTATTACACTGAGAATGAAACACAAATACTGTGAAAAATTTAATGCCTTTTCTTAAAATTTTAAGACACTTATCATGTAGTCATCTAGTGAGTACTAGCACTCATTTTAAAATATTGCCATGAAATCAATAAGTTTGAAGTTTAATGCCTGAAAAGGGGGATGCTCAATTTCAGTGAAATAGGCAAATTTATTTTTTATTTAAAGCTTCCTAAATACTTTAGATGGTAAAGCACTTCAGTAATGTTTTGGTTCTAATAGGTATATGAAGGATATAGTTCATATTCTTGTCATTATTAGTCATGGCCACAATGTTGAAGCGCTTTCAGAAAACTGCATATATCAGAAACTGATTAAAATGACCTGAAGTATTAATTCTTTTTTTAAAAGTGTTAAAATAAAAACTTTAATCCAGAATTCTGAATTCAGCAAAAATAGCCTTCAAAAATGGGGCAAAATTAAAGCATTTTCAGATACTTTTTAAAGTGAAACTCTATCATCAGCAAATATACAGTACTGTTTTTTTTCTTTTAATTTCTATACAATACATGACTGCTTTAAAAAGTTATAAAGTATAAGATTATACAATTATAATATATCATATAGGGATTATGTATCTTTAATATATATGATAACTATAGCATAAAAACCTGGTTGGTATTGAGGAGGTAAATGGACTTATACAGTTGCAAAGTTTCTTTTTTAAAAATTTTAAAATAAATTTTAATTTATTGTGTTAACATGGACTCAAGTGTCCCACTCAATATAACTCCCTCACCTCCATGCCCATGTTTCCCATTACCTTCCCATTGCCCCCTTCCCCAATTCCCTCCCCTTCCCTCTGGGATTTGTTGTCCTGTTATCTCTGTCTCTGTGTTATGTATGTATAATTTCACTAATCCCTTTATCTTCTCTGATCCCATCCCTTCATCCCCCTTCCCTCTGACAGCTGTCTTTCTGCTCCCTGTGACCCCACCTCTGCCTCTATTCCATTCTTCAGTACACTTTGTTCATCAGATTCCACATATAAGTGAGATCATATGATATTTGTCTTTCTCTGCCTGGCTTATTTCACTTAGCATAATAATCTCCAGGTCCAACCATGCCATCGCAAAAGGTAAGATTTCCTTCTTTGTCAAAGCTAAGTAGTATTCCATTGTGTATATGTACCACAGCTTTTTAACCCACTTGTCCACTGATGAACACTTGGGCTGTTTCCAGATCTTGGTTATTGTAAACAATGCTGCAATCAACATGGGAGTGCATGTCTTCTTTTGAATCAGTGATTTGGTATTCTTGGGATATATTCCTAATAGTGAGATAGCTGGGTCAAAAGGCAGTTCCATTTTTAATTTTTTGAGGAAACTCCATACCGTTCTCCACAGTGGCTGCACAAGTCTGCATTCCCACCAGCAGTGCAGGAGGGTTCCCTTTTTTTCACATCCTCGCCAGCACTTATTGTGTGTTGATTTGTTAATGAGCGCCATTCTGACAGGTGTGCAGTGGTAGGTATCTCATTGTGGTTTAACTTGCATTTCTCTGATGATTAGTGATGTTGAATATTTTTCACATACCTTTTGGCCATCTGTATGTCCTCTTTGGAGAAGTGCCTATTCAGTTCTTTTGCCCATTTTTTTAAATTGGATTGTTTACCTTCCTACTGTTGGGTTTTAGAAGTTCTTTATAAATTTTGGTTATTAATCTCTTATCAGACATATTGGCAAATATGTTCTACCATTGTGTGGGTTGTGTTTTTGTTGTTGTTGTTGTTCATGTTGTCTTTAGCTGTGCAAAAGCTTTTTAGTTTTATATAGTCCCATTTGTTTATCTTGTCCTTTCTTTAACTTGCCCATGGAGATAAATCAGCGAAAGTATTGCTACAAGAGATATCGTAGAGTTTATTGCCTGTTGTTTTCTTTCTAGATGTTTATGGCTTCACGACTTACATTTAAGTTTTCATCCATTTTTAGTTTATTTTTGTGAATGGTATAAGTTGGTGGTCTAGTTTGGTTTTGCATGTACCTGTCCAATTTTCCCAACACCATTTATTAAAGAGACTGTCTTTATTGTATACTCTTACCTCCTTTGTCAAATATCAATTGACCATAAAGGTGTGGATTTATTTCTAGGTTCTCTGTTCTGTTTCATTGATCAGTATGCCTGTTCTTATGCCAGTACCAGGCTGTTTTGAGTACAATGGCCTTGTAGTATAACTTGATATCAGGAAGTGTGATACCTCTCACTTTCTTCTTCATTTTCAAGATTGCTGAGGCTATTCATGTCCTTTTTTGGTTTCTTTTTATTTGTTCTATATCTTTGAAGAGTGCCATTGGTATTTTAATAGGAATTGTATTAAATTTATAGACTGCTTTGGGTAATATAGACATTTTAATGATGTTTATTCTTCCTATCCTTGAGCACGGTATATGCTTCCACTTGTTTGTATCTTCCTTGATATCTTTTTTTCAATGTTTTATAATTTTTCAAATATAGTCTTTTACCTCCTTGGTTAAATTTACTCCTAGATACTTTATTTTATTTTATTTTTATTGCCAGATTGAAGGGGGTTGTTTCCTTAATTTCTCTATCAGACAGTTTATTGTTGGTGTACAAAAGCCACAGATTTCTCTATATCAAACTGAAAAGGTTTTGCACAGCTAAGGGCAATAAGAACAGAATAAAAAGACAAAGTACACAATGGGAGAACATATTCGACAATACATCTGATAATGCATTAATAACCAAAATTTATAAAGAACTTATAAAACTCAGCACCAGAAAGACAAAAAATCCAATCAAAAAATGGGCAAGAGAAATGAATAGACACTTCTCCAAAGAAGACATACAGATGGCCAATAGGCATATGAGAAAATGCTCAACATCACAATCATTAGAGAAATTCAAATTAAAACCACAATGAGATATCACCACACCCAAGTCAGAATGGTGCTCATCAACAAAACAACACAGAATAAGTGCTGGTGAGGCTGTAGAGAAAAGGGAACCCTCCTGCACTGCTGGTGGGAATGCAGACTGGTGCAGCCACTGTGGAAAACAGTATGGAGATTCCTCAAAAAATTAAAAATCAAACTGCCTTTTGACCCAGCTATTCTACTTTTAGAAATATATCCCAAGAACACCATAGCATTATTTCAAAAGGAGAAATGCACCCCCATGTTTATGGCAGCATTGTTCATAATAGCCAAGATCTGGAAACAGCCCAAGTGTTTGTCAGTGGACGAGTGGATTAAAAAGCAGTGGTACATACATATATGGGGCCATGAAAAAGAAGGAAATCTTACCTTTTGCGACAACATGGATGGACCTGGAAACTATTATTTTAAGTGAAATAAGCCAGGCAGAAAAAGAAAAATATCATATGACCTCACTCATTTGAAGAATTAAATGAACAATGTGAAGTGAGAAATGGAATTGAGACAGAGGAGAGATCAAAGGGACCAGAGGAAAAGAGGACAGAGGGAAAGGAGATGATAGGAGGGGATAAATCTGAAGGGAAGGGGGCAGGGCACTATGGGGAAGGGAGCAAGGGAGGTTTTGAGAAGAATACGGGAGAGGGGGGATGCATTCGGGCAACACTAGAATCTATGTAAACATAATAAATTAAAATCAATAAAAAAATAAAGACACTGTTGGTGAAGAAGTCCATGAAAAAATAAAAAAGCCACCGATTTCTGAATATGAAATTTTATACCTTGCCACCTTGCCTAGTTCATTTATCGGATCTAGTAGTTTTCTGACTGAGAGTTTAGGGTTTTCTATGTTCAGTATCATGTCATTGGCAAATAATAATAGTTATTTTTCCAATTTGGATACCTTTTATTTCTTCTTCTTGTCTGATTGCTGTGGCTGGGACTTCTAGAACATTGTTGAATAAGAGTGGTGAAAGGGGGCACCCCTGCCTTGTTTCTGTTTTTAATTTTTGCCCATTGAGTATGATGTTGGCTGTGGGTTTGTCATAGATGGCCTTTATCATGTTGAGGTATGTTCCCTATATTCCCACTTTGCTTAGAGTTTTGATCATAAATGGGTGCTGGATTATATAAAATGCTTTTTCTGCATCTATTGATATAATCATTTGATTTTTATCCTTTCTTTTGTTTTTGTGATGAATCACATTTATTAATATGTGAATGTTATACCAGTCTTGCCTACACAGAATAAATCCCACTTGATCATAATGTATGATTTTTTTAATGTGTTGATGGATTCAGTTTGCTAATATTTTGTTGATAATTTTAGCATCTATGTTCATCAGAGATATTGGCCTATAGTTTCCTTTCTTTTATTGTCTTTGCCTGGTTTTGGAATCAGAATTATGGCTTGCCTCATAAAAGGAGCATGGAAGTCTTCCCTCACTTTAAATTTTTTGAAATAGCTTGAGAAGGACAGGTGTTAGTTCTTCTTTGAATGTTTCGTAGAATTCACCTGTGAAGACATCTGGTCCAGGATTTTTGTTTGCTGGGAGTTTTTGATAACTATCAATTTTATTTGTTGTAGTCAGTCTGTTTAGATGTTCTGATTCTTTCAGATTGAGTTTTGGAAGAATAATGTTCCTAGGAAATTAGTCATTTCACCTAAGTTGTCCAATTTTTTGGAATATAGATACTTATTATATTTTCTTACAATTCTTTATATTTCTGTGAGGTGAGTTGTTACTTCTTCACTTTCATTTCTAATTTTATATATTTGACTCTTTTCTTTTTTTCGATGAGTCTGGTTAAATGTTTGTCAATCTTGTTTATTTTTTTCAAAGAACCAGCTCTTATTTTCATTGATCTTTTGTATTATTTTTTAGCCTTTATGTAATTTATTTACATTCTGATTGTCATTATTTTCTTTTCTGTATTTATGCTGGGCTTAGTTGTACTTTTTCTATTTCTTTTAGATTCAGGATTAAGTTGTTTATTTGAGCTTTTTCTTGCTTCTTAAGGTATGCCTGTAATGCTATGAACTTCCTTCTCAAGACTGCATTTGCTGTGTCTCATAAATTTTAAGTTGTTGTATATTCATTTTCATTTTTTCAAGTAAATTTTTTATTTCTTCCTTGCTCTCATTGTTAAATAATTTATTATTTAATAACATATTATTTAGCCTCCAAATGTTAAAATGTTTTTCAGTTTTTCTATTATAGTTGATTTCTGGTTTCATGGCATTGTGATCAGAGAAGATACTTGATATGATTTCAATTTTCTTAAGTTTATTGAGACTTGTTTTGTGTACTAACAAATGATCTATCCTAAAGAACATACCATGAGCACTTGAAAAGAATGTATATTCTGCTGCTTTGTGGTGAAAGATGCTGAAGATATCAATTAAATCCAGCTGATCTTGTATGTCATTTAAGGCCGCTGTTTCTTTGTTAATTTTCTGTCTGGAAGATCTATCCATTGTGTTATAGGGGTATTAAAATCCCCTACTATTATAGCATTTCTGTTGATCTCACCCTTTATGTTCATTAAAATCTGATTTATAGATTTAGGTGTTCCTATATTAGGTATATAAATATTTATAATGGTTATTCTCCTGTTGGATTGCACCTTTTATCATTATGTAGTGACCTTTTTTATTTCTTACAATAGCCTTTGTTTTAAAGTCTATTTTTTCATATATAATTATTGGTACCCCAGCTTTTTTTCATTTCCATTTGCATGAAATACTTTTTCTATCCCTTCACTTTCAGTCTATGTGTATCTTTTGTTCTGAGGTGGGTCTCTTGTAGACAGCATATGTGTGGGTCTTGTTTTCTTATCCATGCCACTACCCTATGTCTTTTGAATGAAGCATTTAATCTATTTACATTTAAGGTTATTATTGTTATGTACTTATTTATTGTCATTTTATTCTTTAAATCTACAATTCTCTTTTTCTCAATTTCTTATTTCCCCTTTTCTCTTTTCACAGCAGGCTCCTTATAACTTCTTGAAGTACTGGTTTGATTGTAATAAATTCCTTGAGGTGTTCTTTTTTTTTTGGTCTGGGAAGCTTTTTATTTCTTCTCAATTTTAAATGATAACCTTACTGGATAAAGTAGTCTTGGTTGTAGGTTCTTGTTTTGCATCCCTTTGAATATTTCTTGTCCATCCCTCCTAGCTTCTGGCCTCAAATGTTTCTGTTGAGAAGTCATATGTCAGCATTTTGGGGGCACCTGTGTAGCTATGAATTGCCTTTCTCTTGCCACTTTTAGTATTTTTTCTTTGTCTATTAACTTTAGCACTTTAATTAACATGTGTCTTGGTGTGGCCTCCTTTGGTTCCTCTTTAATGGGACTCTCTGTGCTTGAACTTGTTTGACTATTTGTTCATCATTTTAGGGAAATTTTCAGCTATGATTCAAACCAGTTCTCTATCCCTTGTTCATTCTCTTTTCCTTAAGGAACCCCTTTGATGCAGATCTCATTTCTCATCATGTTATCACAGAGTTCTCTTAGAGTTTCTCCAGTCTTTTTGCACCTTTTTTGTTTTTCTGCTCTGATTATGTGCTTCTGTTTATCTTGTTTTTTAAATTGCTGATACGATCCTCTGCTTCATCCAGCCTGCTGTTGATTCCTTCTAGTGCAATCTTCATTTCTTATATTGTGTTTGTCATTTCTGACTGGTTCTTTTTTATGATTTCGATATCCTTTTTGATGCTATCTCTTTTTTTAGGTTCTCTTTATGACCATCCACTTTTGCTCTAAGATCCTTAAGCATCCTAAAAATCATTATTTTAAACTCTGTATCTGGTCGTTTGGTTACCTCCATTTCATTTAGGTTTTTTTCTGGGGATTTCTTTTGTTGATTCATTTGGTTCACATTTATAGATGTCTGCCCATCTTGACTATGTTTTAGGTAGCATTGTCTGACTTTGAAATTTTTGTGGTGTCTTTATGAGGAAGATGGGCTCAGTGGAACTGACCTCCAGGTCACCTGTGTTCTTTTTTCTATGAATGCTTCTTAAGGGTACTATTTTTTTTCTTTTGTATGTGAGTATTGAATTCAGTTGGTCCTTTAGTGGGTATGGTTATTCCTTTAGGCTGGCTGGCTCTAAACCAGTGGTTCTCAACCTTTCTAATGCCATCACCCCGCAATACAGTTCCTCATGTTGCGGTAACTCCAAACCAAAAAATAATTTTGGTGGCTATTTCATAACTGTAATTTTGCTACAGTTATGATTTGGAATGTAAATATCTGATATGCATTATGTATTCTCATTGCTACAAATCAAACATAATTTAAACATAGTGATTAATCACAAAACAATATTTAATTATATATTGAGAAATATTTATTACTAATTCCAATAAATAACATTTCACCATGGCATAGCATGGGTTTAAATATAACAACAATTCCAAATAAATAACATTTCACCATGGCATAGCATGGGTTTAAATATAACAACAGTAGTAATATAACAGTAAACAACAGTGCAATATTTTGCAACAGTATGCTGCCAAATTCAGTGAGATGGTTGTGGTTGCTTCTTGCTTACCAATTCAGAAATTCTTGGGGCAGTCTTTGCAAGGGCACAGCAAAGATCATTTTCCACAACAAGTTTACTTTGGTATTTAGACTTGATTACCAGCAAGCAGGAAAACTCTGTTTCGCAAAGATATGTTGTTGGAAAAGGAAGAAGAACACTCAGCACAGTCTCAGACAGAATAGAATATAACTGTAAACACTTAATCCAGAATTTTGTCAGTGGCATCGTAGAGAAATCTGTTCTTGCTGCATCATTGTTAATTAGGTTAGTGAACTCTTCTTGGGCTGTCTCCAGAACATTTTCAACTTTCACTGTGAATGGACTTCTGGCAAGTGCAAATAGGGTGTCAGGTAGATTATGAAAGTATGATGAAATTTTGTCTGCAAGCATGTGCAAATGTTCTTTCACAGAAGTCGAGTGCCTTAAACAGTTGGCTGTTTTGGCAACTGTGCAATGAGCTAAATGCGCCAAACAATGCTCTGTTATTTCACACTGAAGTCAGATGGTTGTCAAGAGGAAAAGTTTTAAAATGTATCTTTGAGCTTTGTGATGAACTGAAAACATTTTTTAATCAGAAAGCAAGACCGCAATTAGAAGCACTTTTTAGCGATAAAACTGAGCTGCAGAAAATAGCTTACTTGGTGGATATCTTTGTCATCTTGAATGACTTAAATTTATCACTACAAGGACCAAATGCAACGTGCCTCAATTTGTCTGAAAAAAATTAAATCATTCCAAATGAAACTTCAGCTTTGGAAAAATAAATTGGATAAAAATAAAATTTACATGTTTCCTACATTATCTGCCTTCTTTGAGGAACATGACATTGAGCCAGACTTCTATAGGAGGCAGATCTTTTACACTGCAGAATCCGCACAGCAGATTCCTCAATGTGAGGCCTCTTTCAGTCTATTGGGGGTGGTGGATTCCACCTTTGAAATTTTTCTGCTCTAGGAAAAGTTCTAGTGTGAAAAAAATTAAGCAACATGCTCTGTATTTGAGCAGAATCTGCTGCAGCCTCCCATTGACTTGAATAGGAGAGGAAGAAATGTGTCGGAAACTGTCATTTCTCCACCTCTTATTGAAATCAAAAGGAGGCTGCGGCGGATTGTGTGGTAACCTGAGATTTTCGGGAGCTTTATTCCACAAAATCCGCCGCACTCCCAATGAAATTAATAGGAGGTGGATTCAATGCCATAAACCGCTTATTTCAGCAGTTTCCTCATTCAGAATATGGAAAAATAGTGGGAGATATGGGAGATAATTATACATTGGGGAACAGTGTGAACTACATCTTATCGTGGTCTCTTATAGTGTAATACCGATGTAGTTCACACTGTGTAAATGTATGGTGCTTTGTGTAAGTGTAAGCTGCTTTGTGAACTGTGTAATGATTACACACAAAGCACCTTACACTTACACAGTATTGTGTGTATGGTGTGTGTACTGTTTTTACATTATTAACCTTTTTTACACCAGCAGGCTGTCTCGCAGGCTCTCTTGGCTCTCCGCCTCTTGCCTCTCCACCTCCTAGGCTTCTGTCCTCCGGCACTTGCTGCACCCGCCCACTGATGATGTCAGCAAGCGCCGGACACATGTAATGCGCTGCTATGGACGAGTCCATAACAGCGTGCGTTCAAGCTGAATAGCACTGCTGCAGACGGTAGTGTGGCTTCTCAGCAGCTAAAGCCATCGGAAATATGTATTTTCCGATGGCTTTAGGTGACCCCTGTGTTTTGGTTGTTCAACCCCCGCTGGAGTCATGACCCACAGGTTGAGAACTGCTGCTCTAAACATTTACCTTGATCATTTATTACACACTGTACAATGACTGTCCTATTGGGCCTATTTATTTCCCACAGTATCTGGTGCTTGCTAGACTCCTTTTTTGCACATGCTGCTTGTGTAGCTAGCTGAGATTAGAGTTGGTGCTGTCTGCCTCCCACTACCAGTTGTATTGGTTCTAGATCATTTTAGGTTGGCACCATCTGTTGTTTGTAATATGCTTTGGGCTACTTGTCTGCAGCTACTGCTCTTTTTGCTGTTTGTATCTGCTTTTTCTGTGCCTGGGTAGTGTGGGAGGGGCAACCTGTGTATAAGGAACAGCTTCCTCCTGCTTAGAGATAATAGCAGCTCTGTAAAAGCCCCAAGCTCCATAAGATTTGTCTCTTTCACCTGTTTCTCCTCATGTTGTAGCTGCCTAGTCTTTGACAGAATCTTCTGCGGGAAGACTGTAGTGTGGGCTTGGACAGGCCTCACCCAACCAACATCTCTACAGGTTGCACACTTGGTGGGTTAGAGCAGCTAAGGTTGGGAATATAACAATAGTGGGACCTCCTACTTAAGGGGTCTCTTGGTCAGGAGCTCAGTATGGGTAATGTGGCCCCTACTCCATAGCCTAGTCCCTCAGTCACTACTGGATACTCAAATTTTATTTCTCCCCAAGAAGGTGAGCAGCAGGTTCAGATTGTGAAGGGCAATGGTCCCCTCTGCAGAAGTCTTACAGCTGGTGAGACCCTGGTCTCAGGAAGGAAGACTGAGAAAGTCCTCTTCTGGGGCTGACTGTTGCCTGCCTTCCCCATTGTGGCTACGCCTCTCAGCCAGATCCAACACTAGGTTGACAGGTACCCATAAGTTAAATGTTCTTGCTCCAAGCCTCTCTCCCTTCCCTGTTTGGAATCTAGCCCAGCAGGGCAGGATTTCCAATTCCCAGGCTGGCTGACTGCGAAGCTCCACCCTATCCAATGCACCTGAGCCACTGTGCCAGTGCTGATCACAGACAGGGAAACTCACCTCAGCTGGGCCAGATGTGAAGAGCCCTTCCATAGTATACCACTATATCAAGGGTTGTTAGGTCCTGAACTGATGTGCTCCATAGCTGGACATAGGATGTGCCAGCCTTGGGCCTCCCTGGGAAGAGTCTGGCATAAACCAGTGGGTGACACTGTACATGACTGGCCCTCAGCAATCTTCTTACAGCTACAAGCAATCCAGAGTTATGGCTGCCTCTGCTGTCCCCAGGTGCTCATGGAAATACCAAGCTGCACACCTAGGATGGCTTTTACCCACACTGAGCCTGGGTGAAAGTTTGCTTAAAAGGCCAAGCTTCTCTGAATCCCACCTCCTGCAGCCTCTGTTTGCTGGCTGCTTATTGGGTTTGGCCACTGAGAAAACCTCTGCTAGAGTGTAGAGCCTGCAGCAACTCAGGAATTAAGAAGGGTGGTAGGTGTTGTTCTGCCCCTCAGCCGCAGGTGTCAGTCTGTCCAGCCTGTTTTCACAGACCTCAGGAGGGTGTGACACCAGGAGTCTCTTGGGTGTGGCCTCTGAAACCCAGAGGTGTAGAGGTGTAGACTCCCTGCAGTCTGGACAGTTTCTACTGAGTCTGCTGTGAGGTGGACCACCAGTCTTAAACTCAGGAGCATGTGGGGGAAAGTTGCAGCTTCAATACCAGAAAAATGAGTCAATGATGTGCCCCTTGCTTCTGGCTTCTCCACAGGACCCAGTTTCTATGATTGGGGAAGAAGAGACTCCCAAGGGCAGAGCCGTTGTTTTAACCCCTGGCTGGTGCCTCTCAGAGGAGACTGCTCCACCCAGGAAAGATGGCGACTGCATTATTAGAGAATGAGTCAGCACTGGGGTTCTGGTAGCCATCCCCACATTGTCTCTCCCTGGGCCTCCAACTTTATACTTTCCTCACACAACTCTAGTCCTCTCAGCTTTCCCTCCAACAGAGGCCCTGGTAAGTGGCTGTGAATAAATTTTAGATGGAACCTGCATCTTAAAGATCTGCATCTCTGAGATCTCCATCTCTTTCTTGCAAACAGAAACTCAGTTCTTTTCACCTCCAAATGCTGTGTGGGTGCCTCTTGTAGTTTCTGAGACTTTAGGCTGGGGCTCTGGGTCTGAGGCTGAGTACTCACACCTCTCAGGGTGACTGTTCCTACAGTGAGAGTCCTTCCGGACCCTTAGCCGCTGCTTGCTCCAGGGAGTGGGTGGCCCTTTCCACATCTCTGCCCTTCCTACCAGTCTCAGTATGGCTTCTTCTGTAATCCTTGGTTATAGACTTCTCTTAGTTTAGTCCAAAGTTGGTTTTTCAAGATAATTGTTCTTAAATTAAGTTGTAATGCAACTTGGTCCTGGGAGGTGGCAGTTGGAACATCCACCTACTGTGTCACCATCTTGGAATCTCCATGAAGTATTAATTTTTAAAATATGATGTTTCTAGCAGTGTGCAAGTGGTTATTTTTATGCAATATTTAATATTACATTAAATAATTGAATGCTTTAATAACTCATAGGAAGGAGTGGTCTTAGGGGAAATCAACTTTGAGCATGATTGCTTTTATTGATTATTGATTTCTACTATTGGTAATAGATAGCTCTAGAGTATATTATGTCATGTGGTTTTAGAAAGTTTTCCATTATTTCAGTTGGAGGAAGACGCTTTGTCAGTTTTTAAAAGGGTCACTTCTGATGGTGAAAGAATTCCCTGGATATGTGAGAACCTTGGTTGCAAATGGCTTTTCCTGAATGGCATCAATGGTTACTGGGTATGCTGCTTTCAGTAGGGGTCTGGTTCTGTTAATTTCTAGCATTTAAAACTTAAAAAAAATCTTTCAATATGGCCTCAGTTCTCTCATTTGTAAAATGGTGTTTTGTGAGCATTAACTATTGTGATACATAAATTGCTTAGCATAGGAAACAACTAGTAGCTATATATATATATATATATATTTATTATTATAATCCTCTAAGTAGAATGTTCTCTGCTTTCCTTTCTCCTAGATTTCTCTAGTCCTTCCAATGCATTCTTGATTCTCTTCTCTAAGAAATTCAGTTTCTACTAAATTTACTTGATAACATTTTGCCTCTACTTCTTGCTACTTGGTGAGTGAGAGATTTCAAGCCCACCAGTGTGAAAAGTTACTTAACTACCATGTCACATGTTTGCTGGCAGAGAGGAACAGTAATGTGTATCAAGTTTCTGCAGTATGGCAATTCCATTGCTATGCACTTATTATACACTATCAATGCAAACATCACACAACCCAATCCATCATTAAATACATCTTGCAGATGAGGAAAACCAAAGATTTAGAGTTAAAAATTTGTCCAGATGTTTGAAGCTGAATTTCTAAGCCAGATGTGAACCCTACAGTTCAATATCATTTTACAATCCACCTTAAAAGAAGCAGGAAGAATAGATATATCCATATTCTATATTTGTTAATTACTCATCAATCCCTATTATCTTTTTTAGTTTTACCAGACTTGTTTCTACTTCTAGTGTCAAATCTCTCTCTCTTTTCAGCCTCTTCCTCCTGTCTTCTAAAAGGACAGGGTCTCTTCATGTAGCAAACTAGCATTTAGGAATGAGGTTTTAATAGTCCATGATATTGGTATGTGGTCACTTAAGAATATTTGGCAATACTAAAATGTTAACTTCTAGAAAGTAGGGACTTGCGTCTATTTTGTTCACAGCTATATTCTTAGCACCTAGAAATGTGTCTGTCTCAATGAATGTTTTTTTTTTTAAATGAATGAACAAATCTATAGATTCCAAAGAGTCACATTGTAGTTTTCAAATAGACAGCTATTGACTGCCTTTTAGTTGAAAAATGTTTTTAACTTTTAAAAGTTTTTGGCATTTTATGTAGACTCATATTCTTTATTTTATTGAAAAGTGCTTTCAAAATGCCACAAATCTATCTCTGCCCTTGTGTCTGTTCTCTGCATCTGTTCACATCTGCTGTATTCAGAGTTAAGAATGTCCTAGTTACAAAATAGTAGTTCTTGTTCGCTTTGCACACAACTCAATAATCAAATCATTTGAGTTCTTTAAAGAGAAGGAATTTTCTTCCATATTTGAACTTACACTCAGAGGGAATTTGTTTTAATATTTTAATCTCTCTGCAGAGTGCTTTACAATTACTATTAAGACATTAGTTCTCATCTGAACACTGAGTGATATCACCAAGGGCTGAGTGGGGTAAAGAATTTCTCCAAGGTCACATGGCCTGTTAATTGCAAAACACAGGGCTGTCTTTTTCTATCTGTCTACCTCATACAGGTACCAAGCAGTAGACAATGACTTTGAATTGAGGGGGCTCTCAGATTATTGTGGTGATTGGAAAGAGATTTATGTTTAAACAAAAACATCACTAGACTTAAGACCCAATAAAGGCCAGTTGAGCAAACTGCAAATCAGATTAGGCCATACCTCTGCTTAAGATGTCCCAATATGGCTCTCCATTACATTTAAAATAATATCCAAATTCTTCACCTAAGCCTTCACCCTTATGTGGCCTGGCTTCTGTCCCCCTTACTCTATTTTGTATTAGATTTCTGCTTGTGTATTTCATTCCAGCCTCACTTTCTGTGCTTGTGTTCATTCTTGATGCAGAGCCACTGAATCTGTTGTTGCTTTCTTCCCAGTCAAGTTCCTCTTTAAACCTTGACACAGCTGGTCTCAGGTTAAGTGTCACTTCCTTAGACAAGATTTTCTTAACAGAAGAGCCCTTCCTCTGGTCATTTTCAGCATATGACTATTTTGTATTTATTATTTCAATATCAGTAGTAATTACAGCCTTTGTCACTATTGATATTGTCTTATTCCTTGCTTATTCTCTCTCCACCAGACTATGGTTCAACAAAATCAAGAAGCTTGTTTGTCTTATTCAACTATGTTTATCTGCACTGCCAAAAGTGACACTTAAATACAAATGGGCATTTAATAAATGTGTGTGAAAAATGACTGATTGATGTTGCAGAGATATTATAATCATTGCTAAATATCTTTGGTAAAATGTGGCTTGCCCAAAGGGAGATGTTGATTAGCAATTATTGCACCAAGTTTTCTCCTTTCTCAATGATGTATTTGCCTGTTCCTTATAAAACCATTTGTAGTTAATTTGTTGTTCCTTGATCTAATCATGCTGCAGATGTTGAGATGTGCCATCTTTTTGTGCATTGTGGCTCAGTCACTGGGGTTTATAAAAGTAATAGGCTGTGCCCAATTTTTCCCCAATGTGTTCAACTCTCATGGAAAGTGAACAGAAAGACCTATCTTTTGCATAACAAGGAGAAACTGAAAAGAAAATTCAACTTTTTTGTTTTCATAGTCATAAAAATAAATAAATAAAAGGAGAGGTTGGGAGAAAAATCTCCCAACCTGAATTTTCTAAATTAAAATATTCAATTAAAGTTTGCTATCACCCTAGAGTGAAATATTCTTAGTTGAACATTTGAGTAGCATATGAAGAGAAATGAGTTATGACATATTAAGGTTGAGGTCAGGTAATGGAATTCAATATATGCAATGACATACCATATATTTTCTCTTGATTTCAGTCATATTTGATGAAAAGTGGTGGAAAGGTCATTTTTAGTTAATAATTATTCAGTTATGAATCAGTTTGATTTTAGACATAAATGTTGCTCCAATCTGTGGAGGTCAATTGGACAGATGATTAAAGACACACAGACTTGTCTTATCTTTGTATCTATATTGGATGTTGATTTTCCAAGTGTAATCTGAAAGACCACTTAAATTATGATTATTGATGCTTGTTCAAATTCATGTTCCCAAGCCTCACCTAGACTTATTGATTCAAGGATTAGAATGAAGCCTGGAAATCTGCATTTCAATAAGAACTCTTAGGTAATTCTTATACAAACTAAATTTTATGGCCAGTTATTCTAGGGCCATGTGGACATTGTATGATTGTTGATGTTTCTCAGTGATTAAATTAGTTCTTGAGAAATTATAAAATTATAGAAACTTTTGATTTGAAAGATCATAGAACTACATCCTCATTTCAGAAAGATTTTTATTTAGAATTACTAATTGTAAGCTAGCTGGTGAATCTAGCCCTCCAGAAAGACTCATTCTTAAGGGATTCTGGATAATTGGGTTTGATTGTTTTTTCATATTTGATAACTGAACTCAAAGTGAGTAATTCAAGAGATAATAGGCACAATATAGAAAAACATGAATTATGTTTTTAGAGAAGAAAAATTCTAGCTCCTTAGTTAGTAGGAACCATGAAGACCAGTAAAAAGGTTCAAAAGGTATGACCTTGAGTCTTTTCACTGTAGGCTGTCTGATAATGCACCCCCCACATTTCAGAAAGCATAGCATGAATGTCTCGAGCAGGTTGCTAAAAATCAAATTCTTCACCTTCTACATCTATGTACTGTGTGACATTGAGGCAGCTCTCTTTTTCTCAGTAATGTAATTTGTAAAATGGAGTTAATAATAGAATCTACTTCATAGGATTATTGTGGTGATTGAATTGATAAGGATAAAGTGATTTTAAAAGTGCTTTGTATTTAGTGAGCTTTCAATAATTGTTAACTGTTGATAGTATATTAACATTTAGGATTAAGAAACTAAAAAAAAATAAAAAAAAAGGAAACTATTAGGTTGGGGAATAAGTTCGTAGCATTTTTACTGAAGACTTTTATTTAAACAAAAAACAATAATTATATCAATAAGTTAATCAATTATATATTCACCATTGCTGTTTACAATCTCTTCCCACCTCTCGACCAATTTGTTGATGCCGTTCCGCCAAAAATTGCCTGGTCTGGTGTCAAAGAAGTTGTTGAGCCAGTTTTTAAGGACCTCTTTGTTATTGAAGGTAACACTCTTCATATGGTTTGACAGGGAGCGGAAAAGATGGTAATTGGTCGGTGCAAGGTCCAGAGAATACAGCGGATGCTGAAGGACCTCCCATTCGAGCTCTTGGAGTGCAGCTTTGACGACTTGTGCAACATGGGGCCTAGCATTGTCGTGAAGGAGTATGGTTTGACCATGTCGATCAGGTCTTTTCAGTCGAATAACCTCATTCACGCAGTGTAGCTGGGCAATGTAGAGCTTCTTGTTGACCGTGGCATTCTTTTTGAGCATTTCCCAGTTCTTCATCAAATTCAGAAGGGCTTCCGCTGTGGCACGTGTCATTGATGTCAAAGTCGCCATTTTTGAACTTTGCAAACCATTTCTGTGCTGTAGACTCGCCTATGACACCTTCTCCATACACTTCGCAAATGTCCCGGGCTGCTTCGGCAGCTTTTTGAACCACTACATTTGTCCATGAGAGCACTGTTTGCAAAGGTGTCGGAAGTAAGATTTTTCTCTTCTTTTCAGAAGCTATGGTAGTTATAGCTGTTACCACCCTCTGTTCTTGATCCCTAGGCCAAGATAAGTTTCCAAGAATAATTACTTTCTTTTATCCCACAGTGGAAAGACTGGGGCTTAGAACTAATTTGCCTATTTATTTATCTTGGCTGAGGGAATGGAAAGGAAAATAATGATACTATAAACTCTCACTGGTTAACCTACATCACCCTGTGCTGTGCTGTGCATCAATTTCCACTCCTTTGTCCACGGTTTATTAAAAAAAGTTTACTTTGCTATTTCTAATGAAAATTAATTATATTTATTTACTTCCTTGACTATCCTTATTCTCCACAGAATGTTAGACTGGAAACATTCATTTAGGTCACTTCCATTCTCCCCATCTGCCACTTTCCCTTTATCACCACGGTCTTTCTTACCCTTCACTACTCCCTACTACCACCACCAGTGTTTTATAAAATAACAAAACCAAGGTCAAGAGATGGTAGGTTACTTACTTACGTGGTAAATTAAAATTTGCTCTTATGTTAATCTGATATTGAACCCCGTGTTTTAACTGCTAAGATATATAATTTCCTTTTTAAATTAGAAAAGCAATTTAACAAGCACAATTCAACAACTAAATATTGAAAATTAAAGTTAGGGGAACCACTTAAGTTGCATTTAGAAGAATTGTAATAAAAAATGTCTAAAGATCACCATTGTGGACTTACTATGAACAATGTAAGCATCATTGGGTATATAGATATTCTCCTTATCTACTTAAGTACAGATATATGACTATTTTCATGTTTTTCTGCCATTGTCTTTTTCATTACTCTGTCAAAAGCCACTAGGTCCTTGACTTTATAATTTGTGACTTAGATCTATGGTGCAGAAGCTATCTTGGCACAATAATCATGTTCATAGAACAGGTAAGACTGTTACTTAAGTAAATATAATGCAGGGCTAGCAAATTGGCCAGTATTAACTAAGTTATTCTACAATAACAAAGAACCCTAACATCTCATGGCTTAATATAATAGAAGTTCATTTTTCACTCAAACTACAAGTCCTCTTCAGGACAGTTAGATGCTCTGCTTTACTGATTGTCATTCTAAGTCAAAGACTGGTTGGTTGAGTGTCACTTGTCACTGTAGCAAAGAAGAAAAGAGTAGTCTGGAGGGTGTAGAACTAACAAATGCTGTGGCCGAGAAGTAGTACGTGTTATGTCTGCTCGCAGATCATTGACCAGAACTAGTCAAATGGACCACTCAACCACAAAGGGGCTTGAAAATGCAATCCTACCAGATGCTTAGAAGGTAAAGAGCTAGAAATATTTGATAAACAGCATTAATGATATCATGGTTGCTGAGAAGGAAGTGGAGCTTTCTAACAGAGTTGTTCACACATGGATCGATTTACCTTATGAACTGCTAAACATTCCCGCCAGTTGTAAGGTTCAGGTAGAGAATGAACAACTGTCTTGTACATTATAGAAATGATGTTTGAGCAAAAAACTGAATATAACACTGTTTCTCAAAATTTGTGTTGTATATAGTACCAATAGTTTTATTAGATAAACTATATTTTTCAACAAAATTTTTAAAACACTCTTTTCTGAGGCCACTGTATATTCACAACTCTTTTATTATTTGTATTATTTACTTTAAGTGTTACAAACTTTAAAATTCTTAGAGTATCTTAGTAATTGTTATGAAAACTTATAAGTCATCAGTTTATAGCTAGGCCCCACCAGTGTCTCTGCCTGTATTTCTGCCTGGGAATCTGTAGATAAGAAATCATCACCTTCCCTGGCCGGTTGGCTAAGTGGTAGAGCGTCAGCCCCACATGTTGAAGTCCCAGGTTCAGTTCCTGGTCAGGGCACACAGAAGAAGCAACTAACTGCTTTTCCCCCTCCCCCCTACCCCCTCCCCCCTCTTTATCTTTCTCTCTTCCCCTCCCATAGCCATGGTTTCAGCAAAATTGGCCCAGGCATTGAGGCTGGCTGCATGGCCTTACTTCAGGCATAAAATAGCTCAGTTGCTGAGCAATGGAGCTGTGACCAGCTGGGCAGAGAATTACCTGGTAGGGAGCTTACTGGGTGGATCTTGTTTGGGACACAAGCAGGAGTCTCTCTCTCTCTGCCTCCCCGCCTCTCAATAAAAAAAGAAAAAGAAATCACTTTAAAGATATTGTTCAAAGTGAAGACCTCAAGAATCTTTAGTTATAATTAGCAAAACTTGGAGGAAGAGGGATTTTCTGTCAAAGAGGCTGTCATGAGAAAATAATATTGACTGTGTGTGTGTTTTTGTATGGTGGGCAAACATTTTAGAAAATAATTTTCACTACAGTACTCAAATGTTT
Source organism: Saccopteryx leptura (assembly GCF_036850995.1). NCBI lineage: Eukaryota > Metazoa > Chordata > Mammalia > Chiroptera > Emballonuridae > Saccopteryx > Saccopteryx leptura. The sequence goes on along the minus strand of NC_089505.1, from coordinate 185,923,281 downwards.
ATGTACATATTAGAAATGTTAATATATATTCAAATATATGTTTAATAATAAATAAAACTAGAAAATTATCATAAGGTGAGGCTGCATTATTGCCTTTAATTTGATGCTAAGGAATTACAATTTCTGTGGTAAATGTAAAGTGGTAATATGATGGAAGTTAAGTAAGAAACAACCTACCAGCAGCAAAAAATTGAAGCTTATACCAAACCAAAATTTTCAGAAACTTTTTGTTCAGTTCTAGAGATAAAAATAACTGCATGATCATAATGTTTAGCAGAGAAGCTAGGCAAAAAATGAAAGTTTAATTTTCCATAAGATATTAAGTATTTCTTTATTAAATTCAGATTTCTAAATAAGGCAACATGGATATGTGATAAAGTCATAGATTTTTTTTTTTTTTTTTTTTTTTTTTTTTTTTTACAGGACAGAGCAAGAGTCAGAGAGAGGGATAGATAGGGACAGAGACAAGAATGGAGAGAGATGAGAAGCATCAATAATCAGTTTTTCATTTTGACACCTTAGTTGTTCATTGATTGCTTTCTCATACGTACCTTGACCGTGGGGCTGCAGCAGACCAAGTAACCCCTTGCTCAAGCCTGAGACCTTGGGTCCAAGCTGGTGAGCTTTGCTCAAACCTGATGAGCTTGCGCTCAAACTGGCGATCTCGGGGTAACGAACCTGGGTCCTCTGCATCGCAGTCCGATGCTCCATCCACTGCACCACTGCCTGGTCAGGCAAATCATGGATACTTGACAACCAATAATGAGCTTTTCTGTTAGATACATAGTTGGTTCTTTGTTTTTAAAATTTTGCCTCTCATTGGTTTGAGAATGATTTGCTTAGTATTGTTTTCTTTTTCTTTTTTCTACTTAGGAATTACTATTTCTCTCCGAATTGTTTTAGTTTAAAAGTATTTGGTGTCAAATGGAAATCATTTTGCTTTTTCTTTCAATCCTCCATGCAAAATTCAGCCTTAAAAATTCTTGTTTAGAGATGACGTCAGAGTACTGGCGGGGTAGGAAGCGATACTGATAAATCTCCCCTAAAACTCAACAAGATCTTCAACCAGAAACAGAAAAACCTATCCTTGGAGCCTCCAGATGTTTCGCAATACACCCAAAGGTATGATCGAGTGAAAAATTGGCTAAATATATAACCAAACCCCGAAGGAATTAGGAAGTAAGAAATGCTCCCCCTTCCTCACTAACCTAAACAGGGCGGCTTTCTCTGGGATCCGTGAATATAGAAACTGAGGCGGGCAAAGGGGGTGAATAGATCCAGGCCGCAGCACAAACGGCCGAACCAGGCTGTGGCACGGAGATCCAAGCCAAGGAAAAACTGATCCTGTGGCAACCCGGGCAATACAAGCTAACACTCGCACCAAAGCCAGACAAAGAAAGACAGGCGGGGCAGCCATTTTACCCGATCTCCTGATCAGTGCGCAGATAGTGGGTGAGATATTTCTTCCTAAGCCCAGGGAGTGGGTGCCCATGGTACCCCACAGAGAGGCAGAGTCAGAGGCCTTTCTGTGGGCTGAAAGCGGAAGCTCTGGGCAGCCCCAGTGCCCTGGGAAAGCCGCGCACAGGAGGGAGCGAGAACTAATTCCAACAGTGGAACTTTTCCATGCTGGTAGGGGATTCACTCAGGGGGAAATGCGGTCGGCCTCATATCCTGGTCTGCGCACGCAGATAGTGAGTGAGAGATGCCTCCAAGTGCCTAGGCAGTGCGCGCCCGTGTTATCACAAAGAGGGGCAGAGTCAGGGGCCTTTGTGTGGGCCAAAGCGGAATCTCGGGCCGCCCCAGCGCCTTGCAAAAGCCGTGCATGGAGACAGAGCGAGAGCCAATTCCAACGCTGCAACTTTCCCATGCGGTTGGGGGTTTCACTCAGAGCGTGAGACTGCTGGCCGGATATCCTGGTCTGCGCGCGCAGATATTGAGCGAGAGTTTCCTCCAAGCACCCCGGAAGTGGGCGCCTGCCTGTGTTACCGGACAGAGTGGCAGAGCCAGAGGTCTTTGAGTGGGTGGAAAGCCCGCCTGATTATGCTAGCAGCTCTGACTGACTGAGCCTTACCCAGAGCCCTGTGCTGAGTGGAAATAGAGTGGGGAGTTGCCAGCTCTTTGAGCCTCTTACTATCCAGGCAGAGGCAGCAGCAACCCCATAGCTGGATTATCAGGCTACTAATTGAGGAAGGAAAGACTAGGAGAAAGGCTCCAGGAACACAGACTCTCTCACTGTCGGAGCCTATAAATGCTAATGAGCCTCGACTGCCAAAGAGACTAAAGCACAATACATGATATCGCCATAAAGACTTATCAACTGCAAACCTCTACCTGAGTGTGCCAAAGGGGCAGAACCCGGGGTACAGAGTCACCGACCAGGAAGAGGGAGAGAAAAGAAAAAGCAAGAAGATAACCTCTCAAAATCAAGAATAATCTGCAGACTTTATAAACTATCCCATTTTATTATATTTGTTCGTTTGTTTCTCTTATCTTCATTCTTGATATTTTTTTTTTCCTCCTCCAATTTGGCCGATTAACTCTCTGCCGGTCTTACTCTCTCCTCTCCTTGAACTACACTACCCATAAGTGTTACATCTCCCATTATCTTTTCTCTCCTCTTCCTTTCTCTATATGAGGGTTGCACTCTAAAACCCTTAACTCTCTCTCTCTCCTCTTTTTTCTTTTTTCTTCTTTTAGTGGTTCCCTCTTTCTTTCTCTCTCTCTCCTTCTTTTATCCCTCTATATTAGTTTCTTCCTTTCTCCTTTACATCTCCTCTCGTTCAAACCTCAATAACAAACAAATTATCTTATCTGGGACCCAAACTTATGTTTGTGGCATTTGGGGGGGTTTTTACTTCACCTTTTTAACTGACTAGCAGTGCTCCCATCCCTGGCTCTCCATTTTATCTAGTTTTTGTTCCACTAAATACAATAGTAATTTTTCAATTTGTCCCCCCATTTTTCTGTTTTCCTCTTATTCCTCTCATCATAACTCTTAGTCAACCAACACCTAAAAGCAAATCATTTTATTCTTGACCCAAATTTTTTCCTTATTTTCTTTTTGTGGGTCCATACCCCCTTCTTTTTTCTTTTTTTTGCCCCTTTATTACTTTTCCCCAATTCAGGCCCTCCATTACAGGCATTGTTTGTTATAATTCACAGTTCACCACAAGTTTTCTCAAGAAAGAGGGGAGAGGAGAGGAGAGAAAAAAAGGAGGGGGGGAATAATTTCCTTTTTTTAAATTTTTATTTTATTTTATTTTTCTTTATTTCATTATTAATTTTTTTTTAAAAAAACAACTCTTCGATTTTTTATTTTTTTAACTTTTTATTCTTTATTAAATCTCATTAATACTATCAACAAAACCACACTCAGATGCCATTAAGGAAGAGAAAATCGAATATCATGGATACAAAAGAAAGAGAGGTAACACAGCTAGATGAGGAAAAATCTATGGAGAAAAAATTTAATATATTGGAAACCTTGGAGCTAAATGACAGAGAATTCAAGATAGAAATCCTAAAAATCCTCCGAGATATATAAGAAAACACAGAAAGGCAATTTAGGGAGCTCAGAAAACTCAATGAACACAAAGAATATATGTCCAAGGAAATTGAAACTATAAAAACAAATCAAACAGAGATGAAAAACTCAATTCACAAGCTGAAAAATGAAGTAACAAGCTTAGCTAATAGAACAGGTCAGATAGAAGAGAGGATTAGTGAAATAGAAGACAAGCAACTTGAGGCACAACAGAGAGAAGAAGAAAGAGACTCAAAAATTTAAAAAAATGAGATAGCCCTACAAGAATTATCTGACTCCATCAAAAAGAATAACATAAGAATAATAGGTATATCAGAGGGAGAAGAGAGAGAAAATGGAATGGAGAACATACTCAAACAAATAATAGATGAGAACTTCCCAAGCCTGTGGAAAGAACTAAAGCCTCAAGTTCAAGAAGCAAACAGAACTCCAAGTTTTCTTAACCCCAACAAACCTACTCCAAGGCATATCATAATGAAATTGACACAAACCAACAGCAAAGAAAAAATTCTCAAGGCAGCCAGGGAAAAGAAGAATACAACATATAAAGGAAGGCCCATTAGATTATCATCAGATTTCTCAGCAGAAACTCTACAAGCTAGAAGAGAGTGGACCCCAATATTTAAAGTCCTGAAAGAGAGGAACTTTCAGTCACGAATACTATACCCATCAAAGCTATCCTTCAAATATGAAGGAGAAATAAAAACATTCACAGATACAGAAAAGATGAGGGAATTTATCATCAGAAAACCCCCACTCCAGGAATTACTAAAGGGAGTTCTCCAATCAGATACAAAGAACAAAAAAAAAACAGAGCCACAAGTAAAAGCTCCAAGAAGAACACAATAAAACCAAATTTAAACTGTGACAACAACAAAAAGGAAGGGGGGGAGAAGATGGAGATTAACAGTAGGAAAGGATGATGGAGTGCAAAAGTACTCACAAAATAGTTCGCTACAATGAACAGGGTAGGGACCCTTTTCATTACTCAAAGGTAACCACCATTGAAAAAACCACCACAGAAGCACATGAGATAAAAAAGATAGCAACAGAGGAAAGATGTATGGAATACAATCAAATAAAAACAAAAGATAGAAAAACGAAAGAGAAGGATCAAACAAGACACAAAACTAACAGAAAGCAATCTATAAAATGGCAATAGGGAACTCACAAGTGTCAATAATTACACTAAATTTAAACGGATTAAACTCACCAATAAAAAGGCACAGAGTAGCAGAATGGATTAAAAAAGAAAATCCAACTGTATGCTGCCTACAGGAAACTCATCTAAGTAACAAGGATAAAAACAAATTCAAAGTGAAAGGCTGGAAAACAATACTCCATGCAAATAACATCCAAAAAAAAGCAGGTGTAGCAATACTCATATCGGATAATGCTGACTACAAGACAGGAAAAGTACTCAGAGACAAAAATGGCCATTTCATAATGGCTAAGGGGACACTGAATCAAGAAGACATAACAATTCTTAATATATATGCACCAAACCAAGGAGCACCAAAATATATAAGACAGCTACTTATTGATCTTAAAACAAAAACTGACAAAAACACAATCATACTTGGAGACCTCAATACACCGCTGACGGCTCTAGATCGGTCATCCAAACAGAGAATCAACAAAGACATAGTGGCCTTAAACAAAACACTAGAGCACCTGGATATGATAGACATCTACAGGACATTTCATCCCAAAGTGACTGAGTATACATTTTTCTCCAGTGTACATGGATCATTCTCAAGAATAGACCATATGTTGGGCCACAAAAACAACATCAGCAAATTCAGAAAAATCGAAGTTGTACCAAGCATATTTTCTGATCATAAAGCCTTGAAACTAGAATTCAACTGCAAAAAAGAGGAAAAAAATCCCACAAAAATGTGGAAACTAAACAACATACTTTTAAAAAATGAATGGGTCAAAGAAGAAATAAGTGCAGAGATCAAAAGATATATACAGACTAATGAAAATGACAATACGACATATCAGAATCTATGGGATGCAGCAAAAGCAGTGATAACAGGGAAATTCATATCACTGCAGGCATATATGAACAAACAAGAGAGAGCCCAAGTGAACCACTTAACTTCCCACCTTAAGGAACTAGAAAAAGAAGAACAAAGACAACCCAAAACCAGCCAAAGAAAGGAGATAATAAAAGTCAGAGCAGAAATAAATGAATTAGAGAACAGAAAAACTATAGAAAAAAATTAATAGAACGAGGAGCTGGTTCTTTGAAAAGATCAACAAAATTGACAAACCCTTGGCAAGACTTACCAAGGAAAAAAGAGAAAGAACTCGTATAAACAAAATCCAAAATGAAAGAGGAGAAATCACCACGGACACCGTAGATATACAAAGAATTATTGTAGAATACTATGAAAAACTTTATGCCACTAAATTCAACAACCTAGAAGAAATGGATAAATTCCTAGAAAAATACAACCTTCCTAGACTGAGTCAAGAAGAAGCAGAAAGGCTAAACAGACCTATTAGTAGAGAAGAAATAGAAAAAACCATTAAAAACCTCCCCAAAAACAAAAGTCCAGGCCCTGACTGGTATACCAGCGAATTTTATCAAACATTCAAAGAAGACTTGGTTCCTGTTCTACTCAAAGTCTTCCAAAAAATTGAAGAAGAAGTAATACTTCCAAACACATTTTATGAGGCCAACATAACCCTCATACCAAAACCAGGCAAGGATGGCACAAAAAAAGAAAACTACAGACCAATATCTCTAATGAATACAGATGCTAAAATACTAAACAAAATACTAGCAAATCGAATACAACAACATATTAAAAAGATAATACATCATGATCAAGTGGGATTCATCCCAGAATCTCAAGGATGGTTCAACATACGTAAAACGGTTAACGTAATACACCATATCAACAAAACAAAGAACAAAAACCACATGATCTTATCAATAGACGCAGAAAAGGCTTTTGACAAAATACAACACAATTTTATGTTTAAGACTCTCAACAAAATGGGTATAGAAGGAAAATATCTCAACATGATAAAGGCCATATATGATAAACCATCAGCTAACATCATATTAAATGGCACTAAACTGAAGGCTTTCCCCCTTAATCAGGAACAAGACAGGGTTGTCCACTCTCCCCACTCTTATTTAATGTGGTAGTAGAGGTTCTAGCCAGAGCGATCAGACAAGTCAAAGAAATAAAAGGCATCCATATTGGAAAAGAAGAAGTAAAGGTATCACTTTTTGCAGATGATATGATCCTATACATCGAAAATCCCAAAGAATCCACAAAAAGACTAGTAGAAACAATAAGCCAATACAGTAAGGTCTCAGGATACAAAATTAAGATACAGAAGTCAATAGCCTTTCTATATGCCAACAATGAAACAATTGAGAACGAACTCAAAAGAGTAATCCCCTTCACAATTGCAACAAAAAAAATAAAATACTTAGGAATAAACATAACAAAGAATGTAAAGGACTTGTATAATGAAAACTATAAACCATTGTTAAGGGAAATCGAAAAAGATATAATGAGATGGAAGAATATACCTTGTTCTTGGCTAGGAAGAATAAATATAATCAAGATGGCTATATTACCCAAAGCAATATACAAATTTAATGCAATTCCCATCAAACTTCCAATGATGTTTTTTAAAGAAATAGAGCAAAAAATCATCAGATTTATATGGAACTATAACAAACCCCGAATAGCCAAAGCAATCCTAAAGAAAAAGAATGAAGCTGGGGGCATTACAATACCTGACTTCAAACTCTATTATAGGGCCACGACAATCAAAACAGCATGGTATTGGCAGAAAAATAGACACTCAGACCAATGGAACAGAATAGAAAGTCCAGAAATAAAACCACATATATATAGTCAAATAATTTTTGATAAAGGGGCCAACAACACACAATGGAGAAAAGAAAGCCTCTTCAATAAATGGTGCTGGGAAAACTGGAAAGCCACATGCAAAAGAATGAAACTGGACTACAGTTTGTCCCCCTGTACAAAAATTAACTCAAAATGGATCAAAGATCTAAACATAAGACCTGAAACAATTAAGTACATAGAAGAAGACATAGGTACTCAACTCATGGACCTGGGTTTTAGAGAGCATTTTATGAATTTGAGTCCACAGGCAAGAGAAGTGAAGGCAAAAATTAATGAATGGGACTACATCAGACTAAGAAGTTTTTGCTCAGCAAGAGAAACTGATAACAAAATAAACAGAAAGCCAACTAAATGGGAAATGATAATTTCAAGCAACAGCTCAGATAAGGGCCTAATATCCAAAATATACAAAGAACTCATAAATCTCAACAACAAACAAACAAATAATCCAATAAAAAAATGGGAAGAGGATATGAACAGACACTTCTCCCAGGAAGAAATACAAATGGCCAACAGATATATGAAAAGATGCTCATCTTCTTTAGCTATTAGAGAAATGCAAATCAAATCGGCAATGAGATACCACCTCACACCTGTTCGATTAGCTGTTATTAGCAAGACAGGTAATAGCAAATGTTGGAGAGGCTGTGGAGAAAAAGGAACCCTCATTCACTGTTGGTGGGAATGTAAAGTAGTACAACCATTATGGAAGAAAGTATGGTGGTTCCTCAAAAAACTGAAAATAGAACTACCTTATGACCCAGCAATCCCTCTACTGGGTATATACCCCAAAAACTCAGAAACATTGATATGTAAAGACACATGCAGCCCTATGTTTATTGCAGCATTGTTCACAGTGGCCAGGACATGGAAACAACCAAAAAGCCCGTCAATAGATGACTGGATAAAGAAGATGTGGCACATATACACTATGGAATTCTACTCAGCCATAAGAAATGATGACATCGGAACATTTACAGCAAAATGGTGGGATCTTGATAACATGATACGAAGCGAAAGAAGTAAATCAGAAAAAAACAGGAACTGCATTATTCCATACGTAGGTGGGACATAAAAGTGAAACTAAGAGACATTGATAAGAGTGTGGTGGGTAAGGGGGGGAGGGGGGAATGGGAGAGGGAAAGGGGGAGGGGGCGGGGCACAAAGAAAACAAGATAGAAGGTGACAGAGGACAATCTGACTTTGGGTGATGGGTATGCAACATAATTGAACGACAAGATAACCTGGACTTGTTATCTTTGAATATATGTTTCCTGATTTATTGATGTCACCCCATTAAAAAAATAAAGTTATTATAAAAAAAAATTCTTGTTTGCATATTTAGGAAGAGCCAAAAGTTATTATTCTCCTAGAATATGGAGATTTGGCAAAAGAAGAAAATGCATACTTTAGTTTGCTGCAAACAAGATGGATTTGCTTTTTTCCCTTTTATATATAGCATTAGTTTAATATTTGAAAGTTTCTCTGAAGAATAAAGCCATTATTTACAATCTAAAAAAAGAATTCTTGTTTGCTTCTTGGATTCTGCTTGTTCTCCACTGTCCTTTCACATACACCTTCTCTGATAGGAAGACTAAATGCACCACCATTATGTTATGCAGTAAAATGTGGCTCTGCAGTGTCTGATCCTTCTGAAAAGAAATGCTCTTCAGGGTACTCTGAAAGCAATAATACTATAAAGACATGATTTCCAACTACCAGAACTCCCATGTTGAGAAGACACTGATAGTTGACTGGAGGCCTGATACATTTAGTTCCCTGGATATACAGTATTCAATTACAAAGCTACTGAAAAATATGCATGGAAATGTCACACCATAAGATAGCTGTGGAAATGTTCCAGTGTGTGGAAAGGATCTTCTGAGAGGTACAAGGAAACTTAGTGATCCTTTTTTGCCAGAGAGGAAAAGACTGAGTGCCAAGCTACACATTACAGGGAAGATCTCTCTATGATATACAGTAAGGGAAAGGTACTAAAATAATAAATAAGGTAAGACAACTGTTGTAAGATAATATTTGATAACATATGGCTCTTATTCCTTTTTAGTCAATATCAATGACTAGGTTTATTCTTGTTTATATACTTGTTTATTTAGGGGCTGTCAGGGTAGTTGCATGTGACTTCTCTATCTTGTAAAACAGGTTGAAGTGAAGTTCCTTTTGTGTGTGAGCACTGACTTCTTTTTTACATGGCTACAGGTGCCACAAGCTGTGTGGTGTTACAAGGTTATGTTTGTGGTCTTGAACTGTTTCTCATGTACCAAATGATACTGGTGTTTTATATTTTTATAGATGAGCCTAAACCTTAAAATATTCTTCTTTGTTAAAATAAACTAAAATCTAAGTTTTCTTAGAAATAGTTGGGCTAAAAGCTTAAAATAAATAGTAATAGTTATGTGCATTTTATAATTTTATGAACATTTTTATATTTATTATTCAAATTGATAATTGTATCAACTTTGGAAAAGATGCTTATATTCTTGTATTTTTATTGATGAGGAAACATGAATGCATGGAAATTTAGATACAAAAAGAAAAATGACTTGCAAAAAATGATAAGAAAATTAATGATAGAGTTGGGCCTGTTTGGTTAAACTTTATCTGGTCTTGGCCTTGGCCAGTTAGCTCAGTTGGTTAAGAGCATTGTCCCAAAACAAGAAAGTTGCAGGTTTGATCCCTGCTCAGGGCACACACAAGGGAAGCAGCCAAGGAATGAGCGACTGAGTGGAACAGCAAATGAATGCTTCCCTTCCTCCCCCCTTCTCTCTCAGTCTCTCTAAAAATCAATGAAAATTAAGTCCTGGCCAGATAGCTCAGTTGTTTGGAGTGTCGTCCCAGAGCGCAGAGGTTGCCAATTAGATTCCCTGGTCAGGGCACATACAAGAGCAGCTGGTGTTCCTGTCTCTCTCTACCTGCCTCTCTCTCTCTCAAAAAAAATCATTTAATGTTATTTAATCTATTTTGAACATATCTACTATGATCAGGTTAGTATAAGAGGAACATTAGTTTTCACTTCTAAAAGCAGGGATAGGCCCTGGCCTGTTGGCTCAGCGGTGTTGGCCTGTCGTGTGGAAGTCCCGGGTTCGATTCCCTACCAGGACACACAGGAGAAGCGCCCATCTGCTTCTCCACCCCTCCCCCTCTCCTTCTTCTCTATCTCTCTCTTCCCCTACTACAGCCAAGACTCCATTGGAGCCAAGTTGGACCGAGCGCTGAGGACGGCTCCATGGCCTCAGCCTGAGGCGCTAGAATGGCTTCTGCTGCAGAAGCGGAGCAATGCCCCAGATGGGCAGAGCATTGCCCCCTGGTGGACGTGCCGGCTGGATACTGGTAGAGAAAATGCAGGAAGTCTGTCAGACTGCCTCTCCGCTTCTATCCTCAGAAAAATACAAAACAAACAACAAAAAAAATCAGGGATAAAAATAGATTAAATTACTGACTAGCATCAGTTTAGCCTTATTTTTAAATGATGTTTTAAAATTAGGTTTTTTATTCTATTTTTTTCTGTTTCTCATTTAGCTTTTATTTTCTTATCACAGAAGTTACTCACAGCCAACTAGTCAAATGAAAAGTATGGCTTGATTAAGAATCTCTCTTGTCAAGTAATTTGTGCCTAATGTTTTTAGCTTTCCCATGGGCTGTTGTAGAAAATGGTAAATCTGGTTTAAATGAAACCTGATCCTGTTAATGGTTTAATAGCAGCTGCCACAGGGTTATGGCATTTTTCAACAGATGCTACTGTTTCATTTTAAACATAAACTAAGTCTTGGGATATTTACATAAATCGTATAAAATATGCCTACACACTTTAGGCATATTGTTTTAAAATAGTCTTAGGCAAGTCCTTATTTTTGCTCATTTATAAGTATTCACACTAAAAAAAATCTACACTTTATTTTTTAAATAAAAGGGCTATATTTTTTAGTTTCTTAAAAATATTATTTTAAATGCCAAAGGGTAGGCTGTACCTCTCCATTTGGGAACTTGGACAATGGCTTGGTCAATCTGATCATTTCATCCATCTTTATGCCTCAAAATATTTATTTAGCACTGACAAACTGCTTACAATGATGTGCATTATAGTGTCAACTGAAATAAACAGAATAATCACAAAATTAAATGGGGCATTATTTTTCTTTAAAGAGGTGGACCTTATAATAGTAATTCAAGCTACCATTATGCTTAGGATTATTTTGTCTGGAGTGTGATATTCAACTATCTTTTAAAAACAGTATTTATTCTGTGCAAAGTACTTATACAGGGTACATAAATGGCACAAAGGTAAATGGCAGGCAAATAAAACAATGACTAGGACGTAATATAGAAACAGTTATACAATAAAGGTACCAGTTCAAGCAAAAGGACTGGAAAGTAGTGTATGCCACATTAGTTAACATGTTACAAGTTTGATTCCTGAAGATCATAAAGAGCATAATCTTGAACTGGAAAGGTCAAATTTGTCTTTTGTTATATGGGTCTCACTTTTATTGTGCCATGGGAGCTCAATATCCTTGGCTGGAAAGGTTATTTACATAAGTGCATTCAATGAAATTTTTAAGGGCAAAAAATAGAAGTAAAAACCAACCTTTTACTTAATTTTTAATTATCTGTCATCACTGAATATGTTGTGTTTCTAAATACAAGCATCCCAATTTCATCTTGTCTTAATTTCTTTTCTAGATACTTCCCCCTAAGAAAGATGTAAAACCTGGAATGGCTTTCTTATTTGAACTCTTTCTCCTTCGTGGGAAGAATACTTGTCTTGACTGTGTTATGGGCTGGTCAGTTTTTCCTTTATGTGATAACAACTTTGATATAGTGGAGGGAAAATTTAAGTGTCCCCTTCTCCGAGGACATTATGACCAGAAATTCAACAACTTCAGGAAAATTGAAGATTTGATTTGTCTTGATTTGGACCACTGGCTATGCAATCTCTATTTTCAGGTTTGAACTATTATTTTGTACATAGAAAAATAATGTAAAAAATTTTCCAAAGCTGCAGCTCTCTAACCTTTAACTTTCATTCATGCTATTGAAAATTTCAATAAATAATCGCAAACCTTGAAAAGTAGTTATATGTTAATAATGATTTATGGTAATACAGATTAAATTGATGTCTACAAATGAATAAAATTTTAGTTAGAGAGAGCCTTAAAGAAAATTTAATCTAGGCTTCTGTGTTAAGAATGGGTTAGGATGAGCACTCAAGCCCCTGATTGTCAGTTTATCATCTTTTGTTGCTAGAGCAGATCGGTCTCATCAACATGAGGTAGAGTTAAGGTATGTTTCCTTATCTTAAAGTACTGTTGAGCTTTAATTGTGTATTGAGCATGGCTTGTTCTCACAATACAAAAGAGATAAAAAAGTTGGTCTCTGCCTTCTTGTTGCTTGCCATTTGTTTGATGAGTCATACAAAAGAGGATTAATGACCCACATTTCTACAGTTTGTGAGTGGACATGACAAGGCTCCCTTTGTCACACATGTCATTTCAAAGCAAGCAATCCTGTTTACCACAAAACAACAAAAAAAACAAAACAAAACAAAAAATACTTGGGCACACACTATTTATTTGTATATATTTGGAGTTTTATGTTCTACCAAGTCTTTTAGCAGAAATGCCATTGCATAAATTTATTCACAGCAGACACCATGGACAATCCAAAAGAGAAAATGGTAACATATGTAAAGACAAAGTATTCCAACATAAATTTAGTCTATTTTTGTCATATATGTCCAATATATTCTTTCTGGTTATTATATTTTTCCAGTCTACCTGTATCATAAAATGCTATGATGTCTTCTTCCTAACCTATATATTTGTCATCTATCTATCTATCTATCTACCTACCATCATCATCATCTCATCTATCATCTATCTGTCTATGTATGTATGTATGTATGTATGTATGTATCTATCTATCTATCATCATCATCTATTTGTCTATCTATCTATCTATCTATCTATCTATCTATCTATCTATCTATCTATCTATCATCTATCTATCTATCTATCTTCTATAGCATCTGTCTATATCTAGCAACTGATGAAACTATTAAACACAAAGACTTTTAATAAACATGTTTTTGCCTAAAAATCAGCATAGCTAGTAATTTTTCTTTTGGCTAATTTCATTATAATGTTTTACTTATGTATCTTGTTGGGGTATTCTAGTTATGCTATTAAAAAAACAACTCATATGAATTCAAAGGAGCATTAAAAATCACCCACAGTTTGAAGAAAACTATAGAAATGCCCCTCAAAATTTAACAAATCAGTGACTTAAATACAGTATCAAAAGATCATAATGAATTGAAAATGGAAATATAGCCATAAAAGGAAATAAATTTTGGTGTAAGTTATTAGCTAATGTGAAAGACATTTATAAATTTTCTTTAAATTTTTACTAATTGTTACCTAACATTCAGTGTTCTGTAAATTATGGCATAAAAAATCAGCACTAACTTTGTTTTGTAAAAAATAATTTATGTAGTAAGAGATTAATATTTTACATTTATCACCAAATCAAGAAGTGATGTTTAAAATTTATAAAATAAGAAAAGTAATTGTTTGATTACAATATTAGAATAACTTGATTTCACTAAAATACTTGTTTTTGAACACATTACTAAAATATCCCTTCTTTATCTCAGACTCCCTACTGAAAAACTTTGTGAAAAAGTAGTAGAATTATCTATCTTCGAATTCACTAGCCATTAACCATTACAGATGAATGTAATTGTTCACTAACATTCTTATACGATAAAGAATAATAAAAATTTTCTCTCTGTAAACTTAACGGTACTCGAGTAGTGAGTGAGTTTGATTAATGAAAATGGTAACATTAAACAAGACATTATTTTCTGATTATAAGACAGAGTAGAAATGCAGATGTTTCCCTTTCAGTAGGATGAAAACAAAAATTTTTCATCTTGAAACCCTTATTTTCTTCTTATGTGAAATTCTGAAATATAGTCCAATGCCATTTAGCAATGGGGATAGTTATAAAAAATTTGTTGTCGGGTGATTTCATCATTCAAATGACATAGAGTGTACTTATACAATCCTAGATGGTCTGGGCTACTACACAGCTACGCTTATGGTAGAACCCATTGCTCTTAAGCTACAAACCTGTATACCATGTTATTCTACAGAACAAGATTAAAAGGAAGCACAAGATAAAATGATGCAATCAAGAAACATGGTAAAAACAAGGTATATGATACTGCTGCTGGCGTAACATGACTTACTATTTTATAGCAACTTTTTTAATAAATAGAGAAAATAAACTTTAAAATAATGATAAAACTATAGTATAGTAAATGCATATACCAGTAAAATAGTCATTTATTATCATTATTAAGCATTATATACTGTACATATTGTGTTATATTTTTATAAAAATGGCAGCATAGTTTGTTTACATAAACACATAGGTAAGTGTTGTACTACAACCTTTAAAGAGCAATGACATCATTCAGTGATAGGAATTTTTCAGCTCCATTATAGTCTAATATTGTCATATGTGTCGTCTGGCATTGACTGAAATGTTATGCAGCACATGACTCCATGTGAATTTTTCTGATGTGAGCTTTCCTAAATGCAGACATTTTTGAACAAATAAAAAAGTAAATTTGATACTTCTTTTGGAGTTATCAGGAAAAGAATAACTTAGGATGGGAGACAGACCACATAGATACTGGGACAGAAAAACAGTATTTGCAAAATAGCCTTAGAAGAGATTAAAGGAAACAGTCATATAATTTTTTTCCCATGTCTGTTATGGGAAGGAAACTTCCAGTCAGAGAGGATCAGACAGAAACAGGGCATTTGGCTTAGCCATGACCTTACATGATCTACCACAGTGGTATCAGGGATAAAATGCAGGCTAATAACCCTGGTCATGAAGGAGGAGACTGGACAATTACTCTGATTTAGCTGCAAAGTATGTGTGAAAACATGTAAAAGAGAAAATCATGTAAGCAAGGTAACCTTTTAGCTTTTCCCAGAAAATCTTTTCTATCAATTTCTCACTTTTCTGAATATTTCAATTCTTAGGTCATTGATTATTTCTTCCAAGTACTTTATTATTTAAAATTTAAACAGAGAGAAGTTGAAAAAATTGCAGTGAAAACCCAAATGCTAACCATTAGATTCTTTAGTCTTGTTATTGATTTTAGAGCTTAAAATTATTTTGGGGGGATAATAAACAGTGAACAAATAATTGCTAATTCTATCTCAATGTGAATATTAGATAATATTATTGGGAAGAAGAAATTAAAGAAAAATAAGATAAAACAAAGAAAAAACTGATAAACATGTATAGCAATGGCAATATCTGAAACAATCAAACAATTATGTAAATCTGTTATGACAAAAATGTTTATTTTTGGTGAAGCAATCAAACAAAAGCAAATAATAAGATTTGATAAATTGACATCATAATTGGCCATTTGAATTTTGTGAATTATGTTATTGTTCCAGAGAAAATTATCTGGGCGTGTAATATTTTCATCAGTTTACATAACAGACTTATCTTTTAATAGGTAATTAAACTTCCTCTTTGTTTGGATGATCAACAAAGTCGTGTAAGAGATACTTCTCCTGAATTTCCAGTTTGTTTAAAGGCTAAAGCAGAAAAAGCAGAATCAGGTGTGGAAAAGACAAAGACACCCGTATTTTCTGGGAAAGGAAAACAGAAAAATCTTTGTGCATCAATGGTCGACGAAGCTAAATCCTCATTATACTATTCTCAGGGTCAGTTGACTTTTTTTTTTTTTTTTGGCATTCTATTACTAATAATTCAAGTTGTGTTATATTACATAAAACTAGGTAATAAGTTTTAATTATTAATGCATTTCTTTCTATACATGCTGTTTAAAAGAAGGTGATCACCTATAAGAACACTGGTTTTCATATTGCATAACTATAAATCACATAAATTAAATATAAATTACTTCATGGAAATACAAGTTTTTCTCCATGACCTATTGCTCTCTAAAGTATATATATTTTAGTTTTCTGGGGGAGAATTTTTCATTTTTTGGCTCTTATTTTTAGATTTTAATTTTTCTTGCTGCTCATAAGAGTGGTACCAGCAAATGGCTATGAAAGAGAAAATATTCTTAGAAAAAGTTTCTCAGACAATGAAGTTTATTTTATAAGCCTCTGTTTTCAAAGATTGGTTTAATCAAGCACTAAAAGAAATAATGTTCTTTGAAATAGTGTACACAAATGACATTGATAAATCAGGGTACATATGTTCAAAGAAAACATCTCTAGGTTATTTTGTCATTCGGTTATGTTGCATACCCATCACCCAAAGTCAAATTGTCTTCCAGTCACCTTCTATCTGGTTTTCTTTGTGCCCCTCCTCTCCCCCCACCCTTCCCTCTCCTTCCAACCCTCCCACCCCCTGTAACCACCACATTCTTGTCCATGTCTCTGAGTCTCATTTTTTATGTCCCACCTATGTATGGAATTATATAGTTCTTAGTTTTTTTCTGATTTACTTATTTCACTCAGTATAATGTTATCAAGGTCCATCCATGTTGTTGTAAAGGATACGATGTCATCATTTATTATGGCTGAATAGTATTCCATAGTATATATGTACCACATCTAATTTTTATTTTTGAAACTATCAAATATTTTAATCAAACTGTACAGAAAATAACATACACTAATACTTAGTATCCAGCTTTGTTCATTCTTGCTAATTTGCTTTATTTGCTTTACATTTTTAATTTTTAAAAGTAACATTTTACATGTAACTACAGTCCTCTGTGAACTTAAGCTTCATTTTATTCCTAGTCCTTTTAGACTTATTATTGATCCTTTTCATGTATATTTTAATACATTTTAACATATGTAATTATAAACAACGCATATCTTTTCTATGTATTGAAAGTTTATGTAACTATATCACACTTTATATTTTTGCACCTTTATTTTCTTTCAACATTGTATTTGAGATTTACACATACATACACATATTACATACATTTCAGGTTAATTGATTTTACTGCTATATAGAATTTTTTGCATGATTGTAACACTTTGTTCTTATTATTCATATTGTTTCCAATTTTACTCTATTGCAAACAAGGCTCCAATGATTACTCTTTGACTTATCCTCCTTGTGCATATGGGTATGAATTTCACTAGAGCATATGGACCCAGGAGAAGAATGAATCACAGGGCACACACTTAACTTTATAGCTTAGTAACTGTAACTGTTGCTATCCAAAGTAACTGTGTCAATTTACCCTCCTAGTAGCTGTGTAGGTGAGATTTTTTGGCTTATATCCTACCAAACCTTGTCAATGTCAGTTTTGCAAATTAAATTGCAGTGGAATGATATCTAGTTATTTTACTTAGAATTTCCTTGAATACAAGTAACTTTAAACATTTTTTCCATATATTTCTGTTGACCATTGGGTTTTTAATTTTGTGAATTGCTTGTTTCTATGCTATGTACACTATTCTTTAGATCATGTTTTTAGTCTTGTTGCTTTGTAAGCATCCTGTTCACTCTTTTTTCTGGTGGGATGAATGGTGGGAAATACTTGATTTCATATTCAACTTTTGGTTGTCATTGATTATTCAATTATTCCATTATTAATTCATTTTTAAAACACTTAATTCAATTAACTTAGTGATAGTATTGTATTGTCTTTAAAAATTTATTTCCTTTTGTTACAGTTTTATTTACTAGGCAATACATTTACATTGTTCAAAATAAAATCTACCTCCCACTGCTACCACCCCCAGCAACCTAGTTCTTCTCCTTTGAGTAAATCAATGTTTTTCAGACTCCCGCATGCACCCGACCGGGATCCACCTGGCATGCCCAACAGGGGGTGATGCTCTGCCCATCTTGGGCATTGCTCTGTTGCAACCAGAGCCATTCTAGCACCTGAGGCAGAGGCCACAGAGCCATCCTAAGCACCTGGGCCAACTTTGCTCCAATGGAGCCTCTGCTGTGGGAGGGGAAGAGAGAGACAGAGAGGAAGGAGAGGGGGAGGGGTGGAGAAGCAGATGGGCACCTCTCCTGTGTACCCTGGCCGGGAATCGAACCTGGGACTCCTGCACGCCAGGCCGACGCTCTACCACTGAGCCAACTGGCCAGGGCGTAAATCAATGTTTTTTTGTGCATTATGTAACAGAGATGTACATTTAAAAACATATATAAAAATACTATTATAATTTTGAAGTACAACTAAACCTATTGTTATAGTACTTTTTTCATTACTGATATGAATTAATACATGCCTTATTTGCTTTTCTTTATCAGTCCTCCTTGAGTTTTATATACAACTGCTCATTAATCTCTATTAAGACTTTTCACTGATATTTTGTTTTCTATGTCTATACACTTAATTTTATTATTTCCTTATTCCTATATTCTTCAGGTTTTAGTTGGGGTTTTTAAATCTCCTTGATGTGCAAACTTGACTTATTTATCTTCAATTTTTATTTATCTGATAGTTATAGGTAAAATCATCATTTTTGACTGGACCTATCCATTTTTTCTTGTAATTCCGTCAGATATTGTTTTATATATTTTAAATCTGTTGTTAAGTGCATTCAAGTTTATGATTGTTTTAATTTGTGGTGTTACTATTTTTTCATATAGATGCAGTCTCCTTCTATATGTTTATGAGTGCTTTTGGATTTCTGTTCTAGTTCTTCTATTATTTATAATACCATTTGAATTTTTTTTGATAAATGTTCCCATGTCATACTATATTCTGATACTGTATTTTTAAAAAATAAAACTTGTTTGTGCTACTCTTTTGTGTATGTCTTAGCAGCATAAATCTAGATTTTATTTTTGTGTTCAACACAACTAGATAATGTGTATTTTAATAGGTGTTTAATTTTTAATAATTATTGCTTTCTGTTATATTTTTCCTTGGTAACATTATATTTTGAAGTTTTGTCTTTGCTTTTAAAAATATGTTTTTTTCTGAATTTCTTTTAACCTAAAATAATTTCTTTAAAAATTATTTTAATTGATTTCAGAGAGAGAGTAGAAGGCTGGAGAAAGAAAGAGAGAGAGAGAGAGAGAGAGAGAGAGAGAGAGAGAAACATCAATTTGTTGTTTCACTTATTTATTTATTCATTGGTTGATTTTTGTATGTGCCATAACTGGGGATCAAACCCTCAACATTGGTGTATCAGGTTGACACTTAAACCAACTGAGCTACCCGTCCAGGCCAAAATAATTTTCTTTATTTTATTTATCCTCTGCTGTTTATAATCTGTAGGTTTTATTGTTAATTATGTTAAACATTATCCTTTATTTTCTCACTTACATATTTAAATATTTATTTTACAAATCTAAGTTTATCAACTTCTTTTCTTCCTGAATGTGGAGAGGACTTTTGGTATGCTTTAACTACCCACTAAATACCTCCATGTACTCTCACATTAGTATTGTCTAAGCTTTCCTTTTTTAAATTAAGAAAAAAATGTAGTTCTATTTTTTTATTCTACAAAGAAAATCAATTTACTGCCACACTTGATCAATATCTGTGCTTTGTAATATTTTTAATACAGTATGTTTTTATTCTGGTTTTCTTTTTTTTTCTTGTTGAAATAAATCTTTAGTAATTCACTTAGAGTTTGGATCCATGAGTAGTCAACTTTTTTAGCCATTGTATGTCTCAAAAATCATTGTTTCCTCACTTTTGATAGATTATTTATCTATGTATGACATTCTAAGTCATAATTTTTCCTCGCTCTATTATACACTGTTTTTGTGTCTATTGTGGCTGATGAGAAATTGATATAAAATAAGTAGTCACTGAAGGATCTTAAGAAGGGAAGTGATGTACCAGTATTTCAATTTCTATCTTAGGCAGATTCCTCTAACAGTATTTAGGAGGGTTTATTTGAGGAGGGCATATCTAGAAATAGATCATTTAGAAAAAGTTTTGAGTAGTCTAGGAAACAAGTGAGGGTCTGAATTATGGCAGAGATATGAAGTTGAAGAAAAGAGTACAAATACTAAAAAATACTAAAGAGGTCAGATAGAACTGACCATAAAACTAAGGATAATAATATTCCTGTTGATTAATGAAATATGAGTGGTGAGAGATAATTAAGAATGATTCTTTTTTTTTTCATGGATAGTTATAGACATCCAACAGAGATGATGGTGAGAAATAAAAGAGGAAGGGACAAGATTAGGAAAAATCATTAGCTTGATTTTAGACCTATTGTTATTATATTGCATCCAAGAAAATGTTCATGAGACTGTTGAAAAAAATGCATGTGAAGCTCAGGATAAAGATGGAGAGTAAGGAAGGAGTCTATTACAGAGTAATAAACATATGAACTGTAACTAGAAGGGTGAGTTCAACAAGGAAGAGTCTTAGAGTAAGCACGTAGCTAAAAAGTCTTATTTTGGAATTTTTTACATAGGGAAAGTAGGTTCTGACTTAGTAACAATATTTCAATGATACTGACATGTTAACCTAGTTTTAAGATACTGAACAGAAGATAAGAAGCAATTACTTTGAGATCACCTTTTACCAGATCATTTTAGCTTTCTAGTTTTTCCTCAGGGTACTGCGGCTATATTTTCCATACCTACTGCACTGTGCTCTGAACTTGGCTTCTAGAATGGTGCTCCCCATTCCTCCAAAAGGACAGGCGACACTCCAAGAAACATGAGTACGAACACGTCCAAAAAGGGAACACTACGTACCATGAGAGCAAGAATATTTTATGCTTTAGGGAAATGCTTTGGAAAAGGCTGGTTATCATTTTGCTCTGCTTGAGCTCAGAGACTGAAGCTTCACATTCAAAGATTGCATAGGGACGTTTTGCTCCAATTCGGAATAAATTTATGCAAAAACAAAACATAAAAATCTCTTTGACTATAAGTCTGCTACATTGCTTATATTTATTTATTTTTGGAGGATTCCTGAACATATTATTAGCAGTTAATGTATCCCATGGGTCTGTTTTCTCATATATCAAGGCCATGATACAGTATGCTGTTTCTGCCACTGATATGTTGCTAAGAGATTTAATAATGGGTAAACAAACATAACATGTGGTAATTCATTTCAAATTAAAAGTTTATTAAACTCTGGATTGATGGCTTTCTGGTTATTTACAATTAAAGAAGCAAACCTTAGGGAAAGGGTGACCACGTGGTATATGTTTATGGCTGCAACATTTCTATGTGAAAAATATGTTTATTATCTTCCACAAGCTGTCCCACATTGATAGGCTTCAGATGTAATCTGCTAAATCTTTTACAGCCCATGAATCATGGAAAAGAGTGCCTTTAATGTTCATTTCTAAACACACATGCCCATGGATGTGCACTGATACACAACACACATGTACACACACCCTAAGAAGATTCTGAATTTAATTCCATAGTTAATGTTTAAGTGGTGATAAGCTTTGAAAATAGGTGAATACCTAAGGCCAGAAATAATTATGGAAAGTTGGAAGCAAAGAACAATGATATAATTTTTGGGTTATTACCTCTTTTAGGCTGTTTTACCTTTATTTACGGACAAACTAAGGAAATTTTTGTTATGCTTGATAATTTTTTTTATATGTGCTTACTTGCATTAACAATGGACCTTGTGATGCAGAATTTAATTCAGGAGAGTTTTATTGTGCTACAACTATCAACAAGTCATTCTTCTACATGCTGTGGGATTATTAACCAAAATAATATGATGTTCCTTGCTCCCAAGAGTTTATTTGAACCCAGGCCTACTCAACCACTGAGCTATGTATGTGTACACATGTTGGCTAGATGCTGGAAGGTCCTTCCAGCACTTATGTTAGAGACTAATCTTAGAGAAGTGAAGCAGATGTGATTGGCTAAATAGCAGAGGTTTAGTTGTGAGGTGAGAGAGGTGGTTGTGGGAAATGTATGTTGTCTGTCTATAAAATGTGTTTTTTATCTCAGTATCTCATTGTGAAATTTTCAGGGAGAAAGGAACTGCATGCAAACAGTCTCCAACCTGCAAAAAGAGAAAACCTTTTCACTCAGTTTTTGTGAGAAAAGGAAGTATATTATCTATTACAGTACATATTATCCTGTGAGACAATAAGGCATACTATATATATAATTACAATTCTGTAATTCAAGCTGTTTCAGAGGTCACTGTGGGACAATATAAATGAGTAGATTATGAGCTCATGTGAGACAGGCTGGCAGACTCCCGGAAATAAATGGTGAGCTTTTGAGAATAGTTGAAATTTACCTGAAATTCTCTTAATATAACTCCACTTTAAATCCTGTATTGGTAAAATCTGATGAAATATATGCTAACTGCACAATCATGTCCTAGAAAAGACTGGCATAAATGGAAACTCTTTTGGGTAAAATCATCCAGATTTTTACCGCAAAGACAAAGATAGTCTGTGCTTTGGAGGAAGATAATTTGGAGTTTGAAAGGTAAGCACAGTGGAAATGTTTTGGTAAAAGAAGACTCACAAGGCTCTGGCTATCTATAACACTCAGTAGATAGAGCATTGGCCAAGCATATGAATGTCTCAGGTTCAATCCCCAGTCGGGAACACAAGAGAAGCAACCATCTGCTTCTCTCCCCCTTCTCTCTCTCTTCTCCTTTCACAACCAGTGGCTCCATTGGTCTAAGTGCCAACCTCTGGCACTAAAAATAGCTCAGTTGATTGGAACATCAGCCCCAGACAGGGGTTGCCAGGTGGATCCTGGTCTGGGCACATGTGGGAGTCTATCTCACTATCTCCCTTCCTCTCACTCAAAAAAATAGGGGAGGGGGTTAAAAAAGTTGGAAAATCAGAATGGCACCAAATATATTTGACATTTAGGAACCATTAAATTCCAGCGCACATGAAAGATTAGATTTGGACAAGTACCACTTTAAGGCATGAAGTTCAGTAAGGAGGACATTACATAAGCCCAACGAAAAAATGGGTAAGGCCTGAAATAGAATATGGGATACAATCATGAAGATGCAAGAAACATGTTAAAATTGAATTAATAATACTTCATAGGTAAATAGTTATGTTATAATAAAAACATGAAAATTATAGTCAAGAGTATTTTTATCTCAGGTGCAAAAAATAGTTCTACCCTTATCAGAGATGAGGTATTCAAAAGAGCTGGTTTCAAATAAATGTTGACCAGTGATTTTGGTCTAATTGAATGTTGGTGAAATTAAGAAGACAACGATTAGCTTGGAGTTAAGAAAATGAATATAAAGTTCAAGAGAACCATATAGATGTCATCTTGATAGAGGTAGGGACTAAAGTCATCTTGAAAGAGGTGAGGAATAACAAGTTTGCAAAAAAAAAAAAAGAGTAAAAAAATGTAGAAAAACAATTTAAGGGACAGATGAGAGAAAGAAAATGTAAATTACAAATGAACAATCTGAAAAGGTAAGAGAAAACCCAAGAAGTGTGACATTATGGAGGTCATGGAATTTTAAATCTCAAGTGAAGAGAGGGTAGTCACATCAGCAAAGTATTCTGTATCAGCACTAATCAAACTTTAGATGCATATAAATAACGCAACTATCTGGTTAAAATACAAATGCAGATTCAGTAGGTCTGAGATGAGCTCTAGATTCCGTGGGTTCTACATGGTGCATATGCTGCTGGTCCATGAACCTCATTTTGCCCTAGAAAAACTCTGGAAAGATTGACTAAGACAAAGATGAAATAATAGTTTGCCTTTACAATAAAGTGGCTTTTGATGCTCTTTGAGAGAATATCTAAGAAATGAGCTCACACACTAGACTTCAATGACCACGAGAGGGAGGAAGAAAAAGTAGGAAGGCATTGCATATAGCAGGTGCTCTTGTATATGAGGAGAGATTTTCAAGACCAAGCTTAATGGAATCATGAGTTAAGGGAAGGTTTGCAGGAGTTTTTCTGATGGACACTTACCTCTCACTTCATAAACAAAAGAGAAAGATCTGGAAGAGGAAAGATTGAGAATAAAAGAGAAAGAGGGAAATTGTTGGGATGAGTTCTCATTGTAAGCAAGCTAGGGGAGAGAGGTGAGTATTGGGAAAGAGAAAGATTAATTCTTCCTCTGAAGTAAGAATAAAAGAGAAAATAATGCAGTATAGATTAAAAAAACTTTCTAATATTTTCTATGTAAGAAAATGTTTTAAAAGTTAAGCAACAGTAGAAACTTCAAAAAAAAAAAAAAAAAACCTTTATAAAATTTAGGAAAAATAACAAAACAATGAAGAACAATTATGTTCTTTTAGAATTCTAATTTAAAATGTCTTAATATTATTATTAAATACCTTTCCTCTGGGCCCTCTCAAGTTAAGCTATTGCTTTTACTGTTTCTGTAGGTTGTAGCTTGAGGACAAAATAAGAATGTAAAAATTAGGCTGGGAAATCTCTGGAAAGACTGAGCCACCCAAGTGTAGGAAAGAGCTTCTTTAGAGCATGAGACAATTCTGGTACTTACTTTTTATCTAACATTACTAAGAAAAATTGGGACAAAATTTTACTGCTTGCAGATGTGTCAGTGATAAGAGGTCAAATAGATACACTCTGTGGCTTCTATGAGAATGGCACCTTGTATTCAATAAATAACATACCTTAACTATTGTATATGATGATTTTCTGCTTCTGCTTGTGATCCTGTGTTGGTACTTTATGTATGCCGTGATCCTTTGCCATTCAGACATTAATCCATTATTGTAAGTTTACTTCTTTGGAGGTATATATATTTGATGGTGGTCTCTTTTTTACTAGAGATTCCTCATCATTACTTATAATGTATATACTATCATATATAAGAGAAAACAAAGAGCCAGTATTGGTCATTATATTATGTGCTACATACATCAAAATCAATTAACATTATGAGGACTTTTCAATATAAAAACAGACCACCCAACCTAATTGATTTTTAATAAATGTTAAGTTCCACTCAGGTTCAACCAAAATGTGGATAATTTTTTTTTTTAATGGGGCGACATCAATAAATCAGGATACATATATTCAAAGATAACAAGTTCAGGTTATCTTGTTGTTCAATTATGTTGCATACTCACCACCCAAAGTCAGATTGTCCTCTGTCACCTTCTATCTTGTTTTCTTTGTACCCCTCCCCACCCCCTTTCCCTCTCCCTTTCCCCACTCCCCCCCGTAAGCACCACACTCTTATCAATGTCTCTTAGTTTCACTTTTATGTCCCACCTACGTATGGAATAATGCAGTTCCTGGTTTTTTCTGATTTACTTATTTCGCTTCGTATCATGTTATCAAGATCCCACCATTTTGCTGTAAATGTTCCGATGTCATCATTTCTTATGGCTGAGTAGTATTCCATAGTGTATATGTGCCACATCTTCTTTATCCAGTCATCTATTGATGGGCTTTTTGGTTGTTTCCATGTCCTGGCCACTGTGAACAACGCTGAAATAAACATGGGGCTGCATGTGTCTTTACGTATCAATGTTTCTGAGTTTTGGGGATATATACCCAGTAGAGGGATTGCTGGGTCATAAGGTAGTTCTATTTTCAGTTTTTTGAGGAACCACCATACTTTCTTCCATAATGGTTGTACTACTTTACATTCCCACCAACAGTGGATGAGGGTTCCTTTTTCTCCACAGCCTCTCCAACATTTGCTATTACCTGTCTTGCTAATTATAGCTAATCGAACAGGTGTGAGGTGGTATCTCATTGCTGATTTGATTTGCATTTCTCTAATAGCTAAAGAAGATGAGCATCTTTTCATATATCTGTTGGCCATTTGTATTTCTTCCTGGGAGAAGTGTCTATTCATATCCTCTTCCCATTTTTTTATTGGATTATTTGTTTGTTTGTTGTTGAGTTTTATGAGTTCTTTGTATATTTTGGATATTAGGCCCTTATCTGAGCTGTTGTTTGAAAATATCATTTCCCATTTAGTTGGCTTTCTGTTTATTTTGTTATCAGTTTCTCTTGCTGAGCAAAAACTTCTTAGTCTGATGTAGTCCCATTCATTAATTTTTGCCTTCACTTCTCTTGCCTGTGGACTCAAATTCATAAAATTCTCTTTAAAACCCTGGTCCATGAGTTGAGTACCTATGTCTTCTTCTATGTACTTAATTGTTTCAGGTCTTATGTTTAGATCTTTGATCCATTTTGAGTTAATTTTTGTACAGGGGGACAAACTGTAGTCCAGTTTCATTCTTTTGCATGTGGCTTTCCAGTTTTCCCAGCACCATTTATTGAAGAGGCTTTCTTTTCTCCATTGTGTGTTGTTGGCCCCTTTATCAAAAATTATTTGACTATATATATGTGGTTTTATTTCTGGACTTTCTATTCTGTTCCATTGGTCTGAGTGTCTGCCAATACCATGCTGTTTTGATTGTCGTGGCCCTATAATAGAGTTTGAAGTCAGGTATTGTAATGCCCCCAGCTTCATTCTTTTTCTTTAGGATTGCTTTGGCTATTTGGGTTTTTTTATAGTTCCATATAAATCTGATGATTTTTTGCTCTATTTCTTTAAAAAATGTCATTGGAAGTTTGATGGGAATTGCATTAAATTTGTATATTGCTTTGGGTAATATAGCCATCTTGATTATATTTATTCTTCCTAGCCAAGAACAAGGTATATTCTTCCATCTCATTATATCTTTTTCGATTTCCCTTAACAATGGTTTATAGTTTTCATTATATAAGTCCTTTACATTCTTTGTTATGTTTATTCCTAAGTATTTTATTTTTTTTGTTGCAATTGTGAAGGGGATTATTCTTTTGAGTTCGTTCTCAATTGTTTCATTGTTGGCATATAGAAAGGCTATTGACTTCTGTATGTTAATTTTGTATCCTGCGACCTTACTGTATTGGCTTATTGTTTCTAGTAGTTTTTTTGTGGATTCTTTGGGATTTTCGATGTATAGGATCATATCATCTGCAAAAAGTGATACCTTTACTTCTTCTTTTCCGATATGGATGCCTTTTATTTCTTTGTCTTATCTGATTGCTCTGGCTAGAACCTGAATAGTAAGAGGCTCAAAGAGCTGGCAACTCCCCACTCTATTTCCACTCAGCACAGGGCTCTGGGTAAGGCTCAGTCAGTCAGAGCTGCTAGCATAATCAGGCGGGGTTTCCGCCCACTCAAAGACCTCTGGCTCTGCCACTCTGTCCGGTAACACAGGCGGGCGCCCACTTCCGGGACGCTTGGAGGAAACTCTCATTCACTATCTGTGTGCGCAGACCAGGATATCCGGCCAGCAGTCTCACGCTCTGAGTGAAACCCCCAACCGAATGGAAAAGTTGCAGCGTTGGAATTGAGTCTCGCTCCGTCCCCGTGCACGGCTTTTGCAAGGCGCTGGGGCGGCCTGAGATTCCGCTTTGGCCCACACAAAGGCCCCTGACTCTGCCCCTCTGTGCTATAACACGGGCGCGCACTGCCGAGGTACTCGGAGGAATCTCTCATTCACTATCTGTGCGCGCAGACCAGGATATGAGGCCGGCCGCGTTTCCCTCTGAGTGAAACCCCGTCAGCACGGAAAATTTCCACCGTTGGAATTAGTTCTCTCTCCCTCCCATGCGCGGCTTTCCCAGGGCACTGGGGCTGCCCAGAGATTCTGCTTTCAGCCCACAGGAAGGCCTCTGACTCTGCCTCTCTGTGGGGTAACACGGGTACCCACTACCGGGGCTTAGGAAGAAATCTCTCGCCCACTAACTGCGCAACGACCAGGAGATCGGGTAAAATGGCTGCCCCGCTTGTCTTTCTTTGTCTGGGTTTGGCACGAGTGTTAGCTTGTATTGCCTGGGTTGCCACAGGATCAGTTTTTCCTCGGCTTGGATCTCCGTGCCACAGCCTGGTTTGGCCGTTTGTGCCGCGGCCTGGATCTATTCACCCCCTTTGCCCGCCTCAGTTTCTATATTCAGTTACCAGAGAAAGCCACCCTGTTTAGGTTAGTGAGGAAGGCAGAGCATTTCTTACTCCCTATTTCCTTCGGGGTTTGGTTATATATTTAGCCAATTTTTCACTCGACCATACCTTTGAGTGTATTGCGAAGCATCTGGAGGCTCCAAGTATAGGTTTTTCTGTTTCTGGTTGAAGATCTTGTTGAGTTTTGGGGGAGATTTATCGGTATCGCTTCCTACCCCGCCATTACTCTGACGTCATCTCCTCTATATTTCTTATTATAAATCACAATATCACATTGCCTAGCTGTTTTCAAAGTGGTTGTCTATTTTGCATTTCCACTAGCAACATATGAGAGTATCAGTTGCTTTGTATCCTCATCAGCACATAATATTTCAATTTTTTAAAAGTTATTCTTATTTGTATTCAAATTGAATTTGAGCCTTGTTCAGGTGACTCAGTTGGTTCGAGTGAGATTCCAATGCACCATGGTTGTAGGTTCAGTCCTGGGTCAGGGCACATACAAGAGTCAATTAATGAATGCATAGATAAGTGGGAAAACAAATCAATGTTTCTTTCTCCCTCTCTCTTCTTCTCTCTTCCTCTCCCCCCTCAAGTCAATAAATAAATAAAAATTAAAAAAATAAGTTTGAAATCATGTTTTCAATTTTTATTTCGTTAATGGCTATTGAACATCTCCGTAAGTACTTACTTGCCATATATTATACACACACACACACACACACACATTCTTTGGTGAAGTATCTGTTCAAATCTCCTGCCCATGTTGAAACTGAGTTTATTGATCTTAATAAATAGAAAGCCAGATAAAAGGGATTTATTGGGAACAACAAAAACTTGCAATTTTGGACATTCAGTTTAATGGCTAACCACTGCAGGTTTAAAGAAATAAAAGAGAGGAACACTCTTTTATGGATTTGGAAGTAGCATTTATAAACAAAGCAATCATTGGAGGAAACTGAAAGTTTGAAGAAAAGTGACTTCTCTTTGGCTGAGTTATTGTAGTTTCCCACTGGCTAAGCTGTTATTGGGCAAGAAGGAATATTTTCTTCCTCCTGCTGTTTAGTAAAGTCATATTACTTCTTGTCAGAGATGAAATGTACATCTCTTCCTGTCAGGGTCAGTAATGTGCATAGAGTGACACATGCAGGAGAGTTCTCTCTTCTGGCCTTCTGACTCCATTTTAAATGAGGTTTGTTTAATTTTCACAGATTGTTTGCTTTTTTGCTTTATTGTTGAATTTTGAGAGTTTATACATTCTGGATACAAATCCTTTCTTTGGTTTACAAAACCTTTTCCCTAATGATGGTTTGCTGTTTTGTTGTTGTTGTTTTATACTCTTTCACAGAGCAAAAGTTTTGAATTTTGATTAAGTCTAACTTATCATTGTTAAGTGGTCATACTTTTGATATCATGTATATGACCGTTTTGCTTAACCCAAGTCACAATATTTTTTTTTCTGAAAGTTCTGTAGTTTCATATTTTATATTTAAATTGTTCATTTAAGTTAGTTTTTGAATAGAGTGTGAGGCTAAGGATGAAGTCTTAATATTTTGTTTTTGCACATGAATGTCCAGTTGTTCAACACCATTTGTTGAAAGTGTTATTTTTTCAACACTAAATTGCTTTGTACCTTTGCCAAAAATCACTTGGCCATATGTTTTTGGTTCTATTTCAGTGACTTATTGGGTCAGTGGCCTGGTGAGAGGGATGTGGCCAGTATATTCTGCTGTGCCTAATCTGAGTTCTGAAGGAGAGGAATAATGGAGGACAAACTAATTAGCATCAGACACAGAAGAGCTGAAGGTCCATAAAACTTGGAACAAGAAGCCATGGACAGGCTGGTTACTTGAGTTCCACTGTGTATTCATTCACTCAAAGGTCTACTGTGTGAGCTCGAGTATGTGGCTAGTTTTAGACAAATTTTCACATTATGTTGCCTGAAGTTCTTTGTCCCCAATATCCTCATGTATAAGATAAGAAAAACAAGATTTCAGATAATAATAATTATCTCAGACCATGGTGAGACATATTTTTAGTGAATAATTTTTTTATTGATTTTAATTTATTGTGTTTACATAGATTCTAGTGTTGCCCCGAATGTATCCCCCCTCCTGCATATTCCCCTCAACATCTGTTGTTACCCTGTTTCTATGGAAGAACTTTGAATCTGATGTTTGAAAATAATATATAGTACATGACTTTCCTTTTGATAGTTCAAGTTGAATTGGTGGAGAGATGGTCTCAAATAATTTTCTATTATGTGCATGTCTAATTACTTTCAGATAGCTTGTGAGGAATGAGTACTTCTATAAAATATATCCAAGATTTTAAGAATTTGGAATGGCTACTTCAGAATCACCCATTAGGTGAAATATTGGGGCAATTTTTTGATATGGCATCTGTTTTCTTAGATTTCTTGATTCTCAAAGAGCATAAGTGAATCTGAGTCAGTTATCTGAGTACAAAATTGAGTCTGAGGGTACCACAGTATGTTTCAAAATTATCTGTACAAAAGCTAAGTGCTTGCAATTTTTAAATGCTTTTATTTAATATATCATGGAAAACTATTTTAAAGTTTTTAAAATCTTTTTTTAAAGCATTAATTGGCCAAGATAAATCCCTTCTTTTCTTCCTTCCTTCCTCCCTTCCTTCCTCCCTTCCTTCCTTCCCCTCCCTCCCTTCCTCCCTCCCTTTTAGATGAAATTGCCACTGTGTAACTTCATTTACAAACTGAACAAGATTTTCAATAGCTGCAACATTAGATTTACCACATTAGGCCTCAATTGGGAAATCTCAATACAGATGTTAATTGGAGGTGTAATAAGGATTGTGGCATTAAATGACTTGTTTAAAAATTATAATTTGTTTTAAGCATTGTCTTGTTTTGTGGAATTCTCCTCCATCTATTATGGTTAATTAAAACTTTGAGATTAAAAAAAAACTTTGAGATTCAAGTGGATCATCCATTTTGATCCACTTGAATTCAAAGTCATTTCAGACAACTGGTAGAATTGAGAAAGCTTTAAACAGTTGTACATGTCTTTAATTGTAAATTAGTTTGGACAGCACTGTGATGCAGAGTCCTGTTTGGTTCCAGAGTGATGCTTGCTGACAACCCCTCACTGCTCCAGGAGCAAGGGAACATGTGGAAGGAATTGTTCTTTTACATTTCACAGCTTGTCATTTCCTCTGCAGGGCAGCCCCTGACCCCTCTGAGAGATCCTGACACCCGTAAGGGAAGTGTTCCCACTGATGTAAAGGAAGTGGAGAAGCAGTTTAACACTAAGAAGGGAGGGAGAGGGCGTGTCAAAACAATCTGGGGGACAGAGAGATGAGATGGGCTTAAAACGTTTCCAGCAGGTTGGAATCTTTGGCTGTGCCATTTCCTTTTTGTGAGAGAAGACTGAAAAATTATTTGGAAGGGTTCAAAACATGAGATTTTTAAAGCTACCTTTTAAAATTTCTTCTTTTTTTAAAAAGTGGAAATGGCAATAAAAATGAATGTGTCATATGTGAATGATCAAAACAAAGTTTTGAGGGAAAGGTAGAAACGTGTATTTGCTGCTCTCTTTCAATATGTTTCTAATTACAGAGTGTGTGTGGATTAGATCCATGACATCAGATTACAACTCGTGTTTTCAGGACATTTTACACCTTTAACATTTTATTTGGTCTCATATATTCATCACAGTCAATTTTTCTTGAGCATCTGTGCTATTAAACAGTGCAGTGAAGAACATAAAAAGACAATTGGGTGTATTATCATTCAAATGGGTTTACCTTTCTTTCCTGTGTATTGACATTAGACCATTAAAAAAATCCTCTATTTTAGGAACCATTAATAAAGTCATTTTTGAAAGTACTTCCAAAAAAGGAAGAAAGAAAGAAAGAAAATAGAAAGAAAGAAAGAAAGAAAGAAAGAGAAAAAAAAAGAAAGAAAGTAAGTTCCTTTTATTTTTAAAACACTTGAAACCCTTTTTCAGGATGCATGCATTTTGAATGTGGCTTTGACACAGTGGCAATGAGTATTTACTTACCCTTTCTCTTCCCCCTTCGCCTGTCTTTGGGTGTGGATGTGTTTCTTACTCTATTATGGTGAAGATATTAACAAACACCAGCATGCCTGTGTATTCAGCAATTGTTTATATAATGTAATACCCATGAAAATAAATTTTTTTCTTAGCTAATACTTAACCTGATGATGCTCAGTATCTTTATATTAGATAAATGTCCTCTAAAAATGATACTGTGGAAGTGAACATTGACTGACTATGAGATACTACAAGTGACCTAACAGTTTAGGGAAATTTAACCATTTCTAAAAAGTCTCTGGAGCATTAGTTTTGGAAGAAAGAGTGAACGAGGACCTGTGACGAGACAGGCTTCTCTTTGGTGCCACTGTGCAACCAGAACATTCCCTTACGTAACCATAGCTAAATGTACAGTTTGAATAGGTTGGAAATAAGAAACTGTCGAGATAAAATGTGCTTTTATTCTATGTTTAGTAATACGTGGATTTTATGATGAAATAAAACGTGGCTGACGGAGGAAGAATTCACTCCTTACATATGACAAAGCAGCAGCCTATCTGACTGGACTCTCCAATTGCTCCA
Source organism: Saccopteryx leptura (assembly GCF_036850995.1). Classification (NCBI taxonomy): domain Eukaryota; kingdom Metazoa; phylum Chordata; class Mammalia; order Chiroptera; family Emballonuridae; genus Saccopteryx; species Saccopteryx leptura. Next base: position 185,890,315 of record NC_089505.1, on the reverse strand, counting down.
GTTTTATAGTATTGGTTTTCACTATGGATTTTTTTATATATGTAAAAAATTTTATTTTATTGTGGTAATAACATTTAACAGATCTATGGTCCTGTAAATTTTTAAACGTACAACACAATATTGTTAATTATACTGCTGACTTTGTCCAGCAGGTCTCTAGAACTTTCTCTTTGGCATAAAGGAGACTTTATACCTGTTGGTTAGCAGCTCCTCGTTTCTTTTCCCCAGCCCTTGATCACCACCATGCTACTCTTTGATTCTATGAGTTTGACACTTGTGGATACTTCATATAAGTTAAATTATAACTAGGTATTGCTCCAAAGAAAACACACTCTGAGTTTTTTCTAAAAGTTTTTTCTAAAAGCAGGTAGCATTTCCTATAGATAAATATGGTTCTTGTCAACTGATGAAGTTATAAGTGGGAATAAAAAATAAATAATATTGTGAAACCTTACATAAACAGGTTCATTAACTCTTTGTAAACATGAGTCTAGCTTTCAGGACTTTAAATAGTATGACTGACTTAGTTCTCCTTTCAGTGTCCAACATAGTATAAGTATGTGAATGACTGTGTTCAATATGGAAATATTTGAAATGAAAATTGGTAGAAAAGGAAAGTGTTTTTAAGCTGGAAAAATCTATCAAATTTGATGATCCATATGAAAAAGGAAATATAAATTTGAAAAATAAGATTTTAAGTGAAACAAGTTAAATATTTACTTTGACAAGAGATTCAAGAAAATATGTCTTTTTTGGAATTATATTTATTTTCTAGGGAAATCCGTCTTTTCTTGAAAGCTGACCCTTGGCATTGAGGGATTGACTCATGGTCTTGGTGCTTGATAGAGCTAACACATGACACCTTATTTTTGAATACTTTGTATTACTAACAGTCAACAAGTTTGATCCAACTTTATTTGTAAAACCACTATTATTTTTTAAATTTATTTGCTGTAACTTTGTTGTACCTTCAATTCACAATTCATTGAACACTGTACCTTAACCTTAACTATTTCTCTAGAATCTTGAACATTTAGAATTTTATAGGTTTGAAGTTTTAGTTTAAAAATCCTGTATTATTTCTGACTTATACAGAAATAAAAATATAAAGAACATAATGCTAGTTTTAAAGACATTGATTATTTTTGTAATAGAGTTTAGAGAAACAGATTGTGGAAATATAATTTAGTGAAAAACAATAGAGAACCCAAGAGCACAAAATTTCTTCTTTTATTATACTCACCCTTGTCTGCAAACAGATTCATAAATTAGTTTCAAGATAGTTAGGCTGATGAACTGTTTATATCAGCAAGTTTGACTTCTGCAACTTTAAAATGATATTAATCACAGGTAAAAATTCCTAAGGCAAACTATTTAAAAGGTGTAAGCATTTTTTTCTTGAGCCATAGCTCATTGTATCTCCTTATACCTTCATTTAGACTTTTAATATAACATCTCCCCTCATCCCCTTTTTCAGACTTGCAGATATCAGGCATTGTGTATGTGAAGAATTGCCATAAAATATACTTTTAACCAAGTGTGGTAAATTAGTTTTGGAGAAACCAGGAGTTCATCATTTGATTTTTTTTTAAAGAAAATTCCATAGAACATCTCATGTTGGATAATACTAGTAGTTGTTGACTATGTATTGGAAATATTTTCTCTCAGTCTACAGCTTTCCTTTCTAGTCTCTTAACAGGGTCTTTCAGAGTAAAGATCTTTAATTTTAATGAAACATAATTTATCAGTTTTTCCTTTAATGGATCATGCTTTTGGTGTCTAGTCTAAGAACTTTGTTCCTAGCTCTAGACAGCATATTTCCCTTTTTTTCTTCCTTCCTTCCTTCCTTCCTTCCTTCCTTCCTTCCTTCCTTCCTTCCTTCCTTCCTTCCTTCCTTCCTTCCTTCCTTTCTTTCTTTCTTTCTTTCTTTCTTTCTTTCTTTCTTTCTTTCTTTCTTTCTTTCTTTCTTTCTTTCTTTCTTTCTTTCTTTCTTTCTTTCTTTCTTCTTTCTCTTTCTCTCTCTTCCTTCCTTCCTTCCTTTCTTTCTTTCTTTCTTTCTTTCTTTCTTTCTTTCTTTCTTTCTTTCTTTCTTTCTTTCTTTCTTTCTTTCTTTCTTCTTTCTCTTTCTCTCCCTTCCTTCCTTCCTTCCTTCCTTCCTTCCTTCCTTCCTTCCTTCCTTCCTTCCTTCCTTCCTTCCTTCCTTCTTTCCTTCCTTCCTTCCTTCCTTCCTTCCTTCCTTCCTTCCTTCCTTCCTTCCTTCCTTCCTTCCTTCCTTCCTTCTTTCCTTCCTTCCTTCTCCCTCCCTCCCTCCCTTATCTCTCTTTCTTTTCTTTCTTTCTTCTTTCTTTCTCTTTCTTTCTTTCTTTCTTTCCCCTTCCTTCCTTCCTTCCTTCCTTCCTTCCTTCCTTCCTTCCTTCCTTCCTCCCTCCCTCCCTCCCTCCCTCCCTCCCTCCCTCCCTCCCTCCTTTCTTTCTTTCTTTCTTTCTTTCTTTCTTTCTTTCTTTCTTTCTTTCTTTCTTTCTTTCTTTCTTTCTTTCTTTCATCTAAAAAATTAGTAGTTAAACATAGTTTTCTATACCTGTGTCTGGAATCTATATTCACTTCCCTTGTTTTATATATTTGTCTCTCTACCAATGTCACATAGTCTTGATTACTAAAGCTACACAGAAAGGCTGTAGAGTTCTTTCACATGTGTTGAAATCAACTTACTAATATTTTGTTGAGTATTTTTGCATCCAAGCTTCTGAGAGATATTGGTATGTAGTTTTGTTTTTTATTACTGGCTCATTTTCTAGGAAAGCCACCTGAGCCTAGAATTAAAAGTTTTTAATTCAATTAATTTAATGTTTATAAGACTATTTAGATGATTTATTTCATCTTGCCTGAGTGTTGGTTATAGTATTAGAGGAATTGGTTTATTTCTTCTAAGTTGTTGGCTGCAATAGCATAAAGTTATTCAGGGTATTCCTTTGGTTTCCTTTTTAATTGCTGCCCTTTCTATAATGATATTCTGTTTCATTCTTGGTATTGTTGAGTTACTTCTCTCTTTTTCATTGTTGCTAGAAGTTTATCAAGTTTATTGGGTTTTTAATTTTGAGGAATCAGATTTTGTTTCATTTATTTTTTAACACTGTTTTCCTGTTTCAGTTTCATTGATTTCTATTTTTATTCACCATTATTTTCTTTCGTCTACTTGGTTTCAGTTTACTTTGCTCTTTTTCTAGGTTCTTAAGATGAAGTCTTAGATTATTGATTTCTTTTTCCTTTTCTGATAGAAGCATTTAGTGTTATAAATTTCCCTCTCTGCATTTTTGTGAATGATCATGGCAGTTGAAAAAGAAATGTATGCTGAGTGATTGTTCTGTGAAGTGTTTTAAATGTGAGTATGTTTAAATTTGGTTTTGTGTGTTATGTTTAGATTTTCTATAAACTTGCTGATTTTATGTCTAGTAGTGCTATTATTAAATAAGAGAGAAGTGTTAAAATTCTTAACAATATTGGTAATTTTTCCATTTCTTTTTTCAGCTCTATGAGTTTTCTCTCTATATATTTCAAAGCTTTGCTACTTGGTGCATATGTACTTAAGTTTGTATGTTTTTGGTATGGTATGTTTTACTAGTATATTGATTGTTTAATTATTATATAATGTTTTTGTATGTCTGGTAATATTCTTTGTTCTGATTTTTATTTTATCCAATATTTCTTTTTAAAAATGAATGACTGCATGGTATATTTTTTCCCATCTTGTTCACTTTTAATATGTCATTGAATTTAAAGTACCTTTTCTGTTAATAGCATATAATTAGGTCATTAAAATATTTTTCTCTGCCAATATCTGCTTATTAATTTGTATAGTTAGACCATTTGCATTTAAAATAGTTATTGACTCATTAGGACTTAAGTCTTTTTTTATATATATTTTTTTCATTATTTCCTCTCTTTCTCTTTCTTCTGTTCTTCTTGGCTTCTTGTGCATTACTTGAACACTTTTTAGGATTTCATCGTTTTGTGTTTACAGTTGTTGAGCATATATTTTGTGTAGTTTTCATAGTAGTTGCTCTAGGTATAGCAACATACATAGGTGACTTACCAGTTTCCTGGTATCAATATTTTACCACTTTGAGTCAAGTGTGAACACCTTATTTCCATTGTAGTCCCTTTACCTTCCCCACTTTTAAATATATTTATATTTTCTTGATTAACACAGTGTTATAATTTTTGTTCTAATAATCAAATATGATTTCTAAAACTCATAGGGGAAAAAAGAATGGACTGCATGCACTCATATCTGATGCTCTTTTTATTTTTATTTTTTCCTTCCAGAAGCTCCAAGATTTTTTTTTTTTTTTTTTTTAAACATTTTTTTTTTTTTTTTTTGCATTTTTCTGAAGCTGGAAACAGGGAGAGACAGTCAGACAGACTCCCGCATGCGCCCGACCGGGATCCACCCCGCACGCCCACCATGGGGCGACGCTCTGCCCACCAGGGGCGACGCTCTGCCCACCAGGGGGTGATGCTCTGCCCATCCTGGGCGTCGCCATGTTGCGACCAGAGCCACTCTAGCACCTGAGGCAGAGGCCACAGAGCCATCCCCAGCGCCCTGGCCACCTTTGCTCCAATGGAGCCTTGGCTGCGGGAGGGGAAGAGAGAGACAGAGAGGAAGGTGCGGCAGAGGGGTGGAGAAGCAAATGGGCGCTTCTCCTGTGTGCCCTGGCCGGGAATCGAACCCGGGTCCTCTGCACGCTAGGCTGACGCTCTACCGCTGTCAAGATTTTTTTTTTACCATAGCTTTTCTGTTTGAAAAAATTTCTATAGTCATGCATTAAGAATAGGTTCTCTAGTGACAATTCTTTTGATTCCTTATCTGAAATTATATTCACTTAGCAAAATGTCTTTAAAGAAGTAGATGGGATTTTAATTGGTAAACTATATTAGTCACTGAAGTCCATCAAAACAGTTTTGAGGAGAAGAGTTTAAAATTAGTAGCTAATTTGGGACTTTAGGACACAACATAATCAACAGTTCAAGTGCTATAGAAATGTTTACCTGAAACCTAAGTACTTTTATTGATCACCACATTAAATTTAATTTTCTAAATAAAAATTAAAAAACTAGATATGCAGAGAGTATAATAAGTAAAAAAAGGAAAATGCACTCAGATTGCTACCAATCCCAAAGTTCAGAACTCACCAATATTTAGAAACATCATAGCTCCTGTTTAGTTGAACTACTCTGTAATAATTCCTTGAAAAGACAAAAGACAAAAACCAACCAACCAACCAAACAAACAAAAAAACCCAGCCCCAGAAAAGTAAACAAGAAGCCAGATACTGCCAGTTAACCAAGTTGTAAGCCAGCACTCTGATTGGCTATCCTCCTTCTTTCTCAAGAAAGGAAACAGGAAGTCTTTATTCATTGACAAGCTGCCCACTGGAGAAATTTAGAGCGTAGGCAAGAAACAAACAAACAAATTATAAAGCCAAGTATGTAATATAAACTCAACAATATTAAGTAATTACCATTGTTTTCTGCTGGGTTTTATTATTATTCTTTTTCTCCCTAGTACAAATAACTAAAAGTGAGCAGTTAGGGTGCTGAGTCACTGTTCTGTATCTTTTGGTGTCAATGAGCCTATATCTGTCTGCTACTGAAATTATGCAACCAAGCCACCAACAGAAAGAAGTCAGATCAGTGCAAATTTAGTGGGAACCTGGATAGGGGAACCTGCATGTGAGAATCAGAAAGGTTTAAATTTAGATCTTGACTCAACATTAGAGTCCTTATCTTTGTTTCTTTACATATAGTGGGAAGATAGCAGGCTCTACTTGATGGTTAGTAAAAATTTATGTAAAGTGTCATACATGTGGCAATAACTACTCACTAAGTCCTCCTGTGTTGTTGAGTTAATTATCATAATCTTAAACATACATGAGTCTGCCTGTATCCTGATTAATTATAGTATTGGGCAATGACTCCCTTTATTCTTACCCGTAACTTTCTTATAGAAAATAGAGACTTACTAGTGGGTGAAATAATTTATTATTCTAAATAGCTTTGATGTTCTAAATTCAGTGGAAGTATTAATTGATGATAAGCAAAGAAAACTCATGAAAAGCATATTAAATTTTCTGAATTCTTTCAGTGTACTTAAGATTGAGAGTTTAATATTTTTTAAGAATAAGAAGCTGATTTTCACAAAAGACTAAAATCTTCTTAAGAATGACAGAAATGGGTAATATTTAAAAATCATTCTTGGAAACAATTACCAAGTATATTTTTCTCTTGCATTAAAATAATATTTTATTAAGTAAAGCATACATGTCTGAATTTGTTTTTATCTCACAAAGCAAAATAGTTAGAGATTGATATTGAATTGATATTATGGTAGAAACAGTTGCAGTTCTTTGCTGGCAAAAAAAAAAGATAATCAAAATAGATTGAATTAAATAAGTAACATATGCTAATCTGTTATTATAAATGGAAAAATGCTATATAGAGTATAATGTGTTACTATTGGCAAACTGACTGCTAATATTAATAAGTGGCATTGTTGCATTACTAATGCCAATGATGTTAAACATCTGCTACTATGAAGAAGCCAATTCATAAAATCCTAAGTGCATTTTACTTTTCCCTAAAATCTTTGGTCTTTAGAAGGAATATGGGCCAAACTTATGCTCCATTTTTATGATACTTGCCCTTTATCAACATTAAAATTTTTGAAGATCAGTTTGTTTATTTTGCTGGTGAGGAAAGGAGAACTTCTTGCTTCTTGCAATATAACGTTAATCTATTTATGTTTGCAGCATAGAAGGAGTACTGTTTATAAATTCAAAGCATGCTGCAAGCAGAGAGTGTTATCAACTCTAGTTTGTTCACTGTTAATATCCTCAAATAAATAATTTAACCATTCTATAGAAAGGGATTAAACCATTTTTGCTTTCTTTACTGGAGACTAAACTTATATCACATTTCAAAAATTTTGAGCATCTATTTCTAATGTAGATAAGCAAAGCTAAGGTTTTGGTCTGTGGTTACAGCCATGGTCATTGCAACATGTCATTGAGAATTCATACTTTGGTGCTCATTTTGACCTTTAAACTGTTCATTTGTACTGTGAACTAGATTATATGCTTCTGTCAGTTAGCTAAATGCATTTCAAGTCAATTTACTAAAATAGTCACTGTTAAGTGGTACATTTGGATAGTTGACACCTTTGACATTTTCTAAAATAACAAAAATAACTGTATTTAAGTGTACGATTTATGAACATTGTGTACTTACAGAACTTCCATATGATTATGGTTTTTGTTTTAGCTGCTAAAACTCTTTCCACAAACTGCTGAAAGGGCAACTAATTAGTGCTGTGTGATCAGATATTTAACACAGATATCCAAAAATATATAATATAAATTCAGAGTCTATGATCTTGCTGCTTCTTAGAATTGCCTTTGTCTAACAAGAAGAGAATAGTTTGAGACCACAGCAAAAGCAGAGAAAGTAAGGAGGAAAGGATAAGATTGATAGCAGATTGCCTTTATGAAACACATATTCTGTGGTATAAATACGGAAAGCAACTTGCAATGATTAAAAAGTATTTTGAATCCTTAGTTGTCTTCTAGATTGCTGGCCTCTATTAAAAACGTCTTAAAATAATAGATAGCTTTAATTCTTCAAGGAAAAGAAAAATTATATCATCTAAATGATTTTCCATATTTATAATATAGCTATGACTTGACTGCAGGGGGGGTACAAAATCTCTTGTATTACAAGTTTTAAATGTACTAGGCTAAGGTTTACTTAATTAGAACCTTGAGGCAATAAAAGAGCCCTTCTTAAAATTCTGTGATTCTTAATATGCTAAATAATGCAAAGCTTCGACTCTTCAAGCATGAGACACACATCTGGCAGCTTAACATTTAAATTACAGGGGGAAAATTTCTCACTTCAGTAGTAATTTTCTTATAAAAAGGAATAGGAAATGAATTTTAACAAAATTTAATTTCTTTTTAGATTTCCATCTTGTCTAATTGCAGGCATTTTTCTAGGTTCTTCGTATTTGTATGATATACATATTTTCTGTCCATTATATTAATTTTATTTTGAGATGATTCTCACTGTTAAAACTCTTGAAAAACAGTTCTATAGTTTACTTGTTTTGAGAAATCTGATTTCAAATGATAAGATAATGGTATAGAAAACAAAGCAAAATAAAATTTTAGTGACCCACAAAAATATTACTGACAAAAGACATTTTACATTTAGTTCCATTTTCAAGATTTAACTTTTTAAAATATGAATGTTTTTTCTGTTTGGTCATTTGGGGGGGGGGCTTTTTTTCATGCAACATTTATTATAAGCAACATTTTTCTTTGTATTTCTTCATGAGACAGTATCAGAGCTTTGATTACTTTGACAAAGGTCATTTGAAAACACCATTACAAATATGCCAAGTAAAAAGATTAGCACAACTCAGAGAAAACACACTTTTATAAACATATGCATTTATATATAGGTAGGGTATTGTAATGTTATACAGTTTTGACAAGTGTTTTCCTTGTGCACCTCATGCATTATTAAAAATATGACTGTTTCATTTATTTTTTATAGGTGATCCCAGCTGACATATTCCAAAGGCATCACGAGGTTACTGTTATTTATAATTATTTGATCTTTTTCTTGAATATAAAAATGAACTAATAATTAAATTGAGTAATAGTTCCATAAAATAAAATAGACTTTCAAAATGATTAACCCATATTTGTATTACTAACACATAAACATGGGTGCTGGTTAGCCTGTGACAAATGCATGTATCCATTTCCACTTTTTAGTTAAAAAAATAAACAATATTGCAACTTCAAATTTTTGTTATGGCAGAGTAGTGGAACCAGATTAGCCCTTCTGCTATAATCAATCATTAAACTGGACAGAATGTTTGAAGCAATTCTTTTGGGGGCATTGCCATAAGGAAGCATAAGAATAGAAACTTTTGAGATAAACCCTGACTCTCTGCTAGGGCACAACTTTCTGACTGTAGAGCAATGAAATGGAGTCTAAGTAAAGGAAGTTCTACTGAACTGAAGAAACAAAGTCTGGCATATAGAGCAACTGAAGCAGCTGCAGAGTGGAACAGAGTGGGGAGGTATGTGGAGGGAAACCCGAAGTCAGTATAGGGACTGGCTCATGAGTCCTTCAGTGACTATTATTAATACTCTGTTGCATATTTAAAACTTGCCCAGAGACTAGATCTTAAAAATTCTCATTACAATAAAAACATTTTATAATGATGGTGGTGGATGTTCACTAGATTTAATGTGATCATTTCACCATATATACAGATATCAAATCTTTATGTTATATACCTGAAACTAATATAATGTGTATGTGAATTATACCTCAAAAATTATGAAACATGCACTGACAGAAAATAAAAAATTAAAATTTTTAACCATTGTTTGAAATTTTAACACCCCTTTGATTAATTGATAAAACAATGCGACAAAAAGTGAATAGAAAAGGACATAGACTATCTAAATGACAATATCAACTAACTTGACTTAATTCATAGCACTTCACGTAAACAAAACAATATGCATGTGCTTTTCAAGGGGACATAGAATGTTTGCAAGCTAGATCACATAATGAGTTTAAATTATCTTAATAGATTTCAAAAGATTTAAATATTATAGGATCTGTTTCTCCAACTTAATGGAGGAAAATTAAATATCTCCTTTTTTAAATAAACCAGGCAAGGATGTCTAATCTCATCACACTATAAATTTGGAGGCCTGGCCAGTGCAACAAAACTAGAAGAAAACATAAGAGAAATCTTCATAATCTTGGCAAATATTTATTAGACAAGACACAAAAATTATTTACTTTAAAAGAAAAATTATGCATCGGATTTTAACAAAATTATACTACCGTATTTCCCCATGTATAAGACACACCTTAATTTGGGGGCCTGAATTTTGAAAAAAAAAATATCTTACATAAAGCTATTGAACTCAAGCTTTATTCATCATAAAATTCATACAACTCCTCATCACTGTTTAAACTCCTATCCATTAACTGTCCTCATCTGTGTCTGACAATGAATCACTGTCTTCAACAATAAGCGCAAAAACAAGCACAAAAAAGTGGGAAATGCAAGTAAAAAAAGTATAACCATGTATAAGACGCACCCAGTTTTTAGACCCCAAATTTTTTGAAAAAAGTGGTGCATCTTTTACATGGGGAAATATTTTTTTCTCTTCATGTTACTATTAGGAAAAATAGAAGGCATATTACAGATTGAGAGATACCATCTGCAATACTGTATCTGGCAAATAATTTGTATTCAGATTATATAATCCTTACAATTTACTACTAATAAAAAAAAACCCTCACTTTTAAAAAGTTATAATACTTGGACAGAAGTTTCACAGAAGAAGAAATGACATATCTAATTAAATAATTAATAATTCCTAACAATCTTTAGTCATTAAGAAATGCAAATTAAAACTATAATGTGTTACCACTGGACATCCACTAATATGCTAAAATTAAATAGACTAACAACACCAAGTACTAATAATGATTTGGCAGAAACTTTCATACATTACTGGTAGAAACAAAAATAGTACAACTACTTTGGAAAACTCACAGCTTTTTAAAAAAAACTTAACAAACACAATATGAACCGAATTCCACTCCTATGTATTTACCATGAGAAATAAAACTATACCCACAAAAAATGGGTGGAAATTGGAAGTGAATGTTCATAAATGCATTAATAGATGAATTAATAAATAAATTTCAAGGCATTCATCAAAAGGAATACTAATTAGCAATAAAAAGTGATGATTCCCAAAATACTATTCTGAGTGGAAGAAGCCAGCAAGAAAAGAATAAATACTGTACTATTCCATATGTATGAAATTTTATATCAGAATTCTAATCTGTAGTTTTTGAAATTAGGTAAGTGGTTCCCAGGTGTGTGTGTGTTTATGTGCATGTGTGTGTGTTAGGGATAAGGTAATTGACAGCAAAGGGCTTGGGAAAATTTTAGGGGGTTATGCAAAATATTTAAGTTTTGGGGGGAGTTACACAAGTGCACATATTTTTCAAAACTTATTGAGTTAAAATGTACACTTTATTGGATGTAAATTAGAACTCAACACTTTGGTTTTAAAAAATAAAAATATTTAATTCAGATATTCTGGATTTAACTAGGGGAAATGCAGTGTGTGGTATCAAAGTTTCCAGTGACAGCATGATATAATACAAATGTTAATCTAAGCAAAGAATGAGGTGGTGCTTGCTCTTACCTTTTATCATAAACATATCATGCAGGGTTCACATGATAAGGTCTTGATATAATGGGAGTTTGTGGTGAACCATCAGTCCTCCGTTGATTTTATTAGCAGCCCTGCCTCCAGTCTTAAAAAATTGGTTCATATGTCTAGTCAAGGCTAATAATAAAACAAAATGTTATTGATGTCTTTTATTTTCAGACTGTAGTTATAAATTGAGGAGGAAGGCAGAACTTGGTTACATTCTTCTCTATTTCTAAGTGTTATACTTCTACCCCTTCTACTCCATCTTGAGAATCATGGTTGTTGATTTCTTCAGGATTTGATCAAAGGCAGGGCAGGGATAGAAGAAAGAGAAAGACTTATTTCTCTAGTGTTGTCATAATTATAGGAGTTGTTAGGTTTTTAAAAGATGACCCGGCCCTGGCCGGTTGACTCAGTGGTAGAGCGTCGGCCTGGCGTGCAGAGGTCCCGGGTTCGATTCCCGGCCAGGGCACACAGGAGACGCGCCCATCTGCTTCTCCACCCCTCCCCCTCTCCTTCTTCTCTGTCTCTCTCTTCCCCTCTCGCAGCGAGGCTCCATTGGAGCAAAGATGGCCCGGGCGCTGGGGATGGCTCCTTGGCCTCTGCCCCAGGCGCTGGAGTGGCTCTGGTTGCAACAGAGCGACGCCCAGAGGGACAGAGCATCGCCCCCTGGTGGGCAGAGCGTCGCCCCCTGGTGGGCGTGCTGGGTGGATCCCGGTCGGGCGCATGCGGGAATCTGTCTGACTGTCTCTCCCCATTTCCAGCTTCAGAAAAATACAAAAAAATAAAAATAAATAAAAAATAAAAAAAATAAATAAAAGATGACCCTTTCTTTCGTGGAGCACTAATATATTTCTTTAGGCATATTTACTTTTCATATTCTTCTTTTTGTCAGGGGTCTTTCACTTTGCACTGGTTTGTTACCACTCCTTTATTAGAACTGTGCACTTACAAGCACGCTTTTAAATTTCTTCCCTGTATATATGACTATGAGTGCTGAAAGAGAAAAAGAAAGTAGTCACAGTTGAATGGAGAAACACAGTAGCATACATGCATTAAGAAAGAAAAAGAGGCCCTGGCCAGATAGCTTTATTGGTTAAAGCTTCACTCTGAAGCACAGAAGTTGCCAGTTCAATCCCTGGTCAGGGCACATATAGGAATAGACCAATGTTCCTGTCTCTTTCTCTCCCTTCTTCTTTTTCTCTAAAATCAATAAAAGTATTTTTAAAAAAAGAAAAGAAAAGAGAAATAAATATTATCCCAAGATAATCAGCACATTAAGAAGAGGAAAAGAGAGAAAAAAATAATAAAATAAATAAAAATGAAATAAAACATATAATTTTTTATAATAGCTATAATAGCATAATAATTCCCCCAGTAAAAGACACTGTGTCACTGGGTTTAAAAGAAAATTCCAGCTATATGGTATTTACAGTCAATATCTGTAAGATAGTGATAAAAAAAAAAGTTGAACAGCTATGGATAAACTAAGTGATATCAGAAAATTAAAACAAAAATAAAGCTGTTTTTAGAGCCAATATCAACATCAGGTAAATTGGTATTTAAGGTTTAAGAGGGTCTAAGCAGTAAAAGAAAAACACTATCTTAGTGATAAAAAGTATAGTTTATGAAAAACATCTGACACAAGCAATATGCATCAAATATCAGAGCAGCTGACTAAAAAACCTAACAAGTTTAGTTTTTAAAAAAATGTATGTGAGGGCATATATATAAAATACAATAGTGGAGGCAACCCTCTATGATCATAATCTAATTAGATTATAAATGAATGATTCAAAGGTGATTTCATTGGCGGCAAGGATTTGGGAAAATACATTTTCTTATATATTGCTTGTAGAACTTTTTAAAAAGTTTTTTTAGAAAGCAACTTAATAACATCTATTAACATTTAAAATATGCAAAATTTTGACCCAGCAATCTTGCCCTGAAAATCCCTCACAGAACTAAAAGCACATATATAGATGGGTTCAAGTACAAATATTTCATTGTAGTATTATTTTGTTAGAAAAACAAAAATGAAGAAGACAAGTAAATGTTCATCAGTAAGGAATGGTTAAATTATGCTATAATAAGCAGCATAATATATTATACAGTCATTTAAAGTAGTAAATTAGAGTTATAATTACTGACTTGAAGTGAATTCCATGAGGTATTTTTTAGTATAAAAGAGTATAGGCAGTTATTATGGTATATAATCTCCTTTTTTTGTGCAACACTGAAGAATACCTCTATCAATATATATATCCATATGTTATATATATATGTGCATGTGTATATTTGGTTACAGAACCATTAAGTAAACAAAATGAGTTATATGTGCAGGTAGAATGGAAAGGTGTTAGGAGGCTATGGATGTAAGATATGAAGGAGGATCAAGGAAAAAAATCCATTTTAAGTAAAAGATAATTAGATGTGCAGTTTATGACTTGCAGAGATGACCATATTTTTGAAAAGAACCAGTTGTGAACAGAAGCATGATTCTCTTTCAGTTAAAAGTCTTTATCTTCTATTTATCATCTATCTATCCTTTATCTAACCTCTATCATCTACCTAATCTATCATCTATCTATCTATCTATCATCTATCTATCTATCTATCTATCTATCTATCTATCTATCTATCCATCTATCTATCTATCTATCTATCATCTATCTATCCTCTATATCTATCTATCTATCTATCTATCTATCTATCTATCTATCTATCTATCTATCTATCTATCTATCTATCATCTATCTATCATCTATCTATCTACCTATCATCTATCTATCTATATCATCTATCTGTATCTATCTATCTATCTATCTATCTATCTATCATCTATCTATCATCTATCATTTATAAGTCTGCCTGTGTCTATATGATTGTACATGTGAATTTGGGAAAATGATAAAGGCTTAAGTCATAGTTATGACAAGAGAGGAAGAAGTATACATAAAAGCTTCTTAATGAGGTAGAAGAGAAAACAGAAAATACTTATCTGAATGACAATAGAGAAGGAAAATCTATGACAGACAAAGAGGTTTGGAGTCTCTGGCTTGGAGAATAGCAAAGTAATAAAGATAAATAAATAAACGCAGAGAAGGAGCCCCTTGAGAGAAATGAAGACCTGTTGTGTTTTGTGTGTCTAAGTGTGGGATGTTAGAAAGACTCCCAGATGTCATGGTTACTTATCTAAATGGAATTGGAAAAGTAGAAAAGAACAACATACAAAAATCTCATTAGTTCTTTGTTTATTTATAGTTTATTTATATAAGGTCTACTGGAAAGTTCTGTCCGTTTTTGGAATGAAACAAAATAAAAATTTTTCTTACCATCAATAAACTTTATTAAATAATATAATTGCCATTGTTATTAATGATTTCTTGCCAGTGTGAGGGCAATTTGTATATCTCATTTTTGAAAAATGTTTTATCTTTTGATGCAAAAAATTGAACCAGTGCTTGTTTGATATCTTCTTCATTTTTGAATTTTTTACCCTTTAAAAAATTTTGTAAGGACAAAAACAAGTGATAGTTGGAGGGTGCTAAGTCTGAGGAATATGGTGGATGTGACAGACATGCTTCTGTAGCATTTCTTCCTTGTTGAAATTCGTAAAAATTACAGTGGCGTAAATGAACTTTATCAGTAGTCATGGGTACACTATGGCTTCACACATAAGACTAACGTGAATCAACTTTGTTTTAGTTAATTTGCTACATCAGTATGTATACATTAAGTGATAAAAATAGAGAGGCACACATGCGCCAAATAAACATGTGCTTATGTGTCGAAACGTTGTGATAGAAACGGACAGAACTTTCCAGTAGACCTTATATATAACGTATTTGACTATATAGTAAGTAAAAAAATTTTTAAGCTTGAAAGTAAAATAAATAAATAAAACACCAATAAAGAAAAACATTGATATGTACAATTACATAATATTGAAAATTACATTCTACACACAGATACACATACACATACCTCAGAGAAATTAAAAGGCACACTGCAAACAAAAATATTTTGAACCATTGTGTCAGGCAAAATGTTAATATCTTTGATTTGGAAAGATAAAAATCCTAAAGAAAATATTAAATATTCTAACTGAAAAAAAAATGGAAATGGGAATTTACAATGTAAAAACAAAAAAATGCTCAGCAAGCAAAAAAATATTCAGATTTCTTAGAATGATAGTATTGAAAATTTAAACAACAATGAAATCTTATTTTGCTTATAAGCAATAAAAAAATATGGTGAGTTTTAGCAAGGATTTGGATAATAGGATATTTTTATACATTGTTGGCTGCAGTTTGAATTTTGATGGTTCTTTTTGTGATGAGTTTTTTATTTAATATTCCTGATCTTAGATGCTTTTTTTGTGAAAATAAGCATAAAAGAATACCAATATTTTTGTAAAATTTATTCAATATATTGTAAATGTTAGAGGGCATTGGTTAAAGTTTTATGGTGTACTACTGTGCACTGATTAAAAAATATTTTGAGAAACATTAATAAGTAAGAAGCATGATATAAATGTAATAAAGGATGCAAACTGCATTTATGATATAATGATTTGGTAAGTTGTATTATGCTCACATTAATATAATGTATAATATTTATTGTATAGTAGATATAACTATAAAATGTATATTAATAATTATCTGATGTATATATAATTACTATATAATTTTTTATAAAATGGAAGATATGTTTTAGAGCAAAGAAATGTTCTCATTTTACATTAGAACAAAGAAAATTTAAAGACTTTTAGGAAATTCTTTAGTAAGGACTTTATTCCCTGAACATGCACAACATTCCTACATTTTAACATATGGTGATATAAATTATCTATACATTCAATAAGCAATTGCCCATGCTAGGTAGGATTTCTAACATGGTCTTCCCAAAATGTCTAAGATCTAATCTTCAGAATCTGTATGCATCAGTAGTAAAATTATCCAGGTGAACATAATCTAATCACATGCACCTTTAAAGAATGGAACTTTCTCAGGTGTGTTCGTAGCAGAAGAGATGGTAGAAAGAAAAGTTGCAGAGATTCAAAGCATGAAAAGGATGCATCTGCTCTTGCTGGCTTGAAGATAGAGGAGACCACATAAAAAGAATGAGAAGGAAATGAATCACAGGATACCTATGTGAACTGCAGCCCTGAGACACTAGTTTTAATCTTGTAAAACTTGAAGAAGACAAACCTGTTAAGCCATGCTATGCTCAGATTTCTGTTTTCCAAAAAATGTGAAACAATAAATAGATACCCAGCAACAATAGAAATTAACATTTTTCATTGTTAAAAACTGTGTGTGAGTAGTTCTCAAGTAAGGTATAATGGAGAGATTAAATGCATAGATTTTTAAGTCAAGTAGAACTTGGGTCTAAATTTCAGATTTATCACTGATTTGGGGAAAGTTCCTCGACTTAATTCAAGTCTTAATTTCCAAATCTGCCATATGAAGTAATGATAGCTCCTCTGGCAGTTTATTATTTTATTTCATTGCATTTTTGGGGTATGTGTGTGTGTGTGTGCATACATAGCATAATGTATAAAATCTTCTTAGAAAACACTAAAATGCATTTTATTATTATTTTATAATTGTTATTTCAGTTAGCAACTATACACTGAATATTTAAGTTATTAAGTTTGAAAAAGAATGCTATATTTAAAATCCAAATAAAAATGTTTATTTTTGTTTTCTGCTTTCTTCTATTCTCCTCTCTTATCTTGATTTTGACTGTATCAACCTTATCGGCAATAAATTATGTTTTAGACTTAAAGTAAGGAAGTTCTTCCAATGGTTTACATGATCCTCACCTCAAAAAGCAAAGTGTCAAGCTTCTCACAGAAGCCACTCCTGACCCATATAACTCCCTGAAGAAGGATATTTTTTGGTTTCTGACTTTAGTTTGGCATAGTACATTAAGGCAGGGTCAGAAGATACGATGAAACTGTTAATGTTTGAAATGCATGATCGCAGATGGGGCTGAGGAGAATAGGCTGGCTGGGTCATCTTTAGGAACAAAGGCATCAAGACTATGTACTAAAAATTTTACACTATGACAATCCCATGAGAAAATGGTCACATCGGCAATCATAAAGTACAGGGGCTGGCAGAGTTCAAACCCTGAGCAGAGAGAAGAGGATAGGCAGCAAAGATTTGCTGCTTGTGGTATATGACACACGTACACTTAACAAAATTGTTGGATCAAGTTCTATGTCAAAGCTGTGGTTCTCCTGAGGCATTCCAGGCTCTAGCAGCTTCTGAGCCAGGATATTTATTACAACACCCTGGGGGTAGACCCTGGCATGTGGGTTTATTGAAGTGAGGGGTAGTCAAGTCAATGACTTAAGAGGCATGATGCTGAAGTAATACCTGCTTATGTGATATCTCTATTTGTTTGTAATTTAAGAAACAGTCGTTAAACTCTGTTTCAGGCACTGTGTTAGACTTACAGGAGAAACAAAGGTGAACAAGGCACACTGCCAGCAAGGAGTTTCTGATCAAGAGCGTTTTTTTTCTCAAATGAAGATGTTTTGCCCCACTGAGGGACATTTGACAACTTCTAGAGACAGTTTTGTTATATAAATACAATTTAAATTACATTTAAAGGAGCGACATTGATTTTGCTTATCACAGCTGAGGGAAGGGAGAAGAAGTGGAGGTGCTATGGCATCTAGTGGGTAGAATCCAAGGATACTGCTAAACATCCTGTAAAATACAGGACTCACAACAAAGAATGATCTAATCCAAAATGTCAGTGGTGCTGAGGTTGAAAACCTGTGGTATAAAATAAGTCATGAAAGATGTGATAAAAGTATCTCAGGTAGGAAGTACTGGGTACAGGCAGAAACAGCATTCCCTACTCTCAATATTTTATACTGAATCATTGGTAGGAAATGCACAGGAGTCTCTTTAAAAATTTGATCCTGAAAATATAGCTAATGATAGAGAATCTTACTCAGATGAGGGAAGGAAAGCAGATCAAACACAGCTGCTGCTTATAAATTGCATACCCATGGTGTAGTAGCCAGTAGTAGAGTTCTACTCATAGTTTATACACTGAATTAAAACCAGGAGTGTAAAACAGCTATAAGCCTCTCTCTTAGTATTATTTTTTTTAACCCCCATTTGTCAGGCCTTCTGTAAGCTCTTAGATTTCAGTTGTGTAAGTTTGCATATCCTCTGAAGTGAAAATCTGTAATGTATTTTTTGCACCTTTTGTTTTTAACCCTAGGAAACATTTTTAATAAAATTGGTTCTTGTGCTATGGACTGTGATCTTGATCTCTTAAAAGAAGACCAGGAATTTCACAATAAGGTAAGATGAAGGCTGTAGAAGTTGACTTTGAAAAGATCATGAAAACAGTAGTCCCTGATGATTAACTATGATTTCCTAAAATATATTTCCAGGTAGAAAGTAATTTGGTCTTCAAAGGAGGATTTGAAGTGCAGGATATGCTAAAGGAGCTGATGTTTATAAAATCAGTAATGCCAATAAATTTTTATTACATCCAAATCAGACTTAAGATGTTGAAGACGTTAGTTAAATTAATCAGTCTACATTATTTTTCCCAGCATGGGCAGAGTAATTAGAAAATGTGCTGATTGTACTGTGTTTTATTTGGCGTGATCAATGCTGCCATGAATTCTGTCCAGAAACTATCTTGATAAATTTATATAAATTACATAGCCTGGGCTTCGAAATGTTGGTTACATTAATTTTACTGATATTACTAAATCCAGTGTTTAGATACCTAACCATTTCCAAAGTATTTATATAGATCACATGCCTTTTAGCTCTAAGTCAAAATACTTAGCTTGGGTAGAAATTTGAAGTAGATTGACCTCCAACCTTGCCCTTTCCAAGACAGATGATCTAAATCATTATCTTAATTCTCTACTCTTCTGACTAAATAAATATGGTGTATACAGACAAATATTATGCTGTTACCTTGAAACTAAGTTTGTTTTCATCTTAAATAGGTAACCACCATCTGATCAAATAAATGAGTTTTTAATGTCCAGATGAGCACTTATAGCATTTACAGTTGTGGTTGTTTCTGTACTGTAGCTTGTATTAAAGACAAAAGCTTAGGAATCATGTTTGGTAAAATTTGAAAATGTACTGATGCTAGAAAATTACTAGGTGCCAGGAAATGTTCTTGGTCTTCTATATCAAATGAGTCATCTTATTCTCACAAACTAATGGGAAAGATACTACTATTATTATAATTTTCCTTATTTTACAGGTGACAAAAATAAGGCATGGGAGATGGAGTAAGTTAGCCAAAATAACTTTGTTGATAAGTGTATACACAGGATTTGAAACAGCCTTTCTGTTTCTAGAACTCATATTTGTATCCATCATGAAATACTTCAAAAAGTTGTGTATATCTTTCTTCTTCCAGCCAGCTTTTATATATATTTAATTTTAAAGAGAGAGAGAGAGAGAGAGAGAGAGAGAGAGAGAGGAAGGGGGAGAGAGAGAAGAAGGGGGAGAGAGAGAAAGAGAGAGAAAGAGAGGTAGAAACATTGATATGTTGTTGTTCCACTTATTTATGCATTCATTAGTTGATTCTTATATGCGCCCTGACCGGGGATCAAACCTACAACCTTGGTGTATCACGACAACAATGATGCTCTAACCAACTGAGCTACTTCTTGGATCTTACGACATTAACTTAAGGGCTAGGATATGGAAACAAAGGACCATTTGCTGAGAAGGAAAAAAGTTCACATTTTTTATAAATATTATGTATTAGATATTTTATGTAATCTCTTTGGGGGACTAAAGAAGGGATATCTCCATGAAACTTTTAAGATATTAGAGCTCTAATATTAGCCTTTTAAATAGTTTTGTAAAATTCTCATATCAATTTTTGGCCTTAAAATGTGGGATTACAAGAAAGGCTGAAGTAGGTAAAATGAGATATAACACAATCAACCAAAAAAACTAAATTTTTTTCCTCTCTTTTCTGAGTTTACATGTTTAATTAAGGTGTTCTCTTTATATTTAATTTTTAATAATACATTCAAAAATTGTGATTCAAGCTTTTCCCTGGAGGTCAAGCACTATAGGAAGGTGTCTCAAGCTTGAATTTCTTCAGGAAGCAGTGTGTGCATGTTGGCAATATGTCTCAGTAAGATCATTGTTGTGAGAGGACAGAGCCAAAAGCACAAGTGACACAGTGCTATGGGCTGGGAAGGTTATAATATTTACTAAATCTAAATTTGAGGCTCCCTAATCTGATTTAAGCATTTTCTTATTTTTTTTATCTTCTTATGGTATTAGCAATTAATTCGGATCTTCAACTGATATTAAAAACTCTAACCTAGATAATTCACTGGTGGGTTGTGAGAAAATAAAGTTAATATTTCTTCATATGCCAAGCATCAGTTTTTCAAATAACAGACGACCAGAGGAAAATGAAGATTTGTGGTCCCAACTGGTAAAAATACTAGTTGTTCTCCAGTGGACAGAGACAGAAGCCAAGGTTTTATTTACTTGAGGGTCTTTTCAGGTAAATCCTGAACTACTCAGCCAGAGCCATTTCTAGGTACTGCCAATGGAAAGCCTCCTGAAAAATTCTTCGATAAACACATCAGACATTCATTAAAGAAAGAAGAAATAGTGTTCTTGCTGAATGTTCTCAGGATTTAGGCTGGATTTAATTTGGAGCTATAATTTTTTTTGGATGATAATAACAGCACTGATGGAATTGAAAATGATGTCATATTTATTTGTTTTGATACTTCAGATGCATCTGGTATTTGTTGCTATTATCTATGACTTGCAGTTCTGTGATCTTATTAATGCAAGCCTCTTAGCAGAGTACCTTCACTCCAAACCTTTCTCCCTTTTAAAAAAGTAGTGCACATTGCTTAGGAAGGCATTAAAACTTCCACGTTGCTCACTTCTGATCTTCCCAGGGCAGTTCAAAAGCATTAGTAATCCTCAGGATTCAGCCCTTTATTCACTATTTCCTCTTTTTAAGGCTCTCTTTTGATGAAACAATCCCCTTGCTCTTCACCTGGCCAGATGGGCAAATGAACAGTGCTCCTCAGAGTTCCACACAAAGACCCTGTTAAGAGTTTGGGGGAAAATGCTGCTGTTAAGTGGAGCTTCATTGTGCTAGTTCCATAATGCTTTCCCACTGCACTGCCATTGGCCTGTGATCTGCAAGCTTTCTTTCTCCATACAAAGGGTAACTCTTGCTTGTTCCATCATTGTCACTCTTTTCTGTTAACTGGATTGTCCATGGAAAGAATTATGGCTACAGGGCAAAGAAACTGAACTACAAGATAGAAACCCTGGGCTTGGCTTCCTACAGTATACAATCAGACAGGCTTACCATGTCATGAGGTACACAACTTTGAGATAAATATATTTTGTCTTCTTGTAATGTTTTCTACTTATCAGCTTCTTAGAAGTGCTGTAATAAATGTGCAAGGAAGGATATTAAGTATTCCACTGATCACCTATGCTATGCAATTCACTTTGCCAGGTGCTGCTTAAATCCTTAACATGCTAATGCATTTTAAGTGCTATCCTCCCCCACTCTCAGCAATATTTTGTAGATATTATCTCAGTCTGTATTTGTAAATATTCTATGGTCTATGTAGAAAAAGTATTGCTTTTATTTCAGATTTAGAAATAAAACTTAAATCATGGACTCGAAATAATCTTTGTCGCAAAAATACTGAGAAGACTTGACTACATATTTTCTGACCATCACTTGACCTCTTTTGCTGCAATATTATACACTTTAGTTTTCAAAAAATTTGAAACACTTCTTTGCTCTCATTTTGTGTTGTGTTTGAAAGAGTGTTAATTACTTAATTTTTAAACCAATTTTGTATAAGAATTGCAAGCCACATAAACAAAATATTTTGTTCATGAACTTAAAAATTATAGTCTGAATTTTATCAATTTACATTTAAATATTTTCTCTTGATTTCTGCAATGAGTCAGAGTATGAGTAGCCATACACACTGTATTTAAAACGTGGCATTCCAGAATTAATTTGCACCACCAATTTCTCTTTTAAAATATAGGTATTCACCTTTCTAACAGCATTACTATTGGAAAAATCTTTTTGCTTTTTTTAAAAATAATGATTTTATTTGGCTTTAGGGGTACAAAAAAGATTTAGAGTTGTAATGAATCAATTTTCTATCTTTTAAATATTGATGATATTGTGGTTAAAGCATTATTTTCAGATACAGATTCAAGATAGGAATTTGTGATTGGAAGATTGTTTTTATTCCTCCACAGGAACAGGCTCACATACCCTGAGTCTCACTTGAGAATTTACCTGTCCATATTTACAATAATACCTCCATTTTGGATTTAAAACTTTTATTTCTTTGTGTTTTTATTCCTCTTTGGGCTCATTTCTTTAGAGATAAACTAGTTTCCATGATTTCATGTTTTCTAAAACATCTATTTGAAGAACTTTTTAGCACAACAACTTGAATATTCTTTAAAGAAAATTCAAAGATTTATAAAGTGTTTGCTGTTTTTAGAATTCACAAACATTTTTTGTTGTGACTAAGCAACTGGAGATAGAATTTAATGTTGTTATTTTAGTATAAGTACTTAATGAAATGACCAATAATAGCTATTTCTTGAGTATCTACTCTGTGCTTGTTACCATTTTAGGTGCTGTGAAAGATAGATAAATATACCACATCCCATTTACACCCTGGATTTAGCTCAATAATCGAAATATTCACAGATTAACCAGCTAGAAAGCATTTTAATGCGCCCTATCATGAAACACTTACACTTTAAAAAATTAGGAGCTTTGGTGGGTAAAACAAATATTTGGTGCCAATTTCAATTTTCTATCAAGTGAGATTGAATAAAATAAACAACTCATGAAGAAATGCCATAAAATTTAAAATTAAAAAACATGTTTTAAGCAGCCTAATAAGGTACACAAATAAAATATATTTAGTTGGAATAATTCAAAGCTCTCATATCTTTAAAAGATTTTTAGAAATCTTTAATTTAGTCAGAATCAAATAATTAATAATACCAACACTGGCTTCTTTTCTGAGAAAACACCAAATGAGGATACGGGTGCTACAAGAAGGCCCAGAGGCCTGGTGCCCTGGAGAGAGAAACAAGAGGCTTTCATGACAGATTTGGCAGCTGGCATCTTGACCAAAGTTGTAGCTAGGGTAGGGCCAGGGCTTAGGCCATGGAGCTCTCAGAGGCAAGGCTGAGGACAAGAACTGGTTGCCCATCACCAAGCTGGGCACTGGGTCAAGGATAAAAAGATCAAGTACTGGAGCTGATCTCTCTCTTCTACCTGCCCATCAAGGAATCAGAGATCATTGACTTCTCCCTGGGGGCATCCCTCAAGGAAAAAGTTTTGAAGATATTCAGTTTCAAAAGCAGACTTTAACGGCCCAGAGTACCTAATTTAAAGTACTTATCACCATTTGGGACTATAATGGACATACCTCTCTCGGAATTAAGTGCTCTAAGGAGGTAGCCACTACTATCTGTGGGCCCATCACCCTGGCCAACTTCTCCATTGTCTTTGTGCAATGAGGTCTCTGGGGGAATAAGGTAAGCAAGGTGACTAACCACTGTAGCTTTGTGCTGGTGTGCCTCATCCCAGCCCTCAGGGGCACTGGCATCAACTCAGCCCCAGAACATTTCAAAGCAGCAGAATATAATTTTTTTTGAGTGCACATGGAAATTTTCTAGGATAGACCACATGTAAAAACATGGAACAAGTTTTAATAAATTTAAAAAGATTGAAATTATATCAAACATCTTTTCTGACCATAATGGTATGAAACTAGAACTTAATCACAAGAAAAATACCAAAAGATCACAATAAGACTAAGAGGCTAAATAACTGTTACTAAACAATAAATGAGTTAATAATGAGATCAAATAACAAAACAGAAGATATCTTGAAACAAATATAAATGAGAACGTAACAACCCAAAATCTATGGGAAACAGTAAAAGCAGTCTTAAAAGGGAAATACATAACATTACTGACCTACCTCAAGAAACAAAAAAATGTCAAATGAAAAATTTAACCTTACACTAAAAAAACTTGAAAAAGAAGAACAAGAGGAGGAAGAAAGATGGCAATGGAGTAGGCGGACATTCCAACAGCCACCTCCCAGGACCAAATTTATTACAACTGAATTTAAGAACAATCGTCTGAAAAACCAATTTTGGACTAAACTAAGAAGAATCTATAACCAAGGATCACAGAAGAAGCCACATCGAGACTGGTAGAAAGGGCTGCCCTGCTCCCAGGAGCAAGTGGCAGCTGAGGGTCCGGAGGGATTCTCATGGTGGGGTAGAATGCCCTGAGAGGTGTGGGTCCTCAGCCCGAGGCCTGGAGCCCCAGCCTACAGCCCCAGAACCTAGAAGAGGTTCCCAGACAGCATTTAGCTGTGAAAAGAGCCAAGTTTCTGTCTGTGAGAAAGAGACACAGCTCTTGAATGCAGACTCCATTTCAAAGGGCCTGCACAGAAAACCTCATTCACAGCCACTTTCCTGGGGTTCTGGCATGGGAGAACTGAGAGAACTGGAGTTGCTGGAGGAGAGTGTAAAGTTGGAAGCCCAGGGAGAAACACTGTGGGAGACAGCCACTGGAACCCCTGTGCTGAGTCATTTTCCAGTACTGAAGTCACCATCTTTCATGGGTGGAGCATCTCCTTTGTGCGGCATCAGCCTGGGGAGAAACAACAGCTCTGCCTTCGGGAGTCTCTCCTACCCTAATCATGGTGAAGGGTCATGCTGAGAGGCCAGGAAGCAGGGGCGCGTCAGTGACTCAGTTTTCTGGTGTTGAGACCAGAGCTCCCCACTACACTCTCACTAGTCTATGACTGGTGCTTCCACTTCACAAGAGACTCAGTTGAAACTGTGGGTGGGCAGACCACACCTCTGGGTCTGAGAGGCCACACCATCCAGACTTCTCAGGCCTCACCCTACTGAGGTCTGTGAAAAAAGTCTGGACAGACTGACACCTGGAGCTGAGGGGTGGAGCCATACCCTCCACCCTTCCTAATTACTGAATTGCTGAAAGCTCTAGACTGTAGCAGAAGTTTTTTCAATGGCTGAGTCCAACAAGCAGCCAGCAGACAGGTTGCAGGAGGTGAGACTCAGGGAAACTTGGCCATTTGAGTGGACTTTTCCTCAGAACCAGAGTGGGTAAAACCAGCCTAGGAGTGCAGCTTGGTATTTCCATGTACACCTGGGACCAGCAGAGGCAGCCACAAACTCTGGATTCTTTGTAGCTCCAAGAAGGTTGCTGAGGCCCAGTCATGGGCAGTGTCACCCACTGGTCTGTGCTGAGTTCCTGCTTGAGAAGCCCTGGGATGGCACATACAGGGGCCAGCTATGGAAAGCATCAGTTCAGGACATAATAACCCTTGCTAGAGTGCTGCAGACCAGCGCGGCTCCTAATAACGGTGCGGAAAAAATGGGACCAGGAGGACTCTTAAAATGCTGATGGCAATATCTGAGTGCCCCATAGCCCCAGTTTGCTTTATTATATAGCCATATGCAAATCAAGGAAGTCCTTGATAAAAAGTTACACATCCAAGGCTAAGACAGGAAATCTCCCACAGCAAAAACAGGATACATTAGTGAAATCTACCAACATCTGAAAACAAAAAAAAGTCAGAGGAAGGGGTTGTAAATTGCTTCCAGCGACCTAAGGAGAAAAGTGAAATAGGTGCAAATACTCAGCATAATAGCCAAATATGGAGATGGAGGGGGGAGAACTTAGCCTTTTGCTAAGCCTCGAATCTACAATGGCTTTCTGCCATTTATGGTCCACAACATATCCCCCTTTTCTTTTTTATTTTTAATTTGTGTGCTGAGATTTGCACTCATCTGATTTCCTAGTTTCCTAGATTCTAATTTAGAGGCAGACTGAAAAAATACACAACAAACACAGAATTAGTATAGTCAATGCTAACAGATACCCAAACAAACATTCTAATACATTACAGTGATTAAAGCCTTTAAGCAAATTCTTGGCCAATAGAACAAGAATCTATAAAAGAGTAATGTCCTTAACATGTTCATCAAGTCCAAGTTGGCACCAACACCATTCCAAATCCCTGCAAATGCAACCCAACACCAGTTCAGTCCATTAGGAGTGTCACAGGAGCAAGAGTCCAGAAAAAGTCCACATTCAGGAAAAGTCCGCATGGCACTGGAATTGTCACATTTCTATACTTTGAAGCTCATGTCCAAGTCCCAAAGACAGCTGCTTCTAGCTGGTAATGATTTAGGTAGACTGGGAAAGCAAACTGCAGCATGTGTGGATATGGAGCTTCTGTTCTCCTCTGCCTGGAGAGATGAGACCAGGGTGCTTTTCCCTGGAGCTCTGCAACTGTGGTGTGGTGAATAGAACCTTGGGATACACTAAGCTGGGTGGCAAAGGTAAATTTGTAATAGAAGTTGGCAAAAAGGTGAAAGCTCTAAATTAGGAGTAGGTCCCAGCCTAAAATATGAATGGGGCATTGAGGCAGGAGGAATAAAGGAAAACTTCATATATTAAACACAGCAGCAGAAAATAGGACTATCAACACCCACAACAGAGATTTTCGAGGGATGAGTAAAAACCCGAATATTCAGGCAAGGCACAGTAAGTGGCCCTTGTGTAAATGAGATCAGTTTACCTGCTACTTGGAAGAAATACTCTAGGCTTGTCTAAAGTGACATAGATTGGGCCAATGGCCTTGGGCACCTTCAGCATTCAGTGGCAAATCCCAGCAGGCTGGGCAAGGTTAGGTCACAGGTGGCTGAAGCAGGGCTGGAAGAGACTGAAACCTTCCTTAGAGGAGCAAGGGGGAAGCCTACCTTCCAGTGTCCCTTCTTCCTCACAGCAAAGGCATGTAAGCCTGGCAGGCTTTGGCTCAATGACCTTCCTTTCCACTATTGAGGCAGGGTCCAGATGGAGTCCTATGAGGTCCGATTGGGGCGTTGGAGCCTTTGAGGGTATATGCCAAGAGCTAGTATTTTACCTGATCTCTTTTGGGCTTTTTCTGCCTCTTGGTACCTTAAAAGCCATGCTCAGAAGATCTTGCTGAAGGGTTTGAAGATCCCGATTCACCTATATAAATCTTTTCTATGTATCTGGAGCTATTTGGAAAAAGACAAAACAGTGTTATTAGCTGGATCAAATAAAAGAAAGTAGAAGTTTGCAGGAGAAAAAGATTTGGTGTCTCCTGTTCATTAGCATTCAAAAGAAATATTTTTTTTTCTTTTTAAGTAAAAAGCATGATATGGTAGACCTGTAGGAGTTCCAGGATATGACTCCCCCTTTTATATTTTTAAAATTGACCTTACATATTTGCTGGGTACACTTCAATAATACTTTGACTTTAAAGATTTTAAGAAATACCCATAATTTGAAAGGTTTACAAAATATAGTGAATGCTTTTGCTACATATGCAAGAGCATTGTCAGTTTAAATCACATTAGAAGTCTAATAATAGAAAATGCATAGACAGTGAGTTATAACATGCTTAGCAGCCTCTCCTGTTCTAGCAGAGGCTACTATAAATCCAGAATAAGTATTCACTGTAATGTGGACAATGAACTGTTTGCCAAATGAAGGTATATGAGTAACATTCATTTGCCAAAGTTGTCCTGGTAGGAGTCCTTGAGGGTTAACTCCAAATCAAGGGACAGATTGTAGTATAGGATACCTTGGACAGGATTTAACAATTTTCCATGCAGGTTTCCGAGAAAGTTGAAACTGTTTATGCAGGGCTGCAGCATTTTGGTGATGAATAGTGTGAGACTGGATTGTGTGATCTGTCATGGTTGCTCCAAATAATTTTCTTTTGGGTAGTTTGATCAATAAGGGCATTCCCTTGTGCCAAAGCTCCAGGGAGCATGGAGTGAGCTCAAATATGTCCTATAAAACATGGAGCTCTATGTTGATGTACAAGTCTTTGAAGAAGGAGAAACTGCTGAAATAGTTCCTCATCAGTAGTCATCCCTAAGACAGCAGTGTCTATAGTGGAAACAACCATAAGTAAATATTTGCTGTCTGTATATAGATTAAAGGAGGAACATGGCAAATGCTGAAAAGCCATGATAATGGCATGTAATTCTAGTCTTTGAGCTGATTTAAGGTGACTGTTTCAGTATAAAGTTGTCCATTGATTATTAAGCCTGTAGGTGCTTCAGGAATGGGCTTATTAACAACTTGTCTTAAGAAAGACAAATGTAGTAATTAATGAAAATTGAACTATTTTATTAGGTGGGTAGTGAGAATCAATTTGGCCTGTAAAAATTGCAAAAGCAATTTGCCATTTAGTGGAAGTTTCCCAGAGCCATTGTTGTTGATCTTTTGAAAAAGGAATAACAATATTCTGAGGCTTAAAACCTAAATGAACTGATTACAACAATGAAATTGAAACAGTTATCAAAAAACTCCCAGCAAACAAAAGTCCTGGATCAGATGGCTTCACAGACTAATTTTACCAAATATTCAAAGAAGAACTAACATCTATCCTTCTCAAGCTATTTCAAAAAATTCAAGAAGAAGGAAGACTTCCAAGCTCCTTTTATTAGGCAAGCATAATCCTCATTCCAAAACCAGGAAAAGACACTACAAAGAAAGAAAACTAAAGGCCGATAATCTTGATGAACTTAGATGCTAAAATTCTCAACAAAATATTATCAAACTGGATCCAGCAATACATGAAAAACATCATACATCATGATCAAATGGGATTTATTCTGGGGAGTCAAGGCTGGTACAATATTTGCAAATCAAAAAATATGATTCACCACATAAAAGGAAGGAGAAAAATCACATGATAATATCAATAGATGCAGAAAAAGCATTTGATAAAATCCAGGACCCATTTATGATCAAAGCTCTCAACAAAGTGTGAATACAGAGAACATACCTCAACATGATACAGACCATGTATGACAAACCCACGGTCAACATTATACTCAGTGGGCAAAAAATTAAAAGCAATCCCGTTAAGATCAGGAAAAAGGCATGAATTCCCCTTTCACCACTCTTATTCAACATAGTTTAGCCACAGCAATTAGACAAGTAGAAAAATAAAAGGCATACAAATTGGAAAAAAAGAAGTAAAACTATCATTATGTGCTGATGACATGATACTGTACATAGAAAACCCTAAACTCTCAGTCAAAAACCTGCTAGATCTGATAAATGAATTTGGCAGGTGGCAGGATATAAAATTAATATTCAGAAACAATGGTATTTTTATACATCAACAATAATCTGTGTTAAAGAGAAAGTAAGGAAACAATCCCCTTCCTTATTGGAACACACACACTCAAAAAAATAAAGTACCTTGGAGTAAATTCAACCAAGGAGGTAAAGGACTTGTACTTAGAAAATTATAAAATATTGATAAAGAAAAACAAGGAAGATACAACAAGTGGAAGCATATACCATGTTCATGGATAGGAAGAATAAACATTATTAAAGTGTCTATATTACCCAAAGCAATCTATAAATTCAGTCCAATTCCTATTAAAATACCAATGACATACTTCAAAGATATAGATCACATATTCCAAAATTTATATGGAACCAAAAAGAACATGAATAGCCCTAGCAATTTTGAAAATAAAGAATAAAGTGGGCAGTATCACATTTCCTAATATCAAGTTATACTACAAGGCCTTGTACTCAAAACAGCTTGGTACTGGCTTAAGAACAGGCATACAGATCAATGGAACAGAGAACCCAGAAATAAAGCCACGCCTCTATGGTCAGTTCATATTTGACAAAGGAAGTAAGAGCATACAATGGAGTAAAGATAGTCTCTAATAAACGATGTTGGGAAAATTGAACAGGTAAATGCAAAAAAATGAAACTAGACCTCCAACTTACACCATTCACAAAAATTAACTCAAAATGGATAAAAGACTTAAATGTGAGTTGTGAAGCCATAAACATCTTGGAAGAAAGCATAGGCAGTAAACTCTTTGATATGTCTCATAGCTATATTTTTGCTGATTTATCTCTATGGGCAAGTGAAATAAAGTACAGGATGAACAAATGGGACTATATCGAACTAAAAAGCTTTTGCACAGCTAAAGACATCATGAACAAAATAAAAAGACAAATCACACAATGGGAGAACATATTCATCAATACGTCTGATAAGGGGTTAATAACCAAAATTTATAAAGAACTTCTAAAAGTCAATATCAGAAACATAAAAAATCCAATTATAAAATGGGCGAAAGAACTGAATAGACACTTCTCCAAAGAGGACATACAGATGGCCAATAGGCATATGAAAAAATGTTCAACATCACTAATCATTAGAGAAATGCTAATTAAAACCACAATGAAATATCACCTCACACCTGTCAGAATGGCACTTATTAACAAAATAACACATAATAAGTGCTGACAAGGATGTGGAGAAAAGGGAACCTTCCTGCACTGCAGGTGGGAATGCTGACTTGCGCAGCCACTGTGGAAAACAGGATGGAGTTTCCTCAGTACATTAAAAATGGATCTGCCATTTGACCCAGCTATACCACTTTTACGAATATAGTCTAAGAATACCAAATCACTGATTCAAAAGAAGAAATGCACCCTCATGTTTATTGCAGCATGTTTACAATAACCAAGATCTGGAAATAGCCCAAATGTCCACCAGTGGACAAGTGGATTAAAAAGCTGTGGTACATAAATCCAATGGAATACTACATGGCTGTGAAAAAGAAGGAAATCTTACCTTTTGTGACAGCATGGATAGACCTGGAGATTATTATGCTAAGTGAAATAAGCCAGGCAGAGAAAGAAAAATACCATATCATCTCACATATTTGTGGAATCTAATGAACAATGTGAACTGAGGAACAGAATAGAGTTAGAGAAGGGGGCACAGGGACCAGAGGGGCAGCAGTCAGAGGGAAGGGGAATGAGAGGATGAGAATAGATAAGGTAAAGGGATTAGTGAAACTATATGTACATAACACAGAGATACAGATAACGGGACAGCAAATCCTAGAGGGAAAGGGGGAGGGAGTTAGGGTGAGGGGGGCAAAAGGGGTATAAAAAGGTACACAGTGGTGGGGTGAGGGAGTTATATTCAGTGGGACACTTGAATCCATGTAAACACAATAAATTAAAACTTAATAAAATTTAAAAAAAGAATAAGCAAAGCACAAGTGAGTAGAAGAAAGGAAATAATAAATATCAAAGCAGAAATGAATGAGACTAAAATATAATAATACTAAAGATCAATGAAATCAAGAGCTGATTCTTTGAAAAGAAAAAGGAGATTCAAACCTTTAATCAGAATCAACAAGAGAAAAAGGGAGGACCCCCCAATATATAATCAGTAATGAAGAGAAGTAACAGACACCAAAGAAAAGAAAGTATTGCAAGAAAAAAATTACACACTAACTATATAACAGCAAATGGACAATCTGGATGAAATGGATAGATTACTAGAAATATATAATTTTCCAAAACTGAATCAGGAAGAATTAGATAATTTGAATGAACATATTACAGCTAGGGAAATTGAAGCAATAATAAAAAAATTCTCAACAAAAAAAGTCTTGGTACAAATATAAGGTGACAAAATTATTTGACTTTGGGTGATGGGTATGCAACATAATCAACTATTTAAATGGTATATAAATGTTTACCTGAAACCTATGATCAATGTCACCCTATTAAATTTAATTTTCTAAATAAAATTTAAGAAAAGGTCCTGGACCAGATGGCTTCACTGGTGAATTTACCAAAAATTTAAAGTAAACTAACACCTCTCTTTCTCAAATTTTTCAAAAAATTCAAGAGGAGGGAAGACTCCCAAGCCCATTTTGTAAGGCTAGCATTATACTAATTCCAAAATGAGATAAAGATATTACAAAGAAAGAAAAGTATAAGCCTATATCCCTGATGAACATATATGCTAAAATCTTCAACAAAATATTAGCAAACTGGATCCAGAAAGTCATGAAAAAGGTCATACACCATGCTCAAGTGTGATTTATTCTAGAGATGAAGGTTAGTATAACTTTCTTAAATAAATGTGATACATCACATATGCAAAATAAAAGATCACATGGTCATATCATAGAAGCAGAAAAAGCATTTGATAAAATTCAGCATCCATTTATACTAAAAACTTTTAGAAAAGTGGGAAGATAGGAACATAACACAACATAGAAAAGGCAATATATGACAAACCCACAGCCAACATCACACTCAGTGGGCAAAACCACAACAGTTTTCTTTAAAATCAGGAATATGACTGGGATGTTTATTATCACTACTCTTGTTCAATACAGTATTAGAAATCCTAGCCACAACAATCATATAAGAAGAAATAATAGGCATCCAAATTGAAAAGGAAAAAGTAAAACTGTCATAATTTTTAGACGACATGTTACTATATGTAGAGAACACTAAAGATTCTACCAAAACACTGCTGGAACTGATAAATAAATTCAGTAAAGCAGCAGGATACAATATAAATGCCCAGAAATCAATTGCATTTTTATATGCCAACAATGATCATCAGAAAGAGAAGCCCCCCCCCCAAAAAAATAACATTTGTAATTGCTTCAAAATGATTAAAATACCTAGGAATAAATTTAACCAAGACCTGTATTTAGAATTTTAAAAGTCACTGAAGAAAGAAATTGAAGAAAATACAAATAAATAAGAACATATACAGTGTTCATGGCTAGAAAGAATTAACATTATTAAACTATCTATATTACCCAAAACAATCTATACATTAAATACAATTCTTATCAAGATACCAATGGTGTATTTCACAGAACAAGCACAAATATTCCGCCCTGGCCAGTTAGCTCAGTGGAAGAACATCGCCCCAGCGTGTGGATGTCCTGGGTTTGATTCCCAGCCAGGGGACACAGGAGAAGTGCCTTCTGCCTCTCCACCCCTCCTCCCTTGCTTCTCTTTCTCATTATCTCTCTCTTTTCCTCCTCTCATTCAGCTGTGGTTCGATTGGAGTTGGCCCTGGGTTCTGAGGATGGCTCTGTGGTGTCCACCTCCGGTGCTAAAAAAATGGCTCCAGTTGCAATAGAGCAAGAGCCCCAGAAGGGCAGAGCGTAGATCCCTAGTTGACATGCCAGGTGGATCCTGGTGGGGACAAATGCAGAAGTCTATCTTTGCCTCCCCTGCTCTCACTGAATAAAAAAAAATAACAAAAAACAAAAACAAATATTCCAAAAGTTTATACTGAATAGCCACTGCAATGTTACAAAAGAAAAACAAAGTTGGAGGAATCAATGTTTCCTGATATGAAACTATACTACAAGGCCATAGTAATCAAAAAAGCATTTTATTGGCATAAAAACAGATATATAGATCAATGTAGCAGAATAAACAGCCCAGAAATCAATCCATACCTATATAGTCAATTAATATTTGACAATGGAAGAAGAACATACAATGAGATAAAGACAGTCTATTGAGTAAATGCTGTTGGGAATATTGGACAGACAGGTGCAAAAAAAAAAATGAAGCTAGACCATCTTCTTACACTGTACATAATAACAAACTTAAAGTGGATTAAAGACTTAAATATTAGATTCAATATCATACAAATACTAAAAACCAGAGGCAGTAAAATCTTGGACATTTCTCATAACAATATTTTTTTTCTGATATATCTCCTGGAGCACAGCAGACAAAAGAATAAGTAAACATATAAGACTACAACAAATTAAAGTTTTTACATATCAGGGGAAGCCATCAACAAAATGAAAAGACAACCCACTGAATGGAAGAATATGTTCACTTATATATTTGGTGAAGGATTAATATCCAAAATTATAAAGAACTGATAAAACTCAACACCCTATTATTATTTTTAATAATCCAGTTAAAAAATAAGCAATAACCTGAATAGACACTTTTCTAAAGAGGACATAGGGATGGTCAATATACATATGAAAAGATGTTCAATATCACTAATCATCAGAGAAATGCAAATTAAAACCACAGTGAGATATCTCCTCACATCTGTCAGAAGATCTATCATCAATAAATCAACAAAAAACAAGTGTTGGTGAGGGCATGGAAAAAAGGGAATCCTTGTGCATTGTTGGTGGGAAGGTATACTAGTAGAGCCTCTGTGGAAATTAGTATGGAGTTACTTCAAAAAATTAAAATGGAACTGCCTTATGACCCAGTGATTCCAATTCTGGGAATTTATCTGAAGAAACCAAAAACACTAATTTGAAAGAATATATGCACCCCTATGTTCATTGCAGCATTATTTATGTTAGTCAATATGTGGGAGCAGCACAGGTTCTTATCACGCATGAGTATATAGAAAAGCCTTGGTACATTTACACAGTGGAATAGTACATGGCCACCATAATAAAGAAGGAAATCTTACCTTTTGTGGCAACATGAATGGACCTGGAGATCATTATGCTAAGTGAAGTAAGGCAGTCAGAGAAAGACAAGTTCTATATAATTTCACCTATATGTGAAATCTAATACATGAAATGAACTGACATGAAAAATAGAAAGTGACATACATAGAGAGCAGACTAACAGCTGTGAAGGGGGTTCTATTTGAGATGGGTTGAAGGATTGAGCAGAAAAGCACAAAAACCCCCAAAATCCACAACTCATGGACATGGTAATTGCCAGGGTGGTGGTGGGAGGTGGAGGAGGGCGTAAAGGAGATAAATGATGATGGACAAAGACTTGACTTGGGGGGGGGGGGAGGTTAACAGTCAATATGGTATACAGAGATGTGTTTTAATATCAGGCACCCAAAACCTGTATAATTATATTAACCCGTGTCACCTTAATAAAATCTATTAAAATTAATTTAGGTTATAAAAACATTATGTCTAAACTTAAAAAAATAGAAGTACAGAAATGAAGTTGTCAAATTAATAGAAACCAAATACTTTTATTGGTACAGGAGCTATATAAGCTGAGAAAGATAAAAAGGACCACAAGAAAAGGTCCTTTAAATTGACAGCTATCATAACTGGATTTGTTCTTAAGGTAATCAAATCAAATAATTTCATAGTAAAAGACATTTTATAATAAAATTAGTTGATTTCACTTACTCTGAGTTTCACTCTAAGGTTTTTCTGATTACTGTAACCTGTGAATCCAAAGCAACATTTTGCAATTTCAAAATATTTCAGCTATCATGTGAGAAAAACCATGTGTGAACTTAGCAACTATCTTCTTGCTATTGGTAATTAAAAATATTTTAGAAGATTGTAAAGAAAAGGAGAGAAAAGTTAAAACAACAATCTTACAAATACAAGTCATGCCTAGTTTTCTTCTTCTGTGGTCTAGTGGTTTTCAAGTGACTTTTTGCAGTAACAGTTTGTAATAAAATCTTACAGGAGATATCAATATATAAACAGTTGAAAGTTGAGCTATTTTAGTGGAGGAGGGAAGAAAAGCTCTGTTGAGTTAGCTGTTCCCTTTTCCTCTTCCCACCTTAGCAAAACACCTAAGAATCTCTTGTTGAACTATTTAGGACTCAGTTTGTCTTGATTGGACAATATGTTTACTGGACCCATCAAAATGAGGCACACAATTCTTTCAAGGTCTAGCTAGTTTTAGCTCCACAAATATTATATGGTTCTGAGCTTAAATTTATGTTTTTGAGAGTCACAGGTTGTGAAATTCACAAACTTTGGAGGCAGTACTAGAAAAAAAGTGGCCTGTTGAAACAGAGAGAAGAGGTTGACAGAGCCCTGTTGGCCTTTGATTCTCTGGCTCCTACATTCCTGAAATCCAGCTGCCCTCCTGCCTTCTCTGTAGGCTGGTATTTCAAACCTTTCTGCTGATTCTTTTTTGCTGAAAACTAGTTCAAGATGCAATTTTTGTTAGCAGAGGAAGGGGGTAGTGGAGGAGGAAGGAAAGGAGTAAAGAGGAACAAATATAAGGTGACAGAAAATGATCTGACTTTGGGTGGTGGGTACACAACACAATCAACAGTTCAAACGCTATAGAAATGTTCACCAGAAACCTATGTATGTACTATTATTGATCAATGTCACCCTGTTAAATTTATTTTTCTAAATAAAATTAAAGAAATAAAATAAAAAACTGAAAAAAAGATACAATTTCTTTATTTGCAACTAATAGTCCTGATTTAATAAAAATACTATGACTATTTTTTTTAATTCTAACATTTATAGAAGCTATTTCATGTGAGATAATACAAACATGTACATGACACAGTCTGCCATCATGGACAGGAGAATTCAGTGAGAGAATGTGGACCTTAAAGCAATATTTTCAGTGCAACAACCATGGCTAACTATGTATGTTTCTGTATCCTCAATAATTCTATAACTTATTCTGTGGAAGGTATCACTGAAGCTAGGTAAACTTTCTCTCTGCTATCTACTAAAAATACTTTATGTTTTTTATTTATTTAAGGGAGAAAGACTGATTGAGCATTCTGTAAAAGAAAAATCAATTCCTTGGAGAGCTGGAGAAACTGAAGCTTATTCACAAGATATATCTTACTTGGAGGAACTGGAAAAACACAGATTTTCAGTTTGGTGAGTAACTATATCCTGTATTTCTATTTTAAAATTTACATTTATGAATTCATCAAGTTTTTTACTCATTCTATTCTTTTATTATTGCAACAAATGTTGATTACATGCTTATTACAGGTTATGCACTTTGTGCCCTGACTTGGGAAAGTCCAATGAAGTATATAGATATATAATAATATTAATATGATGTGATAACATTATTTTTTAAATGCACAAATTGCCACTTATACACATGGAAAAAATGGCCAAATTGCTTGAGAATAGAGAAGCATTCACCAAAAAAATTTGAGAAAAATCTTGGGAAGAAGACAGTAGTGGAGAAATGATGACAGTTTGGTGTGAACACTATCTGAAGATGGAATTTGAAAGGATGGCTGGGGTTGACACATGCTGTAAACCTTTGTCCACTTCAGATCTAAGAAGTCATAGTTATTTCTCTCTTTACCTGGTGGTGTGTATCTGGGTATAGCTGTCTTTGCAAGCATGCATATAACAAATGTAAAAAAATATGTAAAAGTAGAGAAATGGAGCTCCTCAGAAGTATGCTAACAGGATTCTGCAATGGTAGGGTTCATCAAAGATGGGGAAAGGTACAACAGTGAGTGATGCATAGAGAAACCTAGGAAAGGAGAATGGAGGGCATAGTTAGTATTTTGAGTCAGCTGTTCCAAACCTCTGTCCAACTCAAGATTCATGCCCTGAATGGTTTTCCCATGGGATACTTATTTGCCTTGTAACTTGGTTCCCAAAGAACTTTCTGTTACTCTTCCATCCTGTAGCTACCATTGGGAAGACATGCTATCAGCTCAAGTTGTCTTTATACAATCATATTTTCTATAAGTCCTCCTGCTTTCACTTAAATTTGGAAGTCTAAATACTTTCACCATTGTTTTCCTCCAGCAGCTAAAATGTGGTCTGCAGGCTAAACAGGGAGGTGTTCTCTGGATCAAGAGATGCAGGATTGTGCATAAGGAATATCAGTCAGGAAAAGGATCCCAAGAGCCTAGAAGACAAGAAATATGAATGTCTTTTCTAAAAAATAATGCACAATTAATGCTATTTTCAAGGAAGAAAAGGACAAGTTCCCTGTTCTTAAGAAACACTCAGTTTGTGACAGTTTCTATGGGGAGGATGACAAGTACACATTAAATTTCATCAGTAAAATAACAGTAAGAGCAGAGACAAGGTGCTGACTGTGGTGAGCAGATGAGAGTGATGGAGCTTCTGTTCAGTCACATACTAAGTTATTGATCGCTGTGTGAAGTTCACCTTGACTGGAGAAGCAGCACAGTTAAGCTCTCAGGCTCTCAGCTGCTCCATTTGTCCTGTCCTTATTGTGCCTACAGGTTTTCTCTGATGACTCAAGTATCTATTGGCCTATCTCTGTTGGGATGACCTTTCAGAGTCTAGTGTATGCAATTTCAAAATGGCATTGTTATTTTGAATGTAGAATTAAAAGGCTTAGAGTTTCCAAGGATCTCAGAGCTTCAGTTTCTAGTATATCCTTTAAGATGCAACTCTGAGGCATTATTCTTTTAGTAAGCTCTTCCTCATTCTCAAAGTCAAGACTAGGGACTGGAAAGTACAGCTCCCTTACCAAATTCTGTCCTCCGTCTGTTTTAGTAAAAAGAGTTTAATTGGAACTCAGGCACACTCACTTGTTTATATATTGTCTTTGGCTGTTTTTCCCCACAATGGCGGAATTGAATAATGAAGGCAAAAACAATATGTCCCACAAAACCTAAAATATCTAATGTCTAGGTCTTTACCAAAAAGTTTGCTCACTCTTGCTCTACACACTTAGATACTTCTCTATTCTTTCATGACACTCACATTATTTTAAAGATACTTACATGCTTGTCTCCTTCAACAGGCCAGGTTCTTTATGTGGTTTGGTTTCCTATTGTTGTACAATGAATCACTGAAAGCTCTGAATTTGGAATTCAGGCAGGACACACCATGAAAGTTTGTCTGTGCTCCATTATGTTAGAGGCTTCAGCTAAGGTGGCTCAAATAGCTGGGAGCTGGCTGGGATGCCTTGATTGGGACATATATCTGGGGCCTCAGGTTTGCTCTCAGATGAGATTCTCACTTTTCCACATGGGCCTCACTCTGCTCATGCTTGGGCTATCTCACACAAGCCTGGGTTTCAACTAGCATCCTTGTAAGCCCATAACATAGAAATTGCAAATATTTTAAAGCCAAGCCTTCAAAGTTAAATATTGATTTCCACCATCTTCTTCTGGTCAAAACAAGTCACAGAATCAGGCATAGGAGGGATAGAGTCTATCTCTTGATGCCAGTGTAGAAGATAACATTGCAAATAAACATGTTGGAATGAAATATAATGGGAGGAGGGCACTTTTAGAAACATGTATAGCTTCTAGCAGAGGGTTCAACAAATTTTTTTCAAACAAAACAAACAAGCTTAAAAAAAATGGAAGACTTTAGGCTTTGCAGATTGACATAAATACAGGTTTCAGTTTTGCCAATGCTCTGCAAACTTGGACAACTTTCTTAAACAATCTGAGGATGTTTGGTCTTATATCAAATTAGAATAATAATGCCTATACTGTGCAATTTATGGTTGATATATAAACTGAGAGATAATATATATAAGAGCTTATACAGTGACTGGAATATTAGATTTTAATAAAGCCAACCAATATTATTAACATTAATAATAATACATTTTAAGGAAAATGTCTTTTCCAAGGTTAAAATAGAGGGCATCAGTCACCTTAGAATGATTTCTTACTTTCCACATCTGCCTTCTTGTTTGTTCTTCAAACATACTAAGCTCTTTATCAAAGAAAGGCCTTTGCATCTGATGCCTCCTTGGTCTGGAATATTCTCTCTATTCTTAGTGATATGGTAGCTGAACATAGTAAGGTCTCAGGAACATTTTTTACCTCCCCAGCAAGTCCTTTCCTAAGTATCCTGCATAAAGTAGTACTACTCCCTCTTTTGGTTATTTACTTTCTCATCACTGTGTTTGTTTCTTTTAAAGTACTTATCACAATTTAAATTAATATTTTATATTTATTTTATTTGCTTATTTCTGTTTTCTCTCACTAAATAGAAGCTGTAGGCAGGCAGGAACTTGCCTTGTCTGCTCATTCCTGGGTCTTTTAGTTCTAGCTATGGGATCCTGGTCTATACTAGGTGTTTAGTAACTATTCATTGAATAATTAAATATAAGGATGAATGAGTGATTATTCAGCTTTTCCTTTTCTCTCTCTCTTACTCCCTTTCTCTAACTCCCTTAGCTGTCATACTTTTTTATATCTTTCCAATCTCTTATGGCTCTTCAGACTGTTACCATTAAAAGAAAAAAGTAATGGGATATTTAATCATTGAAAACATTTTCTTTATATTTTTATATTTTATTGAATGCATTAGGGAGACATTGATTCACACCAGATTTGAGAATATGGAAACTGCTGAGACCTCTATAAACTTGTGTTTTAAATGGTCTGACATACAATCTGAACAATTTTCTTGATGTTTTATTAGAGCTGGTAAATTGTTTATTGGGAAGCCTTTGCCTAAATTCTCTTCAAATCCTCATACAATGCTTTTAACACAGAATACTGTACTACCCAACTTCAAATATATATATATTTGAAGTTATATATATTTATTATATATATAATATATAATATAGTATAATAGTTATATATTTATTATACATGATATATACTATATTATATATAATACATTTTATATATATATAAAATGATGTTGAGTGGGAAGTATGTGCTCCAGTACAGCAAGCTTAAACCCATGCATTTTCTTTCTCTGTCTCTTATATGGTTTAATTCACCCCCTAACCTTCCCCCCATCCATGCTAATTTACTAATTTAGATAAATTAGGACACTACTAAAATTTCAGTAAGTCAATGATTCTAATTAAAAAAGAATACATAGGACCTTTTTAGCTAGTCAAATATAAGTTTCTCTCATTTGTAGCTATTCATAATTTAAAAGTAAACTTCTAAAATATAATTTTAAGACTATGACATTTGCTCAGCCAGAAAGATGCCCAACTTAATCCTTTCACCTTTTTCACCAAGCTCCCAACAACCTCTTCTCTGACAGCTGTCAGTCTATTCTCTGTACCTAGGAGTCTATTTTGTTTGTTAGTTTATTGTGTTCATTAGATTTCACAAAGGTGAAGAGATTAAACAAAACAAATAAATAAACAAACAAAAAACTCATAGATACAGACAATAATATGGTGATTACCAGAGGTAAAAGGGAGTGGGGGGAGAAGAAGGTAAAGGGGGAATAAATGGTGATGGAAGGAGACTTGACTTGGTCTGGTGAACATACAATACAATATACGAATGATGTATTATAGAATTGTGCACTTGAAACATATAATTTTATTAACCAATGTCACCACAATAAATTCAATTTAAAAAAAAGTACCCAACTAAATTGCCTCTGAGTGTGTAAATGGGAACACTATTCCAGAACATTTCACCTGGTGGACCTGCTCTGGGCAGTGTCAAATGATCATAGGCAAGGGTCCCCTTGGTTGGTCCTGGTGGGGTTTGAGTTATGAACAGCTTTTCTGGGTCATATAATGGTTACTTTTCTTTTAGGGGGAGGATATATAATGGGATGACAGGATGACTATCTTTTGCCAATATCTTAAATCACACTAGCTAACCAAAGTATGCCTTGATACTATTTTATCAAGATGCTTCAGTCGTAGATGTTTTATTTCCATTTGTACTATGCTCCCATTATACACTGCATGTCAGCTTTGTGCAACTCAGTCTATGATGATTCAGTGTTCAATAGCCTTTCTTTTCCATCAGACTAAGAGTTTAATAAATTTTATAAGAATAGAGATTAAGTCAGTCATGTTCTATCTGGCCTGTCTATGGTAATTAATAAATTGCAAGCATTTAATAAATATTTCATTAAATTAATACATAAAAAGTAAGGCTAAAATAAGAATTTTGACATTTCCAGAAGACAGCTCTGGGGGAAATGACCAATGGCATAAAACTTAACTTTAGGTGTTTTGGACAAGTTTGTCTACTCGTGCTATTGTTTCTACCTAGTGAGCATGTTTGTTCCCTAAGAACTCTTTCACTCACCCTTTTTCCTATTAACAGAGTACCCCATCTATACACTTACCCAAAGGGGTGCCGGACTATGATGTGTGTTATGTTTCTATGACCACTATGATTGGCTCAGGGATGGGCACATGGTATGAACTAGGCTGCCCAAGCCTTTTGCCAGAATTTTATATTTTGTTACTTTGAAATAGAAATTGTTTTTCTCTACACAGTTCTAAGCTGGAATTTTTTTTAATAATTTTATTTTTAATGGGGTGACATCAATAAATCAGGATACATATATTCAAAGATAACAACTCTAGGTTATCTTGTCATTCACTTATGTTGCATACCCATCACCCAAAGCCAGATTGTCCTCTGTCACCTTCTATCTAGTTTTTTTTGTGACCCTCCCCCTCCCCCTTTCCCTCTCCCTCTCCCCCCTCTCCCCGTAACCACCACACTCTTATCAATGTCTCTTAGTTTCACTTTTATGTCCCACCTACGTATGGAATAATGCAGTTCTTGTTTTTTTCTGATTTACTTATTTCACTTCGTATAATGTTATCAAGATCCCACCATTTTGCTGTAAATGATCCGATGTCATCATTTCTTATGGCTGAGTAGTATTCCATAGTGTATATGTGCCACATCTTCTTTATCCAGTCATCTATTGACGGGCTTTTTGGTTGTTTCCATGTCCTGGCCATTGTGAACAATGCTGCAATAAACATGGGGCTGCATGTGTCTTTACGTATCAATGTTTCTGAGTTTTTTGGGTATATACCCAGTAGAGAGATTGCTGGGTCATAAGGTAAT
This sequence comes from Saccopteryx leptura, assembly GCF_036850995.1. Classification (NCBI taxonomy): domain Eukaryota; kingdom Metazoa; phylum Chordata; class Mammalia; order Chiroptera; family Emballonuridae; genus Saccopteryx; species Saccopteryx leptura. The sequence goes on along the minus strand of NC_089505.1, from coordinate 185,847,533 downwards.
TCTATTTTCAGTTTCTTGAGGAACCACCATACTTTCTTCCATAATAGTTGTACTACTTTACATTCCCACCAACAGTGGATGAGGGTTCCTTTTTCTCCACAGCCTCTCCAACATTTGTTATTACCTGTCTGGTTAATAATAGCTAATCTAACAGGTGTGAGGTGGTATCTCATTGCAGTTTTGATTTGCATTTCTCTAATAACTAATGAAGATGAACATCTTTACATATATCTGTTGGCCATTTGTATTTCTTCCTGGGAGAAGTGTCTGTTCATGTCCTCCTCCCATTTTTTTATTGGATTGTTTGTTTGTTTGTTGTTGAGTTTTATGAGTTCTTTGTATATTTTGGGTATTAGGCCCTTATCTGAGCTGTTGTTTGAAAATATCATTTCCCATTTAGTTGGCTGTCTGTTTATTTTGTTATCAGTTTCTCTTGCTGAACAAAAACTTCTTAGTCTGATGTAGTCCCATTCATTAATTTTTGCCTTCACTTCTCTTGCCATTGGAGTCAAATTCATAAAATGCTCTTTGAAACCCAGGTCCATGAGTTTAGTACCTATGTCTTCTTCTATGTACTTGTTTCAGGTCTTATGTTTAGATCTTTGGTCCATTTTGAGTTAATTTTAGTACAGGGGGACAGACTGTAGTCCAGTTTCATTCTTTTGCATGTGGCTTCCCCGTTTTCCCAGCACCATTTATTGAAGAGGCTTTCTTTTCTCCATTGTGTGTTGTTGGCCCCTTTATCAAAAAGTATTTGACTATATATATGTGGTTTTATTTCTGGGTTTTCTATTCTGTTCCATTGGTCTGAGTGTCTATTTTTCTGCCAATACCATGCTGTTTTGATTGTCGTGGCCCTATAATAGAGTTTGAAGTCAGGTATTGTAATGCCCCCAGCTTCATTCTTTTTCTTTAGGATTGCTTTGGCTATTCGGGGTTTTTTATAGTTCCATATAAATCTGATGATTATTTGTTCCATGTCTTTAAAAAATGTCATTGGAATTTTGATGGGAATTGCATTAAATTTGTATATTGCTTCAGGTAATATGGCCATCTTGATTATATTTATTCTTCCTAGCTAAGAACAAGGTATATTCTTCCATCTCATTATATCTTTTTCGATTTCCCTTAACAATGGTTTATAGTTTTCATTATATAAGTCTTTTACATTCCTTGTTATGTTTATTCCTAAGTATTTTATTTTTTTTTTGTTGCAATCGTGAAGGGGATTGTTCTTTTGAGTTCATTCTCAAATGTTTCATTGTTGGCATATAGAAAGGCTATTGACTTTTGTATGTTAATTTTGTATCGTGCGACCTTACTGTATTGGCTTATTGTTTCTAGTAGTCTTTTTGTGGATTCTTCAGGATTTTTGATGTATAGGATCATATCATCTGCAAAAAGTGATACCTTTACTTCTTCTTTTCCGATATGGATGCCTTTTATTTCTTTGTCTTGTCTGATTGCTCTGGCTAGAACCTCTAGTACCACATTAAATAAGAGTGGAGAGAGTGTACAACCCTGTCTTGTTCCTGATTTAAGGGGGAAAGCCTTCAGTTTAGTGCCATTTAATATGATGTTAGCTGATGGTTTATCATCTATGGCCTTTATCATGTTGAGATATTTTCCTTCTATACCCATTTTTTTTTTTTCATTTTTCTGAAGCTGGAAACGGGGAGAGACAGACAGACTCCCGCATGCGCCCCACTGGGATCCACCCGGCATGCCCACCAGGGGCGATGCTCTGCCCACCAGGGGGCGATGCTCTGCCCATCCTGGGCATCGCCATGTTGCAACAAGAGCCACTCTAGCGCCTGAGGCAGAGGCCACAGAGCCATCCCCAGCGCCCGGGCCATCTTTGCTCCAATGGAGCCTTGGCTGCGGGAGGGGAAGAGAGAGACAGAGAGGAAAGCGTGGCGGAGGGGTGGAGAAGCAAATGCGCGCTTCTCTTGTGTGCCCTGGCAGGGAATCGAACCCGGGTCCTCCGCACGCTAGGCCGACGCTCTTCTATACCCATTTTGTTGAGAGTCTTAAACATAAAATTGTGTTGTATTTTATCAAAAGCATTTTCTGTGTCTATTGATAAGATCATGTGGTTTTTGTTCTTTGTTTTGTTGATATGATGTATTACGTTAACCGTTTTACGTATGTAGAACCATCCTTGAGATTCTGGGATGAATCCCACTTGATCATGATGTATTATCTTTTTAATATGCTGTTGTATTCGATTTGCTAGTATTTTGTTTAGTATTTTAGCATCTGTATTCATTAGAGATATTGGTCTGTAGTTTTTTTTTGTGCAGTCCTTGCCTGGTTTTGGTATGAGGGTTATGTTGGCCTCATAAAATGTGTTTGGAAGTATTGCTTCTTCTTCAATTTTTTGGAAGACTTTCAGTAGAATAGGAACCAAGTCTTCTTTGAATGTTTGATAAAATTCGCTGGTATAGCCATCAGGGCCTGTACTTTTATTTTTGGGGAGGTTTTTAATGGTTTTTTTCTATGTCTTCTCTACTAATAGGCCTGTTTAGGCTTTCTGCTTCTTCTTGACTCAGTCTAGGAAGGTTGTATTGTTCTAGGAATTTATCCATTTCTTCTAGGTTGTTGAATTTAGTAGCATAAAGTTTTTCATAGTATTCTACAATAATTCTTTGCATATCTATGGTGTCTGTGGCGATTTCTCCTCTTTCATTTTGGATTTTGTTTATATGAGTTCTTTCTCTTTTTTCCTTGGTAAGTCTTGCCAAGGGTTTGTCAATTTTGTTGATCTTTTCAAAGAACCAGCTCCTCGTTCTATTAATTTTTTCTATAGTTTTTTTGTTCTCTATTTCATTTATTTCTACTCTGATTTTTATAATGTCCTTTCTTCGGCTGGTTTTGGGTTGTCTTTGTTCTTCTTTTTCTAGTTCCTTAAGGTGTGAAGTTAAGTGGTTCACTTGGGCTCTCTCTTGTTTGCTCATATAGGCCTGAAGTGATATGAACTTCTCTCTTATCACTGCTTTTGCTGCATCCCAGAGATTCTGATATGTCGTATTGTCATTTTCATTAGTCTGTATATATCTTTTGATCTCTGCACTTATTTCTTCTTTGACCCATTCATTTTTTAAAAGTATGTTGTTTAGTTTCCACATTTTTGTGGGTTTTTTTCCTATTTTTTGCAGTTGAATTCTAGTTTCAAGGCTTTATGATCAGAAAATATGCTTGGTACAACTTCGATTTTTCTGAATTTGCTGATGTTGTTTTTGTGGCCCAACATATGGTCAATTCTTGAGAATGATCCATGTACACTGGAGAAAAATGTATACTCAGTCACTTTGGGATGAAATGTCCTGTAGATATCTATCATATCCAGGTGCTCTAGTGTTTTGTTTAAGGCCACTATATCTTTGTTGATTCTCTGTTTGGATGACCAATCTAGAGCCGTCAGCGGTGTATTGAGGTCTCCAAGTATGATTGTATTTTTGTCAGTTGTTGTTTTAAGGTCAATAAGTAGCTGTCTTATATATTTTGGTGTTCCTTGGTTTGGTGCATATATATTAAGAATTGTTATGTCTTCTTGATTCAGTGTCCCCTTAGCCATTATGAAATGGCCATTTTTGTCTCTGAGTACTTTTGCTGTCTTGTAGTCAGCATTATCAGATATGAGTATTGCTACGCCTGCTTTTTTTTGGATGTTATTTGCTTGGAGTATTGTTTTCACTTGAATTTGTTTTTTTCCTTGTTACTTAGATGAGTTTCCTGTAGGCAGCATACAGTTGGATTTTCTTTTTTAATCCATTCTGCTACTCTGTGTCTTTTTATTGGTGAGTTTAATCCGTTTACATTTATTGTAATTATTGTCACTTGTGAGTTCCCTATTGCCATTTTATATATTGCTTTCTATTAGTTTTGTGTCTTGTTTGATCCTTCTCTTTCATTTTTCTATCTTTTGTTTTTGTTTGGTTGTATTCCATACATCTTTCCTCTGTTGCTATCTTTTTTAACTCATGTGCTTCTGTGGTGGTTTTTTCAATGGTGGTTACCTTTAAGTAAAGAAAAGGGTTCCTACCCTGTTCATTGTAGCGCACTATTTTGTGAGTACTTTTGCACTCCATCGTCCTTTGCTACTGTTAATCTCCATCCTCTCCCCCCCCTTTCTTTTTGTTGTTGTCACAGTTTAAATTTGGTTTTATTGTTTTCTTCTTGGAGCTTTTACTTGTGGCTTTGTGTTTGTTTGTTTTTTGTTCTTTGTATCTGATTGGAGAACTCCCTTTAGTAATTCCTATAGTGGGGGTTTTTTGATGATAAATTCCCTCATCTTTTTTGTATATGTGAATGTTTTTATTTCTCCTTCATATTTAAAGGATAGATTTGATGGATATAGTATTTGTGGCTGGAAGTTCCTCTCTCTCTTTCAGGACTTTAAATATTGGTGTCCACTCTCTTCTAGCTTGTAGAGTTTCTGCTGAGAAATCTGATGATAATCTAATGGGCCTTCCTTTATATGTTGTATTCTTCTTTTCCCTGACTGCCTTGAGAATTTTTTCTTTGCCATTGGTTTGTGCCAATTTCATTATGATGTGCCTTGGAGTAGGTTTGTTGGGGTTAAGAAAACTCGGAGTTCTGTTTGCTTCTTGAACTTGAGGCTTTAGTTCTTTCCACAGGCTTGGGAAGTTCTCATCTATTATTTGTTTGAGTATGTTCTCCATTCCATTTTCTCTCTCTTCTCCCTCTGATATACCTATTATTCTTATGTTGTTCTTTTTGATGGAGTCAGATAATTCTTGTAGGGGTATCTCATTTTTTTAAATTTTTGAGTCTCTTTCTTCTTCTCTCTGTTGTGCTTCAAGTTGCATGTCTTCTATTTCACTAATCCTCTCTTCTATCTGGCCTGTTCTATTAGCTAAGCTTGTTACCTCGTTTTTCAGTTCGTGAATTGAGTTTTTCATCTCTGTTTGATTTGTTTTTATAGTTTCAATTTCCTTGGAAATATAGTCTTTGTGTTCGTTGAGTTGTTTTCTGAGCTCCCTAAATTGCCTTTCTGTGTTTTCTTGTATATCTCGGAGGATTTTTAAGATTTCTATCTAAAATTCTCTGTCATTTAGCTCCAAGGTTTCCAATATATTAAATTTTTTCTCCATAGATTTTTCCTCATCTAGCTGTGTTACCTCTCTTTCTTTTGTATCCATGATATTTGATTTTCTCTTCCTTAATGGCAACTGAGGGTGGTTTTGTTGATAGTATTAATGAGATTTAATAAAGAATAAAAAGTTAAAAAAATAAAAAATCGAAAAGAGTTGTTGTTGTTTTGTTTATTTTTTAAAAAATTAATAATGAAATAAAGAAAAATAAAATAAATTTTTTTTTAAAATAGGAAATTATCCCCCCCCCTCCTTTTTTTCTCTCCTCTCCTCTCCCCTCTTTCTTGAGACAATCTTGTGGTGAACTGTGAATTATATTATATAAATAGAACAAACAATGCCTGTAATGGAGGGCCTGAATTGGGGAGAAGTAATAAAGGGGTAAAAAAAAAAAAGAAAAAAAAGGGGCGTATTGACCCACAAAAAGCAAATAAGAAAAAAAATTGGTTCAAGAATAAAATAATTTGCTTTTATGTGTTGGTTGACTAAGAGTTATGATCAGAGGAATAAGAGGGAAACAGGAAAATGGGGGAACAAATTAAAAAATTACTATTCTATTTAGTGGAACAAGAACTAGATAAAATGGAGAGCCAGGGATGGGAGCACTGCTGGTGTGTTAAAAAGGTGAAGTTGGCCTTGGCCGGTTGGCTCGGTGGTAGAACGTCGGCCTGGCATGCAGAAGTCCTGGGTTCGATTCCCGGCCAGGGCACACAGGAGAAGCGCCCATCTGCTTCTCCACCCCTCCCCCTCTCCTTCCTCTCTGTCTCTCTCTTCCCCTCCCGCAGCCAAGGCTCCATTGGAGCAAAGACAGCCCGGCACTGGGGATGGCTCCTTAGCCTCTGCCCCAGGTGCTAGAGTGGCTCTGGTCGCAACAGAGCGATGGCCCGGAGGGGCAGAGCATCGCACCCTGGTGGGCAGAGCGTCGCCCCCTTGTGGGCGTGCCGGGTGGATCCCAGTGGGGCGCATGCGGGAGTCTGTCTGACTGTCTCTCCCCGTTTCCAGCTTCAGAAAAATACAAAAAAAAAAAGGTGAAGTAAAAACCCCCCAAAATGCCACAAACATAAGTTTGAGTCCCAGATAAGATATTGTTCGTTATTGAGGTTTGAATGAGAGGAGACATAAAGGAGAAAGGAAGAAACTAATATAGAGGGAGAAAAGAAAGAGAGAGAGAGAGAAAAAAGAGGGAACCACTAAAAGAAGAAAAAAGAAAAAAGAGGAGAAAGCAAGACATAGAGAGTTAAGGGTTTTGGAGTGCAACCCTCATAGAGAGAAAGGAAGAGGAAAGAAAAGATAATGGGAGATCTAACACTTATGGGTAGTGTAGTTCAAGGAGAGGAAAGAGTAAGACCGGCAGAGAGTTAAACAACCAAATTGGAGGAGGAATAAAAAATATCAAGAATGAAAATAAGAGAAACAAACAAACAAATATAATAAAATGGGATAGGCTATAAAGTCTGCGTATTATTCTTGATTTTGAGAGGTTATCTTCTTGCTTTTTCTTTTCTCTCCCTCTTCCTGGTTGGTGACTCTGTACCTTGGGTTCTGTCCCTTTGGCACACTCAGGTAGAGGTTTGCAGTTGATAAGTCTCTATGGCGATGTCCTGTATTGTGCTGCAGTCTCGTTGGCAGTCAAGGCTCATTAGCATTTATAGGCTCCGCCAGTGAGAGAGTCCGTGTTCCTGGAGCCTTTCTCCTAGTCTTTCCTTCCTCAATTAGTAGCCTGATAATCCAGCTATGGTGTTGCTGCTGCCTCTGCCTGGATAGTAAGAGGCTCAAAGAGCTGGCAACTCCCCACTCTATTCCCACTCAGCACAGGGCTCTGGGTAAGGCTCAGTCAGTCAGAACTGCTAGCATAATCAGGCGGGACTTCCGCCCACTAAAAGACCTCTGACTCTGCCACTCTGTGGGATAACACGGGCGCGCACTGCCGAGGCATTTGGAGAAATCTCTCACCCACTATCTGCGTGCAGATCAGGATATCAGGCCAGAAGTCTCACACTCTGAGTGAAACCCCCACCCGCACGGAAAAGTTCCAGCATTGGAATTGGCTCTTGCTCCATCCCCAGGCGCAGCTTTTTCAAGGCGCTGGGGTGGCCCATGATTCGGCTTTTTGGCCCACACAAAGGCCCCTGCCTCTGCTCCTCTGTGGGATAACACGGGCAGGCACTGCCGAGGCACTCTGAGAAATCTCTCGCTCACTATCTGAGCGCACAGACCAGGATATCAGGCTGGCTGCCTCACCTTCTGAGTGAAACCCCCACCCGCATGGAAAAGTTCCAGCATTGGAATTGGCTCTCGCTCCATCCCCATGCGTGGCTTTCCCAGGGCGCTGGGGCAGCCTGGAGATTCCGCTTTCGACCCACACAGAGGCCTCTGACTCTGCCCCTCTGTGAGGTAACACAGGTGCCCACTCCTGAGGTGCTGGGAGGAATCTCTGGCTTACTCTCCATGCACGCCGACCAGGATATCAGGCCAGCCGCCTCACCCTCTGAGTGAATCCCCCTCCCGCACGAAAAAGTTCCAGCGTTGGAATTAGTCTTCGCTCCCTCTCCATGCGCGGCTTTCCCAGGGCGCTGGGGCGGCCCGGAGATTTCACTTTTGGCCCACACAAAGGCCTCTGACTCTGCCTCTCTGTGGGACAACACGGGCACACACTCTCGGGGCTTTGGAAGGAATCTCTCACCCACTATCTGCACACTGATCAGGAGATTGGGGAAAATGGCTGCCCCGCTTGTCTTTCTTTGTCTGGGTTTGGCACGAGTGTTAGCTTGTATTGCCCGGGTTGCCACAGGAACAGTTTTTCCTCGGCTTGAATCTCTGTGCCACAGCCTGGTTCGGCCGTTTGTGCCGTGGCCTGGATCTATTCACCCCCTTTGTCCGCCTCAGTTTCTATATTCTCAGTTCCCAGTGAAAGCCGCCCTGTTTAGGTTAGTGAGAAAGGCAGAGCATTTCTTACTCCCTATTTCCTTCGGGGTTTGATTATATATTTAGCTAATTTTTCGCTCGACCATACCTTCGGGTGTATTGTGAAACATCTGGAGGCTCCAAGGATAGGTTTTTCTGTTTCTGGTTGAAGATCTTGTTGAGTTTTGGGGGAGATTTATTGGTATCGCTTCCTACTGCACCATTACTCTGACGTCATCTAGAATGTTTTAAGATTGATATTCTCTGTGGCCATGGCCACCCTTTTATACCAACCGTGCTTTCTCTACCTTCTCTTGTTAATATTTGTTATTTATACCTAATCGAAACAAACAGATGTAGGGGTCTCATGATGCTTTGTAGGTGACACATATGTCTTCTGCTGTATACAAAGGAAAACCAATAAAGGTTGCATCAGAGAGACTACCTCAAGTTCACATTAATGATGAGTCTATGTGGATAAAATTATTTGCATACATATATTTTAGGTCAAAATGATATTTTCCACTGGGAAAATTTTATTTTATTTATTTTCCTATGAGGAGAAGGACTTCAGTGAAAAAGTTCACAATGTCCATTCAGTTAATTATTGATATATATATAATATATATATTAATTATATATATCACCACTCATTTGCCTGGGTGAACAGAACTATAAGATCTCATTGCCTGTGGAATGAATTTGGTTCCCTGCTTCCTAATGCAGCACAGTAATGTTTGCATAGTGATTTCTCTAAAGAAGTAAGTCAGATTATATGTGAGATTCCTTTGTTAGTAGTCCTAATGAATGCTTCAATTCAGTAGATATCACTCCAGTGGTTTAAAGAAGGTAACATACCTTGCAGAGGTACCTAAATCTCAACTGGGGAAAGGGATCAGTAACAAGAAAATCTTAAAATGTTTTCATTACTATTCAAATACAACTGGGTGGGTGAGTGACCAGAGAATCACATGCTTTTTGAGCAGGAAGGCATCTTAGGAATTATTTAGTTCAGCCCTATCTGTTCACATGAGTTATACAAGTGTAAAGCTGAGATGTATAAAAGTTATCTGACTTGCCTTAGGTCATATAGCTAATAAGTAATAGAAATAACCCAAGAACCTACATCCTTTCTATTTCGATCTGAAGCTGGAAAAATGACCTGCAGGTCTGGCTGTCAGTTGCCATGAAAACCACTTACATAACACCAGTGTTGGTGAAAAGGAAAGAGGGTAATCAAATGCTAGCCACCTGAGAAGGTGAGGGGACTCCTGTCCTCAAAAACCCATCTCCCCTCTTTGGTTTAGGCAGGAGTTTTTGTAAAAAAGGTAGAAGGAGAGGAAATTAAGCAAAAAGAGATCAAAGAAATTCAAAGGAGGGGGTTGAGAGTTTTTTACTGAAGTGTTTGGATGTGGGAGGCAGGGATAGTGCAAGCTAACTCACAGTAGTCAGATAACAGTTTGGAGTCCACATTTCTTCCAGAGTCAACATATCTGAAAGCTGGAGTCTGTTCCTTCCTTTGGTTGTTATAGGAATTAAAGCTAACAAGTAGCTTATAAACTAAGGATTTGTTTCATGTAGCAGGTGTCCACAGATTCCCAACCATCAAGCTGTCTTCTTGGCCTTGAATGAGAATCAGAATTGCAAGCGTCAGTGTGATGGGAATTTGGGAAAGTAGTTATTCTTTTTGGTTGGATATTAACCCTTGATGTGCGTCAGCCAGATGTCTATGGTTCATTGCCAATGTTATCACTTTTAATTGTAACAAGAAGTTGGCCAGAGGTGAAAGCACAGTATTGTCCCTGTCCTTTTGATTTGCTACAGAAAAAACAACCTCAATCACCAAACTGGTGATATTAAATCACAGTTACAAGAGCAATAAACTGGAATTAATATTTTACAGAGATATTTTTGTAAACTTACCTTGTCAGTACATTCTTATTTAGCTCTATTTTTATAGCTAGTCAGACTAGTATCAGTAACTCAGTAATATAGCATATTTATTCCTGGTTGCAAATCCAGTCCCAATTATAAAAAAAATAAAACCTTCCTAGAACTCTGCTAGTGTTTTATAGTTTCCTGTTTCTCTCAATTATAAACTGTTTCAATATTTATCAATACATTGATGAGAAGTGATGATTCTTGAGAAAATGCATATTATGGATTAATTTGTTTTTTCCTGCCATGGGGGTGGGTAGTGGGAAGATACCAAAATATTTGCAAAACACACATGTTGCTGGCCACAAAGAGTGAGATGTTTGTGTTGTGTTCTTAGTCGGTAATTTATGAGCCTGACCTAAATTTGTTGCTTAAGAAAGGTATGAGTTAACTACATACATCACAACAGGAGAGTTATTCTTTAATAAAATGATACACTTTTCTTTTTATAACACACATGTGATTTGACATTGAAATAAAACACAGATGCTACTTTGATTGGCATATTCCCTGTTGTGCTTTTCTAAAACACCTTCACATATGGTCTGCTTCATTCCTGAGAAATGACTTGTTGTTTATGTCATACAAAAAGAACAGATTGATTTTACAGTGAGTAAGGAGGATGAATTGTACGTTAGAGAGAAATCTTTGTCTCAGCAGTCTAAACACCTGAAAATAAATGTTGCCTTTTAGAAAAGACTCTCATCATACACCCATGATCCCTTTATTTCATACCCCTTTTCTAAGTGTTAAATAGACATACACATGCAATCTCAGAAAATAGAAAGGGTAGTTCCAATCTCCAAAATATTTATACTTTTTCTTTTCACCATTTAAACATATTCTGAAACCCAACAAACAAATGACAGAGTTGTCTCAATGAACCAACCCCAAATATATAGTACTTCCATATTGTATCTGTACTCTTCCTAGAATAAAACATTACTCATCTGGATTGGAAAGTAGTATTTTTTCTTTATTAAGTAAATTTTAAATATAAAAGTCTATGCTCTGAAGCTTTCTTGGAATCTCCAACTTTTACCCCTTTAGAATTATTTTTCAGAAAAAAAAATTTGTTCTGTGCTCACTCGTATGACAATAAGCTATCTATATCTATTTTTTTCACAGAACTTTGCCACTTAGAAATCTTTTAATCTTGTTTTCCGTGCCTTTGTTTTTCATTTTGTGTTCACAACAACTTTGTAGTATTATATTATTAATCTCATTTTACAGACTACATAAGGGCAATACAGAGTGACTAGATGAGTTTTTCACAAACACTCAACTAGTTTTCTGTTTCCCTATCGAGTCTTTTCTCCACTACAGCATGTTAACTGGTTACCTAACCAGCATACCTCTCTGGTTACCTCAGATGCACATGTAGACTTTAGTGCACTTTGCAGCTTTTAAAATGTAATGTTTTAAAGTCTATTCCTCTTGCGTGTCTGAGAGAGTTATGTTGTGTGTATGTATGGTGAAGATGCCATGGAGTGGTGGGGGGCTAACCTAGTCAGTTATAGCATGGCCTATCATAGCTAAATCCCTATGAAAGAGTATTTGCAAAAGTCATTTATCAATGATCCACAAACAAGTATGTATTTTGACTGATGTCTTTATCTTATTAAGTGTGGCTAAAGCATGACCATCTATTACTACTGAGAAGGAATAAATCCTAGTGACAAAGAATATAGGTCCTGAACCATAATACTTAAACTTAAACAAGTTAACTTTATGAATTATTAGTTAAGTAAACTTAGAGAAGTTTCTCAAATTCTTTGAGCCTCGTTTTCTGTAAAAATAGTTATCTGTAAAATGGAGCTAGTAGTCCCTACCTTATTTTTGTAAGTTGGAATCTGTATGTAAAAAAAAAAGTAACAGTGGAATTTTCATAGCGTACAGTAAATACCCAATAAATGTTAGCTAGCATTACTAACTGAGGCTCCCTTCTCTTTATTATCCACCACAACTTTATTTTAACTCTTAAAACAACTTCCTGGTTTTTTTGGGGGGGGGCAGACACAGTGTTTGCTAGTAACTAAAAGACTTTCAGTGGGAAAATAGGATGTTAGTAGTAAGAAAAGGATACCAAAGGAGTAAACATGTGTGTTAGTATTCTATTGTTGTGTAACATATTATACAAATTTAGCAGTATATATAAGACTTTTTTTTTTTATTCTCACAGTTTCCACAAATTGGGAGTCTGGGCTCAACTTAGCTGGTTCTCTGCCCAGGATCTTACAAAGTTATACTCAAGGCATTGGCTGGGCTGTATTTTCACCAGGAGCCCGAATGGGGAAGGAATTCTCTTCATGTCCATTCAGATTGTTGTCAGAATTTATTTCCTTGTGGCTGTATGATAGTAAGTCCCAGCTTTTTGCTGACTACTGCTTGGAGGTTACCCACAATTCCTAGAGACCTCCTCTAGTTCAATGTCATTAGAGTTTCTTCACCATCATGATATCTGCTTTGTAAAGCCCATAGAAGAGTCTCTCACATCAGGGAGAACCCGTATGGCCTTTATCTGATATGGTTAGGTCCTCCCCGAATAATTGCTCACTTGATTAACTTAAAATCACCTGATTGGGGATCTAATTACTGCTACAAAATCCCTTCACCTTTTCTATTTTCTATCAACTATAAGCAAGTCATGGATCCCACTTACACTCCAGGAGGGGTCATATAGAGCAATGGTCCCCAAACCCCGGGCCACGGACTGGTACCAGTCCGTGGGCCATTTTGTACCAGTCCGCAGAGAAAGAATAAATAACTTACATTATTTCCGTTTTATTTATAGTTAAGTCTGAACGATGTTTTATTTTTAAAAAATGACCAGATTTCCTCTGTTACATCCATCTAAGACTCACTCTTGATGCTTATCTTGTAAGTTCGACAATTATATTTAAAAATACCACAGTTTTTACACCGGTTGCATAATTTTATTTTTGTGCATTTATCCATCCCACCCTAAAGGCCGGTCCGTGAAAATATTTTCTGACATTAAACCGGTCTGTGGCCCAAAAAAGGTTGGGGACCACTGATATAGAGCAAAGGGACAGGAATCACAGGGGCTGACTCATGAGATTCTCATCTGTCTACACATATAAGAAGATGATCAGACAGGCTGCTGCTTTTTGTAGTGGATCATCTCTATACCAACAATACAATGAATCACTGCATATTGAAAAGTCAAGTCTAGTTTGCCTTTTAGTTGAAATTCATATCTGCTTCTTTCCTACTTGTTAGGCCCGAGGCTGAAATGACCAATGCCCATGATTGATCTCTCACAGCCTATATTGCTCTATATACTCCCTCCTTCCTCTCAGAAGATTTTTTCAGTTTTACTCTACTGCCCCTATGCCTTGATACATGATCAGGAACTATCTATTTCCTATCTAGCCCCTCTGTTGCCTGTACCCACTATTTCTTATATAGGTCAATTTTGCTTATATTTTTATAAATAACATTTCCTCTTTGGGTTTTTAAGTTTCATGTCTACTTTTTATAGTGCTGCCAGTGATCAGTTAACTCATTTTAAAGATTATTCTCTAGCAGAGTTTTTTTCTGTTAGTTTTTTTTCTTAAGTATAAGAAGCTATGAAAGCTCCGAAATATGGTACCATTTCCTTGATCCAGTAGTCCACTAGATTGATGAGAAACACCACATTACCTTTTTGCTCATGTATGTCTATATAAGTGAAATGGCAATGCATAATTTACTTACCATATACATTTCCTAGGTAAATTTAAGGCTCCTCTTATAATAAAAGCAGAGTGATTTGTTGTGATGTACACTGTTGTATCAAAGCAGCCATTCCCTTTTTCTGTCTCTTTGTCTTTCTAACTGGTGATGCCACCTGCAATGATTGAAAATGATAGACACTTTCCAAGTCTCTCATTTACTATGGGTGGCCACGAACCCAGTTCTGGCTGAAGATACCAGCTTGGGCTTCCTTCCTAGTAAAAGAAAGGCAAGCAAGAAGGAGACTCCCTTTTGCCCCTCCCTCATTCCTTTCCACTTTGGTTATTGCTACAAAGATGTGATGATAAAAACTTCTGAAAATGTTTTGTAGCATGAGTGGAAGAAACATAAGAGAAACTAATCTAGCACCCTATTATGCTGAGCCATTCTGTATAATCTCTTTCTACCTATCCTATGGGGTCTTTTACATAAGATCATTAAATGCACTCAATATTCAATACTCTTAGATGAATATTCTTTTTTCTCATAGTTGAAAGCATTCTTACTGAGAGGGTAAACCTCTACAAATGTAGCCCAGATATATTGAGAAGCAGGTGTTCTTTCTTTTATTCAATATTTATCATGTTTACTTGATGCCCTAGATTCTAGACACACAGTATCAGAATACTTTCATATTGTCTGGGACCCACCAAAGTATAATGTGTAATTAGTTGCTTTTTAGTTTGGTGCAACTGGAAAATGGGCACAGTATGGTGCAGGAGATTCTTCTCCATGGGTACCACTATGATTCAGTCAAGGAGGTGGAGAATAGGTGAGTAGAATTAATTTAGTCAACTGTCTGGAAACTTAACATGGCATCAGTGATAACATTAAAATATCCAGGAGCTTCAGAGTATGAGTCAGTCCAAATTCAAGCCACATGATTTAAATGATTAAAGGCTAAAAAACTAAGAAGAAAGCAATGTTGGGATTTATTTGATGCAAAAACTCAAATGACCAGTGAAATAGATAATGTTCTGTTGTAATAGTGTGCTCACAGCATCAAGAAAACAATTGAGTGGGTGTATTTTGAGCTTCAGGCATTGTAAATTCTTTCACTCTCATATACTTTATGCGTTCTTTAATAAACTGTAGAGTCTTGGGCCAACTTCATTGGTGACAGTAGGTGGTCATTCATTTCACAATCCACTAATTTTCATGATTATTTAGTATTTTATGTTACTTAAACTGCTTTGAATTTTGTTTTACTCAAATTGTAATATGGCAATAGCTTATATGATTTCAGAATCATTAATTCAATTGGCATTCTCAGCATATAAAAGCTACACTTTTATCTCTCCAAATACAAACAAAAACTTAAAGATCTGAAATATGCTGATAGTATATAAAACCTTTATTTGAAATATGCATCAGTGGTCTGTTAATCTAATGTGTCTTTTTGAAAAGATGCAGAGTGACTAGAAAATTCTTAGGAAGAACAACAATTGATATCAAGTATAGTCTTATCTGCCTTAAAGTGACAATTATATGTTTTCTTTAAATTTAATTCTAACTTAACAACTGAATTCTTACATTATATGGAACAACTAATAATAATATGGCTATTTAATATTTTAAGATGTTTTTTGTTTTTAAATATTTTACTCTTGGGACATTTTATAGGGTTTTTACAGGAATATACTACAAAAACTCTAAACACTATACTTCATCTTTCCAGCTCTTCTTTCTGCCATATATCTCGCAACCTAAAATTTGATGCTTTGTGACAACTTCCTGCTGAGTTGTCCTAAAAATCTATGTTAATACTTTCCAAGATGGGCCACTTACTATATTTCAAGGCCACTCAATTTATTATGAACAGTTTTACAGTTTATAAGTTTTTTTCCCCCAATTTTGAGTTAAAAAGTACTGGTATGTCCCTATTTTTAAAATTATTAGTACCAATTTGATTCTTTAAAAACCCACATAGAAAGCAATCAACGTATTGCTATATTTATCTTCTCTTTTTTCCTTCCTTCCTTCTCTTCTTCCTTTCTTTCTTCCTTCTTCCTTTCCTTTCCTTTCCTTTCCTTTCCTTTCCTTTCCTTTCCTTTCCTTTCCTTTCCTTTCCTTTCCTTTCCTTTCCTTTCCTTTCCTTTCCTTTCCTTTCCTTTCCTTTCTTTCCTTTCCTTTCCTTTTCCTTCCTTCCTTCCTTCCTTCCTTCCTTCCTTCCTTCCTTCCTTCCTTCCTTCCTTCCTTCCTTCCTTCCTTCTATCCATTATCTCTCTGTCTCTTATATGTTTATCTTAGAATTTAAAGATTTGTTAAATCTTTGTAGCTCAATTAGTTTTCGATTATCACACCTCAATTTCAATATCCATCACCACCTTATCCAATCACCCATTATTGTGATGAGCAACTTACCACTGATTAATCCAGTGATTTTCAACCTTTTTTGAGCCGTGGCACATTTTTTACATTTACAAAATCCTGGGGCACACCAACTACCAAAATGACTCTCTAACACAGTACATATTATATATATAGTTAATAATATAGTTTCTAAATGTATTTATACTCACTTAGTGTGAAACCTGGACCTGTTTTGATGAACACAAAAGGGATATCCTGGTAGGAATGGTAGAAAGACACACACAAAGCTCTCCCTCAACAGTTCTCAGTCTCTTTCTGTTTTTAGTTTTTATTGCAGTCAAGCTTGAGAAGCTCAGCTCACATAGATATGTGGTTGAAAATGGAGCAATGTCAAAATAGCTTTGTTGGCCAGAATGGGGAAATCCTTGGCAACAAATAACCAAAAACTGTCCAAAGGAAGATCAGCAAACTTTAGCTTTAAAGTTAGATAACATTGTGATGCATTGTATATCACCCTCTGCGGGGGCCTCTTTTAAAAAGAAAAAGGTCAAATATCTATATATACCATCAGGATAGACATAACCAGCTGAGGCTGAGGCTTCATCTAGTGGTGGCAACATTTACCTCCAGTCCTGACCAGGATTAGAAATTGGGACCATGGGGAGGAGTAGCAGCCTCAACTACTCGCCATGGCCACACAATGACAAGTGTGCAGCAGCCTGAGTGGGGACCTTTCTGGGTGTGGATGAGAGGCGGCTTACTATTGGTTCATCGCTAGTGGTCGGGATGAATCCTAGAAGGTGATTTGTCAGTGAGCGTTCCTTGTGCCTCCACTCTTCCTGTTGCTAATAGCTAGAGGGATTGTGAGGGAAATGTTTATGTTTGGATGAAGGCGGCTGGCGGCGGGCTGGATAAATAGCCTCCGCAGGCTATATCTGGCATGTGGGCCATAGTTTGGGGACCCATGTTTAATTTCCCCACAACACACCTGACCATGTCTCATGGCATGCTGCAGCACACTGGTTGAAAAACACTGGATTAATCAGTACTCTACAGAGAAGCTTTAGAAGAACACACGGATGTAGTACCCACTTCATAGGAGCCCAAAGAATAGAGTATATTCTTTTTATTTATGGACTAAAAAGTATCTTGGCTTAATTTAGTTATAGATTTGGTAGATGTTACTTCACTTCCCAATATCTAGTTCTCTCCTTTTAGGCAGAAGATTGCGTCCTCTAGTCCCTTTGCATTGGGCCAGTTTTGTTTAAACTCTTCTGGCCAACTGATTAAAACCAGAAGGAATGTGCGTCCTTCCTATACAAAGCATTTAATTGTTAGTGTAAGACCTGCTCTCTCCTTTCCTCTGCATGATAGTTAGGGAGGAGGCCTTGTGTAGGGATGGTATGATAGACAGATAGAAGAAACTTATATTACAAGAGTTCTAATATGAAAGAGAACTATCCTGGGAGCAACTGTCCTGTAGCAAACTTTGCATGAATAAAAATAAACTTCTGTTATGTTACATCATTAAGATGGGGGCTGCCATAGCACAACCTAGTCTACAATAGTTTTCTCCAAGCTACTATAACATAATCTAGTCTATACTAATTGATACAATGGTCAATCCTAAAGGTCTCATCCCTTAGACATTTATAATTTTCTGGAGAAAATGTTCCAAAATCAGTTGTGATGGGACAGACGTATGGAAGTGATTTTCTTAGCTAGCAATGAGCAAGCTTAATACTGCCCTATCTAGACCTAATATATGATGTTATTTACTCCTGAAACATCAGGATGAAGTTAATAATATTACTAATCACATAATAAATATGAAAGTGATATAATTATCTTTGAAAATATTTTTTAAATTGAGAAAATTTTCAAAGCCACTGAATGTATTATTCAAAAATGTTGAAGTATATGTTGTAGAATGAGAGAAATAATGGATATATGTGAGAGAATATTCTTATATTAATCAACTATTAATGTCTCCAGTTTTTCACCTAATGTATATACTCAAAAGCATCTTTCTGTGTATGTTTGGAAAAAACCAGTCATTTCACTTCTGTTTCTGAGTTGTCTCCTATCACAACACTTTCTAAGACAACCAAGCTCCTGTTGGAGTTTCCCAGTTCCCCATTGATCTCACTCATTCTGCTGCCTATCTCCTCCCAGTCCTTTGAGTCAATGTATTCCTGGGTTGAGATACTTCTGTGCTGGCCTCCTTGGATGAATGATCTGGTTCAAGCCATTTTTCATTTGCCTTTCATAAATTTCCGATAATATAGTCTTAGAAGCTTACAAATATATTTGATTCACTAAAAAGTTGAGGTAACTGAAAAGAATACAATATAGTAGAATCAATTAAAAACTTAATGCTAAATATAATTGTTCTCAAATTCCAAGATGGGGGAACCACCTTTAAATAAGTCATTTGTAGGAAATTCCCACATGGATATTTCTCACTTCCTAATCTTGACCTTGGTTATAAGGTTTACTCTTTCTTCTTTTTCAGAAAGTACTTATTATCAACCTCCACTGTTTCCATTTATACTTTCCTTTGTGAAAACCTTACCCTCCAGATGTAAGGTTTTTCTCTATAATCAGTCTTCTCTTTCCACTCAGTTAATCCATAAGGCCTCTATATACCTTAGGAAGAAGTTTCTCAAAGATGGTATTTGTTGTTATGGGATGAGATGAGTCCAGTGTGTGCTTGAACCTTCCAAGTGAATTTCTCCCTTTGGCCTCTGTTAGCTTGAGGTACAGCTTTGTCTCCTGCTTTGCCTGATATTTAGAAAATAACTTTTGTATCCAATAACCAAAAAGCATGCACCTGCACACATACACATTCATCTCAAAACCAGCTCAGATTCTCAGAAACAATGTAGTCTATGTTTATATTAAGGAAAGGAAACATTTTTCTAACTACAATATCATCTTCACCAATTCCCCATCCTCAAGGATGCTAGTAATTTGCAATATTGGCATGACAATTCTAGTTTCAGGAAGCATCACTTCAATTTTAGAGCAAGATTTCTCAGTCCTTGAGAAATATAACCCTTTACATGGCCAGCTACCACCAATGCCCACTTTTTATCTATATCAAAATCCAGATTACAGTTTTGTATACCTGAAAATCAGGAACACCGTTAGATAAGGCAACTTTCTTGCTTCTGTCTACACACTATGACTGAAATTAATGGCAAGAGAAGTTGGTCTTCAAAACCCATTATAAATCTAGTTTTAAAACAGTTACAGTCACTCCTTACCATATAGTGGTTCACATTTTGTGGTCTCACTGTATCATGAATTTTTAAATTGTATATATCTAATTTTATATCACAGATTTTTTTGCTATGTTGTGGGATTTTGCAGTATATAGGTATTTTTATATATTTATTATTTTAATTATTTTTGTGGTAAAATAAGCATTTTCTAGCTTAAAAAGTTGAAAATAATATAAAAATATTAATTAAAACATATTAAAAGAATATTACTGTACATTCACTGGTGAGTACCCATATAGAATTTTATTTGTTATTAAAATTATGTAGGTTTAAGAGTGTAGAAAGTGTTTAAGAACATAAAAAGTGTTTATAAGAGTATGGGAAAGGTTAAAAACACTGTGGGAAAGGTTTATAAGAGTGTGGGGAGGGTTTATAAAGTCTTAAAATATATACAAATAATAAAATAAATATAAGGTCTTTACTTCCCGAATTTTTGCCTATCGTAGTGGGTTCTGAAAACTAATTCTCACTATAGACAAGGGACCACTGTATTGGAAAATTTCTCTCTCTTTTTAAAAGATATTTCCACATTAATTCTTTTTTGTTTTTAATTTTTATTAATTTTAAATTATTGTATTAACATGGACTCAAGTGTCCCACTCAATATAACATCCTCATCGTCCACCTCCATGTCCCTCATTACACCCCCATTGTTTGCCTCCCCTTAACACCCTCCCCCTATTCCCTCTGGGATTTCCTGTACTGTTGTTAACTGTATCTAAGTAATTTCACCAATCCTCTCACCTCTGATGCCATCCCCTCATCCTCCTTCCCTCTTAAAGCTGTCCCTCTGCTCCCTATGACCACACTTCTGACACTATTTCATTCCTCAGTTAACTTTGTTTATTAGATTCCACATATAAGTGAGATCATATGATATTTGTCTTTCTCTGCCTGTCTTCTTTCACTTAGCATAATAATCTCCAGGTCTATCCATGCCATTGTAAAAGTTAAGATTTCCTTCTTTTTCATGGCCACATAGTATTTTATTGTGTATATGTACCACCACTTTTTAATCCACTCATCCACTGACACTTGGGCTTTATCTTGATCTTGGCTATTGAAAACAATGCTGAAATAAACATGGGGGTGCCTATCTTCTTTTGAATCGGTGATTTTGTATTCTTAGGATATATTCCTAAAAGTGAAATAGCTGGGTCAAAAGGCAGTTCCATTTTTAATTTTTTGAGGAAATGCCATACTGTTTTCCACAGTGGCTGCACTAGTCTGCATTCCCACCAGCAGTGCAGGAGGGTTCCCTTTTCTCCACACCCTCACCAGCACTGATTGTGTGTTAACATTTGTTAATGAGTCCCATTCTGACAGGAGTGAGGTGGTATCTCATTGTGGTTTTAATTTACATTTTCTGATTAGTGATGTTGAATACTTTTTCATATGCCTATTAGCCATCTGTATGTCCTCTTTGGAGAAGTGCCTATTCAGTTTTTTAATTGAGATTTTTGCCTTCCTGGTGTTGAGTTTTAGAAGTTCTTTACAAATTTTGGTTATTAACCCTGATCAGATATAGTGGTGAATATGATCTCCCATTGTCTGGGTTATCTTTTTATTTTGTTAGTGAAGTTAGTTTGATATAGTCCCATTTGTTTATTTTGTCCTTGATTTCACATGTTTGTGGAGATATCAGCAAAAATATTGCTATGTGAGATATAGGAGAGTTTACTGCCTATGTTTTCTTCCAAGATGTTCATGGTTTTGCAATGTACATTGAAATAGTTTTGTTGCATGTACCTACCCAATTTTCCCTACACCATTTATTTTTTTCTTTTTTCTTTTTTTGATTAATTTTACTGGGGTGACATTGACAAACCAGGGTACATATGTTCAGAGAAAACAGCTCCAGGCCATTTTGACATTTGCTCAGACTGCATTCCCATCACCCAAAGTCCAATTTTCCTCCGTCACCTTCTAACTGGTTTTCTTTGTGCCCCTCCCCTCCCCCAACCCCCTCCCTCTCCTCCCCACCTCCCCGTAACCTCCACACTCTTGTCCATGTCTCTGAGTCCCATTTTTATGTCCCACTTATGTATGGAATCGTATAGTTCTTAGTTCCCTCTGATTTACTTATTTCACTCAGTATAATGCCACCAAGGTTCATCCATGTTGTTGCAAATGATCCAATGTCATCATTTCTTATGGCTGAGTAGTATTCCATAGTATATATGTACCAAAGCTTCTTAATCCACTCATCTTCCAACGGACACTTGGGCTGTTTCCAGATCTTTGCTATTGTGAACAATGCTGCCATAAACATGGGGGTGCACCTCTTCCTTTCAAACAGCGCTATGGTGTTCCTGGGGTACATTCCTAACAGTGTTATAGCTGGGTCAAAAGGCAGCTCAATCCCCAATTTTTTGAGGAATCTCCACACTGTCCTCCACAGTGGCTGCACCAGTCTGCACTCCCACCAGCAGTGCAGGAGGGCTCCCCCTTCTCCACATCCATGCCAGCACCCATTCCGTGCCTTTTTGTTGATGAGCGCCACTCTGACTGGTGTAGGTGACATCTCATTGTGGCTCTAATCTGCATTTCTCTAATGATTAGTAACGTTGAGCACTCCCTCATATGCCTATTGGCCATCTGCACGTCCTCCCTGTGGAGAAGTGTCCACCCATTTCTTTTGCCCATTTCTGGATTGGATTGCCTGTCTTCCTGGCATTAAGTTTTACCAGTTCTTTATAAACTCTGGTTATTAACCCACCATCAGATGCACTGTCAAATATATTTTTCCATTATGTAGTTCGTCCCTTCATTCTGCTCTTATTGTCTTTAGCTGTGCAGAAGTTCTCCAGCTTGATAAAGTCCCATCTGTTTATCCTGTTCCCTATTTCACCTGCCGTGGAGACAAATCAGCAAACATACCGCTGCGAGAAATGTCAGAGAGCCTATTGCCTATGTTTTCCTCCAAGATGCTTATGGTTTCATGGCCCACATTTAAGTCCCTTATCCATTCCGAGTTGATTTTTGTGAATGGTGTAAGTTGGTGGTCCAGTTTCACCCCTTTGCAGGCAGCTGTCCAATTTTCCCAACACCATCTGTTGAAGAGGCTGTCTTCACTCCAATGCATGCTCCCACCTCCCTTGTCAAATATCAGTTGTCCACAAAGGTGTGGGTTTATTTCTGGGTTCCCATTGATCTATATGCCTGTTCTTATGCCAGTACCAGGCTGTTTTGAGTACAATGGCCTTCTAGTATAACTTGATATCCAGAAGTGTGATACCTCCCACTTTATTCTTCCTTTTCAAGATTGCTGAGGCTATTTGTGTTCTCTTTTAGTCCCATATAAATTTTTAAAATATGTGTTCTATATCTTTGAAGTAAGTCATTGGAATTTTAATTGGTATTGCATTGAATTTATAAATTGCCTTGGGCAACATAGACATTTTAATGATGTTTATTCTTCCCAACCATGAGCATGGTATATGCCTACACTTGTTTGTATCTTCCCTGATTTCTTTTATCAATGTTTTATAATTTTCCAAGTATACGTCTTTAATCTCCCTGGTT
Source organism: Saccopteryx leptura (assembly GCF_036850995.1). NCBI lineage: Eukaryota > Metazoa > Chordata > Mammalia > Chiroptera > Emballonuridae > Saccopteryx > Saccopteryx leptura. Next base: position 185,824,711 of record NC_089505.1, on the reverse strand, counting down.
AAATTATTCCTAGGTACTTTATTTTTTTTGTTGTAATGATAAAGGGGATTGCTTCCTTAATTTCTCTTTCTGACAGTTCATTGTTAGTGTATAAAAATGCCTCTGATTTCTGAGTATTAATTTTATATCCTGCCACCCTGCTGAATTCATTTATCAGGTCTAATATTTGACTGAGACTTTAGGGTTTTCTATATACAATATCATATCATCTGCAAATAATGATAATTTTACTTCTTCTTTTCCAATTTGGATGCCTTTTATTACTTTTTCTTGTCTGATTGCTGTGGCTAGGACTTCAAGAACTATGTTGAATAAGAGTGGTGAAGGGGGCACCCTGCCTTGTATCTGATCTTAAGAGGATGGCTTTTAATTTTTGCCCATTGAGTATGATGTTGGCTGTGGGTTTGTCATAGATGGCCTTTATCATGTTGAGGTATGTTCCCTGTATTCCCACTTTGCTGAGAGTTTTGATCATGAATGGGTGCTGGACTTTATCAAATGCTTTTTCTGCATCTATTGAAATTATCAGGTGGTTTCTCTCCTCCCCCTTGTTTATGTGATAATCACATTGATTGATTTGTGAATATTGTACCAGCCTTGCCTCCCAAGAATAATTCCCACCTGATCCTGGTGTATGATTTTTTTCATATATTGCTGGATCCAGTTTGCTAACGTTCTGTTGAGTATTTTAGCATCTATATTCATCAAGGATATTGGCCTATAATTTTCTTTCTTTGTATTGTCTTTTCCTGGTATTGGAATCAGAATTATGCTCGCCTCATAAAAGGAGCTTGGAAGTCTTCCTTCCTCTTGAATTTTTTGAAATAATTTGAGAAGGATAGAAGTTAGTTCTTCTTTAAATATTTGGTAGAATTCACTTTTGAAGCCATTAGGCCCAGGACTTTTCTTTTTTGGGAGTTTTTTGATAACTGTTTCAATGTCATTTGTTGTAATTGGTCTGTTTAGGTTTTCTGATTCTTCCAGATTAATTTTTGGAAGATTATATGTTTCAAGGAATTTGTCCATTTTATCTAGGTTGTCTAGTATTTTGGCGTGCAGTTCTTCATAGTATTTTCTTAAAATATTTTGTATTTCTGTTGTGTCAGTTGTTATTTCTCCATTCTAATTTCTAATTTTATTTATTTGAGTCCTCTCTCTTTTTTTCTTGATCAGTCTGGTTAAATGTTCATCGATCTTTTTTACCTTTTCAAAGAACCAGCTCCTGGTTTCATTGATCCTCTGTATTGTTTCTTTAGCCTCTATGTCATTTATTTCTGCTCTGATCTTTATTATTTCCTTCCTTCTACTATCTCTGGGCTTTACTTGCTGTTCTTTTTCTAGTTCTTTTAGATGTAGAGTCAAGTTGTTTATTTAAGCTTTTTCTAGCTTCTTGAGGTATATCTTTAATGCTATAAATTTCCCTTTCAAGACTGCTTTTGCTGTGTCCAATAAATTTTGAATTTATGTCTGCTCATTATCGTTCGTTTCTAGGAATTTTTTAATTTCTTTTTTATCTCATTGTTTACCCATTCATTATTTAATAAAATGCTATTTAGTTTCCAAGTGTTTGAGTATTTTTCAATTTTTCTGTTGTGGTTGATTTCTAGTTTCATGCCATTGTGATCAGAGAAAGTGCTCGATATGATTTCAATCATCTTAAATTTGTTGAGACCACTTTTGTACCCTAACGTGGTCTATTCTAGAGAATGTACCATGGTCACTTGAAAAGAATGTATATTCTGCTGCTTTAGGTTGAAAGGTTCTGAAGATATCTATTAAATTGAGTTGATCCAGTATGTCCTTTAAGTCTGCTGTTTCTTTATTAATTTTCTTTCTTGAGGATTTATCTAATGATGTTAGTGAGGTATTGAAATCCCCTACTATTATAGTATTGCTGTTGATCTTGCCCTTTAAGTCTATCAAAGTCTGCTTTATATATTTAGGTGCTCCTATATTAGGTGCGTAGATATTTACAATGGTTATATCTTCCTTTTGGATTGCTCCCTTTAACATTATGTAGTGACCTTCTTTATCTCTAACTATGGTCTTTGTTCTAAAGTCCATTTTGTCTGATGTAAGTATTGCTACCCCAGCTTTTTTTTCATTTCCTTTTGTGTGAAATATTTTTTTCCATCCTTTTATCTTCAGTCTTTGTGCATCTTTTGATTTAAGGTGTGTCTCTTGTAGACAGCATATGTATGGGTCCTGTTTTCTTATCCATGCAGCTACCCTATGTCTCTTGATCGGATCTTTTAATCCATTAACATTTAAGGTTATTACTGATATGTAATTGTTTATTGCCATTTTTTTTTCTTTAAAACTGTTTTTCTCTTTTGCTATATTCTTTTTTTCCTTTGACCTGTTTACAACAGGTCCCTTAGCATTTCTTGCAGCCTTGGTTTGGTTGTAGTGAAATCCTTGAGGTTTTTTTGTCTGTAAAGCTTTTTATTTCTCCTTCAATTTTAAATGATAGCCTTGCTGGATAAAGTAGTCTTGGTTGTAGGCTCTTGCTCCGCATTACTTTGAATATTTCTTGCCATTCCCTTCTGGCCTCAAGTGTTTCTGTTGAGAAGTCAGAGGTCATCCTTATGGGAGCTCCTTTGTAGGTGATAGTCTTTTTTTCTCTAGCAGCTTTTAATATTTTCTCTTTATCATTTAGCTTTGGTAATTTAATTATGATGTGTCTTGGTGTTGGTTTCTTTGGGTTTCTCCTTAATGGAGTTCTCTATGCTTCCTGAACATGTGAAATGTTTTCCTGCCTTAATTGGGGGAAGTTTTCCGCTATAATATGTTTGAACAATGTCTCTATCTCTTGTTCTTTCTCTTCTTCTTCAGAAACCCCTATGATGCGGATGTTATTTCTCTTCATGTTGTCACAGAGCTCTCTTAGAGTTTCCTCAGACTTTTTGAGTCTCTTTTCTTTTTTCTGCTCTGCTTCCATGCCTTTATTTATTGTGTCCTCTAACTCACTGATTCAATTCTCTGCTTCATCCACCCTGCTTTTAATTCCTTCCATTGTATTCTTTATTTCAGATATTGTATTTGTCATTTCTGACTGATTCTTTTTTATTAATTCAATGTCCTTTTTTATATTTGTTATCTCTTTATTTAGGTTTTTGTAATGGCCATCTATGGTTGTTCTGATATCTTTGAGCATCCTAACAATCGTTATTTTAAACTCTTCATCTGGTAATTTGGTTATATCTGATTCACTTAGGTTCTTTTCTGGGGATTTCTCTTGGTGTATTTGTGTTGTATTTCTCTACCTCCGCATTTTTTCTTCACGGGATTGGCTGTGATCACGTGCTCGGGTGCACAAGGGTTGGTGGCCTTGGCCTTTGCCCCGCCTTCGTGTGTGATGTTATGCTCGATCCTGAGGGCACTGGTGAGCACCTTTGCTCAGCTGCGGGTCTCTGCCTGTTTTCGAGCTTTCGCCCTGCCTTTGCAGGATGATCCCACTCAAGGAACAGCTGCTAGCCTTGGCTTTACTGCCAGGCAGGGCTGCGAGCCCAAGCTCAGCTCCGTAGTGGAATTCCACCTCTTCTGGGCTTTTGGCTCCACCCCCGTGGGAGGAGCCGGTTACCAAGTCAGACTGCAAGCCTGGGTTGCATGGGCGGGGCAGGGCTGTGCTCCTCTGCCCTTGCTCCGGGGCTGGTTTCTACCCTTTCCAGGGTTCTCGCCCTTCTCCCACCCTTCTCCCGGAGGCTGGATTACAGGCTGCCAGCAGCTGAGTTTGACCACATTTGCACGCCCCCTTTTCCCCAGCCAGGCAAGATTGAGCTCACACTTGAGCCCAGTGGTGGCCAGCCGGCTTCCTCCCCTGCCAGCAGAACCGCGCTTTTGTCTCCCGCTGCCGCCCGCTCTCCGGTGCACCCTCAGCCACGTGGTTGGGGGCGTTGCAGCTCGGACCCTAAGACTCACTTCTGTAGACCCGAAAGCTCCCTCCTTCTATGTGACTTTCTCTGAATGCCGTGGGGGAGCTTGTTTGGCTGCTCTCCTGCTTCCCTTTGCTGGTATTGCTGTTTCCAGGGAAAATATTCACTTCAGTTTTGGGGAGTGACTCGTCCCAGGGGTTAGGGTGGCTGTAAAGCCAGGAGCCACGGCCAGGGCTACCATAACAGCAGCCCAGCCCATGCAGATTCGCATTGGATTCGGACAGTCGGTAAAGAAACCATGGAGCCAAAAACTGGTGGGCCATAGTCTTTAATCTAGCTTGCACCCAGCGGGCAAGTAAAAATACACACTGGGCTCCAAAACCAGTCACATTCAGTGCTCACAAAGCTATTGATTTATCCGAGTTTCCTAGAATCAAAGGTTTCTAGCTCACCAGCCTTATTCTCCTCAGTTCCCCATCTCCTTCCTTATCCCAGATACAAACTCTGTACAAACTGGCATCTCACTCAGCACTCCGCCATCTTGGCTGCTTTTCCTGGCCTTCTCCACATGGCCTCCTCCCGCTGCTGGCTCTATTCTCTCTGCTCTCTCATGCTAACCTCAGGAACCAAGAGCCCAAGCTCCCACTTCGTCCCCATTTTATAGTGTAGCAATCCAAACTCTTAATCCAATATACAAAACAGGGTAGTCTCTAATACAAAGTCACTTCTCTGAGGCATGATTGGATTGTACCACCCTACAGCAAAAAGGGTAGGAAAGGCTTAATCCCAAAACCAAGCCCCAGGCTACAACAATTCTCAACACACATTAATATCACCTGGGCAATGGCCTCTTTAACAAAGTGAGCATAATACATTTTATCTGCCCAACAGTGGCTATCTCCCAAAATGTTTCTCCCTATGCCTCCTAGATTGCACTCTCTTCCTGTTACTGTGGTCCTCTCCCCTCTCCCTCCATCCCCAGGAGCCCTGGGTGAGTGTTTGTGAGAGAGATGTTCTGCATGGTCCCTTTAAGAAGGATCCTGGGTCTGAGAAATCAGACTCTCTCACAAACAGTATCCTGACTTGTTTCCAGCTAAATACTGTCTTTATGCCTCTTCTGGGCTCTGGGGCTGCAGGCTGGGGCTTTGTTCCTGGGGCTCAGGACCCTTTCCCCTCTGCTAAACTCACTTCCCGCCACGCGAGTCTCTCCCTGCTGCCGTTTGCTCCGAGGAGCTGGGCAGCCCTCTCCGCGTTTCCGTGTTTCCGTTTTTCCTACCAGTCTCTGTGTGGCTTCTTCAGCATTCCTTGGTTGAAGTGGTCCTGTTTTCTTATTCACACAGCTACCCTATATCTTTTGATCATATCATTTAATCCATTTACATTTAAGGTTATTATTGATACGTAATTGTTTATTGCCATTTTATTCTTTAAAACTGTATTTCTCTTTTGCTATATTCTTTTTCTCCTTTGATCTGTTTACAAGAGGCTCCTAAGCATTTCTTTCAGCCTTGGTTTGGTTGTAGTGAATTTCCCAAGTTCTTTTTTGTCTGGAAAGCCCTCCATTTCTCCTTCAATTTTAAACGACAGCCTTGCTGGATAAAGTAGTCTTGGTTGTAGGCTCTTGCTCTGCATTACTTTGAATATTTCTTGCCATTCCCTTCTGGCCTCAAGTGTTTCTGTTGAGAAGTTGGAAGACATCCTTATGGGGGCTCCTTTGTAGGTGATAGTCTTTTTTTCTCTAGCAGCTTTTAATATTTTCTCTTTATCCCTTAGCTTTGGTATTTTAATTATGATGTGTCTTTGTGTAGATTTCTTTGGGTTTCTCTTTAATGGAGTTCTCTGTGCTTCCTGAACATGTGAGATGTTTTCCTGCCTTAATTGAGGGAAGTTTTCAGCTATGATATGCTTGAACAAAGTCTCTATCTCTTGTTCTTTCTCTTCTTCTTCAGGAACCCCTATGGTGCTGATAATAATATGGATGTTATTTCTCTTCATGTTGTCACAGAGCTCTCTTAGAGTTTCCTCAGACTTTTTGAGTCTCTTTTCTTTTTTCTGCTCTGCTTCCATGCCTTTATTTATTGTGTCCTCTAACTCGCTGATTTGATTCTCAGCTTCATCCATCCTGCTTTTAATTCCTTCCATTGTGTTCTTGATTTCTGATATTGTATTTGTCATTTCTGAATGATTCTTTTTTATTATTTCAATGTCCTTTTTTATATTTGCTATCTCTTTATTTAGGTGTTCGTAATGACCATCTACTGTTGTTCTAATATCTTTGAGCATCCTAACAATTGTTATTTTAAACTCTTCATCTGGTAATTTGGTTATATCTGATTCATTCAGGTCCTTTTCTGGGGATTTCTCTTGATTTATTTGTGTTGCATTTCTCTGCCTTCTCATCTTCTGTGTGTAAAAGAAGGTCTTGGCCATTGGAGTCCACTGGGTGTGGCCTCTGTGTTCCCTAGGTGTGGTCTGTCTGCAGGCCCACCCCCCCTCTGCTGTTGCTGCCTGGGGTGTTTGGGTATGGGTGTTACCGATGCCTGCCCACTGGGGCTGTTGCTGTGGTTTCCGCCTCTCCTTCATGGGAGTGGCTGTGATTCCATTCTCGGGTGTACAAGCCTTCGTGGCCTTGGCCTTTGCCCCACCCCCATGTGTGGCATTATGTTTAGCCCTGAGGGCAGTGGTGAGCACCTTTGCTCAGCTTTGGGTCTCCGCTTGTTTCTGGGCTTCTGCCTTGCCCTTACAGGAGGAGCCTGCTTGTGGGACCACTGCAAGCCTTGGCTCCACAGGCCAGGTGGGACTGCATGCCCACACTCAGTAGCGGGACTCTGCCTGTTCTGGGTTTTTGGCTCCATCCCCACTGGCGGAGCTGGCTCCCAAGTCAGGCCACAAGCCTCCATTCCGTGGGCAGGGCAAGGCTGTGCTCCTGTGCCCTTGCTCAAGGGCTGGTCTCCACACCTTCTGGGGTTTCTGCCCTTCCCTGCAGGCTGGATTACAGGTGGCCTGCAGCTGGGGTTGACCACCTTTGCATGCCCCCTCCTTCCCAGCTGGGCAAGACCCAGTGGTGGCCACTCAGCTTCCATCCTTGCCAACAGAACCGCACTTCTGCATCCCACCACCGCCTGCCCTCGGGCGAGCCCTCAGCTATGTGGGTGGGGGCACTACAACTCAGACCCTAAGACTCATTACTGTAGCCCCAAAAGCTCCCTCCTTCTAAGCAACTCTGCTCTGAGTGCCACAGGAGAGCTTGTTTGGCTGGTGTCCTGCTTCCCTTTGCTGGTATTGCTGTTTCCAGGGGAAATATTCACTTTAGATTTGGGGAGTGACTTGTCCCAGGTGTTAGGGTGACTTTCTCCCAAAATGTTTCTCCCTGTGCCTCCTAGATTACACTCTCTTCCTGTTACCTCGTTCCTCTCTTTTCTCCCTGACCCCCAGAGCCCCGGGTGAGTGGTTGTGAGAGACGTGTTCTGTGTGGTCCCTTTAGGAAGAATCCTGGGTCTGAGAAATCAGTCACTTTCTCACAAACAGTATCTTGTCTTGTTTCCAGCTAAATACTGTCCATACACCTCTTCTAAGCTCTGGGGCTGCAGGCTGGGGCTTTGTTCCTGGGATTCAGGACCCTCCCCTCTCTGCAAAACTCATTTTCCACCATGCGAGTCTCTCTTGGCTACCTTTTGCTCTGGGAAGCTGGGCAGCTTTCTCTGCATTTCTGCTTTTCCTACCAGTCTCAGTGTGGCTTCTTCAGTGTTCCTTGGTTGAAGAGTCCTCTTAGTTTAGTCCAAAGTTGGTTTTTCCAGATGATAGTTTTTAAAATTAGTTTGTAATCCACTTTGGTTCTGGGAGGTGGGAGTTGGTAAGTCCGCCTACTCCATCGCCATCCCGTCTTCTCCCTACACCATTTATTAAAGAGACCATCTTTACTCCATTGTATGCTTTTACCTCCTTTGTTAAATATCAATTGACCATAAAGGTGTGGATTTATTTCTGGGCTCTCCGTTCTTCAGTTCCATTGATTTGCATGCCTATTTTTATGCCAGTACTACTCTGGTTTGATCACAATGACCTTGTATTGTAACTTGATATCAGGAAGTCTGGTACCTCCTACTTTATTCTTCATTTTCAAGACTGCTGAGGCTATTCATTTTCTTTTTAGGTTCCATATAAATTTTTGGAATATTTGTTCTATATCTTTGTAGTATGCTATTGGTATTTTAATAGAAATTGCATTGAATTTATAAATTGCTTTGGGTAGTATAAACATTTTAATAATGTTTATTCTTCCTACCCATAAACTCAGTATATACTTCTACTTGTTTGTATTTTTCTTGATTTCTTTTTTCAATGTCTTATAATTTTTTGCTTACATGTCTTTTACCTCCATGGTTAAATTTACTCCTAGGTACTTTATTCTTTTTGTTGCAATAGTAAAGGAGATTGTTTCCTTAATTTCTCTTTCATTGTGTTTATTGTGAGTGAATAAAAATGCGAGTGATTCCTGAATAATAATTTTATATCCTGTTACCTTACCAAATTCATTTATCAGATCCAGTAGTTTTTTTGACTGACACTTTAGGGTTTTCTATGTACAGTATCATGCCATCAGCAAATAATGATAGTTTTACTTCTTTTCAAATTTGGATGCCTTTTATTTCTTTTTGTCTGATTGCTATGGCTAGGACTTCCAGAACTATGTTGAATAAGAGTGGTGAAACGGGGCACCCCTGCCTTGTTCCTGACCTTAAGGGGATTCCTCTTAATTTTTTTACTTTGAGTATGATGTTGGCTATTGCTTTGTCATAGCTGGCATTTATTATGTTGACATATGTTCTTTGTATTCCTTTGTTGAGAGTTTTGATCATAAATGGATTTTATCGAATGCTTTTTCTGTATCTACTGATGTAATCATGTGATATTTATTCTTCTTTTTGTTTATATGATAAATCACATTATTGATTTGCAAATATTGTACCAGCCTTGCCTCCCTGGAGTAAATCCAACTTGATTGTGATGTATCCTTTTGATGTTTTGCTAGGTCTGCTCTGCTAATATTTTATTGAGATGTTAGCATCTATGTTCATTAGAGATGGCCTATAGTTTTCTTTCTTTGTAGTGTCTTTACCTGGTTTTGGAATGAGGATAATGTTTACATCATAAAAAGAGTTTGGAAGTCTTCTCTCCTTTTGAATTTTTTGAAATAACTTGAGAAGAATAAGTGTTAGTTCTTTGAATGTTTTGTAAAATTTGCCAGTGAAGCCATCTGGTCCAGGACATTTGTTTGCTGACAATTTGTTGATAACTCTTTCAATTTCATTTGTTGTAATTCATCTTTTTAGGTTTTCTGATATTTCTATATTGAGGTTTGGAAGCTTATGTGTTTCTAAGAATTTATCCATTTCACCCAGGTTGCCCAATTTTTTGGCATATGGATCTTCATAGTATTTGCTTACATTTTTTTTTTTTTTGTATTTCTGTGTTGTCAGTTGTTACTTTTTCACTTTCATTTCAAATTTTATTTATTTGGGTCCTTTTATTTTTTTCTTTATGAGTCTGATTAAAGGTTCATCAGTCTTGTTTACCTTTTAAAAGAACCAGCTCTTGGTTTCACTGATCTTTTGTATTGCTTTTTTAGCCTTTATATCATTTATTTCCAGTCTGATCTTTTTATTTTCTTCCTTCTACTTCCTCATGGTTTTATTTGTTGTTCTTTTTCTAATTCTTTTAGATGCAGGGTTAAGCTGTTTATTTGAGTGTTTCCTTGCTTCTTAAGGTATGCCTATAATGCTATAAACTTTCCTCTCAGGACTGCTTTTGCTGTGTCCCATAAATTTTAAGTTGTTTTATGTTCATTTACATTTATTTCAAGAAAATTTTTTATTTCTTCCTTGTTGTCATTGTTAACCCATTTGCTTTGGATAGTATCCTATTTAGCCTCCAAATGTTTGAATGTTTTTCAGTTTTTCTATTTTAGTTGATTTCTAGTTTTATGCCATAGTGGTCAGAGAATGCTTGATACAATTCAATCTTCATAAATTAATTAAGAATTGTTTTGTGTCCTAACATATAGTGTTAGGTGATGTACCATGAGCACTTGAAATGAATGTATATTTGGCTGTTAAGGAGTGAAAGGTTCTGACAATATCAATTAAATTCAGTTGATCTAGTGTGTTCCTTAAAGCTGCTGTTCTTTTGCTAATTTTCTTTCTGAAGCATCTATTCATTGATGTTAGTGGGGTATTAAATTCCCCTACTATTATAGCATTGCTGTAAATCTCACCCTTTATGTCTATCAAAATCTGCTTTATATTTATGTGATCCTATACTAGACACATAAATATTTACAATGGTTATGTCCTCCTGTTGAATTGCTCCCTTTATCATTATGTAGTGACCTTCTTTATCAGTTACTGTAGTCTTTGTTTGAAAGGCTATTTTGTCAGGTCTAAGTATTGCTACCCCAGCTTTTTTTTTTTTCATTTCCATTTGTATGGAATACTTTTTTTCCATCCATTCACTTCAGTCTATGTGTATCTTTTGTTCTGAAGTGAGTCTCTTGTGGACAGCATATGTATGGGTCCTGTTTTTTTATCCATGCAGCTGCCCTATGTCTTTTGATTGGAGCATTTGATCCATTTACATTTAAGGTTATTATTGATATGTACTTATTTATTGCCATTTTATTCTTTAAATCAATAATTCTCTTCTCTATTTCTTTTTCACTTTGCTTTTTATAGCAGGCTTCTTAACATTTCTTGCAGTACTGGTTTGGTTGTAAAGAATTCCTTAATTCTTTATTCCTTAATTCCTTAATTCTTTTTTTTTTGTCTGGGAGACTTTTTATTATTCCTTTAATTTTTAAATAATTGCCTTCCTAGATAAAGTAGTCTTGGTTGTAGATTCCTTTTTTTGCATCCCTTTGGATATTTCTTGCCCATCCCTTCTGGCCTGAAGTGTTTCTGTTGATAAATTGGATGTCATCCTTATGGGGCATCCTCTGTAGGTCTCTGTAGGTAATTAAGTGCCTTTCTCTTGCCACTTTTAATATTCTTTCTTTGTCTCTTAACTTTGGCATTTTATTATGATGTGTCTTGGTGTATAAACCTCCTTGGGTTTCTCTTTAATAGGACTCTGTGCTGCTTGAACTTGTGTTACTTTTTCCTTCATCAGTTTAGGGAAATTTTCCACTATGATTTTTTTAAACAGGTTCTCTATCTCTTGTTCAGTCTCTTCTCCTTCAGGAACCCATACAATGCAAATGTTGTTTCTATTCATGTTGTCATAGCATTCTCTTAGAGTTACCTCAGTTTTTTTGTGCCTTTTTTTGTTTTGCTGCTTTGCTTCTGTGCTTCTATTTATATTGTCTTCTTAATTGCTGATACGATCCTTTGCTTCATCAAACCTGCTGTTCATTTCTTCTAGTGCAGTCTTCATTTCTGAGATTGTATTTGTCATTTCTGACTTTTTTTATTATTTCAATGTCCTTTTTGATGCTGACTATCTCTTTATTTAGGTTCCCATTATTACCATCTATTGTTTTTCTAAGATCCTTGAGCATCCTAAAAATCAGTATTTTAATCTCTTACCTGCTTGTTTGGTTGCTTGCATTTCATTTAGTTCTTTTTCAGGGGATTTCTCTTGTTGATTCATTTGTTTCACATTTCTTTGTTCATTTTGTCTATGTCATTGTCTGACTTTAAAATTTTTGTGGTGCCTTTATGATGATGATGGGCTTGGTGGTATTGACCTCCATGCCACCTGTTTTTCTTGTTTTAGAAATGCTTCTTGAGTGTAGTATTTTCCCTCTTGTTGTCTATGAGTATTAAATGCAGTTAGTCCTTTCATGGGTATGGTTATCCCTTCAGACTGACTTCCCCTAAGGGTCAACCTTGATCATGTGTATTACACACTGTGCAGTGTCTGTCTTGTTGGACATAATTATTCTCTGCAGTGTCTGGTGCCTGATAGACTTCTCCTTTTGGTGTGCTGCTTGTGTAGCTAGCTGAGTCTTGGGTTGGTGCTGTCTGCCACCCACTACCAGTTGTGTAGTTTCTAGATCTTCTTGAGTTGGTGTCAGCAATTGTTTGTAACTTGCTGTGGGTTACCTGTCTCTAGCTACTGCTCTTTTCACTATTTGTGTTAGCATTTTCTGTGCCTGAGTAATGTGGGAGGGGCAACCTGTTTATAAGGATCTGCTTTCTCCTGCTGAGATATGACAGTAGCTCCATAAGAGTTCTGAGCTCTGTATGATTTACCTCCACTTTTCAGCTGCTCCATTTCCTCTTGTAGCTGCCTGCTTTTCCAAAAAAGTCTTCTGTAGAAAGACTGTAGTGGGGGGTTGAGACTGGCCTCATTCGATCAACACTTATACTGATTACAAGCTTATTGGGTTAGGACAGCTGAGGTTGGGAATCCAATGTTACTGGCACTCCCTGCTTTAGGAGTCTCTTGGTCAGGAGCTCAGTACTGGGAGTGTTGCCCCTACTCCAGAACCTAATTCCTCAGCTACTGTTGGATACTCATATTTTATTTCTCCTCAACAAAGTGAGCAGCAAGTTCAGATTGAGTGGGCCATCCGTACCCTCTGTAGAAGTTCTTACAGCTGGTGAGACCATAGTCTCAGGGAGCAAGACTGAGAGAGTCCTCTCCTGGGGCTGACTATGTCCCCACCAGAACGTGGCTCAGCCCCTTGACCAGGCCCAACCATAGGCTAACAGAGACCCACACTTTACATGTTTATGCTCTTAGCTTCTCTCTCTGCCCCAGTGGGGCAGGATATTTAGCACCCAAGCTGGCTGACTGTGAAGCTCCACCCTGTCCAGTGTACCTGAGATGCTGTAGCAGTGCTGATCACAGAGAGTGGAACTTGCCTCAGCTGGGCTAGGTGTGAGGAGCCCTTCCTTAATATACCACTGTAGCATGGTTGTTAGGTCCTGAACTGATCCTCTTCACACCTGGCCACTGGATGTGCCAGCTCTGGGCTTCCTTGGAAGGAACCTGGTGAAGACTATTGGGAGACACTGCCCGTGACTGGCCCTCAGCAACCTTCTTGGAGCTATAAGCAATCCTGAGTTTGTGGCTGCCTCTGCTGTGCCTGGTGCTCATGGAAATACCAAGCTGCACACCCAGGCTAGCTTTTACTCACACTGGGTATGGGGGAAGGTCTGCTTTAAAGGCGAAGTTTCTCTGAGTCTTGCCTCCTGCAGCCTCTGTCTGATGGCTGGTTGTTAGATTGGGCCACTGGATAAACCTCTGCTAGAGTCTAGAGCCTGTGGCAATTCAGGGATTAGGAAGGGTGGTGGGTGTGTTTCATCCCTTCAGCCCCAGGTGACAGTCTATCCAGGCTTTTTTTTTTTTTATAGACCTCAGTAGGTTGTGGCCCCAGGAGTCTGGTGAGTGTGTCTTCTGAGACCCAGAGGTGTGATCTGCCTGCATTCTGGACATTTTCTTCTGAGTCTCCCCTACTATTATAGTATTGCCATTGATCTTACCCTTTATGCCCATTAAAATCTGCTTTATGTATTTAGGTGCTTGTGTATTAGGTGCATAGATCTTTATAATGGTTATAACTTATTGTTGGAATGCTCCCTTTATCATTATGTAGTGAGCTTCTTTATCCCTTACTGTAGCCTTGGTTTTAAAGTCTATTTTGTCTGATATAAGTATTGCTACCCTAGCTTTTTTTTCATTTCTATTTTCATGAACTATTTTTTTCCATTTCTTTACTTTCAGTCTATGTGTATCTTTTGTTTTGAGGTGTGTCTCTTGTAGACAGCATATGTATGGGTCCTGTTTTCTTATCTATGCAGCTACCCTATGTTTTTTGCTTGGAGCATTTAATTTATTCACATTTAAGGTTATTATTGATATGTAGTTGTTTATTGCCATTTTATTCTTTTAGTTTACATTTCTCTTTTACTAAATTTCCCCCACCCCCTTTGTTCTGTTTACAGCAGGCCCCTTAACATTTCTTGTAGCATTGGTTTGGTTGTAATTAATTCATTGAGGGTTTTTTGTTGTTGTTTTTCTGCGAAACTTTTTATTTCTCCTTCAATTTTAAATGATAGCCTTGCTGGATAAAATAGTCTTGGTTTTAGGCTCTTGTTTTGCATTACTTTCAATATTTCTTGCCATTATCTTCTGGCCTCTAATGTTTCTGTTGAGAAGTCCAATGCCATCCTTATGGCAGCTCCTTTGCAGGTAATAGACTGCTTTTCTCTTATAGCTTTTACTATTCTTTCCTTATTTCTTAATTTTTGTATTTTAATTATGTTGTGTTTTGGTGTTGGCATTGGGTTCATCCTTAATGGAACTCTCTGTGCTTCTTGAGCTTATGTGACTTTTTCCTTTACCAATTTAGGGAAGTTTTCAGCTATGATTTCTTTAGTCAGATTCTCTATTTTTTGTACTTTCTCATCTCCTTCAGAAACCCCTATGATGCGGGTATTATTTCTCTTCATGTTGTCAAAGAACTGTCTTAGAGTTTCATCAGACTTTTTGAGCCTCTTTTCTTTTTGCTGCTCTGCTAACATGCTTTTGTTTATCTTGTCCTCTAACTTACTGATTCAATCCTCAGCTTCATCCACCTTGCTTTTAATGTCTTCCAGTGTGGTCTTCATTTCTGATATTGTATTTGTTATTTCTGACTGATTAGTTTTTATTATTTTAATGTCTTTTTACTTGCTATCTCTTTATTTAGTTGCTTGTTATGTCCATCCATTGTTGCTCCAAGATCTTTGAACATCCTAACAATCATTATTTTAAACTCTGCATCTGGTAATTTGGTTATTTCCAACTCATTCAATTCTTTTTCTGGGGATTTCTCTTGATTCATTTGTGTTGCATTTCTCTGCCTTCTCATTTTGTCTGTGTATAAGAAGGGTGTGATCACAGGAGTCCAATGGGTGTGGCCCCTGTTTTCCCTAGGTGTGGTTTTTCTGCAGGCCTGCGACCACCTCAGGTATTTGGGCATGGGTGTTGCTGGCACCAGCCTGCTGCAGCTGTTGCTGCAGTTTCTGCCTTGCCTCCATGGGTGGGACTGTGTTCATGTGTTTTGGCTGCAAGCTTTGGATGGCCACCTGCCTCTGCCCTGCCTCCTTAGGTGGGACTGCTCTCCTGTGTCTGGGCTACAAGCCTTGGAACACCTCAGTCTTTGCCCTGCCCCCATGGGCGGGACTGCAGGTTGGATTGCTCTCTCTGCCTGGATTGCAACCACAGGTCATGCCATTTTTGTGCACCCCTTCTGCTGCCCTGGCCTTCCTCAGCCTCTGCTGCCATTGGGTGGGACTGCACTCATGCTGGGCCTCTGTCACAGCCAGCATCTGCATCCGCCCCCATGGCAGGACTACATTTACACTAAGACCACAGCCATGGGCTGCCCCTGGCTTCTGCTCCTGCTGATGGGGCCGTGCTTTCAATCCCATTGCGGCCCACCCTCTGGCGAATTCTTAGCAGTGTGTCTGTGGTGGGTGATGCAGATCATACCTTAGCACTTAATACTGTATACTTAATGGCTCCCTGCTTCTAAGCAACTCTACCCTGAATGCTGCAGAAGAGCTTCTGTTTGGCTGGTGACCTGCTTCTCTTTGCTGGTATTGCTGGTTCCAGGGGAAATATTCACTTTAGATTTGGGGAGTGACTCAGCCCAGGGGTTAGGGTGGCTGTCCCTCAAAGTTTTTATCCTTGTGTCTCCTAGATTACACTCTCTTCCTGCTATTCCAGTCTCCTCCTCTCTCCCCATCCCCTGGAGCCTGAATGAGTGGTTGTAAAAGAGGTTTTCTGCGCAGTCCTTATAAGAAGAATCCTAGATCTGAGAAATCTGTCTCTTTCTCACAAATAGTATCCTGACTTGTTTCACAGCTAAATACTGTCTGTATGCCTCTTCTAGGCTCTGGGGCTGTAGGCTGGGGCTTTGTTCCTGGGGCCCAGGACCCTCCCCTCTCCACTAAACTCACTTCCTACTGTGTGAGTCCCTCTAGGCTGCTGTTTGCTCCTGAAATCTGGGCAGCCCTCTCCATGTTTCTGCTTTTCCTACCAGTCTCAGTGTGGCTTCTTCAGTGATCCTTGGTTAAAGAGTCCTTTTAGTTTAGTCCAGAGTTGGTTTATCCAGATGATTGTTCTTAAAATTAAGTTGTAATCCACGTTGGTTCTGGGAGGTGGAAGTTGGTACATCTGCCTACTCCATCACCACCTTGCCACCTGTGATTAACTGGGAATAAATGAGGATACAGTATTTAGGTCCAATCCTATCTGAATCATGCCACCAAACTGTCTGTTGATGTAAGAACTGTCCAAACAAAGATTGGTAGGGTCAGTCTCTTCTGTTCATGAGGGCATTTCTGCTGGGCCTGCAGGCGTCAGCTGGGTCTGGTGAAACCAGGCAGATATGTCTTCTACCTTGGCAGCAGTGGGAGTGGTCAGGATTTACAGTTTAGGGTCCCTTTTACCTGGGTGGGAGTGGAGCAGGATTCCAATCCTTGACCCACACTTGGTTTCTGTGCTTCGGATGCATCCCCGTTCTTGTTCCTCTGTTATCTGAATCTTGCTGGGACTGGCAGATGGGAACTCCTTTCTCTGTCCTGTGAGGTGTCCACATGGGGAAAATCCCCAGTGCGCACTCAGTGGTCGTGTCTACAGGACAGTTTAGGAGTCTCCAGTGAGGTACCCGAATTCCACTAAACACTGGTGTCTTTTTCTCCACACTTCCCAGCCAATGCACCAAAATCTGTTACAGGAAAGCAAGTCCTCAGAGGATCGACACTCAGATAACATATAAGAGGAAAGAAAAAAAACATTTATTAAGCTGGTGGAGCACACAGGGTTATAGCTCCAAAGTCACGTGCACAAGATGATTGTTCTTAAATTAAGTTGTAATCCATTTTGGTCCTGGGAGGTGGCAGTTGGAATGTCCACCTACTCTGTCACCATCTTGGACTCTCCACCTAATTTCTCTCTCTATATATATGTTTCTTCAAATTCTTTTTATTATTTGATGAACACTTGCAAAATTTTATAAGTTCATAAATGTGCATTAATTTGAGGTCAGCATTAACTTTTATGTTTGTCTGATTATAATGATATGACATCTTGCCATTAATCCACTCTCTAAATAAAAACAATTTTTTTCCTCTTTCTTCTAATCTTTATATTGTCTGTCATTTAATTTTTTTCACCTTCTCAAACAACTTTGAATTTTAGATAGCAACCTGTCTGCCCCCTACTTGATGTCAGTAATAAATAACACAATTCCATCTTTCCTCTATATGTACTATTCTTACAGTATTGTGTATATCATTTTTCAATTCTTTAACAAGTTTATAATATAGATAATATTTTTATCCCTATTTTATAGATGATGAAGCTGAGGCTAAGGTAGATGAGTTAATGTTGTCATATTACACATCTAATAGGTGACTGAGCTGGGATTCATACACACACAGTTTGCATGTCAAACCTGAATCATGCTGTGCTGCTTCCAACTGAAAATGAAAATTAAAAATGGCTACTTTAACAACATTCTTCAATCCAGCAGATAGTATTTTAGGACTATTTAGCAACATCACCTCCAAATATCAGATAGGTCAGTTCTTAGACACAGCCTATGAATCATGTGTTGTAAACCTGCCTAAGAAAAAAACCTTAACTGTACTTAGGCTTTTAGAAGTGTGAGTGCTCCTACAAGCTCACAGGTGGAACTGTTTCTTGTTCCTTTTAACTTTTTCTTTTTTTACTACTTTGGGAGAGACATTTTCTGTACCCTGTGGATGTAGAACAGAAGAATTGGGCTCAGTGATAGTAAATTTCAAATTTATTCTTATCATGGGTACCTTTCTGATTCTTGCTGATAGCAGATTGGAATCAAGGGAATAACTTAGGGACAGTGTTTCTCAGGATATTTTAAATTAAAGTTATTTGGGGATTTATTAGGCCTCAGAAGTCTCCTCTAGATAATTCAGTTTATAGATTTGGGAATAAATATTTTTATTCTTATTTTTAGTTTGATTTCTGAACTTTCTGCTTGCATGTGCTTCCTCCTCCTCTCCCCACATCCTTTTCTCCCTCAATTTTTTATATTAAATTTGCTCCTCAATAGTTAAGGCATATAATAGAAAAAGCAGTTTGAAACAAATCACTTAGCTTATTTGAAGGTCTTTTCCAACACTGAGATTTAATTTAACCTCTTGTATTCTCCTTAGACCTCTGTAACTATTGTATCTCTCTTATACCATCTCACCTCATCTTGACCTCCACAGATATTAGTAATTAATCTTTTCATTCCTACTGACCAATTCAATTCATTCTTCCTTTTAAGCACACACCATCCTCTATCATCTTGAACAATTTTAATAATACATCTGCATTCCTTCATCTCATTGCTCATCCACTTGTTACTTCATTTTCCCCTCTTTCACCTCTGAAACTATCTTCTGTTGAGCAGAGACCCAACACTTAGTAACTTCTGATTTGTAGACCAGGATTGCCTGCTAGCTCCTTAATATTCCATTAAAGTAAAAAAGTATTAACCTGAAGTCACTGATATTCTCCACCAACCAGATCTCTTTCTTAATCTGAGAAACAAATCATTTGCAAATGGTCTTTATTAGTATACCCACTCTGATGTTTGGAATCCCTATACTTTGTTTCTGTATTGATTCATTAATTTACTTAGAAAACAGTTATTGGGCACAAACCATTGTGCTCAATTCTGGAGATACAAAGATGACTAAAATGGTTATTTAACTATTATAATGTGTTTGATGTTTGTTCTTGAATTTTGTGTGTTATTTTTAAACGTACTTTTAAATTTTTTAAATTAAATTTATTGGGGTGACATTGGTTAATAAATTTACATAGTCTTCAGTTGTACAGTTCTGATATATACCATCTGTGTATTGCATTGTGTGCACACCATTCAAAGCCAAATCCTTTTCTGTTACCATATGTTTGACTCTGTATCTTTATTACTCCTGCACTCTAATTTGCTCTGGTAACCATCATATTGTTGTCTCTCTGTGTGAGTTTTTCTATTTTTTTGTCTTGTTTATTTGAGGCTTTCTGTTTTATATCTCACATATGAGTGAAATCATTTGCTTCTTGACTTTTTCTACCTGACTTATTTCACCTAGCATGATATTCTCAAGATCCATTCATGTCATTGCAAATGGCAATATTTTTCATCTTTTCTAATGTCTGAGTAGTATGTCATTGTATATATGTACCACATCTTCTTTATCCAGTCATCTATCAAAGGACATTTGGGTTGTTTCTGTGTCTTGGCTATTGTAAATAATGCTGCATAAAATAAGGGTACATATATCTTTATGAATATTTTTTTCAGATAGATATCTAGAAGAGAGGTTGCTAGATCATATGGTAACTCCAATGTTTATTTTTTTGAGAAACCTCTATACCGTTTTTCATAATAGCTCTACCAGTTTACATTCCTACCAGTGGTAAATGAGAGTTCCTTTTTCTCCACAACCTCTCCAACATTTGTTATTACCACTCTTGTTGCTAATAACCATTCCAACAGGTATGAGGTGGTATCTCATTGTACTTTTGATTTGCACTTCCATATTATCTAGTGAATTTGGGCATCTTTTCATGAATCTGTTGACCTTTTTTATGTCTTCTTTAGAAAATTATCTGTTCAGGTCCTCTGCCCATTTTAAAAAATTAGTTTGTTTTTTGTTGTTGTTAATGTTTTTCAAAAAATATATTTGGATATTAACCCTTAATTAGAGGTGTTGTTTGTGAATATCTTCTCCCATTCAGTTGGTTCCATTATTGTTTTGTTGATGAGTTCTGGGTTTTTATTTTTGCTGTGCAGAAGCTTTTTAATTTGCTAAATAGTCACATATATTTATTTTTGCTTTTGTTTTCCTTGCCTTTGAGGTCAAATTCATAAAATCCTCTCTAAGACCAAGGTTCATAAGTTTAGTACTTATATTTTATTCTATGTAATTTATTGTTTCAGGTGTTATATTTAGGTATTTGATCAATTTTGCATTTGTTTCTTTATATAGAAACAAATAGCAATCTAATTTCATTCCTTTGTATGTGGCTTTCCAATTTTTCCAGCAGCATTTATTGAAGATGCTGTTCCACCTCCTTCATTGTATGCTTTTGGCTCCTTTGTTGAAATTATCTACCAACATACATGTGGATTTATTTCTAGGCTCTTAATTCTGTTCCATGGGTCTATGTGTCTGTTTTTCTGCTAATACCATGATTTATTATTGTTACTGTGTAGTATATTGAAGTCAGGGAGTATTATACCACTGATTTTGTTTGTTTGCTTTGTATGGGTTTACTTTACAAGTATTAGGAAGCTGTGGCAGGATAGTTCAGTTGGTTAGATCATAATTTTGATATGCCAAGGTTACCAGTTCTATTCCTAGTCAGGGCACATGCAAGATACAGTCAATGAATACATAAGTAAGTGGAACAACAAATCAATGTCTCTCTTTGTCTCTTTCCCTTCCTTTATTTCTTTAAAATAATAAATAAAAACTAAATAAAGGTTTTGGGTGATAGATATTTTATTTCTTGTGGGTTTTTTTACTCAGCACTATGTCTTTAAGATCGCTCCATAATGATGTGTATAATATCCTAATAACTAATACAATGAATGTAGTATCCAAGCAGACTCTAATAGCTGTGCACCACATAGCAAACCAATTTTTCCTTTTCTATCTACTGAAGTATATGTTTATTATTTGTTATATAGATGAGGAAACTAAAGTTTGGACATATAAATAATTTGCCTTGTGATATAAGGAAAGGAGTCAGAGCTATGATTCTCACCTCGGTTCCTTCACCTCAAAGTTTATAAATGCTCTTTCCTGTATAGTTTCTATTGAAGGGCCCTTCCATGTTGCAATTTCCTTGGAGGCAGAGGCTGTACATTGTCATGTTTTTATGCCCAATATTACTGAGAACAATGACTAGCACATGTAATTGCTTAGTAAATATTTGTTGGAGTTTTGACATTTTGTTCTAACACTCTCTGTTCTTTTACCCTCTGTAGATTATCATAAAAGCTGTAGAATTTGCTTTTTATCCATCTTGCTGACAAACCCTCTCCCTAAAGTGCTGCCATTTGTTTAGATTGGTCTTGGACTCGGAAAGCTGGGTTGACTCCAGGGCTTGCTGGTGAAGGTTTGACACTGCCATTTGACTTGGTGAATGGCACTTTGGTGGCACTCATGGAATAAGTCCAGGAACTAATGGGAACATCAATGATGAATTTAAATCTGGGATACATTAAAGTAATTGTGTGGATAGGACAGTTCTGGAGACATGAATTTTCATCTGTATCTTGGTGTTATATTGTTGCCACATCCTGACCAACAAACTTCCAATGATGTATGCACAAGCTTAATGAAAGCTGCTATCTCCTCATCCAACTGTTCATTGCTGTAGCATGGAGAAAATTCTATTCCAGTCCTTGGTTTTCTGCCATGGACGACAGTATCTGGATGCCTCTGTGATTTTTCCAGGTGTTGGCCATATCTGACCTAACGTCATGCCAGCTCATAATGATGTGGCTCTGGTAAGGAAACTATCAACCCATCTCTGAGCCTGTGTGTGCATGCAAATC
Source organism: Saccopteryx leptura (assembly GCF_036850995.1). Taxonomy (NCBI): domain Eukaryota; kingdom Metazoa; phylum Chordata; class Mammalia; order Chiroptera; family Emballonuridae; genus Saccopteryx; species Saccopteryx leptura. The sequence continues at coordinate 185,803,240 of NC_089505.1, read as the reverse complement.
AGCAAAACCATTAGCATTTGTCTGGAGAATTGCCTTAGAGTTTTTAGTGGTGGTTGACTATTTAATGGGGGTTAGGGGGTGAAGCTATCCAAGAGAACAGTTAACTTTATGATGATGTTTGAGCTTTGATGGTAGTATTAATTGGGGTATAAAAAACAAAAAGGAGGAAATATCAGATCAAGTCTTCAATGTAAGGTAGCCGCAGCTCTAAAATACCTGTAACAATACTGATTTAGCCTTAGAAGTCAGGGTATGACCAGGGCCTAAGAGCCAACGGAACAAATCTGGAATTTTATTCTAGGATGAGCCAAAGCATCAAGAGGAAAATCATTTATTCATTCTTTCATGTATGGATTCAGCACACACTTAGGAACACTGACTATGAAATGGGTAAGGTAGATACAAAAAAAATGCATCCAGGCAGCATCTACCAGCAAGGCACCAACAGTTTTCTCAGGGTCAACAGTCTATTGTTGTGGGTACTATTATCTTGCAGATGTAGGAATAAAAGCAGAGTTGCATAACACAAAATTTTACTGAACTAGTAAGTGTCATACCTAGGAGTTAGATACAGGCCTTATAATGTTAAGTTTTGTGCTCTCTGCACCATGATGCAGCTACCTAAGCATCAGTGACTTAGTTATAAAGAAACTGGGAGAATAGGTAAGGAATTTCATCCACCAAGGGTGAAGCTTTAAGAGAAGATCCTGAGTCACTGAGGAATCAGAGAATAGAGAATTTTGCCTTGTAGAAACAGTTCCTAGAGAAGAAGGTGCTTAGGACAGATAGAGCTCATAGCAACAATTCTCCATGTCAAAGCTAAGGGTGTCTTTCAATGGATTGAGTTTTTTATTATAAATCCCTTCCTGGTTCTGGGATATATGTCAAGTTGGACTGGAAGTAGGACTGGTGTTGAGTGAGGACATGGGATTTAATAATGCTCAGTTACTGTGTTTCCAATTAAATAATTTTCTCAAAGTATTAAATATATATTTAAGAGAACACATTTAACAGAATAAGATTTTTAAAAAATAATCAATCAACATGCACTATTTCTCTTTAAGAACTAAAAGCATCACCAAACCTCAGAGTTGAAAAGGATACTTTACTAACTAAACATTTACAACCACAAGTGAATAAAAATATATATATATTATGCTTCATATACATCAACTGTAATTATGCAAAATAAATAGTTTAGTTCAAAGTGCCATTGGTTTGAGGTGGTTTTATACTTCTGTGGTATGTTCCTTGGAGACATTTTAATCTAGAAATATAGCTTAGCTCAGTGGTTAAGAAGACAAGCTATGCAATTTACTACTTGTGTTTAAATCTTGGATTTATCAGTTATTAATGCCCTAGAATAAGTTTGAACTTTTTGTGCTTTTGTTTTTGAGGCATAATGATTGTATCTATCTGATATGGAAGTGTAGAAAAGTTAGTTTGGTTCTTTAAAAAAATTTTATTTTTGTATCAGCATATTAATGTATCAGAGGTTCTTGATCAATCTTATTACTTAAAGATATAAGATAAACCACTTTTATAGGGTTTTTAACTAGCTACTAATGTAATTTGTTTTGCATTGTTTACCAGTTTAATCCTCAAAGTAATCTAAACTTCAAACTTTTCTTTCAATAAAGGAAGATGCTTTGACGTTACATGTCAAGTGTACTATTTTTAAAAGGGAAAAATACCAAATATAAATGGCTGTGCTATTTCTCTACTTAGCCTGATAATTTCCAATTGTATTTATTACAGTCTTAAAATGATTAAAAACAAAATTTATACGGCTTCCTGGATTGGATTCTTGTTTTTTGTACCCTTCTCAATTCTGGAAAGAAATTTACATCTTTTTACAAGTGAATTTAAATTTTATTACAGTTTTAAAAAATTAAGCTCAAATCCTAAGGTTTTATGAAATAAATCACTGTTTTTAAAATTCTCTCTATTCCTGGAAAGACTCTTCCATATTTTTGTAAGTTTAAGACTACTATCTGAAAATTTAGAAGAAATTACTAGGTGGTATTGAGGATATCCATGGGTGGTGCTTAGAAAGGAGTTTTGTGTCTTTTTCTCCACCATCACATGTGAACTACTGCCACATTTTTTATTTTGTATATAGTGGTACTGTAATAAGTCCAAAAGAGACAGGCTTTTTCTTTTTACAATTCAACCAGATGAGCTAGTGGATTTCCATCCAAGGCTAGGAGGGACCATTTTGTGAATCATTGTTTCTTAAAAAGACTTTTTTATTTTTCCCTAACATTCACAAAGTTGACATGACATGACAATATCAGAAAGTCATAATTCTTGTCAGAGTATTCACTTACTTCACTGACTGGATTACAGTTTATTATGCTCCTTTCCTTATGCTGCATAAAAATCTTTCTGATGCATTGTTAAATTGTAGAACAGAAAATAATTTGACTTTGGTTGATGGGCACATGACACAATCAACAGTTCAAATGCTATAGAAATGTTTACCTGAAATCTAAGTATTTTTATTGATCAATGCTACCCATTAAATTTAGTTTTCTAAAACAAACAAATAAATAAATAAATTATAAATAAGTTGTAGACAGAAAAGAAATTCTAAAATAAAGAAACCACAAAGGAATGTATCTTTATAGCTAGTATTAGGTGTCTACAATAATACCAGTAAAAGTCAGATCTTGGTAACAGGCAATTTTAAAATAATTTCCCAAGTAAGGCCCAGTGTAGTTGATTTCATGTATATACTATGCAATAGAATATTTACTATAGGTGGTAATAAGATTGATGGTGTTGATTCCTTTATTAATGGTATGTAGCATTTGTATAACATGGCATAGTTAGGCTAAGTAGGGAGTAAAGAGGGACAAATATACTGTGACAAAAAATGATTTGACTCTGGGTGACAGGTACACAACATAATCAATAGTTCAAATGCTAAAAAAAACATTTACCTGAAATCAGTGTACTCTTATTGTTCAATGTCACCCTGTTAAATTTAGTTTGCTAAATAAAGTTAAAAAATAAATTTTTTTAAACAATCATAGAGAAATGTGTTTTAGTTTTTATTGAGCAAGTAATATATTGTAGCTCAGAGATAATTAGTTTTGTGCCTCATTTATAAAGAACACTTTTTGTCTTCATAGGTTTCTATTTACTATTTAGGTTTTTATTATTATTATTATTATTATTATTATTATTATTATTATTTACAGAGACAGAGAGAGAGTCAGGCAGAGGGATAGATAGAGACAGACAGACAGGAATGAAGAGAGATGAGAAGCATCAATAATCAGTTTTTGTTGTGACACCTTAGTTGTTCATTGATTGCTTTCTCATATGTGCCTTGACCATGGGGCTGCAGCAGACTGAGTAACCCATTGCTCGAACCAGCTACCTTGGGTCCAAGCTGGTGAACTTTGCTCAAACCAGATGAGCCTGCACTCAAGCTGGCGACATCGGGGTCTCAAAATTGGATCCTCTGTATCCTAGTCTGATGCTCTATCCACTATACCACTGCCTGGTCAGGCTAGGTTTATTATTTATTGTATGCTTAACACTTGATTGTAGAAGACTACTGTAATTTTTTTTATTAGTTTTACTAAGGTGACATCAGTAAATCAGGGTACATATGTTCAAAGAAAACATGTCCACGTTATCTTGTCGATCAATTATGTTGCATACCCATTACCCAAAGTCAGTTTGTCCTCCATCACCGTCTATCTAGTTTTCTTTGTGCCCCTCCCCCTCCCCACTCCCTTCTCCCTCCACGCCCCATAACCGCCACACTCTTGTCAATGTCTCTTAGTCTCATTTTTATGTCCCACCGACATATGGTATAATGCAGTTCTTAGTTTTTTCTGATTTACTTATTTCACTCCGTATAATGTTATCAAGATCCCACCATTTTGTTGTAAATGATCCGATGTCATCATTTCTTATGGCTGAGTAGTATTTCATAGTGTATATGTGCCACATCTTCTTTATCCAGTCTTCCATTGAAGGGCTTTTTGGTTGTTTCCATGTCTTGGCCACTGTGAACAATGCTGCAATGAACATGGATGGGGCTGCATGTGTCTTTACGTATCAGTGTTTCTGAGTCTTTTGGGTATATACCCAGTAGAGAGATTGCTGGGTCATAAGATAGTTCTATTTTCAGTTTTTTGAGGAACCACCATACTTTCTTCCATAATGGTTGTACTACTTTACATTCCCACCAACAGTGAATGAGGGTTCCTTTTTCTCCACAGCATCTCCAACATTTGCTATTACCTGTCTTGTTAATAATAGCTAATCGAACAGGTGTGAGGTGGTATCTCATTGCAGTTTTGATTTGCATTTCTCTAATAACTAATGAAGATGAACATCTTTACATATATCTGTTGGCCATTTGTATTTCTTCCTGGGAGAAGTGTCTGTTCATGTCCTCTTCCCATTTTTTTGGATTGTTTATTTGTTTGTTGTTGAGTTTTATGAGTTCTTTTTATATTTTGGATATTAGGCCTTTATCTGAGCTGTTGTTTGGAAATATCATTTCCCATTTAGTTGGTTGTCTTTTTATTTTGTTATCAGTTTCTCTTGCTGAGCAAAAACTTCTTAGTCTGATGTAGTCCCATTCATTAATTTTTGCCTTCACTTCTCTTGCCTTTGGAGTCAAATTCATAAAATGCTCTTTTAAAACCAAGGTCCATGAGTTTAGAACCTATGTCTTCTTCTATGTACTTTATTGTTTCAGTTCTTATATTTAGGTCTTTGATCCATTTTGAATTAATTTTAGTACAAGGGGACAAACTGTAGCCATGTTTCATTCTTTTACATGTAGCTTTCCAGTTTTCCCAGCACCATTTGTTGAAGAGGCTTTCTTTTCTCCATTGTGTGTTGTTGGCCCCTTTATCAAAAATTATTTCACCATATATAAGTGGTTTTATTTCTGGACTTTCTATTCTGTTCCATTGGTCTGAGTGTCTATTTTTCTGCCAATACCATGCTGTTTTGATTGTCTTCGCTCTATAATATAGTTTGAAGTCAGGTATGGTAATGCCCCCAGCTTCATTCTTTTTCTTTAAGATTGCTTTGGCTATTTGGGGTTTTTTATACTTCCATATAAATCTGATGATTTTTTGTTCCATGTCTTTAAAAAATGTAATTGGAATTTTGATGGGAATTGCATTAAATTTGTATAATATTTTGGGTAATATGGCCATCTTGATTATATTTATTCTTCCTATCCAAGAACATGGAATATTCCTTCATCTCATTGTATCTTTTTTGATTTCCCTTAACAATGTTTTGTAATTTTCATTATATAGGGCCTTTACATTCTCTGTTATGTTTATTCCTAGGTATTTTATTTTATTTTTTGCAATCGTGAAGGGGATTATTTTTTTGAGTTCGTTCTCAAATGTTTCATTGTTGGCATATAGAAAGGCTATGGACTTCTGTATGTTAATTTTGTATACTGTGACTTTACTGTATTGGCTTACTATTTCTAGTGGTCTTTTTATAGATTCTTTGCAGTTTTCGATATATAGGATCATGTCATCTGCAAAAAGTGTTACCTTAATTTCTTCTTTTATGATATGAATGCCTTTTATTTCTTTGTCTTCTCTGATTGCTCTGGCTAGAACCTCTAGCACCACATTAAATAAGTGTGGAGAGAGTGGACAACCTTGTCTTGTTCCTGATTTAAGGGGGAAAACTTTCAGTTTTGTGCCATTTAATATGATGTTAGCTGATGGTTTATCACATATGGCCTTTATCATGTTGGGATATTTTCCTTCTATACCCATTTTGTTGAGAGTCTTAAACATAAAATTGTGTTGTTTTTTATTGAATGCCTTTTCTGCATCTATTGATAAGATCATGTGGTTTTTGTTCTTTGTTTTGCTGATATGGTGTATTACGTTAACCATTTTACGTATGTTGAACCATCCTTGAGATTCTGGGATGAATCCCACTTGATCATGATGTATTATCTTTTTATATGTTGTTGTATTCAATTTGCTAGCATTTTGTTTAGTATTTTAGCATCTTGTATTCATTAGAGATATTGGTCTGTAGTTTTCCTTTTTTGTGCTGTCCTTGCCCGGTTTTGGTATGAGGGTTATATTGGCCTCATAAAATGTGTTTGGAAGTATTGCTTCTTCTTTAATTTTTTGGAAGACTTTGAGTAGAATAAACACCAAGTCTTCTTTGAATGTTTGATAGAATTCACTAGTATAACTGTCTGGGCCTGGATTTTAATTTTGGGGGAGGTTTTTAATAGTTTTTTCTATTTCTTTCCTACTAATTGGTCTGTTTAGGCTTTCTGCTTCTTTTTGACTCAGTCTAGGAAGGTTGTATTCCTCTAGGAATTTATCCATTTCTTCTAGATTGTTGAATTTAGTGGCATAAAGTTTTTTATAGTGTTCTAAAATAATTCTTTGTATATCTATGATATCTGTGGTGATTTCTCCTCTTTCATTTTGGATTTTGTTTATATGAGTCCTTTCTCTTTTTTCCTTGATGAGTCTTGCCAAGGGTTTGTCAATTTTATTGATCTTTTCAAAGAACCAGCTCCTTGTTTTATTGATTTTTTCTATAGTTTTTCTGTTCTCTATTTCATTTATTTCTACTCTGATTTTTATTATTTTTTTCTTTCTTTGGCTGGTTTTGGGTTGTCTTTGTTCTTCTTTTTCCAGTTCCTTAAGGTGTGAAGTTAAGTGGTTCACTTGGGCTCTCTCTTGTTTGTTCATATAGGCCTGAAGTGATATAAACTTCCCTCTATTACTGCTTTTGCTGAATCCCATAGATTGTGATATGTTGTATTGTCATTTTCATTTGTCTGTATATATTTTTTGATCTCTGCGCTTATTTCTTCTTTGACCCATTCATTTTTTAAAAGTATGTTGTTTAGTTTCCACATTTTTGGGTTTTTTTTCCTATTTTTTGCAGTTGAATTCTAGTTTCAAGGCTTTATGGTCAGAAAATATGCTTGGTACAACTTCGATTTTCCTGAATTTTCTGATGTTATTTTTGTGGCCCAACATATGGTCAATTCTTGAGAATGATCCGTGTACACTGGAGAAAAATGTATACTCTGTCACTTTGCGATGAAATGTCCTGTAGATGTCTATCATATCCAGGTGCTCTAGTGTTTTGTTTAAGGCCAATATATCTTTATTGATTCTGTATTTGGATGACCGATCTAGAGCCATCAGTGATGTATTGAGGTCTCCAAGTATGATTGTATTTTTGTCTGCTTTTGTTTTAAGGTCGATAAGTAGCTGTCTTATATATTTTGGTGCTCCTTGGTTTGGTGCATATATATTAAGAATTGTTATGTCTTCTTAATTCAGCGTCCCCTTAATCATTATGAAATGACTATTTTTGTTTCTGAGTACTTTTGCTGTCTTGTAGTCAGCATTATCAGATATGAGTATTGCTACGCCTGATTTTTTTTTTAATGTTATTTGCTTGGAATATTATTTTCCAGCGTTTCACTTTGAATTTGTTTTATCCTTGTTGCTTAGATGAGTTTCTTGTAGGCAGCATACAGTTGGATTTTCTTTTTTAATCCATTCTGCTACTTTGTGCCTTTTTATTGGTGAGTTTAATTTATTTACATTTAGTGTAATTATTGACACTTGTGGGTTCCTTATTGCCATTTTATACATTGCTTTCTGTCAGTTTTGTGTCTTGTTTGATTCTTCTCTTTTGTTTTTCTATCCTTTGTTTTTGTTTGGTTGTATTCCATACTTCTTTCTTCTGTTGCTATCTTTTTTAAATCATGTGCTTTTGTGGTGGTTTTTTCAAGGGTGGTTACCATTATGTAATGAAAAGGATTCCTACTCTGTTCATTGTAATGCACTATCTTGTGAGTACTTCTGTACTCCATCGTTCTTTGCTACTGTTAATTTCAGTCCTCTCCCCTTTTTTATTGTTTGTTTTTGTTGTCACAGTTTAAATTTGGTTTTATTGTGTTCTTGGTGGAGATTTTACTTGTGGTTTTATTTTGCTTTGTTCTTTGTATCTGGTTGGAAACCCCTCTTCAGTAATTCTTGGAGTGTGGGTTTTCTGATTTTAAATTCCCTCATCTTTTCTGTATATGTGAATGTTTTTATTTCTCCTTCGTATTTGAAGGATAGCTTTGATGGCTATAATATTTTTGGCCGAAAGTTTCTCTCTTTCAGGACTTTAAATATTGGGGTCCACTCTCTTCTAGCTTATAGAGTTTCTGTTGAGAAATCTGATGATAATCTAATGGGCCTTCCTTTATATGTTGTATTCTTCTTTTCCCTGGCTGCCTTGAGAATTTTTTCTTTGTCATTGGTTTGTGCCAATTTCATTATGATGTGCCTTGGAGTAGGTTTGTTGGGGTTAAGAAAACTCGGAGTTCTGTTTGCTTCTTGAACTTGATGCTTTAGTTCTTTCCACAGGCTTGGGAAGTTCTCATCTATTATTTGTTTGACTATGTTCTCCATTCCATTTTCTCTCTCTTCTCCCTCTGATATACCTATTATTCTTATGTTATTCTTTTTGATGGAGTCAGACAATTCCTGTAGGGCTTTCTCATTTTTTTTTAAATTTTTGAGTCTCTTTCTTCTTCTCTCTGTTGTGCCTCAAGTTCCTTGGCTTCTATTTCACTAATCCTCTCTTCTATCTGGCCTGTTCTATTAGCTAAGCTTCTTACTTCATTTTTCAGCTCATGAATTGATTTTTTCATCTCTGTTTGATTTGTTTTTATAGTTTCAATTTCCTTGGTAATATATTCTTTGTGTTCGTTGAGTTGTTTTCTGAGCTCCCTAAATTGCCTTTCTGTGTTTTTTTTTTGTATATCTTTAAGTATTTCTAGGATTTCTATTTTAAATTCTCTGTCATTTAGCTCCAAGGTTTCAAATATATTAAATTTTTTCTCCATAGATTTTTTCCTCATCTATCTGTGCTACCTCTCTGTCTTTTGTATCCATGATATTCGATTTCCTTTCCCTTAATGGCATCTGAGGGTGGTTTTGTTGATAGTACTAATGAGAATGAATAAAGAATAAAAAGTTAAAAAATAAAAAAATTATTATTTTTCTTTTTTTTTTTACTCCTCTCCTCTCCCCTCCTTCTTGAGAAAATCTTGTGGTGAACTGTGAATTATATTGTGCTAAATTTAACAAAAACTACCTATAATGGAAGGCCTGCATTGGGGAGAAGTGATAAAGGGCAAAAAAATTGGGTATGGACCCATAACGTGCAAAAAAGGAAAAAATTTGGGTCAAGAATAAAATGATTTGCTTTTAGGTGATGGTTAACTAAGAATTATAATGCAAGGAATAGGAGGGAAACAGAAAAAAATGGAAAAAAAATTAAAAATTACTATTGTATTTAGTGGAGCAAAAACTAGATAAAATGGAGAGCTAGGGTTGGGAGCACTGCTAGTGAGTTAAAAAAGCAAAGTAGAAAACCCCCAAAGTGCTACAAAAAAAATTTGAGTCCCAAATAAAATAATTTCTTTATGATTGAGGTTTGAATGAGAGGAAAAGTAAAGGAGAAAGGAAGAAACTAATATAAAGGGAGAAAAAAAGAAAGAGGAAAACACACACACAAAAAAGAAAAAAAGAACAACAGGAGAGAGAGAGAGAGAGAGAGAGAGAGAGAGTTAAGGGTTTTGGAGCGCAACCCTTATAGAAAGAAAGGAGGAGGAAAGGTAAGATATGAGAGATGTAACACTTATGGGTAGTGTAGTTCAAGGAGAGGAGAGAGTAAGAGCAGCAGAGAATTAAACGACCAATTTGGAAAAGGAAGAAAATAATCAAGACAAGAAGATAAGAGAAACAAAAGAACAAATATAATAAAATGGGATATGTTATAAAGTCTGTGGATTATTCTTGATTTTGAGAGGTTATCTTCTTGATCTTTCATTCTCTCCCTGTTCCTGGTCAGTGACTCTGTACCCCGGGTTCTGCCCCTGTGGCACGTTGAGGTAGATGTTTGCAGTTGATAAGTATCTATGGTGATGTCATATATTGGGCTTCAGTCTCGTTGGCAGTTGAGGCTCATTAGCATTTGCAGGCTCCGCCAATGAGAGAGTCTGTTTTCCCGGAGCCTCTCTTCTTCCTTCTTGAATTAGCAGCCTGATGATCCAGCTATGGGGTTGCTGCTGCTTCTGCCTGGAGAGTAAGAGGCTCAAAGAGCTGGCAAATCCCCACTCTATTCCCACTCAGTGCAGGGCTCTGGGTAAGGCTCAATCAGTAAGATCCACTAGCATAATCAGGCAGGGCTGGGAGCCAATTGTTTTCAAGGTGCCTTTCTATGCACCTCTAGGCATGTCCCGAATGCCTCAGCACTCTGTGGGACCCCTTTCCCCAGGCTTTTGGCACTTTGTAACCTGTTTTGGCTGGGTAGAAGATGCCCTAGTCACTGTTTGAAAAGCAGGAGGACTTACAAACTGCTGAATTTCTCTTTTTAACATATAGCACTGAGTATGGAAGCTCTGCCAATCAGAGGTTGCCCCCACCCCTATGTGCATAGCATAACAAGAGGTACTAAAAAAAGATCTCCTCTCTTGTCTTAGATCATTGACCTGAGAGAGATCTGGTCAGTTAGGGTCGCATAGGTCAGTTGGGAGGCAAGCAGACTGTGGGTTAAGCTAATCATTCACAGGTTTGTTAGCTTGTATGGCTAGGTGAGGCGCCCCACCCGCCTGGAGAAGTTCAAGTGTAGGGAATCTTGCTTTTGCGTGCTGCTCTTCAGGGTGCAGGGTCAGTGACACTGAAACTGTGGTCACAGCCCACGCAAAGGCCTCTGACTCTTCCCCTCTGTCCGGGAATATGGGCGCCCACTCCTGGGGGAATCTCTCGCCCACTGTCCTCACTCACCGACCAGGATATCGGGCCGGCTGCCTCTCTCCCTGAGTGATGTGCCCTGCCCGCTGGGAGAAGTTCCAGCGTTGGGAATTTCACTCCCACTCACTCCTCGCGTGCCGCCTTTTTAGGGTGCAGGGACGACCCCGAGACTCCGGGTTCGGCCCACACAAAGACCTCTGACTCTGCCCCTCTGTCCGGTAACACGGGCATCCACTCCCTGGACTCTAGGAGGAATCTCTCGCACACTCTCTGCATGCACCGACCAGGAGATTGGGGCGGATGGCTGTCCTACTTGTTTTTCTTTGTCTGGGTTTGGCACGAGTGTTAGCTTGTGTTGACTGGGTTGCCACAAGCACAGTTTTTCCTCGGCTTGGATGTCCATGCCACAGCCTTGTTCGGACGTTTGTGCCACAGCCTGGTACTATTCATACCCTATGCCCAACTCAGTTTCTATACTCTCAGTTCCCAGTGAAACCAGCCCTTATTTAGGTTACTGAGGAAGGCAGAGTGTTTCTTCCTATGTCTTATTTCCTTCGGGGTTGATTATATATTTAGTCAATTTTTCACTCGATCATACCTTTGCGTTTAGTGTGGAACTGCTGGAAGCTCTAAGGATAGATTTTTCTGTTTCTGGTTGAAGATCTTGTTGAATTTTTGGGAAGATTTATCGGTATCACTCCTTACGGTGCCATTTCTCTGACGTCACTCTGACTACTGTAATTTGATTAGATAAGAGTTTCCTCAGCACTTAATTTTCTTCTCCCTTTCACATGAAAGGTTCTTAATTACTTTGAACAACTAACCTGCATTATGTGATAGTAGTTTTTCTTCATAAGCCCCATAATTAATTTTTTCTACCAACTCTCTTAACATTAAAAATATCCTTTTGACTGAACTTGTTTACTTATAGAAAACCCATGAACGTTTCTTATATCAATTGGCAGAAGGTATTCCTTGGAGATATGATTTGGTACACTCGCAACTGAGTTTTCAAAATCTCAATTACCACTAAAATAATGACAAAGTGCTATATAATAAGGCAATTACTTTTGTCAATGGATAAAAAAAATCTGGGTTAGTTCCAACTTTCACTTGTCAAGTTAAAGTGCATAACTTTAATTTTTATCAGTTAATACTCAACACATTTAGGAATTTGTTTCCTTTACATTTCAAAAATGATGGAACTTTTTGGTTTTTAATCATGATCTCTTGAATCCTATATGATACACAATATGGCAACATTAACAGTAGATTCTGATTGTCATATTTTGTCAATGTGTAGGAACTGAATTTCCTGTTAGTGAATTTTAGTCCTGCACTTTGGAATAAATCTTTGACTTCTGGGGGATGTTGATTACCTCATATATAACCTGTGGATATTTATTTTTTATAACTAGACAGATTTTTTTTTCTTAATGGACAGAAAACTAATTTCTGTGATGCAATACCATTTTGTCTCAGTGATAAAGAACCTTTTATAAACATTACTGTACATTTGAATTTCAACACAAATCAATAAAGGTCTTTACATGGACTGTCAGCCTCAACATACATGGCAATTAAAAAGTATCACAAACCAAAACATTAAAACAAATATCGCAGTTGTTTCTTATAAAAACAATTAAATATTTATTTTAAAACTTATGTCTTTCAGTAATAATTATAAGAAATATATCTTGTCAGCTTATAAGTGTCTCTGTTATCTTAGTAAATATTAGGGTGGTAAATAATGTTTGGGCAAATGACTAAGCTCAATCTATATTCAGGGATTCATCATACCTCTGTTTAGGAATCCATGTTTTGTTTACTTTAACATGGAAGAATTAAATTCTTTCTAAATGCAAAATTCCAGGAACTAAACTAATGGATGTCTATTCTTTGCTTTTTCTCAAAACAGTCATTTTGAGCATTAGGTTTTTTTAAGCTGTGGAATTGAGACTGTCTACTGGAAGTAATTGAGGATTACTTTAACTGTAGATGATGTTTAAATTTCTTTAAAAGAAATAAGTTAGACTTATACAGTGGTACCTTGAGATACAAGTTTAATTCGTTCTGTAACCAAGCTCGTCAGTCAACTTATCAAACAAATTCCTCCCATTTAAAATAATTAAAATAGATTTAATCTGTTCCAGCCCTGTGAAACATCCCTAAACCATCCTAAATTATGAAAAAAAGACATATTTTTGATTAAGAAGCATGTATACTTTACCAATGCATAACAAAATATATGAAATAAAAGAAAAAAGTGTTATTTAGTACTGTATTCTTTTTTTTCATTTTTTTATTAGAGAGAGAGGGGAGAGGGGGGGGGAGAACAGGGGGAGGAGCAGGAAGCATCAACTCCCATATGTGCCTTGACCAGGCAAGCCCAGGGTTTTGAACCAGAGACCTCGGCGTTCCAGGTCAATGCTTTATCCACTGTGCCACCACAGGTCAGGCTAGTACTGTATTCTTACCTTGGAGACAGACGAGTGTGGCTAACAGAGGTGGATGGCAGAGGAGGAAGGAGGAAGAAGGGTTGTAGGCACTCTAGACATGCAAACTGAAACTGCACTTTCTTAACACTAAATGTAAACTAAAACTGCATTTTCTTTATTTTAAACAAAACTAAAATTGCACTTTCTTTACTTAAAGTAAAACCACAAAAATTTAATTGTAAAAAAAATGCACTTTCCTAACTTTAAACAACCTAAGCTTAACATTACGTATTTTTTTATTTAACCATCACCTGTTTTTGCCTTTTTGGCTACACTTTCGGCACTTTCACTTGCAGGACTTTTGAATAAAAATCTATCCAAAGAGGTTTGCTTTTGCCTGCCTTTTAAAATGTTACAGAAATGTGACAAACAAGTGTCATTAAAAAGTGCTGAAGCAAGACCAGTTGAGACCTTTTCTGGGTGTTTCTTTTCAATGAAACTTGAAAGCTTCTCCCACATTGACAGCATGTCTTTAATTTCACTTGTAGAAATCACTTCCTCCGACTCTACCTCCTCCTTTCTACTAATCTCTTGCAGAAGTTCCATATGTTGCATCATCTGTATCTTCTTCAACTCCTCAGTTGAGAGTTCCTCCTCATGTTCCTCAACAAGCTCATTTACATTACCCTCATCTACCTCCAGACCCATCGATTTTCCAAGGGACACAATCTCCTCCAACACTTTTACCTTGGTCTCGGTCTCTGGTTCAAATCTTTCAAAGTTCCTGTCTGCAACAACATCAGGACATAACTTTTTCCATGCCGAATTCAAAGTTCTTCTTGTAACCTCTTGCCATGCCAAATCAATAATGCATAAACATATCACAATGTTGTAGTGATCTTTCCAAAACTGTCAAACAGTTGGATTTGTATTCTCAGTCACCTCAAAGCAGTGGCGGAATAAGTGCTTTGTATAAAGCTTTTTAAAGTTGGAAATGACCTACTGATCTATAGGTTGCAAGATTGAAGTTGTGTTGGGAGGTAAGTAGAGGACTTTCATGAATTTTAACTCATTGAGAATGTCATCTTCAAGACCAGGTGGGTGGGCTGGAGCATTATCAAAGATTAGTAATGCTTTTATCGAGAGTTTATTTTCTTGAAGATATTTCTTCACTGCAGGACCAAAGAAGAGATTTACTCATTCAATAAAAAACTGCCATGTAACCCATGCCCCAGCATTGGTGCACCACATAACTTGCAGTTTTTCTTTAAGAATCTTGTGTATCTTAAAGGCTCGAGAATTTTCGGAATGATACACTAGCAGTGACTTGACTTTACAGTCACCACTAGCATTTGCACACAGTTCAAGGGTCAGATGGTCCTTCATGGGTTTATGGCCTGACAGCTTCTTCTCCTCTGCGGTGATGAAAGTCCTCCAGGGCATTTTTTTCCAAAACAATCTTGTTTCATCACAATTGAACACTGTTGGGGGATGTAGCTTTCCTTTGCGATAAGCGCAGCAAAACGTGTGATGTACTCCTCATCTGCCTTAACATCAGCACTTGCAGCTTCACCATGCCTCAGCACTGAATGGATGCCAGATCTCTTAATGAAATTTTAAACCAGCTGTGACTTGCCTTAAACGTATCTTCTGCTGCCTCTTTTGAGGTTGATAGTTCTTTCTTCTTTAAGTCGCTGTAAATAATATGTGCCTTTTTGCATATTATAGTCTCCATCACTGTATCTCCTACCAGCTCTTTCTCTTTCACCCACACCAGCAGAAGCTTCTCCATTTCTTCATGGATATTTGTCCTTAATTGGGACAGAATTGTATTTCCTTTCACCAGATTTGCACTTTTGATGGCATCCTTTTGTTTAAGGATGGTACAAATTGTAGATGTATTGCGGTCATATAGCCTTGCCAGTTCAATCACTTGTACACCATGCTCATGTTTTTCTATTATTTCTTGCTTTACTTCTATAGACATTATTCTCTTCTTCTTCTCACCACTGTCCTTTACACTCACTTTCTTCAGCCCCATGATAGTACGCAAAAAAAGTTAGTAAAAAATGCAAAAATGATGCAAGAATGATTACAGTGCATGAGATTCGACTTGATTCTAAGGGTAACACGTGAGAAAGAACAAGATGCTGGTGTTGTGCTGCCAATACTGGACTGGTGCACCAATGCACCAACTTGTGGCAGCTTCCCGAATCACAACTCATATCTTGGAATTTCGCTCAGATCTTGAACAAAAATATGAACTGAGTCACAGCTTGTATCTTAAAAAAAACATATGTTGGTCTGTTTGTATCTCATGGTACCACTGTATTCCTCTGGGCCCTCCCTCCAAGAGAATTTACCAGCTGGTTCCTCAGCTTAGAAAGTCTTTCTCCTTTTGACCTTGTTGCATTCTACTCATTCTTCAGATGAGTGTCTTCCTTAAGTTCCTATTTTGATTCTCATAACACCATGTATCTCTCATTTTTAATGCCTACTAATTGGTGCAGTTTACCTTTATTTGTAAGTTATTTTATTAATATTTCTCTACCTTCACTAGACTGAAGACACCATGATGGAATGGACTATATCTGCTTTTTTTCCTAACTATTTTACCCTAATCACTAATGTACTGAGCCCAGAATTATAAACATATAAGTACATAGACTTGGTAGATGTATTGATTAATTAGAGGAAACAATCTAACCTTGTCCATTCTTTGGCCATAACTGTTCACATCCTTTTTGTATACTAGTATAATAACTTTTTTTTTCTAAAATATACTCACTTTCACCTAACTTATTCCATCAGAATCAAATTACCCAGGATTCCATAACCTAAATCAGAACCAGATCTGAATTAAGTGTCTTGGATGCAGCTACTCAAATACAGATTCTATTGATCCAGACATCAGTCTCATTATCTGCATCTTGCTCCTTCAACACACTCACAGCTAAAAAGACAACCATGATAGACATTCTTTTCAAAATGAATGGAATAGTTGTTAACATCAATAATTTGTCCATAGCAATTTTGAAATCTAGCTGGGCACATGTTGTCAGGTCTCATACTGCAGGGGCAGGGTATGAGTTTATTATTTTCCTTAGAATAGTTCTAAGGAACTCTACATGATTGTTTTCTTCTGCTCTTAGTTTCTCCCCCTCTAAGCTCTGGGTTATACCCTTTGAATGTCTTTTCTGTTTGGTAAGAAATTGCCAATTCTGCAATCAAATAGTTGTCTCACCTTGCTTCCTATCCCCATAAAGTTCAAGGCCCAGACCATTTTGATTTTGAAGTGTTTTTTTTTTCAATGCTTTGACCATGCTGATAAAAGTCTCTTAAAAAGCTGTGTACCAGATTAAATATGTCTTCTCTGTTAGACTCATATAAATAAGCCACACTAACCATTCTTTTTGATATATCATGTTCTACTTTGGAGGACAAGTCAGAATGTGAGGATAATTTTCTTAAGATTCTTAGAGAGATTTGTACTGTGAAGATATCTACTAGGTATTGCTGTATATCGTTTTCAGGTCTTAACAAGTAGTCTTACAGTCACACCCTTTGATTCTTTATTCTGAAGCTATCTTTTACTGAGAGAATCTTTTGCTGGCTGAAGATACAGAAGGTGAAATATAGTTTTATTATATACCTAAAACTATTGGCTCTCCATATTTTCAAACCGAATCAACTTTTTTGGGGGCTCCTATCTCTTTGGAAGTACTTTGCTATACACTGCTAGAAGCACCAACTGATAAGCTCTCCTTTCTGTTTGAAGTTCTCCTTAGCTGGATCTGCAAGTTTTTAATGTATATTTTCTACCATATTACCAGAAGTGATGATTTTTGCAAGTTGCTCAACTTCCGTATAGTGTGAGGGACCAAATCCTCTATTGTCTTTTTTCACTGTGTTTTCCTCTACAAATTTTCCCAGCTTTCACGTGTAATCCCATTTCCTACAAAAACTAATGCCACAGGTTTTAGATTTTTGTTATAGTAGCATATTTTTATAGCAAGTTTTTAAATCAGTTATATATTGCTAACTTTGTATCTAATACCACTTTAATTGCTCATAATTTTGTGGGGCAACAGTTTGAATTAGACTTATAGGCAGTTCTTCTGTTAAATCTTTCTCAGAATCACTCATATGGTTGCATTCATTGTGCAGATCAACTGGAAATGGATGGTCTATGATGGCTTCACTCATGTGTCTGTCAGTTGCTACTACTTGTCTCTCTCTCCACATGTGCTATTTTATCCTCAAGATGACTAATTTAGACTTCTTCAAATTGCAGTATCAGAGTTCTAAGAGGGCAAGGGCAGAATATACATGACATCTAGAGCCCTACACTCAGATGATGTACAATGTCACTTTTGCCATAGTCTGTTGATTAAAGCGCACCTCAGGTTATCTGTGATTCAAGAATAGAGGTACAAACTATGTGTATTAATGAAAGGAGTGATAAAGTCAAAATGCAAAAGGATATGTGAACAGGTATGGGAAAGATTTTTACAACCATTTAAGGCTAAGTTGGGATAGCAGAGACACTGAAAATGCTATGGGATATGGGTTTTATGATAAGAATTATACTGTGCATAATGTATAAGAGCTAAGGAAATGATTATCTGAAACAGAGATCTGAATGAGTACCCTAGGAAAATTCATTTTTGCAATAACCCTGAAACATGGGCTCAGCGACAAGTCAGGGCACATAGGAGAATCTGAGAGGCCAAGTACATACAACCTCTGAAGTGGAACTGTAAGGGAAGTTTACGGAAACACCTACGAGGAATGTGGCTTCTTGGGTCAAATATCTGGTGGGGAGCGGGGAATCATTGTTGGTCAACAGGGTCAGTACTTTGTATGAAGAGCTATCCTCAGTGCAGAGGAGAGTGGGGACAAACTATATCCCACTAAGCACCTTTGTGTCTCACCGTTGCTATAACTGGTCATGAAAAGTTTTTCAGAAAGTAATGACTGTTGTTCTGGGGCCTGCTCAGCTTCCTTATCCTCACCCTGCCCTGTGACCACTGCTATCGTCCACTAAAAATGGTTATTGGAGAACAAGGACCTGGGTGGCATCTCTTGGTAGATTGACTTTCATACCCCTCACTGGTTTTTGGTCATTGGGCCAGCAGATTCCAGGAGGGAGAACCTGCAGCAGGTAGGCACCTGTGTGTACAAGTTGAGTCACAAGGCAGAATCCCTGGGTGAGTCTGAAGTAAGTCAGAGAGTTTACTACATCCAATGAAGTGCACCATTAAACAGCAAAGTAAGAATTACAACAGATTGAGAGAGAAAGATGGCATGAGCAAAAGAAATGTTTTGTATTTTAATACTTTTAATGGCACTTTCCCTCTACTATTTGAACAAGGGATCTGTTATGTGCTGAATTGTGTCCTCCAAAGTTCATATGTTGAAGTCCTGTCCACTAGTTCCCGAGAGTATGACTGTATTTAGAGATAATATCTTTAAAAAGATGACTAAGTTAAAATGTGGTTGTTAGACTGAGCCTTAATCCAATAGGATTGGTGTCATTATAAAAGGAAGAAATTGGACACATAAGAGACAACAAGGATGCACGGACACAGAGGCTGTGTGCATGCTGATGCAGTGAAAAGGAGGACATCTGGAAGAAAATGCTATTGGCACCTTGATCTTGAGCTTGCAGTTTCTGGAATTATGAGAAAACAAATTTCTGTTATTTAAGTCACTCAGTCTGTGGCACATTGTAATGGCAATCCTAATGAACAAGTGCGGGCCCCACATTTTCATTTTGCACTTTTCACTGCTCCTTGAAAATTATGTTGCCAGCTTTGATTTAATAAGTTGGCTCTGCTTTTGGATGATTCTGACCTAGAACTATACAGAAAAGGAGATTCTAGAGAATGTAACTTCCATCTTATTCTAGATGCCAGCCCAGTACAGGAGAGCTTAAAGATTTCTTGAAGAGAAAATGCATGCTCTTTTGTGCAATGACAGCAGTGTTTGTGGAGTGCCAGCTGTATACGTAATATTCCCTCACACAGAGATGTACATGCAAACTGACATGTGTACCCTGGTTCTGTTGAAATGAATTGCTGCTCACTAGTGCTTGTTCATGGCGTAGAATTTGGCAGACTACCTAAACAATGTCGTAAGTGCTTTTAATTAAGATTGAGTTTTCACATTTCCAGTTTTAGTCTTAACTAAACAAATGGAAGGAAATTTTTGTTCTCCAAAACTATGATTATTCTAAATATAGGATTTAATGTAGATGCTCCTTATCAAGAGATCATGAAATCAGCATGTAAATGAAGCATCCATGAGATCCCAGCTTCAAATACACAATCCTTCTTTTATTTTATTGTCAATCATTGCTTCAGTGCACTTACAACAAGATTGTATGTTCTGTAGCTGTGCTTTAGCCAAACAGTTTTTAAATTTCTGTTGTTGCTGGAAGCACTGTATTGGAAATCAGACAATTTTAGTACTTTATTTATTTTTAATTTATGCATCTCTCTTATATACAGATAGTGTCACTGCAGTATGCTCTCCTATTTCTGGATGCAAATGCCTGTGTTTGGAGGATGCTTCTTGGCAATGTGGTGTCCTAGAATTGGCCATGCCAGCCTTAGTGCCTGGTGGCATTTGTCTTTCTGTTCATCATTAAATGGGAGAAGACAGAAGAGTAGTACTCTAACTTCTTGAATGAAATGGTTTCTGAATATTTAAAAAAAATAGATAATTCAAACAGACCGCAGGCCTCAATTTTTCTTGGGAATAACATTGCTTTGATATTTATTTAAGCGATACTTTTTCAGTCTTCCAGTAAATGGTATAAGCCTTGTTCTAAATTATGCAGTTAACTGCATGATTCCATACATAGGTGGGACATGAAAATGAGACTGAGAGTCATGGACAGGAGTGTGGTGGTTATGAGGAGGGGAGGGAGGGAGGAAGAGGGGAAGAGGGAGGGGGAGGGGCACAGGGAAAACCAGATAGAGGGTGACGGAGGACAATCTGACTTTGGGTGATGGGTATGCAACATAATTGAATGACAAGATAACCTGGAGATGTTTTCTTTGAACATATGTACCCTGATTTATTGATGTCACCTCATTAAAATTAATAAAAATTTATAATTTAAAAGAGGAACCTTTCAAGACAAAAAATAAATAAATTATGCAATTAATAGGAAAAAAAAGCATTTTACTTCTTAAAATATTTAAAGATCCTCAAAATATTTTTAAAATCTGTTATTTAAAGCTCTCTGGTTTTAAAACCTAATTTTCACAGATTCTCCCTAGTATACAGTACCAACCCCCAAAAATAGTTTTATGACATTTAAAAACAATACATTAAGTATTGAACAGAATGGAAATATTATCCCAGAATATCCTAATTCTCCAAATAACTCCATAAGATTTATTTTTTATATTATAAGATTTTTTCCTATAAAAATTGTTTTTTTCCTATATAAAAATTGGTTCCTATAATCTTAATAAATGCATTGATAATTCTTTTTCATTATTAATATTCATAGCAGTTATAATAAAACATTTTGGTTTGTGCTAAATTTTCCTGATTTTCTCTATTTAATAATTTAAATAGCACACTTATTTTTGTACATGGCATCGGAAGAGAAGTTTAAGACAATTTGACTTTGAGTGATGGGTATGCAACATAATTAAATGTCAAAATAACCTGGAGATGTTTTCTCTGAACATATATACCCTGATTTATTAATGTCACCCATTAAAATTAATTTAAAAAAAGAATGTTTTATACTTATATCAGATTATTATTATTTTTTTAGTGAGAGAGGGGTGAGGATAGACAGGAATAGACAGACAGGAAGGGAGAGAGATGAGAAGCATCAACTCATAGTTGCGGCACTTTAGTTGTTCATTGATGCTATCTCATATGGGCCTTGACCAGGGGGCTCCAGCTAAGCCAGTGACCCCTTGCTCAAGCCAGTGACCTTGGGCTCAAGCTAGCAACCCTGGGCTCCAAGCTAGCAACCTTTGGGCTTAGGCCAGTAACCCTGGGGTCATGTCTATGATCCTATGCTCAAGCCAGCAACCCCGTGCCCAAGCTGGTGAGTCTGTGCACAAGCTGAATGAGCCAGCGCTTATGCCTGAAACCTCGGAGTTTCAAACCTGAGTCCTTAGCATACCAGAATGGCAGTCTATCCACTGCGCCACTGTCTGATTACTAATATAGTCATTGCTTCATATACATGGCGGATCAGTTCTAAGAGTCCCCTTGGACACCGAAATTAATGGATGCTCAAATCCCTTACATAAAATGGTGTAGTATTTGTATGTAACCTACACACATGCTCCTCCTGCATACTTTATTGTCTCTGGATTACTTATAATATCTAATGCAAAATACAATGTAAATACTGTGTATAAATAGTTGTTATATTGTATTGTTTAGGAAATAATAGCAAGAAAAAAAGTCTGTGCATTTTCAATACAGGCACAACCACTGTAGGCCTAACTAGGTAACTTTTTTCCCCCTAAATATTACCAACCAACACATGGTTGGTTGAATTCAAATGCAGACAGATTTAAATTCAGATATAGAACACATGGCTATGGAGGGCCATCTCATTGCAGGCCCACTTTATATTTTCCCCTTTTATTCATGAATTGAGTTATTATTTTATGAAAAGTTTTCCATATTAGAAATTCATTGAAAAATAGTGCTAAAGGGGCGGTCAAAGGCTCTCAGTGGGGTGCACAACCTTCATCTCACTTTTCCCAAAGACAACTCACAGATCCTTTAAGCAGGTGCTTCTCCAGTTTCAGAATGTGGCCTTGTAACTATGCTAACTTCTTTGTAGTTTTCATGCATAGTGGGAGCTCAACCCATGTTTATTAAGTGGGTAAGTAGCGTTCAATTATTGTACTGTTATGACTAATGACTTTTCAATATTACTATTTGTCTCTTAGATTTTTCTTCACTACAAATTATTACTGGTTTGCATTATTCCATTTGTGAAAGAGCATAAAGTTGCTGTTCAGAAGGTTAAGTGATCGGCCAAGTACCGAAGGGCTGGTAATTGGTTAGTTGTTTTGAAACCAAGTCCTGACTGAAGCTGAAATCCACGATCTTTCCATTATGGAAACAGAAAAAGTTGAAAAGTTCCTGAAAAGTCAACCCAGTCTTTGGTTCATTTTTCATACTATTTTTAAATCTAGTACCGATTAGTGTGGTCACATCAACTGACACCTATGCCACTGGTGGTGTGTCACATATTTACACTGAACCACAATTATAAGTCACTATTTCTGATGGACAAAAATTGTGATGTGAAGCAATTCTTGTTTTTATTTATGTCCTGAGCCATGATTTTATGAAGACACCAATGTCTGGGTTTAGCATTTAGTATAACTGACTGACTTTTACATGTGTATATTAAATTAAGCTTTCAAAGAAAGTCTTAACTTTAAAGGAGAATACATTTTTTTTCAAGATTGTAAATTTGGAAGCTCTATTTAACTCTCCTGAGTATATAACTTCTGAGAGAAAAACCGTAATAATTTGAAACAATATAAATAAAGCATTATGGTTTTTTTAAAGCAGAAAAAAATAACTTTTTCTCCTTAATTTTTTTTTAATAATTTTATTTTTTTAATGGGTGACATCAATAAATCAGGATACATATATTCAAAGATAACAAGTCCAGGTTATCTTGTCATTCAATTATGTTGCATACCCACCACCCAAAGTCAGATTGTCCTCTGTCACCTTCTATCTTGTTTTCTTTGTACCCCTCCCCACCCCCTTTCCCTCTCCCTTTCCCCACTCCCCCCCGTAACCACCACACTCTTATCAATGTCTCTTAGTTTCACTTTTATGTCCCACCTACATATGGAATAATGCAGTTCCTGGTTTTTTCTGATTTACTTATTTCGCTTCGTATCATGTTATCAAGATCCCACCATTTTGCTGTAAATGATCCGATGTCATCATTTCTTATGGCTGAGTAGTATTCCATAGTGTATATGTGCCACATCTTCTTTATCCAGTCATCTATTGATGGGCTTTTTGGTTGTTTCCATGTCCTGGCCACTGTGAACAATGCTGCAATAAACATGGGGCTGCATGTGTCTTTCTGTATCAATGGTTCTGAGTTTTGGGGATATATACCCAGTAGAGGAATTGCTGGGTCATAAGGTAGTTCTATTTTCAGTTTTTTGAGGAACCACCATACTTTCTTCCATAATGGTTGTACTACTTTACATTCCCACCAACAGTGTATGAGGGTTCCTTTTTCTCCACAGCCTCTCCAACATTTGCTATTACCTGTCTTGCTAATAATAGCTAATCGAACAGGTGTGAGGTGGTATCTCATTGTCGTTTTGATTTGCATTTCTCTAATAGCTAAAGAAGATGAGCATCTTTTCATATATCTGTTGGCCATTTGTATTTCTTCCTGGGAGAAGTGTCTATTCATATCCTCTTCCCATTTTTTTATTGGATTGTTTGTTTGTTTGTTGTTGAGTTTTATGAGTTCTTTGTATATTTTGGATATTAGGCCCTTATCTGAGCTGTTGTTTGAAAATATCATTTCCCATTTAGTTGGCTTTCTGTTTATTTTGTTATCAGTTTCTCTTGCTGAGCAAAAACTTCTCAGTCTGATGTAGTCCCATTCATTAATTTTTGCCTTCACTTCTCTTGCCTGTGGACTCAAATTCATAAAATGCTCTTTAAAACCCAGGTCCATGAGTTGAGTACCTATGTCTTCTTCTATGTACTTAATTGTTTCAGGTCTTATGTTTAGATCTTTGATCCATTTTGAGTTAATTTTTGTACAGGGGGAGAGACTATAGTCCAGTTTCATTCTTTTGCATGTGGCTTTCCAGTTTTCCCAGCACCATTTATTGAAGAGGCTTTCTTTTCTCCATTGTGTGTTCTTGGCCCCTTTATCAAAAATTATTTGACTATATGTATGTGGTTTTATTTCTGTGTTTTCTATTCTGTTCCATTGGTCTGAGTGTCTATTTTTCTGCCAATACCATGCTGTTTTGATTGTCGTGGCCCTATAATAGAGTTTGAAGTCAGGTATTGTAATGCCCCCAGCTTCATTCTTTTTCTTTAGGATTGCTTTGGCTATTCTAAATCTGATGATTTTTTGCTCTATTTCTTTAAAAAACTTCATTGGAAGTTTGATGGGAATTGCATTAAATTTGTATATTGCTTTGGGTAATATAGCCATCTTGATTATATTTATTCTTCCTAGCCAAGAACAAGGTATATTCTTCCATCTCATTATATCTTTTTCGATTTCCCCTAACAATGGTTTATAGTTTTCATTATATAAGTCCTTTACATTCTTTGTTATGTTTATTCCTAAGTATTTTATTTTATTTGTTGCAATCGTGAAGGGGATTATTCTTTTGAGGTCATTCTCAATTGTTTCATTGTTGGCATATAGAAAGGCTATTGACTTCTGTATCTTAATTTTGTATCCTGCGACCTTACTGTATTGGCTTATTGTTTCTACTAGTCTTTTTGTGGATTCTTTGGGGTTTTCGATGTATAGGATCATATCATCTGCAAAAAGGGATACCTTTACTTCTTCTTTTCCGATATGGATGCCTTTTATTTCTTTGTCTTGTCTGATTGCTCTGGCTAGAACCTCTAGTACCACATTAAATAAGAGTGGAGAGAGTGGACAAACCTGTCTTGTTCCTGATTTAAGGGAGAAAGCCTTCAGTTTAATGCCATTTAATATGATGTTAGCTGATGGTTTAGCATATATGGCCTTTATCATGTTGAGATATTTTCCTTCTATACCCATTTTGTTGAGAGTCTTAAACATAAAATTGTGTTGTTTTCTCGAAAGCCTTTTCTGCATCTATTTATAAGATCATGTGGTTTTTGTTCTTTGTTTTGTTGATATGGTGTATTATGTTAACCGTTTTACGTATGTTGAACCATCCTTGAGATTCTGGGGTGAATCCCACTTGATCATGATGTATTATTTTTTTAATATGTTGTTGTATTCGATTTGCTAGTATTTTGTTTAGTATTTTAGCATCTGTATTCATTAGAGATATTGGTCTGTAATTTTCTTTTTTTGTGCCATCCTTGCCTGGTTTTGGTATGAGGGTTATGTTGGCCTCATAAAATGTGTTTGGAAGTATTGCTTCTTCTTCAATTTTTTGGAAGACTTTGAGTAGAATAGGAACCAAGTCTTCTTTGAATGTTTGATAAAATTCGCTGATATAGCCGTCAGGGCCTGGACTTTTATTTTTGGGGAGGTTTTTAATGGTTTTTTCTATTTCTTCTCTACTGATAGGTCTGTTTAGGCTTTCTGCTTCTTCTTGACTCAGTCTAGGAAGGTTGTATTGTTCTAGGAATTTATCCATTTCTTCTAGGTTGTTGAATTTAGTGGCATAAAGTTTTTCATAGTATTCTACAATAATTCTTTGTATATCTACGGTGTCCGTGGTGATTTCTCCTCTTTCATTTTGGATTTTGTTTATATGAGTTCTTTCTCTTTTTTCCTTGGTAAGTCTTGCCAAGGGTTTGTCAATTTTGTTGATCTTTTCAAAGAACCAGCTCCTTGTTCTATTAATTTTTTCTATAGTTTTTCTGTTCTCTAATTCATTTATTTCTGCTCTGATTTTTATTATCTCCATTCTTCGGCTGGTTTTGGGTTGTCTTTGTTCTTCTTTTTCTAGTTCCTTAAGGTGTGAATTTAAGTGGTTCACTTGGGATCTCTCTTGTTTGTTCATATATGCCTGAAGTGATATGAACTTCCCTCTTATCACTGCTTTTGCTGTATCCCATAGATTCTGATATGTCATATTGTCATTTTCATTAGTCTGTATATATCTTTGGATCTCTGCACTTATTTCTTCTTTGACCCATTCATTTTTTAAAAGTATGTTGTTTAGTTTCCACATTTTTGTGGGATTTTTTTCCTTTTTTTTGCAGTTGAATTCTAGTTTCAAGGCTTTATGATCAGAAAATATGCTAGGTACAACTTTGATTTTTCTGAATTTGCTGATGTTGTTTTTGTGGCCCAACATATGGTCAATTCTTGAGAATGATCCATGTACACTGGAAAAAAATGTATACTCAGTCACTTTGGGATGAAATGTTCTGTAGATGTCTATCATATCCAGGTGCTCTAGTGTTTTGTTTAAGGCCACTATGTCTTTGTTGATTCTCTGTTTGGATGACCGATCTAGAGCCATCAGCGGTGTATTGAGGTCTCCAAGTATGATTGTATTTTTGTCAGTTTTTGTTTTAAGATCAATAAGTAGCTGTCTTATATATTTTGGTGCTCCTTGGTTTGGTGCATATATATTAAGAAGTGTTATGTCTTCTTGATTCAGTGTCCCCTTAGCCATTATAAAATGGCCATTTTTGTCTCTGAGTACTTTTGCTGTTTTGTAGTCAGCATTATCCGATATGAGTATTGCTACACCTGCTTTTTTTTGGATGTTATTTGCATGGAGTATTGTTTTCCAGCCTTTCACTTTGAATTTGTTTTTATCCTTGTTACTTAGATGAGTTTCCTGTAGGCAGCATACAGTTGGATTTTCTTTTTTAATCCATTCTGCTACTCTGTGCCTTTTTATTGGTGAGTTTAACTCGTTTACATTTAGTGTAATTATTGATACTTGTGAGTTCCCTATTGCCATTTTATATCTTGCTTTCTGTTAGTTTTGTGTCTTGTTTGATCCTTCTCTTTCGTTTTTCTATCTTTTGTTTTTATTTGGTTGTATTCCATACATCTTTCCTCTGTTGCTATCTTTTTTATCTCATGTGCTTCTGTGGTGGTTTTTTCAATGGTGGTTACCTTTGAGTAATGAAAAGGGTCCCTACCCTGTTCATTGTAGCGAACTATTTTGTGAGTACTTTTGCACTCCATCGTCCTTTCCTACTGTTAATCTCCATCTTCTCCCCCTCTTTCTTTTTGTTGTTGTCACAGTTTAAATTTGGTTTTATTGTGTTCTTCTTGGAGCTTTTACTTGTGGCTCTGTTTTTTTTTTGTTCTTTGTATCTGATTGGAGAACCCCCTTTAGTAATTCCTGGAGTGGGGGTTTTCTGATGATAAATTCCCTCATCTTTTCTGTATCTGTGAATGTTTTTATTTCTCCTTCATATTTGAAAGATAGCTTTGATGGGTATAGTATTCGTGGCTGAAAGTTCCTCTCTTTCAGGACTTTAAATATTGGAGTCCACTCTCTTCTAGCTTGTAGAGTTTCTGCTGAGAATCTGATGATAATCTAGTGGGCCTTCCTTTATATGTTGTATTCTTCTTTTCCCTGGCTGCCTTGAGAATTTTTTCTTTGCTGTTGGTTTGTGTCAATTTCATTATGATATGCCTTGGAGTAGGTTTGTTGGGGTTAAGAAAACTCGAAGTTCTGTTTGCTTCTTGAACTTGAGGCTTTAGTTCTTTCCACAGGCTTGGGAAGTTCTCATCTATTATTTGTTTGAGTATGTTCTCCATTCCATTTTCTCTCTCTTCTCCCTCTGATATACCTATTATTCTTATGTTATTCTTTTTGATGGAGTCAGATAATTCTTGTAGGGCTACCTCATTTTTTTTTAATTTTTGAGTCTCTTTCTTCTTCTCTCTGTTGTGCCTCAAGTTGCTTGTCTTCTATTTCACTAATCCTCTCTTCTATCTGACCTGTTCTATTAGCTAAGCTTTTTACTTCGTTTTTCAGCTCGTGAATTGAGTTTTTCATCTCTGTTTGATTTGTTTTTATAGTTTCAGTTTCCTTGGACATATATTCTTTGTGTTCATTGAGTTGTTTTCTGAGCTCCCTAAATTGCCTTTCTGTGTTTTCTTGTATATCTTGGAGGATTTTTAGGATTTCTATCTTGAATTCTCTGTCATTTAGCTCCAAGGTTTCCAATATATTAAATTTTTTCTCCATAGATTTTTCCTCATCTAGCTCTGTTACCTCTCTTTCTTTTGTATCCATCATATTCGATTTTCTCTTCCTTAATGGCATCTGAGGGTGGTTTTGTTGATAGTATTAATGAGATTTAATAAAGAATAAAAAGTTAAAAAAATAAAAAAATAATAAAAAATAAAAAATCGAAAAGAGTTGTTTTTTTAAAAAAAATTAATAATGAAATAAAGAAAAATAAAATAAAATAAAAATTTTAAAAAGAGGAAATTATTTCCCCCCTCCTTTTTTCCTCTCCTCTCCTCTCCCCTCTTTCTTGAGAAAATCTTGTGGTGAACTGTGAATTATAACAAACAATGCCTGTGATGGAGGGCCTGAATTGGGGAAAAGTAATAAAGGGGCAAAAAAAAAAAAAAAGATAAAAAAAGAAAAAAGAAAAAAAAAATAGGGTATGGACCCACAAAAAGCAAATAAGGACAAAATTTGGGTCAAGAATAAAATGATTTGCTTTTAGGTGTTGGTTGTCTAAGAGTTATGATGAGAGGAAGAAGACGAAAACACAAAAATGGGGCGACAAATTAAAAAATTACTATTGTATTTAGTGGAACAAGAACTAGATAAAATGGAGAGCCAGGGATGGGAGCACTGCTAGTCAGTTAAAAAGGTGAAGTAAATACGCCCCAAAATGCCACAAACATAAGTTTGAGTCCCAGATAAGATAATTTGTTTGTTATTGAGGTTTGAATGAGAAGAGATGTAAAGGAGAAAGGAAGAAACTAATATAGAGGGAGAAAAGAAAGAGAGAGAGAGAAAAAAAGAGGGAACCACTAAAAGAAGAAAAAAGAAAGGAGAGAGAGAGAGAGAGTTAAGGGTTTTCGAGTGCAACCCTCATAGAGAGAAAAGAAGAGGAGAGAAAAGATAATGGGAGATGTAACACTTATGGGTAGTGTAGTTCAAGGAGAGGAGAGAGTAAGACCGGCAGAGAGTTAATCGGCCAAATTGGAGGAGGAAAAAAAGTATCAAGAATGAAGATAAGAGAAACAAACGAACAAATATAATAAAATGGGATAGGTTATAAAGTCTGCAGATTATTCTTGATTTTGAGAGGTTATCGTCTTGCTTTTTCTTTTCTCTCCCTCTTCCTGGTCGGTAACTCTGTACACCGGGTTCTGCCCCTTTGGCACGCTCAGGTAGAGGTTTGCAGTTGATAAGTCTCTATGGCGATGTCATGTATTGTGCTTTAATCTTGTTGGCAGTCGAGGCTCATTAGCATTTATAGGCTCCTACAGTGAGAGAGTCTGTGTTCCTGGAGCCTTTCTCCTAGTCTTTCCTTCCTCAATTAGTAGCCTGATAATCCAGCTATGGGGTTGCTGCTGCCTCTGCCTGGATAGTAAGAGGCTCAAAGAGCTGGCCACTCCCCACTCTATTTCCACTCAGCACAGGGCTCTGGGTAAGGCTCAGTCAGTCAGAGCTGCTAGCATAATCAGGCGGGCTTTCCGCCCACTCAAAGACATCTGGCTCTGCCACTCTGTCCGGTAACACAGGTGGGGCGCCCACTTCCGAGGCGCTTGGAGGAAACTCTCATTCACTTTCTGTGTGCGCAGACCAGGATATCTGGCCAGCAGTCTCATGCTCTGAGTGAAACCCCCAACCGCATGGAAAAGTTGCAGCGTTGGAATTGAGTCTCGCTCCGTCCCCGTGTGCGGCTTTTGCAAGGTGCTGGGGCGGCCTGAGATTCCGCTTTGGCCCACACAAAGGCCCCTGACTCTGCCGCTCTGTGCTATAACACGGGCACGCACTGCCGAGGCACTCGGAGGAATCTCTCATTCACTGTCTGCGTGCGCAGACCAGGATATGAGGCCGGCCGCGTTTCCCTCTGAGTGAAACCCCCACCAGCATGGAAAATTTCCGCCGTTGGAATTAGTTCTCGCTCCCTCCCATGCCGGCTTTCCCAGAGCGCTGGGGCTGCCCAGAGATTCTGCTTTTGGCCCACAGAAAGGCCTCTGACTCTGCCTCTCTGTGGGGTAACACAGGCACCCACTTCCGGGGCTTAGGAAGGAATCTCTCGCCCACTAACTGTGCACCGACCAGGGTAAAATGGCTGCCCCGCTTGTCTTTCTTTGTTTGGGTTTGGCGCCAGTGTTAGCTTGTATTGCCCGGGTTGCCACAGGATCAGTTTTTCCTCGGCTTGGATCTCCGTGCCACAGCCTGGTTCGGCCGTTTGTGCCGCGGCCTGGATCTATTCACCCACTTTGCCCGCCTCAGTTTCTATATTCACAGTTACCAGAGAAAGCCGCCCTGTTTAGGTTAGTGAGGAAGGCGGAGCTTTTCTTACTACCTATTTCCTTCGGGGTTTGGTTATATATTTAGCCAATTTTTCATGCGACCATACCTTTGAGTGTATTGCGAAGCATCTGGAGGCTCCAAGTATAGGTTTTTCTTTTTCTGGTTGAAGAGCTTTTTGAGTTTTGGGGGAGATATATCGGTATAGCTTCCTACCCCGCCATTACTCTGACGTCATCTCTCCCTTAATTTTTTAAGAAGTATATAATTCAAGATTTTAAAAATAAAGATAATATTGGTCTTTTAAAGATTTATTTAATACTTACAGCTTTTTTAAGTGGAAAATATTTTCTCTGTCTCTGAAGAAAGATGTAAGGAAGCTATAGTTTCTCTGGTTACTCTACCACTACCCTTTTCTCGAACTGTACTTTATATTTTTATAATTATCAAATTCAGTCCTTCAAAGTCCACATAAAAATTCATTTTCTCAGCAGATGGTTCCTAAACACTTTCAACTCGAGTGCCCTTTTATACTCTTTAAACTTATAAATCTTTCCAGTTAGACAGTCAACAATTGGTACATGGCATGTCTTCTCTCCTGAGAGAAAAATCAAAGAGGAGGGCGAGAGGCCATGATATTTCTGCATTATTTTTGTTAGTGTCTAAAATAGTGTTTATTGAACCATAGGTGATAAATAAAAAAATATCCAAAATATCCAAACAGACTTTAGTTGGCAGGGGCAAGAACTGCCCCTTACCATAATTTTGAGGTTAGATATAACTTCCTACCTATGGTATTAGTTTCCAGGTGGCATGGTTTGAAAGATAAAAAATCTGCCACATCTGAATCACTGAGGGCTTTATGCTTATGCAGGGTACTTGGGAATTTAAAAGGAAGAACCTATGGTGGGGACAAAGGGAGACGTTACTGACAGTAGTAATATAAGCAAATAGCATTTGTTATTTGTTAATCCTGTACAATTAACATTGACATGGGGAAAATATGGTTTGCAAACCATAATGTAATCACAACATATCCCAGGAAATCATGAGGATTTAACAGCAGGTGTGAAATTAACCAGTATTATTTTCATAAATGCTATAATTAACCCAGATTTCCAGGAAGGGGTCTATAAGATTCTATAAAATTCTCTGTAGTCATCCTTCCTTATGCATTTGCTGCTAAAAATGTTAGGTGTGCCCCCAAACAGGTGTTCTTCATAATGTTTGACCTGCTTTTAATTTTAAGCAATGAGGTAAGTATTGGAACTATGTTTGTTCATCTATGGTTATTCCTCTTTTGTTCCCCATGTTTTTAAAATGTGTGTTGCAGGTTTCTGTTAATGTTTAATTTTTTCCAGTAAAAGCATTCTCTATATTTAGCTTAGTTGCCTTTGCCACTGAAGAATGCAGAATTTATTATTATGTACTTAAAACAATCATTTAAAACTGACATTTTAAGTATGACAATAATCCACGTAATTGTCACCTATTCAGTTAACTGAAGATATCTTTACTTCCTGAGACAACTAATTATAATTCCGTGTTACTATCTTTTAATTGTAGACAAGTTTGTTTTTGTGTTTATTTTGGTTTTGGCTGTCTTCAAGGCCATCCCTAGTCTCAAACTTGGCAATCTGCCTTTATTCTGTCCCTGCTGCTTTTGAAAATAAGTGAAAACATATAGCAGCAACCTTGAAGGAAAACAAGACAGTTTGTATTTTTATAAGCTTTGCTATGACTTCAGGATGTTGGATAAGGAGTTCTGTTTAAAACAATCTGATGAGTTGTGATATAAATGGGGATTTATTTCCAAATATACTCAAAGATTCTAAAAAGTTAGTAAAGATATCTTTTCTTCTGTGTTTATCTTTTCAAATCGTTCCTTTGGTTTCATTGACCTGGGTTCAAGTTAGTCAAATAAGTTTGTAAATATGATATATATGTTTGCTCGCTTATAGTTTGCATTGGGTGTGGGGGACAGGCTGTAAACCGGCAGGGTCGTTGTAACCTAAGGCTTAGTTTTAAGACTAAGCTTTTCCCCACACCCTTGACTATTGCATGATGTGGGATGGTTCCCTTTCATGAGGAATCCCATTATGCCTCAGATAAATGACTCTGTATCAGAGACTTCCTTGTTTGTATATTGAATTAAAGGTTTTGATTTTTACACTATAAAATGGGACAGACTGGGAGCTTCCTCTCTCTCAGTTCCTGAGATTAGCATTAGAGGGGAGAGCAGAGAGAAGGAGATGGGGAACAGAGGTGAATAAGGCTGGGGAGGTACAAACCTATTATTCTAGGAAACTCGGTGGCTTTGGGAGCCCTGAATGGAAAGGGAAGTGTTTTCCCACTGTGTGTATTTCTTGCCCACTGGGTGCAAGCTAGGATCAAAGCTAATGGCTCACCAGTTCTTGGCTTCATTGTTTCATTACCATCTGTCCGAATCAAATATGAATCTGCATGGGCCAGTCAGCTGTGATGGTGGCCGTGGCTACTGGCTTTACAAGTTCCCAGTCAGTTTTTCTAAACTTATTGTATGTTCATGTCTGTGGTTGCATCCAGAGAGATGCAATTACAGTGCTGTTTATTTTTTCTTATTGCATATGTGTGCACACACATGGCTGGGATAATATTCTGTGGGAAATCTCATGGCAACTTCTCTCTAAATGACACTTGTTACTCATGAAATATGCAGTGTGAACATTTAATATCTATCCTATTACCTACAAAAATATACAAACATGTAGCAGCAACTACAACACCAATACCTGAGTCAATATATAATTTATTTTTTCACTTTTGTCATTCAACTGAAAATGGTACTAAATATTAAAGCAATACTACCATAGCAAGAACTTAGGTTCTTCGGTTCTCTCTTTTTAGTAACTTGAGTAACATCATTGAGGCAAATGTGTTCAACCTCCTCATGGTACTTTTTAACTCACTTTAATCTTGTTTATCTAGTATATTTTTATTTAATGCCAATTCCTATTCCAGGTTTTACAAAATTTTAGAGATTAAGTGTATTAAATTGTCAGTACACATACAGGTTAATTTAAAATTAAAAATAATTTAAAACCGAAAAGCCAAATACCAATGAGCTACACAATGAGGTTTTTTTGTTTGTTTTTTTCACATAACAAGGAGTAGGCAAGAAGGCAGTTGCTGGTATTGTTTCAACAGCTGAGCTCTGAAAGGATTCTGGCTCAGCCTCTCTGTGATTCTTTCGTTCTACCTCTCACAATTTCAAGAGCTCTAAATATCAAGGTTACATTCAAAGGTAGAAGAAGTACCAGTGAGGAGTGAGCTTCCTCCTCCTCCTTCCTCTCTTACTAGGAAGATCATTAACATTCTCAGAATTTCTTGAGCAACCTTCCTCTTGCATCTCATTGTTGAGAACTGACTCAATTAGTCAGCCACTCAGCTGCAAAAGAAAGTTGGAAGTGGATAGGATACAGATTGGAAAGTACTTCTTGGTAGCGAACTCATCATTACTTTACATAGTCCATGCAGTGCTTATAATTATTTTAATTTGCTATTTTTGTTGATTTTCAGAATAAAAGATTTCCTTTCATACCTCAAACATAGTATATGCTGAATTTGCAATAGGATTTATATTAAGGTTTTTTGGTCAAACTGACAACATCTTAATATAAATTTGCTCAAATTAAGAAGAAAAGTAGCAGTGGACAGTGGTAAAAGATAAAGAATAGAACTGGCCTACTGCCTTCAGGGACGACTTGACCCAGGGAGTCAATCATTCTGTCTAGTGTACTTTTCTTTATTGTCATAATCTGACGTGAAACCATACATAGCTGATTCCATCTCACTTAGTGTCACCAAATGCCACCCCCACATAAGTGGTCTTCCATGTTCCCCCAATAGTCACACTCCTGTTATCTGTCTTGATTTGTTCTTTTCATAGCACAGTTTCTGGTTACAATTATAATTTTTAAAGTAAGCTGCACAAACAGATGACTTAGATTGCCATGGTACCTACTTTTGAGGCATTGGGATCCCTCCCTGAGCATAGGGGAGAAATTCCCTGATTACTAGCTAATGGAAGAGAGAAGAGACCAAGCATAGTTCACCAGTGATAAGTCCAAGCAGCAAATGGATTGTTGCTGTGTTACAACTCCCTCAGGAGTACCCCTGCTAGAGAGCAAGCAGGGGAATTTTTCTAATAAGTGGAGTTCTTCCTGTTGAAATTAGTTATCACTTTTGTGTTGAAAGTGGTCAATATATATAAGATCTCAAGGTAGGAAAAATGTCCTGTCTGGTTGGAACAGGGTTATAAAATATATATATATATGGCATGAAGAATTTTGGAAAATAGACATATGGATTTACCTTTGAGTGAATAAAAAATGTGAAGATTTTTGTTGTGCTTGATAATACTCATAAGTAGCAACCACCCTACAAGAAACATTAAACAAACAAGTCGACAACCTCAGCTCTTTAACGTCACCCGGTCTCTGTTATTGATCATTTTTGTGCTGGCACAATGGACTCATGAACCGAACAACATGTGAAAGAGATGGAAGTTGTACCTTGGCCTAACTAATTGAACATTTATTCACTGTCACTTAAATTACTTACTGCTGCCAAAAGTCCAACATGCCACCAGTAAAAAATCCTGCCCTTGATATAGCGCCATCCCTCAAGGAGAGCAATCAGCCACTTGATGGCAACTTGACTATATATGTCTCTCTTCTGCTTGGAAAAGGCAGCATTAGAATCAACACATTTTCCAGATACAGGTTTGCTTTTATTGCCAACTGAGTCATGCCAAGTATTACTAACAAGATTTATAGAGTGTTTATTAACTGAAAATGCTGTGCAACATGGCTTAGAACAAGGGGCTTGATGTACTGCAAAGAAGATGCAATCATGGGCATATGATCCACTAATCCTAATACATTCTTCACTGTCCAGATGTTTCCAATCTGATTGACTGATGAAATATTTCCTTAGAAGTACAACCGAGATTCCAGCTTGAAAATATTATCCCATAAAACAGATAGGGCTTCAATGCTTCAGGATGGAAGAGAGATCCTAAATCAATGACCATAATAGGGGGTGTCCCAGTACATATAATTTGGAACCGAGAGCTGAAGTAGAAACGGCCTCACTACAATTACTTCTAGTGGCTCATTTGGAAGATTTGTGTTTCCTGACTTAACAATTTCAGATTTATAATGCTAGAGGCTCTGGTTTCAGAAAAGTAATATTTTCATGAGGGAAAACAAGCCATCAGGCTACCTTCAAGCTTTTCATGTATGGAGATGCAGGCTAGGAAAGGAGACACCACAACTGGCAAGGTTAATAATCCATTGCATCAATGAGAGGAGGAGCCTTGGGAGTAGGAAAGAATAGGTTTGAAGTTTAGAAAATCCATCTAGGGCACTTCCTAGTCTTCTCATGTCCAGCTTTATTGATTTATTTATTTGCACATTTTTTTATGTAAAAAGGGACAGATATATAGTGACAGAAAATGATTTGACTTTGAGTGATGGGCACACAAAATAATCAACAATGCAAATGCTATAGAAGTGTTTACCCGAAAACTATGTACTTTTCTTGATCAATGTCACTTCATTAAATTTTATTTTCTAAATAAATTTTTTTTAATTAAATTTAATAGGTTAACATTGGTCCATAGAAAAACATAAATTCACGCCCAACTTTGTCCGCTGCTATAGAAGGGCATGCTATCTAGGAGTTCAGACCCTTCCATATTTATTCAGACCACTCCCTTAAGCAAGCTCTTCAGACCAGTGGAGGTGCTAATGAAGGGGAGCAGAATCTATGATGTATAGTAGAGAAGGATGATAAAGTTTCAATTATAACCTCTGGATCATCTGCAGCATTTCACACTGTAGATATCCTCATGAACTCTTCCCTATTAAGATTTCCAGAAAACAAGAATGACCATGATCCTAGAGGAAGCTTTCCTAGATGACATCAGTTTATTATAGAAGAAAAGGATCTGAGCAGCAGAAGGGGTAGAGTGTAATGAATACTGTAGTGTTCCACCCAGGCACCTTATCAGACTAATTTGTATTCTTCAGTTACTGGGCATATTGGCTGCTAATAGCTCAGATCAGAATCCCTCTTTGAGAACTCTCCTTGGCCACAGGAGACATCCTCATCCAGTTTCATCCACGGAGCAAGTTACAGTCAATGTCTGATGGATGTGGGAACCCAAAGGTCTTGTCTTCTTGCCTCATTTTGGGACAACTGTCAAGGGCTACTCCAACTCTAGATCATTAGCTAAGTCCTCAGAATTTCTTTCTGCATGATTCTCCTTTTTTTATTTCAGTACAGGCAAAGCTCCCATGATCTATTCTACTGAGTTGACCTTCTGCATGTAAGTCTGCCTCATAGTGGAAGATATCTACTTATTAACAGGGAACTAAACATATCTGTGACATATTTTTCTTACTATTTTTTTTAATTTATTTTTTTAATGGGGTAACATCAATAAATCAGGATACATATATTCAAAGATAACATGTCCAGGTTACTTGTCGTTCAATTATGTTGCATACCCATCACCCAAAGTCAGATTGTCCTCTGTCACCTTCTATCTAGTTTTCTTTGTGCCCCTCCCCTCCCCCTTTCCCTCTCTCTCTCCCCCTCCCCCCATAACCACCACACTCTTATCAATGTCTCTTAGTCTCACTTTCATGTCCCACCTACGTATGGAATAATGTAGTTCCTGTTTTTTTCTGATTTACTTATTTCACTTCATATAATGTTATCAAGATCCCACCATTTTGCTGTAAATGATCCAGATGCTCATCTTCTTTAGTTATTAGAGAAATGCAAATCAAAACTGCAATGAGATACCACCTCACACCTGTTAGATTAGCTATTATTAACAAGACAGGTAATAGCAAATGTTGGAGATGCTGTGGAGAAAAAGGAACCCTCATTCACTGTTGGTGGGAATGTAAAGTAGTACAACCATTATGGAAGAAAGTATGGTGGTTACTCAGCTGTCCCCTTTGAAAAAGTATACTTTGGTAAGAGCAAAATTTAAGAAATAATTTTTAAGTATCAGAGTTCCATCTGGTAAAATAAATAGCAAAGTCCTTGAAATATAGGAGTATACTCTATATACACAATCAATGAGCAAAGTCTTTTGCAACTTGTGAATATATTTTTGTTTCAGGATGATATAAGAGAATTATTATACTAGATGTAGCTTTCCTCTATGCTTTTATAATGTGCTTTAAAAACTCTTTTAAAAAATATTTGGCAAGTCATTTATAAGAATGTCATTTCAGTATAACTTTGAAGATATCAAACCATATATAGAAAAGGACCATTATTTAAATGTTTTATACTATATTTATAATTTTAACTTAATGTAGTAAAAACTTTCTAAAAATTCTTTATAAATATTAAGTTTAAAACAAATAGGTCAATTTCTCATTACATTTCCCATTTTGATC
Source organism: Saccopteryx leptura (assembly GCF_036850995.1). Taxonomy (NCBI): domain Eukaryota; kingdom Metazoa; phylum Chordata; class Mammalia; order Chiroptera; family Emballonuridae; genus Saccopteryx; species Saccopteryx leptura. Next base: position 185,765,381 of record NC_089505.1, on the reverse strand, counting down.
ATAATCTGACATTCTAGTTCAATTTACCAGGTGCATGATCTATAATATGATTCCTTTGGAAATATAGCTCAAAGCATAGATATTCTTCCCTCAGGGAGAGTGGTTATTTAAAGTAGATATCATGGAAGGTCAATTTCCAGAAATATCCAGTGCTATTTAGCCATTTGTAGGTGTTTGAATATGTGCACACACATATAAATATTGATACGGAGATTCAAAAATTACTCAGAAAAAATTTAATTAGCTCTTTAATTTCTAGATTTCCTCAGAGCTATCAACACAAATTACTTTTTATAATAGGTGGCTAAATAAAACAACTTAGGACTAAATTGAAAAAAAGAGGTAATATGTTAGGTATTTTGTGGTACTAAGTGATGAGGATATATGTCCCTCTATTTTTAGGCTTTATTTTTAAGTTTTAAAAGAAGTTATGGATTAATAATTACTAAAATTTCTCTTGACATATTGGAAGGATTTAAATCTTATTTTTACAACAAGAACACTTCTCTGTAAGCAACCAGGGAGAAGAGAGTGAAATTCAGATTACTTAGAAAATACCACTATTATTGATAATAAAATAAATAATTCTATTAGTTCATCTTAATTGGGAATTTATTATGAGACTAATATTATATTCTTCTTTTTATTTCTCTCTGAACTTTTGGAGTAAGTATTATAAAGTAGGTATCTTATAGATAGTGTCTTATTTTAAAGAGGTTAAGTACTATACTCAGATTCACACAAGTATGGTTGTTTTGAAGTGGATATAAAACTGAGTCTCTAACTGTAAAACCTTTGAAAACCATATTATACATCTTCTTTTAATATTGTATATCTCAAATATATATCTAAATGTTATCTAATACTGCTAAATAAAGCTAATTTCTTAATGTTATATATATTTTTCAATTCAATTAAACTCAGTTTGATTCAATTTAGTTTAAACAAATATTCTTGAACACTGACTAGTAAGACTTATTCATTATTCCAGACACCAGAAAAGATGACAGGGAGAACGGCCTTAGATTTCTTGTGAACATTTGGTCATTACTTTCTCCTATTTTTTCCTCATCTTCATTTTAACTTGACATTTAAATTACACTGTTGTGGTGGGATGAGATAAAGTGAGACATGCACTGTATTTGCCATGTGCTCACATTTTGCTAAGAAAAGCAAAATTAAACTTGATCCCACAACAAAATCTGAGACTGGTAAAATTCTTTTAATGGTTGATAATAGTTTATAAGCCTCCTGTTTAAACTTTTTTTAAACACTGCAAGTATATTTTTTTCCCTATTTTAAATATATCTGGTGTTCTCAATAATTTGGGTTACATTGCCATCTCTGGACTTACTACAAAAATCCTAGTTATCTAATACACACTCTTCGAATTATGGTTTTATGAAAGAAGTGGAAAATCCAAAGTTAAATCTTTCTATTTAAATGTCTGATCTACCATTAGAAGAATCACAACATGATTTGTTCCATTAGGATATCTTCTTTTATTCACTGCAGTTGTGGAATCAAAACCAGGAGCCAATTTTGTGATTTGAAATTACTTTCTTTGTCTTTAGTGACTTCCCAACTTTGTATCAAAGCAACCCTCCTTTAAAAGTGAGAAGTGCCTTCTTAGGAATCTGACATGTTCTCTCATGTAATCTTCATATTAACTTGAAAAGGTAGACATTACAATCTCTTATTTTTAGAGAAAGCATCTGAGGCCCAGAGATTAGAAAATTTACAAAATACACAAAACCAGTAAATAGAAGTACAAGGATTCAAACTGGGCTCTCTGCTCTCAGCCTGTATTTAATCCTGCCTCTCCTCATCTTGCAGTAATAGGTAGCCTGACAAGTCCTGAAGGCTCTTGACATCCTTAGGCCTAAACTGTGAGGCTTTTCTCACTTACACCACTCTGAGTATGCATTATCATGCAGCTCATCATTGCAATTGTTTTCAAAGCTAACTTCTTTTACACTATTGTTAGCAAATTTATTATCAGAATTATTAATATACTTCCACTATGCATAAAACAATTTGCTATTTTCACTTAAAAAGTGCTTTGTAAACAGTGTAACTAATTAGGCTAGACAAATACCAAAGAGGTAAAGATTCTCCTTTTTACTAACAAATTACTGCAATAGTAAGTGATTTTCTACAGCCAGAAGAAGAGCTTCAACAATAATTGTGACAAAACTCGCGTTTCCAACTCTGGTGTCATTGTTCAGTCAGAGACACTAGGTGTCCTTAGCTCTCATACATCTTAATTATCATGAAGCAACATCCGGCCTATATCTATTCATTCTTGACTCTAAGACAATTTCATTTAGAAAAAAAAATAGATGCATTCTAATGTCACATTCAGTATTTTTTTTAATTATTATTATTATTTTTTTGTATTTTTCTGAAGCTGGAAACAGGGAGAGACAGTCAGACAGATTCCCGCATGCGCCCGACCGGGATCCACCCAGCACGCCCACCAGGGGGTGATGATCTGCCCCTCTGGGGCATCGTTCTGTTGTGACCAGAGCCACTCTAGCACCTGAGGCAGAGGCCACGGAGCCATACCCAGCACCCGGGCCATCTTTGCTCCAATGGAGCCTTGGCTGCCGGAGGGGAAGAGAGAGACAGAGAGGAAGGGGGGGGGTGGAGAAGCAAATGGGTGCTTCTCCTATGTGCCCTGGCTGGAATCGAACCCGGGACTTCTGCACACCAGGCCGACACTCTACCACTGAGCCAACCGGCCAGGGCCACATTCAGTATTTATTACCATAGAGTATTAAAAGAAAATGTTATTTATAAATGGCAAAAAAATTGACATTCTTAAACAGAAACACATACCTATTGAATACAATATATAATTTTCAGAAAGGCAAGCAGATTTGGTTGCCTTGCCTCCACGTGGTAACCTTGTTTTTGAAGTTGATCATTTTCTTTTTCTATGGGGGGATACATTTTGTCTGTCCTTGCTCCCCTCCAACTTCTCCTACTCCCATTCTGAGACTGTCATTGGAAATAATACCCTAAAGAATTTGGGAGTCACTTTGGACTCCTTCAGTGTCCTTCAATCTCTGTTTTCTCCTTAGAGCATCCACACTTTTGTGCCTCAGTGGGAATAATCAATTACTTCAATGTCAGTAGTGGTAATATTACCCCTAAGATTTAGCAATTTTCAAAGATCTTAAAACTCAATTAGAGGCATTTGTTTTAAATTGAATTAAGCTTGTTAAAAGTGCAATGTGGTATATTACCCAAATTGTCTGTAGAAATAAATTTTAAGGGCAAAAAAACTAGTTTAAAAATATTAACATCAAGATAAACTTGTGAAATTATCCTTTCCAAAAAGTTTTCTAAATGTTGAAAGAATTGGTTACAGTTTAATCTAAAACATTTTGGGACTGACCTGTGGTGGCACAGTGAATAAAGTGTCAGCCTGGAAACACTGAGGTTGCCGGTTCAAAACCCTGGGCTTGCCTGGTCAAGGCACATATGGGGGGTTGATGCTTTCTTCTCCTCCACCCTTCTCTCTCTCTCTCTCTCTCTCTCTCTCCCCCCTCTCTATAATGAATAAATAAAATATTAAAAAAATAAAACATTTTGGCAAATGTGTATGTACAGATACTTTTGTAAAAGTATTTCTCCCAAATACTTGAAAGGATGACAAAGAAATAGTACACCTGAGCATTTTAATAACTTTGGTAAAAATAAAACTGATGACATTTCTACTCTATATTAATTTAATAATCAGCACATGATTATAGTATTATAATGATTCATTTTTGATTAATGCTCTTTTTTTTTGAGACAGAGAGAGAGTCAGAGAGAGGGCTAGATAGGGACAGATAGACAGGAATGAAGAGAGATGAGAAGCATCAATAATTAGTTTTTTGTTGCAACACCTTAGTTGTTCATTGATTTCTTTCTCATATGTGCCTTGACTGTGGGCCTTCAGCAGACGGAGTAACCCCTTGCTTGAGCCAGTGACCTTGGGTCCAAGCTGGTGAGCTTTGCTCAAACCAGATGAACCCGCGCTCAAGCTGGAGATGTGTGGGTCTCGAACTTAGGTCCTCCACATCCCACTCTGATGCTCTATCCACTGTGCCACTGCCTGGTCAGGCAATGCTGTTTCTTTCCAAATAAGTATTTCCTTATCTTTACATACTTTCACCTCATTTCCTTTGAACGTGGTGTCACAGTGAATTTTCCCAAAGTGTTCCTAACAAAGTATTTAATTATATACTGCTATACTCTTATCAGACATTATTCTATTGCCATTTATAAAATCTTAATCATCAGTATGAGCTTATTGTTTTCCTCATTTTTTCCTCTCTCCCATAAAATGTTTTTTTTTTCCTAATATGTTCTCCATCCACTCAGTCACCTTTGGATTTGTTCCTAAGTCAGAAACTTTGGAATCATGTTTGATGCTTCTCTGTAATGCCCTATCCTCAAACAGTCTCCAAATCTTGTTAGTTTTAGTCAGATATCTCTCAAATCCATCTATTTATCTCTTTCCCTCCATGTCTCTATTTTCTTTTCTTTCAGAAGAAATGCTGTTTGCATTTGGCGGATTTATGAGTTGAATTGTGTATCCTCAAAGTATCATGTTGAAGTTCTAATCCCTAGTACCTCAGGATATTTCCTTATTTGGAAAGAGGGTCATTGCAGTTGTAAGTTACTATGAGGTCATACTGGAATAAAGTGGGCCTTTAATCCAATATGACTGGTGCCCTTATATATGAAGACATGGACATACAAAGGGAAGAAAGCCATGTGGAGCAGATGGAAGCCAGGTGAATCCATGTGAAGATGAAGCAGAGATTGTATTTATGCTGTCACTAGGAACTCTTGTGGCTTCCAGAGCTGGAAGAGGCAATAACAAACCTTTCCTCCTCCACTTTGCCCATCACTTCCCAGTCTGGAACCTTCTAGAGAGCATCAACCTGATGAGAGCATGTTCTAAACACCTTTATTTAGAACTTTGGCCTCCAGAACTGTGATGTTCTGTTGTTTAAAATCACTCAGTTTGTGGTTATGGCAGCCCTAGCGAATGAGTACAGGGTGCAAGGGAGTTCTTCATTGTTTGACTGTCAAGTACATTTCAGGAAGCTTGGTACTTTGCCACTCTTCATGTTATTGTGATAACAAAGAACACCCATGCCCATATTTCCGAGAGTTCTATACTTCTGCTCATAGTTACATACCATCTAAGTTGTAATTCGTTTTCTCCTTTAGTCTAGAGACCTTCCCAAACCTTTTTTCATCCTGCAGATAGAGCGATGTTTGAAAATATACTCATGATATCTGTCCCTCATCCTCCTTCCCCTTAATTATTTCAAGGGCTGTTGATGGTGGCAGAATAAAGTCCAAACTGCTTCCCACACAGGCTCTTCTATCTCTCCAACTTCAACCTCTGTCACCATTTCATCTACTTAAACTTTCTCCACCCAATTAAACTTATTTTCAGTTTTAGAAAGAAGACTTTATTCTTCTGAGAATTGTATATGTAAATGAATAATACCCTTCCAGTTTTCTTGCCTACCCTCTTGCTCTCATCATTCTAAATTCTCTTTACCTCAAAGATCTCAGGAGAGAAGTTTTCTCTGGCCCAGTTTGAGACAAGTGTCTGTTTTGAGTTTTCTCATGGCATTTGTATGATACCCTAGCACTTATCACATTGTATTTTATCTCAGAATTTAGTTTGTCTTTTTACTTGTCTGTATATATCAATGGAATAAAAACTTATGGATGAGTGACAATGTTGTTCATCTATGGAATCTAGAACCCATCAGTACTGGAATTCTATTGCTGCTGCAAAAAATAACTGTAAGCTTATGTCTAAAGTAATAAAAGTTTAATATCTTACAGTTCTGAAGTTAGAAATCAGAAATGACCTCACTGGGCTAATATAGCAAGGTGTCAGCAGAGCTGCATTTTATCTGGATTCTAGTAGAGGACCCTTCCCTTCCCTTTTTCAGCTTCTAGAAGTGAGCCTCTTTATTTGAGGCTTGCTTTCAAGCAGCTTACAGCTTCTTGGTCTTGGAGTTATTTGCTAAAGTGATTCAGTATGTGACTAATGAAGAGTTCCAATGGAGAATCAAGAGACAATAGTTTGTTACTAATTGTGTTAACTTGGGCAAATCACTTAATTATTACGGTTCTGCAAAAGTTTGAGGGAATATAATGAGGTCTTCTCCAGTATTAACATGGTATTACCTAGGCATGTTTCTTTGATACTTTCATTATAATGGCTATCTGATATGCTGAATCTTAGAAATACTGAGTTTAAGAACCACTGAAGATATTTATGTTCAAAAACTTGGTGCTGAATAGAACATAGTAAAAATAATAGAGAAGAATCAATTAAAGCATTATAACATATTGTTGTAATAAAAATAAAATCATTAAAAATTTAAAAAATATCTAGAGTTAGACTAGTAATACCTGAGGAAGGGAATGTGGAAATTTTAGTTCTGTTGATTCATAGTGATTTTTAAGAAGGATGATTATACACAATGAATGAATGATAGATTTTTGTTTGTATACAAATTTTAAGGAATACTGTTCATTGTAGAAGAGAGTTTAAGAATGTAAACTATACTCTGTTTTTCAAAGCAACTTTGGTCTTTTAAAAAATTAATCATTAACATTACACTGCTAGATCATAGAAATCTTGCTTGATATCAAGTCTTTATCAGGATTGGGCATGAGAAGGGGATATATGTGTGTCATATGAAATGTGACAGAAGTTCAGAGAAATAGATTTCATTTAATAGCTGAATACTGGATGACCTCACCATTCTTCTCACTCTCTGGCAGCTCACCCCGTGAGCAATAGAGGAGCTGCCTGTATGAACTGAGGAGTAGCTGCTGGCCTCAATGTGATTTTGCAGTGATCTGTGTGCTCTATGGCTTCCTTCATAACCAACAAATCAATTCCTTCTATATGCATTACACACCCCAGTGGCAGGGGCCATTTATTATCCTTTTGATGGTCATACTCTTTGTGCATAACCAAGAAAGATTACAGAAGAAGAAAAGAGCAGTTGAAATGTGGGTAAAGGCATTGCACAATGGCAGTGCATTTTATAATATGTCTGGAATGTATACCACATTATAAAAAAGGTGCTTTCTTTCAGGATAATTTTGAAATGCAGATGCAGAATTTTCTTTTGAATGAAATATACATTAGAAACAATGTATGGAAAGCTAGTTGTGGATAAAATTCCCTGTTAGTACACATTTAGATTTCAGTGCAAATTAAAAATGATTAAGAGAAAAAGACTGTCACTGTCACATTTTTTCTTCGCATGGGATTTGTTTAAAAGGTTATAGTTGACTACCTTTGTTCAAGTAATGAGCTTTAAATATATTCTTTATTTGGCATCATTATTAACTGATTTTTTTTATTAATTTCTAACTTTGAAGTATATATATTTTTAAACTCAAAATGATTAGTTCTAAGTTTTTTCTGGTTCTTTGAATCCAGATGCTATAATTAGCATTTTTAAACAAACAAATACTAATATACATTGAATTGTGTCGACTAGGTACAAGATAACTGCATATTTTGAGTTATTATAAATTATAATTTATTGTAAATTATAAATGGTACACAGTGAAATTTTAGTGTTATTAGTTCTAAATCAAAATTCTATAAACAAATATGTATATATGAATGTGGGTGGAAAACATTTTACCAGTGAAACTAATGGTAAAAACATGACTTTATAGTGGGTTCTATGCATAAACATTTAAACTGCTAGTCATTGATGTCAGTGGTTATGAAAATAATAGGAAATTTCCAAAGGTCAAAAAAGCTACTGTCTTTTCTGTTTTGCATCATTTGAGATTTTCCAGTTTTTCTGCAAACAGCCCAATGCTAAATCTGTATTTGATTTTCTCTTCTCTTTGAAGAGGCAAAACAGTGACAGAATAACTGAAGAGGAGATAATGCACAGAATATTTTGCTTTAGCAGTATAGAAAGTTCTGGGTTTCATTTCACACGATGGTAAATGTCCTTAGGTGCCCTGGAATCCTGCCATAAGAGAGTCAGTCTCATGACTATATTGCCATTGGTAAACCCAAACCTCTTGGGGGCCTGTTTCCTGTGTAACTGTTCCTCTTTTGTGTAATTGAAAGGCATGCTTAGTACAAAGATTGCCCGTAGTTTTCAGTTCAATGATGCTCCATACCTTCTTAACAAAATACACACAAGAATAACATAAAGGAACTACTGATTTCAAGTTTGGTGCCTCCTTTGTCCTATGTAGACCAAATGGTTAACGTCCTGGATTAAAACTCTATGGGGAATAGTGAGATTTTTTTTTAAACTTTCTGTTGGTGGTGGTGACCCCCCTCCCCCAAAGACTCTTGTTACCATTATTTATCTTTTCCTCATGGTGAAATTTTTATCATATTTGATACTTTTCATCAAGAACATTTGGGTTAAGGAATTTACCAAATTATTTTAGAATATCTTTCTTTGTTTTGGTGATACATTTCCATTTTACTTTTACTTTTTTTATTTGAATTTATTAGAGTGACACTAGTTATCATAGTGTTACAGGTTTAAGGTACCCTATTCCCCAACACATCTGTATACGTATTGTGTGTTCACATTTCATTGTGTAAAGGCACCACAGCACTTGTATCCATTCCTTTACTGATGGGCATGTGGGCTGCTTCCAGACCTTGGCTATTGTAAAAAATACAGTACTGTAGTGAACATAAGAGGGCATTATTTTTTGGAATCAGTGTTTTGGGATTCTTAGGATATATTCCCAGAAGTGGAATCATTGGGTCAAAAGGTAGTTCCATTAAAATTTTTTTAATAATTTTATTTAGAAAAATTAAATTTAATGGTATGACCATTGATCAATTATAGTACATAAGTTTCAGGTAAGCATTTCTATAGCATTTGAACTGTTGATTATGTTGTGTACCCATCATTCAAAGTGAAATCATTTTCCATCACCGTATATTTTTCCCTCTTTATTTCCCTTCCCCTACTCCTCCCCCACATCATCCTCCCCCTGGTAACCACTGCACTTTTATCTATGTCCATGAGCCTCATTTTTATATCGCACCTGTGTATGAAATCATATACCTCCTAGCCTTTTCTGATTTACTTATTTCACTTACTATAATGTTTTCAAGGTCTATCCATATTGTAAATAGTAATATGTCATCATTGTTAATTCCATATTGCTTTGTACAGTGGCTGTACCAATTTGCATTCCCACGAACAATGCACAAGAGTTTCACACCCTCACAAACATTTATTTTTGAATTTATTGATGATTGCCATCCTGACAGGTGTGAGGTGATATTTCACTGCGGTTTTAATTTGCATTTCTCTGATGATTAGAGATGTTGAGCATCATATGCCTATTGGCTATCTACATATCTTCTTTAGAAAAGTATCTATTCATGTCCTCTGCCTATTTTTAAATTAGATTGTTTATTTGGTTTTGAGTTGTATGCATTCTTTACAGTTTTGGTATTAATCCTTTATCAGATGTATTAGAGAAAATGTTCTCCCATTCTATGGATTGTCTTTTTATTTTGTTGATGGTTTATTTTGTGTGCAGAAAGTAGTCCCATTTGTTTATCTTTTCTCACATTTCCCTTACCTAAGGAGATATATAATATAAGAAAAAATAATGCTAAGAGAAATGTACAAGATTTTACTGTCTGTTTTCTTCTAAGATGTTTACAATTTTTTGTCTAATATTTAAGTCTTTAATCCATTTTGAGTTTATTGTGTATAAAAAGGTGGTCTAATTTCATTTTTTGCATGTATCTGTCCAATTTTCCCAACACCATTTAATGAATATGCTATTTTTACCCCATTGTATGTTCTTGCCTTCTTTGGCAAATATTCTCAATAATTCATCATATTGATGTGGGTTAATTTTTGTGCTTTCTATTGTTTTTCATTGATCTGTATATTAGATTTTATACCAGAACCATGCTTTTTTTGGTTATTATAGGCTTATAGTATAGTTTCATATCAGGTAGCATGATTCCTCCAACTTTGTTCTTCTTTCATAACATTGCTTGGCTAGTTGGGGTCTTTTGTGGTTCCATATAAATGTTTGGAATATTTGTTCTTGTTCTGTGAAATATACCATTGGTATCTTGCTAGGAATTGCATTAAATTTATAGAGTGCCTTGGGTAATATGAACATTTTAATAATGTTAATCCTTCCTATCCATAAACATGGTATATGCTTCCACTTGTTTATATTTTTTCTTCAGTGTTTTCTAATTTTCTAAAATTTTAAAATTCTTGTTTAAATTTATTCTTAGTTATTTTATTTTTTAAAGTATTTATGAATGATGTATATATGTTTATTTTTGGTTTCCCTTTCTGATAGATTATTGTTGGTATTTAAAAATGCAGCTGATTTCTGGATATTTATTTTTTATTCTGCTACTCTGCTGAAATAATCAGTTCTAGTAGTTTTTTTCGTGAAATATATATGGTTCTCTCTATATAGTATTATGTCATCTGCAAATAATGACAGTTTTACTTCTTTCTTTCCATTCAGATGCCTTTTATTTCTTCTACTTGTCTGACTACTGTAGCTAGGACTTCCAGTCTTATGTTGAATAAGAGTCATTAAAGCAGACATCTCTGTCTTGTTCCTGTTCTCTTTTTTATTCATTTAAATTTATTGTGTTTACATAGATTCAAGGGTCCCATTGAATACATCTCCCCCACCCCCGTGGTCCCCTCAACATCCCCCTTGCCCCCCTCCCCCCAATGCCCTCCCTCCTTCCTTCCAGGATTTGCTTTTCTGCTCTCTATAATGCTGTGTTAGGTATATATAATTTCACCAATCTCTTTCCCTTCTCTGATCTCATCCTATCATCCCCTTTCCCTCTATTCACTTTCCCTCTGGTCCCTTTGATCCTGCCTCTGCCTCTATTCCGTTCCTCAGTCCTCATTGTTCATTAGATTTCTCAAATGAGTGAGGTCATATGATATTTTTCTTTCTCTGCCTGGCTTATTTCACTTGACATAATAGTTTCCAGGCCCATCCATGTTGTTGCAAAAGGTAAGATTTCCTTCTTTTTCATGTCCCCATAGTTGTTCCATTGTGTATATGTACCACAGCTTTTTAATCCACTCATCCACTGACGGACTCCTGGGCTGTTTCCAGATCTTAGCTGTTATAAACAATGCTGCCAAAAACATGGGGGAACATTTCTTCTTTTGAATCAGCCTTGTTCCTGTTCTTGACGGAAGTTTTATTTTTTTCCCATTGATTATGATGTTAGTTCTGGGTTTGTAATATATGGCCTTTATTGTGTTGAGATATGTTCCCTCTATTCCAACTTTGCTGAGAGTTTTTAATATAAATGGGTTTTGCCTTTTCTCAAATGCCTTTTCTGAATGTGTTGATATGACAAAGTGGTTTTTATCCTTCATTTTACTTAAGGGGTGATCATGTTTATTGATTTGTGGATATTATACCAACCTTGCTTGCATCCCTAGAATAAATTCCACTTGATTCTAGTGTATGACCTTCTTACAGTATTGCTGGATTTAATTTGCTAAGATTTTGTTGAGGATTTTAGCATCTATATTCTTCAGGGATATGGACCTATCATTTCTTTATGTTGTCTTATATGGTTTTGGAGTTAGGATAATTCTGGCATTGTAAAACAAACTTGGGAATCTTCCTTCCTCTTGAATTTTCTGAAGTAGTTTGAGTAGGACAGGTGTTATTTCTTCATTGAATGTATGACTTGATTATTCATGATAATTGTTCTTAAAATTAGGTATAATTCTAGTTTGGTCCTGGGAGGAGGTGAGTGTAATAACCACTTACTCCACTACTATCTTGGATTTCTAGAATACCTTTCAAGATTTAGAAAAGCTTATCCAGAAACTTGATGCTTAGTTTATAAAAATTTTAATTAAAAAATTGATGTTTATAGAATATATACCAATAATTAATTAATTAATTAATTAAGTTTTATTACTGGTTAACATAGTTATACAGGTTTCAGGCATCTCCTACATTTCTTGAGCTTGATGGAAGGCCACTGTATTTCAAAGTAGTTTTGGTAAATATTGGAAGAGAAGAAGGAGGGATAAGCAGAAGATTGTATATTTATTATTTTGTGATAATAGCATAGGGTGAGCTCTGTTCAAAGGGTCTTACAATTTTAACTTAATTATTATATTGCATCTGTAATATAGGTGCTATTATCATGTTTCTTTTTTTATGTGAGGTAACTAAGGCATATAGAGGAATTATACCCAGGCAGTCAGATTCCAGAGCTTGTACTGTTAGTCATTAAGCTATAGTAATTCTACTATATATTCTCTGAACAAATTTTTGGTACTGAGTAGAGAATGAGTTCCTAATCTACAGTTTTATTCAGATAATTTTTTATTTTCTCTCCTTCAACAAAATAAAACAAAACAACCCTAATTTTACAAATTCTGAAAACATCTCTTGCTTTCAATACCAAACCTAGAGGCAACCAAAGCTAAATAAAAATAATAACTTGTATATTTAGTATTAACAGAAAATGTCAGTATTGGGTTAAGCAATAAGAGATTTTTAAAGTTTTAACATTAGGTAGTATTTGGTATATTAATAGCTCATTTCAGTTTTTAAAATAGTAGTTAACTTTTAACAATTATATGCAAACAAAGAAGTCTAATTTTAAACAGGGATCATTGTGGATAGGTGAGGTAAGCAGGAATATATTATAGATTTTAAAAATTTAAAAATAATATTATTTATAATTTTTCATTTAATTTAGAAATTTTAATTGTTGAAAAATACATTTAGGCCATGGCCGGTTGGCTCAGCGGTAGAGCGTCGGCCTGGCGTGTGGGGGACTCGGGTTCAATTCCCGGCCAGGGCACATAGGAGAAGCGCCCATTTGCTTCTCCACCCCCCCCCCCCCCTTCCTCTCTGTCTCTCTCTTCCCCTCCTGCAGCCAAGGCTCCATTGGAGCAAAGATGGCCCGGGCGCTGGGGATGGCTCCTTGGCCTCTGCCCCAGGCGCTAGAGTGGCTCTGGTCGTGGCAGAGCGACGCCCCAGAAGGGCAGAGCATCGCCCCCTGGTGGGCAAAGCGTCGCCCCTGGTGGGTGTGCCGGGTGGATCCTGGTCGGGCGCATGCGGGAGTCTCTGTCTGACTGTCTCTCCTCGTTTCCAGCTTCAGAAAAATACAAAAAAAATAATAATAAAATACATTTAAAATGTATCATGTTAAGAGTTTTTAAGTGTATAGTTCAGAAGTGTTCAACAATCTCCACAACTGTTTTATCTTGAAAATATGAAACTCTTTATCATTAAAAAATTTTCTATTTTTTCTCTTTTTCTCTGGCAACCACCACTCTTCTTTCTGTATGGATAAATTTAATTACTCTAAATACCTTGTATAAGTGGAATTGTACAGTATTTATCTTTTTGGGACTGGCTTATTTGACTTAGAATAATGCCCTCAAGATTGATCTCTGTTATAGCACATCAGAATTTTCTCCCTTTATAAAGCTCAACTATAGTTCATTTGATGGACAGTTGGGTTGCTTCTACCTTTTGTCTATTGTGAATAATGCTGCCATGAACTTAGGTATACAAATATCTGTTCAAGATTCTTCTTGAATTGTTTTGGATATATATTCTGAAGGTATATTGCTGTAACATATGGTAATTAAAAAAATGTTTATGATGACCTGCCATATTATTTTCCATAGCAATTGCTGCACCATTTTATGATCCTATCCGTAGTGCACAAAGGTTCAAATTTTTCCACACCCTCATCAACACTTATTATTTTCTGGCTTTTATAAAAAAATTTATAGTAGTTATCCTAATTGGTATGAAGAGATCTCATTGTGGTTTTGATTTGTATTTCCATATCGATGGTTCTTTATGTTCTCCTTTAGTCATTCGTTATGGCAAAAATAAACAAATAATTTGAATCCTAAATTTTTAAGAAATAGTTTAATTCCATTTTACTTTCACTATGTCTTTATTATTATTTTTAAACTATTTTACTTTGTGTGGTTGTGCTTTAAGGTCAAAATTCATCTATTATTTGTTTGTTTTTAGCTGTTCTTCAGTTGCTGGTAGTACTGGATCTGGAGAATTCTTCAAGCATCTCCATTTTGTATTGGTGTCAGTGTTTTCAGAACTTCAGTTAGCTCAATGGAGAAGCCAGGGCTTCTGGTACATTATCCTGCTGATGGCTTCTGTGTGGTTCCTGAGGCTTTACTTGCATTACCTTAGCCAATGGCTTTACCTCCAGGCAATTTCAACTCCTGTTACAAAGTGAGTGCTTTTCCCTGAAAGTGAAGGGAGTGCATTTTCATCTGGATAGGCCAGATGAAAGCACAAAGCTCCTTCATTTACCATAAGACCTAAAATGCATGAAAGGTTTGAAAAAGACAAGAATGTTTTTATCTAAGAGCAGAAATGTCTATTACAGTTATATTCACATCTTATGGACAAGTATGCACTCATATATAACTGGTACATCAATATATATTTAAATTTTAGCAGATTCAAATATGTTCTAATATCTGGGCAATATCCAAAAAGGAGTTTAGCAATGATATTTTATTCTATTTTGATTTTATCAGAGTGACTTAGGCTAAAGGTATTTTAGAAGTAATATAAGTATGATTTATCACCTATACTAGAGAAGTAAAAATTGTTTCTTCTGCAAAATGATTGAGTTCAAACAATTACCAAACTCAAGCCCAGGCAGTTTTCTGAGCCATTATCTACTGGGAAAAGATTACACTTTAAAGGTTATCTCTCCATAAACATGATTCTATAGACACTATAGGTAGACAAACAGATAGATGTCAATACTAAATTCATTTTCTCAAATGTAGATGGTACAGATAAAAATAAAGATGAATGTATATTTTCAATTAAGAACATTACAAACAACTCTGAGACACTATGGAAAAGGAGTCTATGTGTATATTTTTTGTCCACACACATATAATTTATCTTTTTATAAAATTAAATCACAAGCATCTGAATGTTATAAACCATGCAGATTTATATATACTAAATAACCCTATCTTCCAGGGAGAATTTTTACATAGATATTATATTTCTTCTCTTCTTCCCTTCTTTTTTTTTCTTTCTTTTGTGTGAAGGTGTCTACAACAGAAAAAAACAATGTTATATGCCTGAGCTAGTTGCTTTTTGTTATTTACTCTTTCACTTCTTCAATAGAAAAGGAAGCTCTATCTTATTCATTGTTAATAGAATAAAACTACAAGAAACATCTTGACAGCTCGGTATATCCAATTTCGTAAGCAACAGAGGAATTCTAGGATGTTTTGTTGGCTATTGTCTATGTCTGCCAGCTCGAATCATACATCAGCTCCATGTCACATTGTAGTAATAAGACATGACAATAACAATAGCAACATGAGCATTTCTTTTCTCTTACTCTATTATAGGTTCTCTGCTAATAAATGTTCACACATTACTTGACATTCACAACAGCATAAGAACAAAACATAAAACTTCCTTAAAGCAAAGATTAGTATTGGATAAAATGAAGAACTCTTTAACAGACAGCTGATAAGTAGAATCTACAAGCAAGGTTAACTACGAAATAGCTTTACAAAGGCTGCAGTGCAGGGGAGGGGAACCTAGAGGAGTGTGAAGACTCACTGCATGGAAGGAAGGTGCCAATACTTGGTCAAGTCTACTTGAAATACTGAGCTCAGCATGGATGTAAACCATAGGTTTTTACATTGTGCCAAATTGCCCCTTTTAGAACAACTTTAAAAAAGAACATTGCTCTCATTAGTGGTCTTGTTAATGTTGTATTTAGAAGTCAATCTAGAGAAACCACAAAATTAATCAGCTATGCTATGACTTTGAAGAATTATTAAATTTATTTGTATTTCTGATTAGTTAGTGGCACACCCACTAGTTCTGTATGTTAAACCCTTTCAAATAATCTACCAGTGACTATGTGTGAACTACAGAAAATTTCTTAGTCTATAGAATGATCTGCTCAGTGCATAAAATCGCTATTCTTTCAGTGGTTGTATATGATTCAAGAACAAAGAACAAGGTAGAATTTCCCTTTACCTTGAAAGTGAGCTGTTAATGTGTTATTAAGGGGTCAGAAAAAGATAACTCCTAACACCTTATTTTTAAGTATTAGCAAGTTTCAAGTTCTCTATATTAAAAAAGTACAAGAAAGCTCATAATTCTTTTAATTGTTTCTACACCTGGCATTTTGTGTAATTTGTGTCTGCACATATGTTTGCTTTGTTTTCTCACAGATTTCATTTTTCTGCTCTCACGGTTGAACTTTGCTACCCACCTTCCTCCCTTCTCATCAGAGAAGAGTTGTTCGTGGTTGTGGTGGGGCCTCTAATGCTGAATGCAATGATACTTCCTTTGGTTCCAATCAGATGGGGCTGTCAGCTGCTGTTTGCCTACTGTCCTGATGTCTTGTCTAAGTTAATCATTACCATGGGACTATGGACAGTTTTAGACCCATTGGCGGTGTTTATAGTGGATACTGTCCTGGGGGTAAGTCAAGTAAAATAATTGGGATATGAGTCCTTGACATAGAATTTAGCTTTAGTGCATAAATCAGTTGACATGTGAAGTTTCAATAATCATGTCCGATTGAATATTTATCTTAAAGTGGAGTTCTAAAGTTTTTTCTCATAATAAAAATTATGTATGTCTAATATAATCAATTTAAGTGTAATTTTAACTACCTTAAATTAAAACTTGCTAAATAAGCAGGAAATAATAATCTTGGAGATTGAATGAAAGCACATTTTCAAAGAAGCTTTATTTTGTAACTTTTTGTTGGTAGCTACTTTTAATATATATTTTCATAGTAAAACTTTAGAAAAAAAGTAACCATAGAGTATTTCTTTTAATTGGTTAGGTTATTTATTTGCTTTTCTTTCTTTTTCTTTTTTTTGGATGTAATACTTACATCTCTTTAATAAATATATTGAAGAAGTAAATGCTTTTTAAACATTTCTAAGTGATAAAATTTTTAATTAATCTATAGGCATTTATTTTGACTTCTGAATGTTAATGAAATGACAAAGCAGTATTTTCACTATAATACATATAAGAATTTCATGATTATGAATGATGTACCAGAGTTCATGATGATGTATAAACAATGTAATAATGATTTTAATATTTAAAGAGCACTTAATATTTTTCAAGCGCCTTCACATAATTTATTTGATTATATATTTACAATACCACTGTAAGTTGATGGGACAAACATTCTTCTGACTTTACAACTAAAGAATTTGGAAACAAAGAATTACATGATTTATCACAGCTACATAGTCACACACACCACAACTAGGACCAGAACCCACATTTGTAAATTCCAAGGCTGGAGTTATTTCTGTTAGATTAAAATTTCTACTTCAAACTTTGAATCAATATATTGTTTAGTGAAACCAAATGTATGTTACTCCTGATACTTATTCTATTATAATAAAATATTTAATTTACTAATTAATATTGGGACTATAATTTTAGGCTTGATGTAAATATTAATGTAGATTACTGCCACATCCAAATCTCTTTTTGATTTGAATTTGCAAGTCCTAGGATTTCCTGGTTAGTGTTACTGATTGGGTAGGTCTGGAGTAGGGCTCAATAATTTTCATTTCTTTTTTTTTTTTCTTAAATGAGAGGAGGGGAGATAGTGAGACATACATCTGCATGCACCCCAATTGAAATCCACTGGGCAAGCCCTGTCTGTGGGCAATGCTCAAATCAACCGAGCTATCTTCAGTGCCGAGGCCAATGCTCAAACCAATCAAGCCACTGGCTATGAGAGGGGAATAAAAAGAGAAGGGGAGAGGGAGGAGTAGAAAAGAAGATAGTTGCATTTTATGTGTGCCTTAGCTGGGGTTTGAACCTAGGATGTCTGCACACCAAGCCAATGAATGCTCTATCCACTGAGCAAACTGGCGAGGGCCAAAATTTGGATTTCTAACAACTTTCCAGATGACATGAACATTGTTGTTGGTTCAGGGATTACGGTTTCCAGAATTACTGACAACATAGGAAAGACCTCGCAAATACGCTGGGAATATCTAGGAATGCTTATATAGCTTGGAAGGGCCAAAGATCCAGCAAGGCAAGGCTCTCTGGGGAAATTTTACTGTCTTTCTATTAAAAACCTGACATTTATTTATTTTGGTTAGTTCACTGAGGATAGCAAAAGTTTTAGACCAGATTATTACACCAAAAGTTAAAAACATTAACAAATACTGGAATAATTCAAGCCCAAAACACTTTGATTTGTAGTTATCAAATTATAGTATTAAGCAATTTCTGGGCTTGGTCTGCAGTTTGGTCCTTTCCACGTGCATGTAAGCCCAGCAGAGGTAGCCACAAATTGTGGGTTGCTTGTATGTCTAAACAGGTTGCTGGTGTCCAGTCACAGGCATTATTTTATATGGGCCTAAACCAGGTTCCCACCCAAGAGGCCCAGAACCAACACACCCAATGGCCAGCTTCAGACAGCAGCAGAGTAGGATCCAATTAGCTTAACAAGCAGCATATTCAAAGGGAGATCTTGTCAGGGATCAAACCCAGCTGAGGCCAGTTTGCTTCCTGTGGTCAGTACCTCCATGGAAGCTTGCATGTTTTAGTTGAGGTAGATCCTTATAGTCAGCCAGCCTGAGGATCAATCCCAGGCACAAATGTAAAGCCATTTTGGGGAGGATGGACAGATAGTTCTTATTATCTTCTGAGATCTCATGAGGAATGGTTTTCCTTATTTCTATTAGGTTCCCCAGAGACATTAGTAGCTGAATGGTCCACTCTATCAAAAGCAGCTGGAAAAAATAAGCAGTCTTAATTTACTCTGGGACCTCTAATGTGATAATATACAGGAAACTGGCTTTCAGCATGGCCATTTCAGAGCCAGTTCAGAGGTTCATAACCTGATGAAAGCTGACTTGGATTCTAATAGTTGAGTATAGCATTTGTATCTTTCTCTATTTGGAAAGAAAAACTGACGTGTCTTTTCCAATCTGAACAATTGTTGACTCTCCAACTAGAATCCATCATGTGTCATTGTAAATGACATTTGCTTTTGCTGTTTTTCAAAAAGTCCAACACTGCATATAATCTGTAGGTAAGCAGCACTGGAGTCCACACTTGAACACTCTACTCCACCAGTTCATCAAAATGCATATCTTAACATGCTTTCCAGTAATTTAACAGCACATTGAATTTTGAGAAGTACTGCTCTAAAGCAGTGGCTTATAAAGTGAGGTCCTTGGACCAATAGTGGTAGTTTCAGCTGGAACTTAATATACATGCAAAATCTCAGGCTCTGAACCAAATCTACTGAATCAAAAACTCTGAAAAAGGGGCCCATTCTCTAGGAAGAGGTTATATGTTTTAACAAACTGAGGATCACCTGTATTTAATCCAGGTCAGCCAGCCAAAAGAGACACTGTCTAATTCTATTGATAGTTTTTGTTCTAAATTAATTTTTCTTATGACATTCTAAAAAGAGATGTGGCAGGTGGAATTATCTGAGGTTGAAGCATTGAGTGGCTGTTGATGTTAATAAAATTTCTCTAGTGTTATAGTTGCTGGAGGTGTGGTTGGCAATGCATTCCCCAATCCCCATTGATGATACTATGCTCAACAACTCCATTGAGTTCATAATTCCTTCTCTGCTTGTGCATTAATCTAAATAAAAAAGTAGAGAAAGTTTTGCTATTGAATGTTTAAATTGAGTATTGTGTATGTGTTGACTATATGTTCCCTGAAGAAGATTTTAAAACATAAAGAATAAATATGGCATTCTTCCTCCCTTCAATATAGATAGGGAGATATGAATAACATGCAACAACAAAGATTAAACAGAGGTAGAGTGCAAGCATTGTTATATAACAGCTAATTCTTGAGAAACCATTAGCAGTGATTGTGGTGTAATGGAAAGAGCCAGACTCAGAGTCAAGGGAACTGGGTTCTGGTCCCAGCTGTGCCATTTGTCAGTTCTATAATGTTGAATAAGTCAATTGACCTCTCCAGTCTTCAGTTTCCTTATATGCATTAAAAAAGTAATCATACCTACAAATTTTAACACCTAACTTTACCCATTTCACTGTATTGTTAGAAGAATTAAATGAGTGAGCAACTGGGTATAAATTAATATAAAATTAAAGAAATAAGATAAGGATTAGAATAAAGTGATGACTTATACTTTTTGGATGATGCAAGATGTAACAGCCATTGCCCCAATAGTCCAGGAAAGAATGTATATACTAGTTGGGGTATCCAAAGATACAAACAAAAGAGATAGTGTGTGCAATGTGGGATGAATGTTATTTGGGAGGCACCAAGGCTCATTCTATTCTATTTCAGGTATTTGTTCAAATACCTTTTCAAAGAAGTATTTTCTGATTGCAATACTTAAAAACATACTCCCATTCCTCCTTTCCTTTTTTCAGCTTTATATTTTTCTTTGTAATATTTTCCTCTAATATACCCTGTATACTACCTTAATTTTACCTTTCCCCCACAGAACACACACAGACACACACATTCTTAAATATAAGCTCCAAAAAGGTAGAGATCTTATCTAATTTTACTCAATCTTTTATATTTAGAGCTTAACGCCACATAGTGGGCATTCAGTACAATACATGTGGGTCAGATGAAGGATTTGCACCTATTGATTAATTTACGTTATTAAAATCAAAGATATATTTTTTGTTTCACTGATGAATCCCATGCCTAATTTTTTGCCCTTAAAAATAGCAGAGAGAAAAGATCTGAAATAGGAGAAATCCATAAAAATTCTTGCAATTTTTCTGCCTAAACTCCCAGAAACATACTCACATTTTTTTAAGGTAGACCAATTAATAAGTACATATACAAAAAGAAAGTTTTGGTGAGGTGGTAAAAAAGCAGTAATAGAGAGTAGGAGCATCTAAATTCTAGACACTGTCTAATTACTAAAAAATATTTTGGTGTAGGGAAAATATAAGTTAACCCTTCTAGGCTTCTATTTTAACCTATTTGCATGTGATTTGTATTAGCTAGTTTTGAACATGCTTTTTAAAGCAATATTGACATAATTGTTAGTTTAAAAACTAAAGACATTCTTTCTTCTCTTTTATATTGGAGAAAAATATTATACTTTACATTTAAATTGCATATTACTTCCACTTGATATTAAGTTATAATTAAATAACATTTATGTTTTATAAAGCTCAAAGGTCAAAGATGTCATATGACAATGCTTTAGTTTCATGGCATTTTATATCTGTGTTTAAAGACCTCATTGCCTTGAATTTATTTCAAACCCAACATAAAATATGTTTTTTCTTGCCTAAAATACATTTTGTTAAGTTGACCTAATGTAAATTTTAGTTTTCAATCCCATATTAAATGGCCTGTTAACATTTTTATAAGTTTCTAAAATAAGCCATCTATTTTATGCAGAGCACAAATTAAATTCTTTGCAAAGCTGCTACAGAAAGGACTCTTTCCATCACTTTTAATTTCTTCATATCTTGTGTTTATTAAGTTTAAAAGTTAATACTACATAAATAAAAGATGGATTTTACTTTATGAATTGCATGTAGAGTATACATATTTAAAAGCTTATAGGGAAAATGAGAACAACTTGGTAAACCAACAATGCAAACCAGTCTTAGTTTTTTTCTTTGTGACAGTTAAAGATCTGGTGATCTTTAGTACTTTGAAAATTTAATTTAACTGCTATAGAAATATTTACTTGAAACCTATGTACTCTTATTGATCAATTTTGTCCCATTATAATATTTAATTTTATAAATAAAATTAAAAAATTTAATTTAAAAACAGATTATGGTATAATATGGTTTTGTGTATTTAAATTAATTCAACTTGATGACCATTGTTTCCAACATTTTATTTCTTTTATTTATATTTTCTTCTGTCAGCGACTCACATATAATGATGAGGCTCCTTTAGCTGATGCAGCAAAGTTGTACTGGGCGTTTGTAAGAACTATGCAATCAGGACTTCTTGGTGTTATGCTCACAGTGCTAATTTACAGTCTCCTGTTCATCATTTCCTCTTTGATTTTATATTTGTATTGTCTCAGGTAAGATGCTTCAATACTTTTGTTCTTTTTAGTGTTCAGCCTCCAGTCTTCTTGTTATATGGTTAGGCTATATATGATTAAAATAGAGAAGTTAGAATCATGTCTACATGACTAAAGTAGAACACTTCTTGTTGGACATAACAACTGTCATGAAGACCAGCCAAGAAACTTTTTGGCTTTTGGAGAAATGTTTTGTTTGTTTGTTTGTTTTGTATTTTGATAATAGAGAGAGCTAATTTTGTGATATATTTGTTTGCTCTATACTAGTTTCCTCAAACAGAAGATAAAGAGTAATCTCAATATCTAAGACATCCTGGAAAATTTTTTTGAGAAGCTTGTCTAAAATTTTCTTTTTCTTCTCTTTCTAATCCACTTTTTTCCTAGTCTTCCCACCCCTGACAAAATCCTGCAATATAAGAATCATCCTTCAGCTTTGATCCTGAATATAATAGAGTTAGTTTGGCTTGCTAGGTCGTTAATTAAGCAAGCAGTTTATGTTCGGAAAAAGGCAAGAAGAGCAACAAATACAAAGCAGTATAAAAATGCTAGAAAATTTTTTCACTCTGTTGATAGTTTCCTTTGCTTTGCAGAAGCTTTTTTAATATCATCCCACTTGTCCAATTTTGGTTTTGTTGTCTGTATCTTTTTTTTAATGTTTAAAAAATGTTTATATTGAATTTATTGGGATGACATGGGTTAATAAAGTAATAAAATTTGGGGTTCACAATTCTCCAAAATATCTTCTGTATACTGCACTGCCTGTTCACCACCCCAAGTCAATTCTCCCTCTATCACCATCTATGCCGCCTTCTGCTCTCTTCCACTTTCCCCACTCCCTTTCCCTTCTGCAACCCCCACACTGTTGTCTATGTCTCTAAGTTTTTTCTTCTGTCTATGCTTTTAAAAGCCATAAAATAAATGCCAACACTAATGTCATGAAGCATCTCCCTATGATTTCTTGTAGAAATTTTTAAGTTTGGGTCTTATATTTAAGTCTTTAATTCATTTCATATATGCATATCTATGTGCATAAATGACAATTCTAAATGAAAAAGAAATATTGAAAATGCCTAAGCAAGGGAGGATAATTGATTGTTCAAGTTGTCTGAATACACAAGGTAGAAAAACCTTGGGTTTAGGAAAAGGATCTTGTTTCTTGATGTGGTAAGGAAAGAGTCAGGGTATATACGAATATGCATGGACCCTTCCTGGAAGGGTGCTGAGGGAGTTCACATGTGATAACCATTATTATTTTCTATGTACTAGGAAATGAACTCACCCCTCAGTTCTTCCTTCTGTAGACTGAAGGGGTCCTTACATCAGAAACATAGCTGTAGTAAAATTGTCTAATTCTTAGAAAATATACGTTGTTTAAGCTTGCTTTGTATTTTTTTTAAATTTTTTTATTTTTTACAGAGACAGAGAGAGTCAGAGAGAGAGATAGACAGAGACAGACAGACAGGAACGGAGAGATGAGAAGCATCAATCATCAGTTTTTCGTTGCACATTGCGACACTTTAGTTTTTCATTGATTGCTTTCTCATATGTGCCTTGACCATGAGCCTTCAGCAGACCAAGAAACCCCTTGCTCGCCCGCAACCTTGGGTCCAAGCTGGTGAGCTTTTGCTCAAACCAGATGAGCCCGCACTCAAGCTGGCGACCTCGGGGTCTCAAACCTGGGTCCTCGGCATCCCAGTCCAATGCTCTATCCACTGCTTCACCACCTGGTCAGGTGCTTGCTTTGTATTATATTTTGACATGTCATGAGCACTGCATGTCATCTTTGAAAAGCACTTACTTCGAAAGGAAGTCTTTCATGATCATTCAGTTTTCATTTGACTATTAAATTTTTTTATATGGACTTAGGCAACAATATTCATTTACTGAATTTTCAGGCATTTTCTTGTGTATCATGGTAAAAATAACAGTTATGTTTAGCTCTTAAAGTAGGCTCTGCATGAATCATTATTGTTTTAAATTACTAGAATTTCCTAGAGAAGTTAAAGAAACAAAATAGTATATTATGTAGTTTAGACTTCCATAGGTTAAAAAATTATCAGATATTATGTATCATTTATTTCCACATCAATACAGCTCTTTTCATTTAAAAATAAAGTGAAAGTTTATAACCATCATTTTTTTTTTTGTCCAAGGTCTACATTTACAGGGAGTCCTTGGGTTACAACAATCTCAACATATGATATTTTGAGTTTACGATGTTCACTCCCATAAAAACTTTAAAAAATTGAAACATTAGTGTTTCAGCTTATGCCATTAGCATCATACTTCTGGACTACATGGGTGAGCTAGCTTGGTTGTGTGTGATGGAAGAATGTGCAGTAATGAGGCATATGAGTGAGGGTGTTGATGTCCCCCAGTATGCTTACCTACATCATTTTGGACTTGGTAAAAGCACAAGTGTTCCATTTGTGTTAGGCTAGGGTGTGTTTTGACTTACACCAAAATTTGGGTTCTGTCACTGTTATGGGAACAAAACTGTATTGTAGCCGGAGGACCCCCTTTCAAGATAACTTGCGAGGTATGAAAAAATAAGCCCAGAATGTATGCTTTCAAACACTAGAATTAATTTTTTTCTACCTAAAACAAATAGGGATATAAAAGCAAGACTCATGAATGTAGATAAAAGTGAACTGTTTACGAAGGGAATGGGGATTTAGAGGAGGGTGGAGAGGAAGGGGGTAAAAAGGAACAAATATACAGTGACAGAAAATGATTTGAATTTGGATGATAGGAACACAACACAATCAAAAGTTCATATACTATGGATATGTTACCTGAAATCTATGTACTCTTATTAAACAATGTCACCCCATTAGATTTAATTTTCTAAAAGAACAAAAACAAAACCAAAAACAGAAACATTACCTCATAGGGAAACGTGGGTAGGAGAAGTAACGAAGCTTTATAATGGATGGAGAACTGATTGAAAGAAAAGGTGAGTGATGTCAGAGAAATGGCACCATAAGGAGCATTCCCGATACCTCTCCCCAAAATTTCAACAAGTTCTACAACTAAAGACAAGAAAAAAATGATCCCAGGAAAGTCCATAAGTCCCACACACTGAACAAAAAGGTATGATTGGGCGAAAGGCGGTTAAATGTATAATCAACCCTGAAGGAAATAAGATGGAGAACTGAACACTCTGCCTTCCTCACTGACCTGAGCAAGGGCTGCTTTCACTTGGAACTGAGAGAAAGTGAGGGCTGGGGGCATGGAAAGAGCTGGGCTGGGGCAGAGATGTTCAAGCCAAGGAAAGAGTGTGCCCGCGGCAGCTCAGCCCACATGGAGCTAATGCCGGCACCGGACCCGGCAAAGGCGAGCAAGTGATGGCCTTCATTACCCCTGATATCCTGGTTGGTGAGTGCAGACAGTGTGTGAGTGGTTCCTCCTAGCACCCCAGGTGTGGGCGCCCCATTCTCGGACAGAGGGGCAGGGTCACAGACATCTGCGTGGGCTGCGACCAGAGTCTCATTGTGATCCCTGCACCCCAAGCAACAGTGTGTGGGGAGTGTGTAAAAGCGGACTTCCCTGTGCTCGGACCTCTCCAGGCGCCAGCCATACAGGCTAACAAAAAACATTCCCAGGGAAGAAAAAATACAGAAGTGCTAGGGGGAGGGGCACGCAGGCACCTTGCAGACAGTCTGTGGAGCAGATCCATGGATCCAATTGCTGAAATTAGCTTAACCCACAGTCTGCTCACTGCCCAACTGGCTTACGCCGCCAGCAGTGGCTCTGGATGACAAGGTCTTCTTTCTCAGGTCAGCGATCTAAGACAAGAGACGTGATATTTTTTTTAGTGCCTCTTGTTCTGCATGTAGTGGCATGTAGTGGTGGGGGCAACTTCCTGCCAGCAGATACAGGGTAAAAAACACATTCCTATGGAACACACCTCAGAGAACACTGCAGAAGTTGGGCAGGCTAGGCTGTAGGCTTTTTAACAAGGAAGAAGCCTGCAGAGAGCAATTCCACAGAACAAGAAAGCAAATTTAACTAGATATACCTGGGGAACCTTAGAAAGGAGCCTAAACAGAAGTCAACATGCCCCCTACCTGCTTAAGTTGATGTCTCTGATCAGAAGAGCTTTCATACTCAGGGCTGTGCACTAAAAGGAGGGACTTGGCAGCTTTTAAGACTTCCTGTTCTGCAGGCAGCGACTAGGGCATCTTCCTGCCAGCCAATACAGGTTACAAAGTGCAAAAAGCCTGGGGAGAGTGGTCCCACAGAGTGCTGAGGCATACTAGACATGCCTGGAGGCTCATAGAAAAACACCTGCTCTGACTGACAGAGCCTTACCCAGAGCCCTGCGCTGAGTGGGGATAGAGTGGGGATTTGCCAGCTTTTTGAGCCTCTTACTCTCCAGGCAGTGGCAGGAGAGTGGGTTACCAGGCTGCTAATTCAGGAAGGAGAGACTAGGAGAGAAGCTCCAGGAAAACAGACACTCCCATTGTTGGAGCCTGCAAATGCTAACAAGCCCCAACTACCAATAAGATTGAGGCCTAGTATATCACATCGCCATAGTGACACATCAACTGCAAATCTCTACTTAGGCATGACACAGGGTAGAGCCTGGGGTACAGAGCCACCAACCAGGAAGAGGGAAAAAAGAAAAAGGAAGAAGATAACCTCTCAAAATAAAAAATAATCCACAGTCTTTTAACTTTTTCCACTTTTTTTTTGTTTCTTTCATTTTCTTATCTTTATTTTTTTCCACTTTGTCCATTTATCCTCTGCTCATCTTATTCTTATCTCTTCATCTTGAACTACATTACCCATAAGTGTTACATTTCCAATTATTTTTTCTTTTCTTTTTTCTTTCTCTCTATGAGGGTTACACTGCAAAATTCTTAACTTCCTCCTTTTCTTTTTTTTTCTCCCTCTCTCTTAGTTTCTTCTTTTCTCTTTCACTTTATTTCTCATTTTATCCTCACTCATGAACAAATTACTTTATTTTGGATTCAAATTTTTTCTTTGTGGAATTTTGTGTGCTTTTTACTTCGCTTTTTAACTCAGCATTCCCCCCAACCCCAGTTCTCCATTCTATGTAGTTTTTGTTCCACTTAATACAATAGTATTTTTTTTCTGGTTTTCTTCTTATCTTATTCACTATATCTCTCATTTGACCATCATTTACAAGCAAATTATTTTATCCTTAATAATAATTTTTTCCTTTTTTTGCATTTTGTGGGTCCCAGCTCATTTTTTGCCCCTATGTCACTTCTCCCCAACTTAGGCCATCTGTTATAGGTAGTTTTTGTTCCATTTAACAAAATATAATTCTCAATTTTTTATGGTATTTTCAAAAGAAAAAAAAGAAATGATTTTTGTTTAATTTTTTTAATTATTGTTTTTATTGTCTATTTTTTTTACTTTTTATTCTTTATTAATTCTCATTAGTTATTAAGAAAACCACCCTTAGATGCCTCTAAGGAAAAGGAAATTGAATATCATGGATACAAAAGAAAGAAATATAGCACAGATAGATGAGGAAAAATCTATAAAATTTTTTTTAATAGATTGGAAAGCTTGGAGTTAAATGACAGAGAATTTAAAATAGAAATCCTAAAAAATACTCAGAGATATACAAGAAAATACAGAAAGGCAATTTAGGGAGCTCAAAAAACAACTCAATGAACACAAAGAATATATTACCAAGGAAATTGAAACTATGAAAACAAATCAAACAGAGATGAAAAACTCAATTCATGAACTGAAAAATGAAGTAACAAGCTTAGCTAACAGAACAGGCTAGAGAGAAGAGAAGATTAGTGACATAGAAGACAGGCAACTTGAGGCACAACAGAGAGGAGGAGAGAGACTCATGAATTTAAAAAAATGAGAAAGCCCTACAGGAATTGTCTAACTCCATCAAAAAGAGTAATATAAGAATAATAAGTATATCAGAAGGAGAAGAGAGAGAAAATGGAATGGAGAACATATTCATACAAATAATAGACGAGAACTTCCCAAGCCTGTGGAAAGACTAAAGCCTCGAATTCAAGAAGCTAACAGAACACAAAGTTATCTTAACACCAACAAACCTACTCCAAGGCACATCATAATGAAATTATAACAAACCAACGACAGACAAAAAATTCTCAAGGCAGCCAGGGAAAAGAATAATAACATATAAAAGAAAGCCTATTAGATTATCATCAGATTTTTCAGCAGAAACTCTACAAACTAGAAGAGAGTGGACCCAAGTATTTAAATTTCTTAAAGGGAGGAACTTCCAGCCAAGAATACTATACCCATGAAAGCTATCCTTCAAATATGAAGGAGAAATAAAAACATACACAGATACAGAAAGATGAGGGAATTTATCATC
Organism: Saccopteryx leptura; assembly: GCF_036850995.1. Taxonomy (NCBI): domain Eukaryota; kingdom Metazoa; phylum Chordata; class Mammalia; order Chiroptera; family Emballonuridae; genus Saccopteryx; species Saccopteryx leptura. Next base: position 185,736,909 of record NC_089505.1, on the reverse strand, counting down.
AGAAAACCCCCACTTCAGGAAATACTAAAGGAGGTTTACCAACCAGATACAAAGAACAAAACAAAATAAAACCACAAGTAAAAGCTCTAAGAAGAACACAATAAAACCAAATTTAAAATGTGAGAGCAAAAACAAAAAAGGGGAGAGGACGAAGATTAACAGTAGCAAAGGACGATGGAGTGCAGAAGCACTCATAAGATAGTGTACTACAATGAACATTGTAGGTACCCTTTCCATTACTTAATGGTAATGACCCCTGAAAAAACCACCACAGAAGCACATGACTTTAAAAAGGAAGTAACAGAGGAAAGAAGTATGGAATACAACCAAACAAAAATAAATAATAGAAAAACAGAAAAGAAGAATAAAACAAGATACAAAACTAACAGAAAGCAATATATAAAATGGCAATAGGAAGCCCTCAAGTGTCAATAATTACAATAAATGTAAATGGATTGACCTCACCAATAAAAAGAAACAGAGTAGCAGAATAGATTAAAAAGAAAATCCAACTGTATGCTACCTACAAGAAACACATCTAAGCAACAAGGATAAAAACAAATTCAAAGTGAAAGGCTGGAAAACAATACTCTGAGCAAATAACAATAAAAAAAAAGCAGGTGTAGCAATACTCATATCTATCAATACTGACTACAAGACAGCAAAAGTAATCAGAGACAAAAATGGTCATTTCATAATGATTAAGGGGACACTGAATCAAGAAGACATAACACTTCTTAATATATATGCACCAAACCAAGGAGCACCAAAATATATAAGACAGCTACTGACTGACCTAAAAACAAAAACTGACAAAAATAGAATCATACTTGGAGACCTCAATACACCACTGATGACTCTAGATTGTTCATCCAAACAGAAAATCAATAAAGAAATATTAGCTTTAAATGAAACACTAGAGCAATTAGATATGATAGACATCTACAGGACATTTCATTCCAAAGTGACAGAGTACACATTTTTCTCTAGTGTACATGGAACATTCTCAAGAATTGACCATATGTTGGGTCACAAAAATAACATAAGCAAATTCAGAAAAGTTGAAATTGTAGCAAGCATATTTTCTGATCATAAAGCCTTGAAACTAGAATTCAACTGCAAAAAAAAGGAAAAAAAACTCACAAAAATGTGGAAATGTTTTTTTGTGGAAAAAACTCACAAAAATGAGTGGGTCAAAGAAGAAATAAGTGCAGAGATCAAAAGATACATACAGACAAATGAAAATAACAATACGACATATCAGAATCTCTGTGATGCAGCAAAAGCAATAATAAGAAAGAAGTTCATATCACTTTAGGCCTATATGAACAAACAAGAGAGAGCCCAAGTAAACCACTTAACTTCACACCTTAAGGAACTAGAAAAAGAAGAACAAAGACAACCCAAAACCAGCCAAAGAAAGAAAAAATAATAAAAATCAGAGCAGAAATAAATGAAATAGAGAACAGAAAAACTATAGAAAAATTAATAAAACAAGGACCTGGTTCTTTGAAAAGATCACAAAATTGACAAACCCTTGGCAAGACTTACTAAGGAAAAAAGAGAAAGGATTCATATAAACAAAATTCAAAATGAAAGAGGAGAAATCACCACAGATATCATAGATACACAAAGAATTATTGTAGAATACTATGAAAAACAATATGCCACCAAGTTCAACAATCTAGAAGAAATGGGTAAATTCCTAGAACAATACAATCTTCCTAGACTAAGTAACGAAGAAGCAGAAATCCTAAACAGATCAATAAGCAGTAAGGAAATAGAAACAACTATTAAAAACCTCCCCAAAATAAAAGTTCAGGGCCAGACAGCTATACTAGTGAATTTTATCAAATATTCAAAGAAGACTTCATTTCTATTCTACTCAAAGTCTTCTAAAAAATTAAAGAAGAAGCAATACTTCCAAACACATTTTATGAGGCCAACATAACCCTCATACTGAAACCTGGCAAGAACGGCACAAAAAAAGAAAACCACAGACCAATATCTCTAATAAATACATATGCTAAAATACTAAACAAAATACTAGCAAATCGAATACAACAACTTTTAAAAAAATAATACATCATGATTAAGTGGGATTCATCCCAGAATCTCAAGGATGGTTCAACATACGTAAAACGGTTAATGTAATACACCATATCAACAAAACAAAGAAAAAAACCCCACATGATCTTATCAATAGATGCAGAAAAGGCATTCGATAAAATACAACATAATTTTATGTTTAAAACATTCAACAAAATGGGTATAGAAGGAAAATATCTGAACATGATAAAGACCATTTATGATAAACCATCAGCTAACATCATATTAAATGGCATAAAACTGAGGACTTTCCCCCTTAAATCAGAAACAAGACAGGGTTGTTCACTCTCTCCACTCTTATTTAACGTGTGCTAGAAGTCCTAGCCAGAGCAATCAGACAAGATAAAGAAATAAAATAAATTCATATTGGAAAAGAAGAATGAAAGGTTTCATTTTTTGCAGATGAGATGATCCTATACATCAAAAAGGCAAAGATAAATGAATGGGACATCAGACTTAGTAGTTTCTGCACAGCAAGAGAAACTGACAACAAAATAAACAGCTAACTAAATGGGAGATTTATGTTTTCAAACAATAGCTCAGATAAGGGCTTAATATCCAAAATATACAAAGAACTCATAAAACTCAACAACAAACAAACAAACAATCTAATAAAAAAATGGCAAGAGGACATGAACAGACACTTCTCCCAGGAAGAAATACAAATGGCCAACAGATATATGAAAAGATGCTCATCTTCATTAGTTATTAGAAAAAATGCAAATCAAAACTACAATGAGATACCACCTCACAGCTGTTAGACTAGTTATTATCAACAAGACAGGTAATACAAGTGTTGGAGAGGCTGTGGAGAAAAAGGAACCCTCATCCACTGTTGGTGGGAATTTAAAGTAATAGAACCATTATGGAAGAAAGTATGATGGTTCCTCAAAAAATTAATAATAGAACTACCATATGACCCAACAATCCCTCTACTATACCCCCAAAACTCAAAAATATTGGTACATAAAGACATATGCAGCCCCATGTTCATTGCAGCATTGCTCACAGTGGCCAAGACATGGAAACAACCAAAAAGCCCTTCAATAGATGATTGGATAAAGAAGATGTGGTACATATATACTATGGAATACTACTCAGACATAAGAAATGATGAGATTAGATCATTTACAACAAAATGGATGGATCTTGATAACATTATACGGAGTGAAATAAGTAAATCAGAAAAAACTAAGAACTGCACGATTCCATACATAGGTGGGACATAAAAACAAGACTAAGAGACATGGACAAGAGTGTGGTAGTTACCAGGGTTTTAGGAGTGGGAGGGAAGAGAGAGAGTCAGAGGGGGGATGGAAGGGCACAAAGAAAACCAGATAGAAGGTGACAGAGGACAATTTTACTTGGGTGATGGGTATGCAACATAATTTAATGACAAGATAACCTGGAGATGTTTTCTTTGAACATATGTACCCTGATTCATTAATGTCACCCCACTAAAATTAAAATAATTATTGAAAAAAAGAATGAAAGAAAAGAAAACGTAAGTATAGTGTGTAAGCATTATAGAAAAGGAACCTGAAAAATATCCAGGGTGAATAAGTAAATTTTGTTTACTCTTTCAACCTGGCCTCTGTCATTCATGCTTAACCTATCCTCTTCAGAGCTAGGCATGCTCAGTAACATAAAGCAGGTTTTGCTTCTATTTTAGAAGCAGGTGCTCTTAAGAGTCTCTTGGATAGTGATAGAATTACAGTAATTTTCCACAGAGAAAATAACTTTTATTTCATATGAAGTAACTCTGATATGTTAGATGAAAATTTTCTCATTTCTGTTGTTTGCAAAGTATCTTTTTCTGAAATAGTAGAAAGTTAGGAAGCTCAATTCTTCCATGAAGCATGCACTGTCCTTATTGAATGCATCTGGTCAGTGAAGTAGGGTTTTACTCTGCCATAAAAGTAGGGTAAAGACACAGAAGTCATGAGAACTTATCTTTGTGAACTATGCCAATGTGGATTTGTTCACGTTGACTGATATAGGTTAGCATTCTTAATTCAAATGTTAAAGCAACAATCCTAACTCTTTCTGGGCTCTTAGATCAGTGCTATCAAAATATGTGCTAGCATTGTAGGAGTATAGAGAAGATGAAGTCTGTTGTATAGGCTTTCAACAGAGAATTTTGTCTAGCTCTGGGCACTGGAAGCTCCACATTATGGAGACTTGCTGTGCAGACTTCAGATTGGGCACTATTGAGTTTGGCTGATTGTATCTCATTCCTCTAAGAGTTTGAGTAATTTCTTGTCAAGGGGTTTTTATTAGGAAAAATCTCACTCCCATAACTGCAGTAAGGGTGTTGACTGGCATGCCAGTTCCTTGCCCTGTTTAGGGAGGTTCTTGAGCTGGCTGTAATTATTTGGACTGGATTTTATGGCTTAAAGAAGCACTAACATTTAAAATAATATTTCTTATTATAGGAAAAATATAGTTTGCATAGCAAAAATTAAAAATATAAAAAAAATCAAAAGGGGAAGTAAAAACCATTGGTAATCTCATCATCTCTAGATAAACCATTGTTAATCTTTTGGTAAGTCTATTTCATTCTTTATCTCATGTATATTTATTTTTACACAGTTGAAATTATTCTGTAAGTATAACTTTATCTGTTGATGTTGAACTTAATATTGAGATAAATATTTTTATATTCTTTACTTCATGAACATTTAACGCATACATAATGTTTTATACTATATAAGCAATATAAAATATTTAAATATTTATTTATTCTTGGAAAATAAGTTTTTTCTCATTTTAGTGCATCTTTAAATGATTCTGATGAATATCTTAAGACCTAGTGACTTGTTTGCATTTTAAATTATTCTTTGAATAGTGTCCGAGGCACCCAGAAATACTAGTTTAGAGAGTATGATATTTATAAAACACTTCATAGCTATTGTGAAATTGTTTTCTGGAGAAATTGTATGTATTTACACTTCTACAGCAATGCATGAGAGGATTTATCAAACCATGTTCACATTGTGTTAAACTTTTATAATCTAATATAAAAAAACTCATCCTTTTCTGTCTTTCTTGCTTCACTAGTGATTAAACATTCCTATTTATTTATTTATTTATTGTGACAGAGACAGAGAGAGGGACAGATAAAGACAGACAGACAGGAAGGGAGAGAGATGAAAAGCATCAATTCTTTGTTATGGCACCTTAGTTGTTCATTGATTGCTTTCTCATTTGTGCCTTGACTGCAAGGCTACAGCATAGCAAATGATCTCTTGCTCCAGCCAGCAACTTTGGGCTTCAAAAGCCAGCGACCTGTGGGCTCAAGCTGGTGAGCCTGTGCTCAAGCCAGATGAGCCCACACTCAAGCCAGGGACCTCGGGGTTTCAAACCTGGGTCTTCAACATTCCATCCAATGCTCTATCCACTGTGCCACCGCCTGGTCAGACTAAAAATTCTTAATATACTTGTCATTCATTTGTAGTTTCCCTTTGTAAACTGCCATTTAAGTGTTCTTTAACCTTTCTTTCTACAGAGTATTCAAATTTTTTTCTTACTAAGTTATATCATATATATATATATATATATATATATATATATATATATATATATTAACCTGTCATTTTTTAACATATTTTTCCACTTGGTAATTACATTCTAAATGTATTTTTTTTTTGATAGAGACAGAGAATTAGAGAGAGAGATAGGTAGGGACAGACAGACAGGAAGGGGTAGAGATGAGAAGCATAAATTTTTCACTGCGGTACTTTAGTTGTTCATTGATTACTTTCTCATATGTGCCTTGACTGTGGGGCCACAGCAGACCGAGCAACCCCTTGCTCAAGCCAGCAACCTTGGGCTTAAACTGGTTTGTTTTGCTCCAACCAGATAAACCTGCACTCAAGCTGGCAACCTCGGGGTCTCAAACCTGGGTCCTCCACATCCCAGTCCAACACTCTATCCACTACGCCACTGCCTGGTCAGGCCTAAATGTACTTTTGATTTAAAAATAAATACTTATAATTCATATAAAGTATTTTGATCATTTCATGATGTTCAAATATCTCTTGAATTAAAAAAGTCCTTTCTCATTCAGAAATTTTACAACTATTTACTTTTATTGTATAAGGTTTTAAGTTTTTTTCATTGAACGCCTCATATAAGCCATGTAGAATTCATTTGATGTGGATAGTGTCAAGATCTAAATAAGAAATCCTTCTATCTTTTATTTTATTGGTCTTTTATTTTAGTTGATATTATCTTTAGATATTAGCTGTTTGCCATTTTGTCTTATTGGGTTTTAAGTAATTTTAATTCATCAGCTTACATTTCCAGTGTAATGGACAGAGCTTCTCTTTTCTAGATCTTCTTTTAAAAAATTTACCTTTTTTTATCAAACTTTTACAGATGGCAACTGCATTCAGAAATAAGCCAGGCAGGGAAAGAAAAATATCATATGACCTCAGTCATTTGAGGAATCCAATGAACAATGTGAACTGAGCAAAGAAACATAGGCAGAGGCAAGATCAAAGGGACCAGAGGGAAAGCAGTCAGAGGGAAAGTAGAAGAGAATATGGGATCAGAGAAGGGAAAGAGATTAATGAAGTTATATATACATAACAGCATTATAGAGAACAGGACAGCAAATATTGGAGGGAAGGGGGGAAGGCATTGGGGAGAGGAGGCATAGGGCGGGGCCGAGGGGAATATGGGGTTGAGGGGAGATATATTCAGTGGGACATTTGAATCTGTGTAAACACCAATTAAAATCATAAATGAAAAAAAGAAAGGAATAACTGAGAGCCTGACTAGGAACACTGAGGTTGCTGATTCGAAACCTATGCTTGCCTGGTCAAGGCACATACAAAAAGCAACTACTATGAGCTGATGCTTCCTGCTTCTCCCTCTTCTCTCTCTCTCCTCTCTCTAAAAGTTAATAAATACAAAAATTTAAAAAAAGGAATAACTGTGAAGACCATCTGCACTTCTTATGGTGTTTGCTTCATATTTGGACTTGCAATGCTCCTCATAACCCTTCTGAATAAAGCTTTTGTTAATGTTGTATGAATTCTTTATGTGAATTGCCCCAAAAATCTGCAGGCTCTTACATATTGTTTATAATATGCAGAGAATAAAAAATCACTATATAAATGTCTGATTTGTTTAAGCTTTTCTTTCCTAGAAGCTGTACACAAACCTGAAAGACTACTACTCAAGTTAATTAATTTTGAGGGTGCTGATGTCTTCTTAATCATTGACTTAATAGTTTCAAATAACCTTGTAAGTTTTAGCTGCTGTTTTTTATTACTTAGAAAAATTAATTTAGATTAAAATAATTTAAAGGAAGGTTTTGATGAGAGTGTTATGAGCTTATTCATTGTCCAGAGAATATGTATCAGATAATCAAAGATTTTCTATTTTCTGAATCAATCTCCTTTATAATATTCCACACTAAAGGCAAAATTATTTATCATGTAGAGAAAAAAATTTAAAAGTTATCTAATTAAGATAGAGCAAAGCAATTTTCATCTTCCCTGAAATTGTCACCTAGTTATGGATACTCTCTACCCTGAGAGGCAGTGGTGAATTGTGTGTATTATGACATGCTTGTATAGTCATAGACCTATTTAAAAGATTTGGATGTTGCATTGTCTTTGCTCTAGTAAACAGAATGATTATAACCAAAATAGCTTATTGCTGTGGATGCAGATGAATTCACTGATCGCCCATTTTCCAAAAGCCCATCAGTATCCCCTGACTATTCCTAAAACCCTAAGCTCTCTGGTGTGGAGAGCTGACTATATGCTGAGTCCCCCTTTATCTTTTCTTTAGCAAATAGAGGAATCTATTTCTATCCCAATTATCCCCACGTGTAGCTACAAGAAGCTGGGTCAGAGATAAACTGAATAGTTCTTGACATGATGTTTTCTTAAAAAGAGAAAAAATAAAAGCTGATCAGTTAAATATAATTGTTAATTGGTCGTTTAATGAATTGACTTTTGGTAAATTAGCCTGTTTCCAATGTCTAAAATAAAAATTAAAATAAAAAACTAAAAATAACCTTCTGAAACTTTTATTTTAACCCAAACTTGTGGGAAACTGAGCATGTGAGTTTTGACCAATGACAAGCACACATCAGGAAGCTATGGGTACCTGGGTGGAGCTACAGTGGACAGTCCTATTAGAATAGTCCAAGTCCCTGGCTTGCACTTGTTTTAGTCCTCTGGGAAGAGAAGTTCCCTTTTCCACTTCCATGTAAGTATTTGCATCTGATAGCTTAGCTAATGCACATGGGTCAGTATCAATCCCCGCCTCTGTCTGTCAGCATTAAGTATAACCTATAAAGCTCTTCCTGAAAGACTTTTATCTTACTTATCAATAAAAATAATTGAACAAATAAATAAACAAAAAGAATAACTATTTCGGTTTGCTGCCACAAGCCCATGAGAATTATATGTGAATAAAATGGCATCTCAAACTCTCTGAATCAGTATTTCAATTGTTACATAAGTATGTCAAGTCAGAATAAAAAGAAATACAGTGGCAAAATAACAGGAAATTCTGCACTGGGAATGAAGGGTAAAGTTGTTGAGTCTAGAACTGATCTTTCTCTTCCCCAGAAAAGGGCCTAACACACAATTGACACACAATAAATATTTGTTGAATTAAAAACATGAATAAATAAAAGAATATATCAAAGACACATTTTCTTTCAAATAAAATGTGGATCACAGGCTGTATGCTCAAATGACACTAGTTCTCGAGTATTTTTCATTTTGAACTCTCAGCTGGACTGTTGTAATGAAGACATGTGAAAATATAAACACACAACTAACTCTCACTTGTGTTAATTTGACTTATCAAAATGATCATAATAAGTTTTTAATTTGAAACCTTTAGCAACAACCAGCTTTAAAACATTGCAGTACAATGTGGAGAAAGAATTTTAAAAGGGTCGCAGTGATGTACATAGCAGGGGAAATGCAACACAGGAAGGCACTCTTTATAAAAAAATCCAAAGAACCTGGGAAATGATAAATGCACTATAGATGTAGAATGCTTTCTAACTCCCTTATTACCAGTTCTCTGCTGTGACTTGGTATTTCCAAATATCAATTCCACTACCCTCAATTTTCATATTCTACCTCTATCCACAAGTAATCTTTTCTCTTTAATGATCTGGTAAGCAGGCTAATATGAGGCATGCATGTATACTCAAAACTGCAGAAGGGTTCCTAGTGATCTTCGTCACATTTTCAAGGGAGCTATCAATCTGCAAAGACACAATTGATAGAAGGTGCCTCAATATTTCCTCTGAGTTAAGTGCTTAAACAGCACCTTCTTTGCTATAGACACTAATCATAAGACAAGAACTTCTTATTAGCCCTGAGTTTTCCCAGTGGCTAAGATCTCACAGGTGAGCTTGACTTGGGTAAAGATTACTAATAGTTCTAGATCACCTTATTCTTCATAGTTTGGAGATTCCTAATAAAACCAATCCTCTTACATAACTTGAGTCAGTACTCACATAGGAATATAAAACTGATCCTGTGGATTAGAAAGAATAGACTCTTAACCTTTACTAATATATTATTGGCTCTCACAACTATCTTAGACTAAGTATAGTTAAAATAACTTTTATCATATGCCATGAAAATTGGCATATTACAAATTACAGAAAAGGTTTTTTGTTATTTTTTTTTCAGTTACTAGATAGTAATTTCTGTCATTTCTTCCATTTCCTGAGTACTTACTCTATGACAAGCTATTGTTTGAATATAATATATAGATTATTATTCTTAACCCTTACAACAAATCTGAGATCCAGAACCTATTAATATCATCTCCTTTCACAGATGATGTGACTTTAATCTGCCTGAGATTGCATAATAGGCCACTGGCTCAGCTGATACTCTCACAAAGTCTTTGAAACTCTAAAAATTAAAGTATTACTTATATATTATATTTTTAAGTTTTTGAACAAGAATACCTAAAATTCATATTTGAGTTTAATTTTCACCTAATGAATGAGTATGACATGTTGTAATATACCTGAATTAATGGCAGTTAGGCCTGGCTTGAATCTTGGCCCTGTCACTTACTGTGTGCCCTTTGACAATAGTTTTACCTCTATGACTATTTTCCTTATCTTTAAAACATGAATAGTAAAATCAAGCATAAAACTTTAATCTGCTCCTTGGAAATCAACTAAATTAACAGATTTATAATTTAGGCAGCTAAGTTTAGTTCTAAACTTATGAACTAAATTTAGTTCCTTTAAGGTAAACATGTATTTTTTTAAGCAATTATAACTATTAATTAACTTTGATTACTCCAAATATAAGATTTAAAATCTGCATTCTGAAAACTAAAACTCATTCTCTTCTCCAAATTACCTCTTTATCTAGGGTTTTTTAAATTTCAGTCAATGCCAAGATCACTCATTCTAGGGGAAAAAAAGAAGAAAGAAAGAAAGAAAGAAAGAAAGAAAGAAAGAAAGAAAGAAAGAAAGAAAGAAAGAAAGAAAGAGAGAGAGAGAGAGAGAGAGAGAGAGAGAGAAAGAAAGAAAGAAAGAAAGAAAGAAAGAAAGAAAGAAAGAAAGAAAGAAAGAAGAAAAAGAAGGAAGGAAGGAAAGAAGGAAGGAAGGAAGGAAGGAGGGATAGAGGGAGGGAAGGAAGGAAAGAAGGAAGGAAGGGAGGGAGGAAGGAAGGAAGGAAAGGAGGAAGGAAGGAAGGAAGGAAGGAAGGGAGGGAGGAAGGAAGAAAAGAAGGAAGGAGGGAAGGAAGGAAGGAGGGAAGGAGGGAAGGAAGGAAGGAGGGAAGGAGGGAAGGAAGGAAGGAGGGAAGGAGGGAGGGATGGAGAGAGGGAGGGAGGGAAGGAGGAAGGAAGGAAGGAAAGAAGGAAGGAGGGAGGGAAGGAAGGAAGGAAGGAAGGAAAGAAAGAAGGAAGGAAGGAAGAAAAGAAGGAAGGAAGGAAGGAAGGAAGGAGGGAAGGAGGGAAGGAGGGAGGGAGAGAGGGAAGGAAGGAAGGAAGGGAGGGAGGGAGGGAGGAAGGAAAGGAAGAAAGAAAGAAGAGAGGAAGGGAGAGAGAAAGGGAGTGATGGAGAGAGTGATGGAGAGAAGAGAGAAACCTAAAAGTGTCATCAGATCTGTCCCATCTCCTACCCTCCATGCCCATCTTCTCCAGGTTCTGGAAGATTCTTAGCTCTTGAACTTGTTATTTTATTGTATAATATATACAAGCTTCTTTCCCTGTCGTATATGCTCTAGTCTCTTCCATGATTACTGAAACATTAATCTTCCAATTAATCTCCTTATATTTCCTCTTGTCCCTTTTAATCTTTCCTCCTCACTATAACCAAAATGATTTTTGGTTAAAAATATATTGTTACATCTTGCCTTAAATGAATTTAATGGCTTCCTATTAGAATAAGAGTTCTCTTGACCTGAGCCCTGTCTTCTCCAGATATACCATCCTTATACTCTGTGTTCTTCTCATCACCCTGTCATCTTCCCATCAGCCTCAAGGCCCCATGCAAGCTCCTCTCCACTCCCTTTCTGGAATTCTCTCCTATCCCCTTTCCTACTGGAAGCACTTGCCAAACACTTAACAATTTGGTAGGAATACATAAATATTTGAGGACTGAATGAATAAGTTAATGAGGAATGAATTAAAAAGATGAACCTACCCCTATTATAAAGGATACATACTTCATACACTATGGAAAGACTGCAGAAATTGGGGTGATGTTTTCTACTTCCCATTGTATACACTTATTTTTTTGTAATTTTTTTCTTTTTCTAAAATTATTTTTCCTTCTTTGTTTATTTTTTCTTTTACTTATTGCTTCTTTCTATTTTAGTATTCTTCTATTTGGTACAATTTCAAACCAAAGCCATCTGAATTTCAGTCATTATTAAACAGAATGGTGCATTCTCTAGGGTTTCTAGAAAATCAACTTTAATGTCATTTACTTCATCTAAAGTATTCACAATTCTGCTAAAGAATACATAGATTACAACTTAAAAAATAAGAATGAATTGTGGCAAACATGCTGCTCAAGCTAAAAATAAGTTTGACTGTAATGCTTTCTGCTCAAAGCTTTACCAGCAGCATGCTAATGTAGATAATGTAATTTTTCAACTTACATCATAAGCACACTGACTACAGAAACCATACTGTTCAAGTTGTGTGTAACTTTTAGAGTCAGCAATAAGCAATCATAGTTAATTCTTCTCCATTTTTATATTTTTGCATTGAAAACAATTTAAAGTTATAGATTCCATTCTTTCCATGACCCCTAAAACACCGTATTAGCTAACTGTTCACACTTGTCCTTTTTAGCTTAGGAGTAATGTCACATACTAGGTTTCTTCTATAAATGACCCACATTCAGATGTGAACCAAACATAATAGCTTCTGCCACTCACCAAGCAATGAATTGCTGCAAATGTAGGGCACAAGGCAGAGGACTTCGTAAGTTACTTTGTTTTATTAGTGATCATCAGAACCTGTGACCTATTTCTAAAAACAACAATGCCCAAGGTTTTATGAACAGGTAGAAAGTAATTTCTCTTTTAATTACATTTTTAAAAAAATCCTTGGCCCTGGACGGTTGGCTCAGTGGTAGAGCGTTGGCCTGGCATGCGGGGGACCCGGGTTCTATTCCCGGCCAGGGCACATAGGAGAAGCACCCATTTGCTTCTCCACCCCCCCCTCCTTCCTCTCTGTCTCTCTCTTCCTCTCCTGCAGCCAAGGCTCCATTGGAGCAAAGATGGCCCGGGCGCTGGGGATGGCTCCTTGGCCTCTGCCCTAGGCGCTAGAGTGGCTCTGGTCACGGCAGAGCGACCCCCTGAAGGGGCAGAGCATCGCCCCCTGGTGGGCAGAGCGTCGCCCCTGGTGGGTGTGCCAGGTGGATCCCGGTCGGGCGCATGCGGGGAGTCTGTCTGACTGTATCTCCCCGTTTCCAGCTTCAGAAAAATACAACAAAAAAAAAAATCCTTTAAAATTTTTGAGACATATTGAAATACTATTTGCAACTATCACATATAATCATGTATATTTCAATAGCATATCATTAAATTTTAGCTTTATATTAAAACAACTCAAATTTATAAAATTACAAATATAACACATGAATTTATGCTTTTTCTCCTAATTATTACTTTTTTATGTTTGCTTTTCTCTTTTTTCCCAAGTGATACAATATCTTTAGTTTTATATAATTAAATTTTATATTTAAATACACATTCCCCCAAATGTCATCAAATTCATGAAAATATGTATATTTGTTATTTCTGACCTTTGTGAGAATAAGGAACTTTCTTAACTAAATTGAATCATAGGAAATTTAAGCTTAATATTTATTGAATTACTCTAATGTTATATATATAGAGAGAATGATCTGCTTCTCTCTTATCAGTGTCTAGGAATGTTCAATTTATTTATGAAATTAGAACTGTTTTTAAAATGTTTATCTTTATATAAATTTTCCTAATGTTTAGTTGAACTCTAACTTTCTAAGAGAACCAGAAAAAAAAAAGAAAGTTCAATAGATTTACACCAACTTTGATCAGTATGAACTGCATTGGCCCTGGCCGGTTGGCTCAGTGGTAGAGCGTCGGCCTGGCGTGCAGGAGTTCCAGGTTCGATTCCTGGCCAGGGCACACAGGAGAGGCGCTCATCTGCTTCTCCACCCCTCCCTCTCTCCTTCCTCTCTGTCTCTCTCTTCCCCTCCCGCAGCCGAGGCTCCATTGGAGCAAAGATGGCCCAGGTGCTGAGGATGGCTCCATGGCCTCTGCCTCAGGTGCTAGAATGGCTCTGGTCACAACAGAGCAACACCCCAGATGGGCAGAGCATCGCCTCATGGTGGGCGTGCCGGGTGGATCCCGGTCTGGTACATGCGGGAGTCTATCTGACTGCCTCCCCGTTTCTGGCTTTGGAAAAATATTTTTAAAAAAATTAAATAAATAAATATTAAAAAGATAAAATAATTCACTTTTAGATAAATGTTATATTGTTGGGATAATTATATTATAAAATAAATTACAAAATTACCAACATTTAATTAATTTATTTAAATTTTGCACATATTAAATATAGGCTATTTTCTCCTTGTCTGTGCAAACTGACTTATTTGAGCTGGGAAATGAGCTAAAAACTAATGAAGTTGCTAAGCTAATTCATTAACAACCCATCATGAAAACTTCATTGGAAAATACCACTAAAAATGCAAATATATATATATTTTTTAATGCAGTTAAATCTTTGTACAGCTTTCCATATTCTGATGTGCCATTCTGTTCTCTGTTAAAACATTTGTTTACTATTCTGTAAATCCCAGTTTGGATGTTTACATAATTTTTTTTTTACACAGAATGAAAAAGATAAAAAGAAGAGACAGACATTTTCTAGGCAAAAGAAACAGAAGCTAGAAGAAACAGGACTCTGATTCCTAATTAATTCAAAGTTAATTGCACTGTTGATAATCCTGCACTTAAAATCTTTATATAGATGTTTATGGCAGCAAATTGACAGTAATTTAACTACATTTAATCTTATCACCAGTAAAAGAAAAAGATGAATGTTACATTAAACAAGCTTCAGAGAATTATAAAGACTAGTTCTTGTTTAACAATGCAACTAGCAAATCATTCAAATAGCTAACCTAGAATCTCTAAGCACAGTCAGAGTAGTAGTTGCATTTCGATATGCCACCAAGCCAGATGGCCTATCTTAGGCCATCAGTGATGCTGGGTGGCAATTTTGCTTTTATTTCCACTCAGTGATGAATGAGAGACAGTTGGGAAAATAGAAGACACATAGATCTTATTTGGAAGATAGAATAAAAAAATATATTTTACTATTTTGAAAGAATTAAGTAGTCTTTAAAGGAAGATAGGTGTTATATCAGTTATTTCCACTGAATATACAAATGATGGATGAAATTAACTTTGAAGTTAGCTCTCAGTTTAAATTCTTTGTAACATAAACAGTGAGACTAACCTTTTATGGTAGTGTATTAATAAGTAAAATAATTAACTAAGATTAGATAATATAATGGATGTGAAATTGACTGCCATTAAAATATAAATAAATAAATTTTAGTTTTAACTATCTAATCTATTTAAAGAAAAATCTATTCATTATCTGATCATTGAAATAATATACAATTTTTTATTGTTTGTGGAAAGGCACTTCCATGTGATATTTAACTATCTTGATAGTCCAATTTATATATGGAAATTTTTAGAAACTTTCTAAAATGGATAGGTTATTCACACTGTGATACAATTAAAGGTCTTGATCTGAACTACAGACTGTTTAAGTGGCACAATTCTGTGGTTCTTAAATTAGTTCCAGGTATACATGTTTAGCCAAGTGTACTCTAGTTCAGGAGGATGACTGTAATATTTCTTAAAACTTTCCATTGTACTCAAATTAAAAAAATATATGAAAACAAATATGCTAACAGACAAGGCATAAAATTCACAGTTTCTCTTCTCTAAAACTAGGGGCATTTAATGCAATAGTTTTATAAGCATTGGCCTAATTTTGCTCATCTAAATGTTACTAATAGTAGTGTTTTTCATTTAATAATTTGTTGTCACTTTACTAGTGTATATTATAAGAAAAGCAGTGCTTTACTAATTAATATTCAGAATTGTTTTGGGAAGTGGGAAAAGATTGAATAAGTTAGTTTTTTCAAATTGGTCTACATATTATTCAAATTAGAATATAACCAACCAATCAACATTTTTATGCTAACTGAGCTGGCCCAATAGAGTTTCAATTACAGGGTACTAACACTAACTCCTAGAGAAAGAATAAATCAAAATTTAAACATTTTTTGACAAATCCCTCACATTTGAACTAATTTAGATAGTCATAATACAAATTAATGGCTAAATATTCTTAATTTTCTGCCATCTAATACTTAGGCAACAAAAATCAGAAATAGTAGGTTATTGGAGATAACTGCAAAAACCCAGATAATTGTTGTTGCATTATGACATTTAGTGGAGGAATTTATTAAGTAATTTTAGGAATGTTAGTCAAATACTTTCTGAAAAAGAAATGGAAGTAGTAAACTAAATGAATAGAAATTGATAAATATAATAATTATTTTCCATTTTTGGAGACAAACATAAACAAATTTGGGAGAAAACCCCAGATAACAGATGATTTTGTTCTTAGATTGCACTATGATTCTTGGATATTAGATGCATTTCAGCGCATCCACAGTGAAGAAACAAAGTTATTCATACCGTATGATTTGGAGATTTCCAATCAGGAGCTAAGTGACATAGTGAAGAGATGTGAGCAATGGCAAGGAATCAATGGTGAAAGAAGGAAGGTGAGTTGATTTGAAGTCATTTGTTTTTTGACTTTACAAAAAATATTCATTCTTTTAGCATATCCCTCTTTCTTTTTAGATTCATATATTCTTATTGAATAAATGATTGGCTTCTCTATCTACGCATGCTCAATCTCTAATCAGGTCTGCAGAATATGATATATTTTACTGTCTATTTGTTAAATACATAAAATAGTGCATGCATGAATATATGAATAATTGAACATAGTTTTGTTTGTTTGTTTGTTTGTTTTTGTATTTTTCTGAAGTTGGAAACAGGGAGGCAGTCAGACAGACTCCCGCATGCATGCACCTGACAGGGATCCACCCGGCACGCCCACCATGAGGCGATGCTCTGCCCATCTGGGGTGTTGCTCTGTTGTGACCAGAGCCATTCTAGCACCTGAGGCAGAGGCCATGGAGCCATCCTCAGCACCTGGGCCATCTTTGCTCCAATGGAGCCTCGGCTGCGGGAGGGGAAGAGAGAGACAGAGAGGAAGGAGAGGGGGAGGGGTGGAGAAGCAGATGGGCGCCTCTCCTGTGTGCCCTGGCCAGGAATCGAACCCGGGACTCCTGCACGCCAGGCTGACACTCTACCACTGAGCCAACCGGCCAGGGCTAGTTTGTTTATATAATGAATCGAGCTCATCCTGTTCTCTATTTGATAGAAACCTAAACAGTAAAATTAAAAAAATTCCACATGGTTTTACTATTAATATGTTCAATATGTATTGAATTTTAAAAATTTAATAGTTAATATAACATTATAGAAGCCATTTACAAGACCTCAGTCCCTGACTCGAAGTAAAACAAATTTTATTTTCTCCTTCAAAAATTATTGACTAACATCATGATCTTTAAAAGTCCAAAACTATCAAAATTAACTTGAAAAATAAGCAAAAAGCACTTTCTCTCTAGGCTAATTAACAAGTGCTTGAAATAGGTACATTTTATTATTAAGTTTCAAAACATAAAAGTTTAGCAATTTTAAAAAAATTCAAAATTGAGTACCAAATTTATGTGAGTTGAACAATAGTACCTAACAAGAGAATACAGAAGAAGATAGAAAATTATTATTATTTTAGCTAGGAGAGGTAGATGGAGGGATGGAGGAGGTGGGGGAAGATGGGGGAGTGGGAGTAGGAAAGGGGGCCAGGGAGATAGAGGAGGAATAAACCAATGCTTAGGTACTAGAAGGAAAATTAAAGGAGATAGCAAAATTCCTTAATGGTTTAAAGTTAATATTTATTTCCTTCCTTGTAAAATGGCTTAGCTGACTCATAATGGACAAGTGTAGAACTTAGGAAGAGTCCTCAAACCTTGAATGTCCATAATGCTCAATATGTGTGTACATTCCAATGGGTCAATGAAAAGACATTTGATTAAATGTAATTAAACAATTTAATCAAAAGTATTTGTGTCTTAAGTAAAATATTCTGGCATAGATTCTGTTGGGGTTTAAACAGAAATTGAGATATCAAGATAAATGAATATATCTGGATAAATTATTGCTGTCCCCAGCATGTATAGACTCAACAGCAGTCAGTGATGAAACTTTAGAGATGTTTATGCAACTCATTTGAAAATCTCTAAAGCATTCATTATTTCTTGTTGTTGGGGTGATGTTTGGTAAGCATACAGAAACATTCTCAAACTTAGCTGAATAGACATACGTATTTTATTTATTTGTCGTGTCTCTTCATGACATGACATTTAAACCATAAAAAAATTACTCTTCCTTATAATTAATTTTTATATGTAATTCTTCTTAAACTTTTATTTTTGATAGCTATTAATTTGACTATCAGTAATTACTTTATTTTCTAAAATTTATTTTAAATTATAGTTGATGTACAAAATCATATCAGTTTCAGATATAAATAAATTGTGCTTGTTTATTTCAATAGGGAAGCAAGGTAGCTCTGTTGAATAACTGATGTACTAATTTCAAGAAATAATGCCAATTTAGTTGAGGACAATTATCTGTAATCTAAAATGCTAAATTAAGAGAGGAATAGACATTTTAATATTAAAGTATTTCAAGTAAATCATCTAGAATTCTCACACTTTAAAATTTTGATCTAGATCTTGACCATAGTGCTAAATATTAAGCATGTGCTTCTCATTTTTTAGTTTTTTGTTTTGGATTAAAAATTGCCACATAAATGAATAGTTTATAATATGATTAATTTCCTTTACTAAATTAATAAATGCAAAAGCACAGAACACATTTACAGTATGATGAGAATTTAGGATTATTGCATTTTGTAGTTTTTATATTGCTCATATATATAATTTGTCATCTGTACAAAGACAGTCAGATGGTAATTTCAAAGTACTTTAGCCATTTTTTGAGAAGAAAAAGTTCACTTTCAGTAGTCAGAAAAGACACCATTCTATTAAACTAATTTGCCTACATGCAAGATTTGTCATTTTTACCTCATTAACTATTTATCATGGAGTAATATATATATTATATATATTACATATATAATTACATATATGAAATATTACATATCTAAGATATATAATATATGTATATATTCATTAAGGGGCAGCTCTCAGCGTGATGGAGCTGGAAGTAATATTTTGCAATGCTAATGATTATTTGCATCCTAATTATATAGCATAAGGTTGATATGATTAGGTCAGGATGTAGTGTTTTACATTAAAATACATTTTAGAAACAATATTCATAATCTGTCCTTGCAATTAAATAATGAGCCTATGAATGTAATATTATCGACCCAATTATTATCCCATGCAAATATATACTTTTAATAAATTTGTGCTGTAGGACCTTCATTAGCAACAGAAGAAATGATATTTCTAGGTGCATAGATTGAATGGGTATGGTTAAACTTATATAATGGTTTTAAACATATCAAGAAGTAAAGCTTCAATACTTAGGAATTTAATTCTAAAATGTGCCTTACTATTTGTTGAAGACTAATTTACAGTGTAATTATTTTTTTAAAGAAAGTACCACTTTAAAATGGACTATTTGAGCTTATAAGAATAGCAGGATGTTAGGGAGAGATGGAGGTTTAGAGAAAGTTGTATTTAATGGGACAATGGAGTATAAATTTAGAGATCTATTAAAGCAGTATAACTGGAAAACATAAATACTAAAATGTCTATTTCTCTAACATCTGTATTATCTGAGAACTGTGATATGCAATTAATGAAGATTATTTTTGTTGTATATTAGAATAGTTTTTTAATAGATGCCTGTAAAATGGAAGTATGTAAGGTGTAGTATCCACCGGGTATGAGAACAAACGTCGGAGACTTTCAGGAGTTAAGATGTTACTTTATTGGCCAGTTTAACCTGCGCAGGGGTGAACTCCCAAGATGTCCGGAAACACCATGCTCACGAGGAGCTGCAAACGGAAGCCGCACCTGGAGCTTACAGCCAGGCCCTTATATATCCTAAGTGAGCAAGCATAGTACAGAAGCAGATGTGGCAGTTTAGCTATTGGCTAGGGAGGTCACACACAGCATAGCAACAGGGGCCGGTTTTAGCTTAGTGGTGAATTTCAAACATAAACTTCTGATAAGGGTCTCTGACCTTCTTTGTTCTCAGCCTCACAGGAGCCATATCAGCACTTACTCTTCCTTCAATAGTTACACTCTTTGCAACACTCCCTGTTCCTTCAATAGTTTGGCAGCCCCAGTACTCCCTGAATCTAACATAAGGTACTCTGAGAAGGAGCTGCCCACTTCTTATGAATGTGTACAAGGAAACAGGTTTGCACAGAGCCAGACCCTGTTCCCTCAACTTTGCCTAAAACTTGCTATTGATCTACTACTTTTGTTCACTTGCATAGTGACCAAAATTATTCGAACTCTTTAGTTCATTCTTCATGAAATTCTGTTATAAAGGTTATATACAATTTGTAAATTTAGAAAATTATTAATTTTAATTATTGCATTTACATGGATTCAAGTTGTCCCACTGAATATAACACCCTCATCTGCCACCCCTGTGTCTCTATTTATACCCCCTTTGTCACCTCCCCCTAACTCTTCCCCCCCTTCCCTCTGGGATTTGCTGTCCTGTTATCTGTATCTATGTGTTATGTATATATAATTTTTCTTATCCCTTCACCATCTCTGATTCATCTCCTCATCTTCCTTCCCTCTGAATCTGTCCCTCCAGTCCCTGTGACCTCACCTCTGCCTCTATTTCATGACTCAGTTCTCTTTGTTCATTAGATTATACATATAAGTGAGATCATATGATATTTGTCTTTCTCTGCCTAGCTTATTTCACTTAGCATAATAATCTCCAGGTCCACCCTTGCCATCGCAAAAGGTAAGATTTTTTTCATGGCCACATAGTATTCCATTGTGTATATGTACCACAGCTTTTTAATCCACTTGTCCACTGATGAACACTTGGGCTGTTTCCAAATCTTGGCTATTATAAACAACACTGCAATAAACATGGGGGTGCATATCTTCTTTAGAATCAGTGATTTTGGTATTCAAATTAAAAACACAATGAGATACTACCTCACACTTGTCAGAATGGTGCTCATCAACAAAACAACACAGAATAAGTGCTGGCGAGGATGTGGAGAAAAGGGAACCCTCCTGCACTGCTGGTGGGAATGCAGACTGGTGCAGCCACTGTGGAGAACTGTATGGAGTTTCCTCAAAAAATTAAAAATGGAACTGCCTTTGACCCAGCTATCCCACTTTTAGGAATACAGTTTATAAGTTTTAATAAAGGAGATATTTAAAGAAGCTGAACCTACACTTTTATTGAACTATATAGAGAGATAAAACTCAACATTGTTATTGACACAGCAGACTGTGGACAATGAGACATGATATGACTACAGTGATTTTCTGCAAGTACTACTCATTTCTATTTGGGAGATATAGTCAGGGAGGAGGAAGAACACTGATGCAGGTCATGAATGCAAGGTGGTAGCAAACAGCTAAAAAGGAAGCATGTTGATGAAGATTTGGGGTGGAGACACTTGATAGATTATCCACACATAAGGAGATGATGAGTGGAAAAGTGATAGAAAATACCAAGGCAAATTTGAAAACTGAAAGCAATTTGTTTTGGCCAGAACAAGGTCAAATAGGGAGAGATGAGATTGATGAGGTAGATTCTAGACTGGCAATGTACACAGTTATTAGGCACTATGCATTCATCCTAGAAAATGAGACACCATTGAAATTTTAATGAAAAGAAGTAACTCATTAGTTAAAAATTTGGTTTGCCTTTGAAATGAACTCTATAAATTGCTTGTTTTAAAACTCTAATTAATACTTTTGTCTCTTGGGAAGCAAATAGTTTAAAGCACCCTGTCTAACACAGTTTAATTTTCCATCATTGAGATTTGCTTATTCATGTAAGGTCTATATTATCCACAGCATTTTCTAACTACTCCATTCAATTCAGTTCTACAATCAGTTATAGATTGCGGTTTATCATCCTGACCTGTAGCCACAGGAGAGGCCCAGGACTTTGAACATTTTGTAAATTTGATAGGACTTGAAAGTAGGTGAAGATAACGAGCTGAATTGGATGTAGCCACATTTGTAATTAGGAATGAAATGTGGGCTACAGTGGAAATGGAAACAAGGAGTCAAATTGAATCCAAATTGATAGCTGACAGAGTGGTGACTACAAAACAAAGAACATTTCAATTTTATCAGTTTAAAGTATAAACAGCCTGCTTTGATTATAGGAGGTTGGAAACAGGGGCAAAACTCAAATAGAACTAAGGAACATTTTAATTCCTTATAACAAGAGAACAAAAGGTCGTCCCTCAAACCATCTTTATGCAATACTTCTGGTCCCTGGACTGCAATTTCAGTGGGCTTTCATACTCACAATCTTTACCACTAGAGGCTCCAACTTTCAAACTGACCAAAAGGCTTTTTACACTAAATGTTGGGTACTGAATTAAGTATCCACCAATAAGGGATGAAAACCTTGTTGTCCAGAACAAAATTTTGAGTGAAAGAGACATAAGCAGCAATGTAGGAGAGAAATGACCTGTTCTTTAGTGGTAAGTCAGTACACCAGATGTTAATAAGTTTGTTGCACTGAAGAAGAGCCTTAATTTTTTCATTAAAAACATACGTTAGGGTCACAGGTGAATACAGACAAAATAATCTCTAAGTTATCTTTAAAAAATGGGTTTCTGCTCAGTAAATATATATATATATATATATATATATATATATATATATATATATATATATATATATATACTAGATGTAGAATATATCTATATCTAGTGTTATTTTCATTCTGCATTGAACAAATTCCCAATTCTACAGAAGCATGAAGACAGTCATCTCTTAAAGGTTTTTATATACGTAAATATGGACTATAATTAGAACTACTAATATTACATAAATTCTAATTCTTGGACAATGAAAAGTAATATTGACCCAACTAATTTGAAAATATAAATCTTAACTATATATTATTTATATATGAGATTGATTTAAAAAAATATATAACAACTGACATTTCTCTTTTGCTTATTTTTTTTAACATGATAAGCAAGGAACAGAGAATAATGTTCAGTATTTATATGGTGGTTTGGGTTAATTGATATACATTTTTCTATTGATCTTTTTAAATCTCTGAACTTCTGGAATATATGTTTATAACTTTGCCAAATATATTCTTAAAATTCCAAAGTTCTTTTGGCCATGGAGAAATCAACCCCTTTTATAAAGTAAAAATGATAGATAATGGCTAAAAAGAAGAATAACTAGAAGTTTTCTAAAGATACTTCAAATGTTTGTGTTTTAAGATTGACAAAGACATTTACATTTTGTTAAGTACTTTCTCCTTTGACTCTAAAATTATTTCTATTTGAACTGAAGTGGAATCCATATGTTTTTGATTCATTAACACTTAATTTGTTACCATTCTCTTACTGAAGTTCCATATAGCAGCCTTTTTATTGTTTTTATAAGCTTATTTTCCTCAGACACAGGAAATAAAGTTTTTCTAAAGTAAACAAACTTAAATTCAAAGACATAAGAGAGTTTTGCTTGTAACAAAGCACCTATTAGCTTTGATCTACTTCTGTACTAAGTATGCAAATTTCATTTTTAGAGTTCCCTAAGAATCAGATATATTTGTAATTAACTACGATACTATACACAGGTTTCTGTTTTATTATATACTGAATTTTACTACTATCTTACTCTAATTTCTCTTCATGATATATAGCCAACTACTAATATGTTAATGAAAAAGTCATTAATAATAGTTATTTAATTACCATATTATTTATTCTTATTAATAATTCAAGAGCTCATTGTCTTCTCATAATTATGTAGTAAGAAATGGAATTTCATGCAAAGCATTAAACAATGTTCTTTTTTTTCTTTGTAAATACATTGTTCTTACCAGGAAGAATGAAAGTCAAACATTTTTTCATATCTTACTTTTATTTGATAAACACTACTTCCCCAACATTACTTGTATATGTATAGGCTTTAAAGAGACTAAAATAAAACTATTGAAATGCTGTCTCTCCTATTGCCCTTTGTTCCTTTTAGCTTATATAATTTCTTTGGGCTTTTAATAGTCACAAAGCTTGGATAAATTATTATTGCAAAAATGTCACCATATTATTACTACCTGTTCAAAGAAATTATTTGTTTGAGTCCTAACATTCACATTTTTAGTAGATTGGTCAAAGAAAGCTTAAAAAAAACAAATATACTGGTTGTTATTTTTATCATTTTACAAATAAAAATACTGGGGCTCAGAGAGATGAGATACCTTCGTTCATTCATCTATTCATGCATTTATTCACTATTTTTTACTGATAGTCTTTTATGAAGTAGGCCCATTTCTTAGGTTCAAGTGAAAGTAAGATGAAACAGTCTCTATTCCTTTATAGTCTAGTGAAAAAGATAACAGATGAGAATATAATAACAATACAGTAAGATAGTGGAATAATAGAGCTATGTGCTGGGTGGCATGGTGGTAGCTTGAACAAATATAGTATTAACCTGTTTAAAGGAGCCATTGAAAATCTTCCAAAAGAAAGGTGATTAAGACAGGTATTTAAGATGAAGAGTAGTAAACGACAGAAAAGGAGTAGTTAAAGGACAAATTGAGCACCTAAAGAAAGGACATTCTAAGCAGAGGATGAACTATCATGGGATTTTGGAGAACATAGAGATTGGTATGGCTGAAACATAACTGATGTGGGCAATAGGGAGCACTAAATTTGGATAAATAGGCAAGAAATGGATATGTATTAGTATCTCACTCTGAGTCTATTCCAAACTCACTGTTCCCAGTAATTCAATATGAACTGGTACAAAAATGCCTGGTCCATGGTAGAAGTAAAAATTACAAAGATATACATTAAATTGTCATAATTGTTATATCTTCCTTGATGTAGGAACCCAAGAAATTTATATTCTTTGTGCTTTTCTAAATTTCCTACTAATTTTCATGATGAATTCTTTTTTCATAATTACAGTAAAACACCAATAAAAGTGATATTTGAAAGGGAAATGAATCAGGCACAATTTAAAATATTTTACAAACCACGATCTCATATCATTGAGGAACATCTATTCTGTAGAAAGAAGATGAAACAGACAAAACTAGAAATAAATTCATGTTATGCTTACAGATAGGTATTTGAACCATGACAATCTTTGTGTAATATAACAGCCTTGTAATCTACCTTCAGACAAAGGTGAGAAAATCAGAGCACATCTATATTTTAAGAACATATTGGCTAACATGTTCATAGCGTGTCTCATACATTCTGATTGCTTTCTTTCAAGTTTTGATGAAACATTCACCTTGCTTAACCTGGTGGCAGAACTTGGCCACATTTGGTTCTCCAGATGAGAGATTTAGTTGGTTGTTTCCTTTTGTCCCCAAGTACTCCTTTCCAATTAGACCTGCCGTTTGGTTTCCACATTCATTGCCAACAGCAGCAGTTGTGGTTTATACCTCAATTAGGTCCTAAAACACAGCTAAGCTGCTGTGACTGTTTCCACTGTACACTTGGCAGGGCCAAAGTCACCACACTGTACTCCAGTGACACACACGTCATCTGCATTTCATTCTTGGTCCAGTCTGAGGCCTTGGCTTCTCAGGCAAGCTTGTTAGACAAGCTCTTTGTCATTCTGCAGCCTGTCATCAAGTCGGTTTATGACTCCTTTTTCCCCTTGCTTTCGATACTTGCTTATTTTTAATTTCTTGATATAAAGAGTGTGTTTCTGGGGTGTTGGGTTGGTAAATATTCCATAACTTATTAAATGAATACGTCTTTCCATGGCTAAACATTTGATTGTTCTAGATTGCCTTCAAATCCTTGGTTTTTCACATTTAGTTGATAATTTTTTTCCTGGATCTCTTCTAATTGTCTCAGCCACATATAAAACTTAAATATCATGAGCCATAATCATATTTTCATTATTAGGATGAAATAAGATATGTCAATAAGTTTTCTTTTAACAAAAAATGCACTGCTTTAACTAAACCTTTAGGTTTTTTAAAAATAAATATACATGATGCTTTAAATATTATAAAATCTAAAACAGAAGGTCAATAGAATAGTGGTAGAGAGAATTAACTACCCTTGATTGAGAGGTACCTGACTTCAAACTCTGGCTAGTCTGCATGGAAATACTGGTAATCACAATTTACTCAGGGATAGAGACCCTGAAATGTACATAGGTCATCAGCTCTAATCATACCATTTCTCCATAGCATTATTGCCAAAGGAACTTTGAATTTTAAACCAAATTTTCTCTAGTGCCAATTCCACTTAATGTCAATATTCTACTTTTAAAATCTGTTTATTTTACTCCTCAATTCCTATATTTTTCCCATATACCCTAAGAATAATCTAATCCTCCTTTCACAAGAATTTTTGGGCATCCCTTAAAATATGGCTAAGACCCTCATAGCAGCCAGCAGACCCTACTAAGAGAATTGATGAGTTAAGTAATGGAGATCTTAGTTCATTATTTAAAAATATATTTGCTACTTGGAAATAGGTAAGATAAACTTTAATGACTTTTTAAAAATATCATTTATATACCATCATGTTCACCCATTTAAAGTGCTGAATTCAGTGATCTTCATCATGTTCATAGAAATCACCATTATAATTTAATTTTAGAACCTTTTTATTACTATAAATATTATCTTGGAAATAGAAACTTTAATCTAAATATAAAGCTTATAGAACTCATATCGTTGAGAAAACATATTTAGATCCCAGTTTAAAGAACAATGTTCTAGGAACTTAAAGAGTACAAGACAAACCTGGGTTGATTCTAAAGCGTTCAGCACAATATAATAACACAAATATCCAGACATTTGCTTTTCTACAAATATCACTAAATGTTTCTTAGGCCTTTGCATCCATATTTCCTTTATGGAATTCCCTTCTCCACAACCTTATCTCACCCAAACTCTCTACATCCAAAGGGCAGGCTGGATTATCAGCTCCTTTATAAAGTTTTCAGGATATGCTCACCAATGCAACAGAAACCAGCTTCTCCACTTCCATTTATTCAAAGCAATTAAGAACTTTATAGTCACCATACTCTGATCATGTTTTGTGTTTTCTCAATGAATTTCATCTAGTTCCTTAGTAATCAAAAGTTACCTAAGTTTTTCTATTTCTCCTGTTTCTTCTGAATATGTTTCCCTCTCAATGTAAGACTAACAACTCTCTCATACATTAAACATTCAAGTAATATTAACTGAAATCAATTACACCTTTGTAGAGGCCCACTGCTTCATGAGAAAGCCATCTCTGTCTCTTCTCCTGTTTGGCTGGGGTGCCATGAATTAATAAGCAAGAAAGGATCCCCTTGCCTACAAGTTCCCAGGAAGGCTTCAAGTAGATTCCATGAAGACAAACCTATATACTGCTTGCTGCTCCCTCACATCTATCTAGAAATCAGACTACAGCATAGGATATTTTTATACTCAAAACTTTATAAATAACTATCTGTTCACATAAACTATAGTCTTTTCTTAAGCTTGAAGAATTCAAGCAGTTTTTTTATGATTTTTATATTTTAGGGATTTTAGAGCAATGTAATCTAGAGGACTTTGAACTCAAGGTTCAATAATAAATGCCAAGGAAAGAGAAAAGTTATTAATAATGTAAAGGTTTGTCTTCTTGAACCTCATGATATTCTATTGTTGCATACCATATGGCAATTATAAGAGGAAATGACACTAATGATCATCAGGATAAGAAGAAAATTGATTGTCATGCTAATAGTGCTTTTCTGAAGCTCTCATTTTATTTGTAATAACTTCAAGGTCATAGGTAAAACTTACTACAGTTTTACTTCAAATATCAATGTTTTATGTTAGTAATTTTTTTCTATTCCTAAAAGAATATAGGACAATTTCAGTGTTGTAACAGACATATTAATTATGGTGGAGATGAACCAAATTAACATTGTTCTCTTGATTACCATACCTGAAAGAGAGTTGTTATTTTCTGTAATACATAAAAAGATTAAAGTGCTTCACTAGAGTCCAGGAACAGTCACAGAAGAATAGTACACTTTACTGAAATTTGCCATAGCTCATGAACAGCTTCATTGTCACACACTAATGTTCTTGATTGCCCTCGGGATGATTTGAAAATGGTGCTTGGCAAACGCTGCCTCTCTATTTGCCTTCCTTTTCTCTCAACTTCTCCACGATCATTTGTGTCCATCAGGCAAACTGTTGAAAATTCATCAAAAGTATTTTGTCACCAAGGGGCTGATGTAAATATGAGAGAGCTCTCAGGGTTTCTGTCCTGTATGCAGTGCCAAAAATTTTGATTATTCTTGGCAGGATGTGCTGCACGTGCTACTTCATGTAACTGAAAACTTTATTTACTTTACAGTTTAATTAATTTGCCTACTATTTACTGAGAATAATTAATATCAAATTTAACGTCTGCAAATAAAATGTAAGAGTCAGTCATCCTGAAGAATAACATCAACACCATGTATTTCTTGAGTTTGTTTTACTTTATTTTGGTGCAGGTATTCCACAACCAGGATAATGTGTATTTGATATATTGGATTCACTGAGAAGACAAATCCCCTCCTATCTACATGAATCAATGATAAAGAAAAATTTAAGTTTTGAATGAAGTGATTACCGGGGGAGGGGTGGAAAGGAGGTTGGTAAGGAGGGAAGTATACGGTGATAGAAAATGATTTGACTTTGGGTGATGGGTGTATAACATAATCAACAGTTCAAATGCTATAGAAATATTTACCTGAAACCTATATACTCTTATTGATCAATGTCACCTCATTAAATTTAATTTTCTAAATAAAATTATTTAAAAAATTGCAATTTTATAGATGAATTAAGTCATTTAGTAGCTTAGGCAGTAGCAATTCTTTCTTCATTTATTTCCTCCTCCCTCTCTTTCTCTCTCCTTCTTTTTTCCTTTCTTTCTTCCTATCTTCATTCTTTGAGCAATTCTCTGCATAAAAACTTTTTTTGTTTTGGTGTAGAAATCAAAGCTATAAAACATAATATGCATGTTCATGGACTGTGCAAACCATTCTACAATAATGATGTTGTGAATGCCTACACATTCTTTAAAATTATCCTGTAGCAGCTGGTATTTCCCACCTTTAGTATTCAGTAAAATTGCTACTGGTAAAATTTTTTATGAGAAATATAATAAGAAAACATAATGGCAGTTAGCTAAAAATTGAATTCAAGCATTTTTCATTAATTGTAGTTCCAATCTCCACACTTAGCCAATTCTGACATGAATGAATGTGAATATAATGGTAAAAGACACTTCTGTATGTAGACTTTTTTCCCCAATCTTAAAATGCCAATTTACTTAACAAACAATAATTTTTGTGATATAAATAGACAAAATAATTTTTAAGAGATATATCAAAGGGGGCATATACATATAGTTTTTACTATGTAATTCATTTATATTGTTTCCAATAAAATGTTCCCAGTCTCAACTAAATTTATAATTGCTTCCCAATGAGTGATGAAGCATAGAAAGTTATGCTGATGTGTAATTAAAATGGAAAGAAATGCTTACTTTTTTTTATTTTTGGTGAAGAATCACCTTATACTCTAGGGGTGCCATACAAATGTGTAGATGGGAGCATTGCTTATAACAATTCAGAGTGCTGAAAGCTAATTATAAGAGCATGGAGTCTCTTTAGAAAAGGGTATGTTTTTTCTTTGACCCTTTTAAAACATTACATCTAAAATATTTTACTTTTAGCAACTAACAAACAGCTATTTGAATATTACATGTAAATAAAATCAATTTGTAGATTTTTATCTTAAACATTGAAGGGAATACCATCTTATGTTTATATCATGCCTTTGAGTCTTCAACATGTTGTCAACATAATTCTTTGCTATTTAGAGACTCCTTGAGGTAATCAGGTCAAGAAACTTCACAAGTGAGAGAAATTAGTGAGACTCATAGAGTTAACTTGCCCGTCATTATGAATGTCATAGCCAAGACTGAAATCTAAGACATTGTCATAGGCATGATTTTTGTAAAGGTGAGAATGTTTCAAAGAAGGAATGAAAACCTTCTGAATAAGAAATGTTTGTCTTTTTCTTTAAATTTATGAATTAAAAAAAGTAACATATAAATGGGTTAAATGACATTTTAGTCATGATTTAAAATATGAAAATAAAGAATGGTAAAATGGTCTCTGCTAGATTTTTCAACATAGGCTTTTAAGCATATCTGCCAAAACATCAAAAGTAAAGCATTAGAAAGTGGAATTTTCTGTTTTTTATTTTTTTATGTTATTATTCTACATCAGTTTGAAATTGCATTATTGCTCCCCAAACAATAATCTTGAACAGGTACTAATCCTGTGGTAAGATCCAGGAACAGAATAACCAACAGTCATGGTAAGGTTCTATAGGTATGGAGAATTTCTAGATTATAGAAGATCACTTAGAGGACTATAATATCATATTTTATCGGAATCCTTGATGAGGATTTTAAAGTCATATTCATAATTTATGTGTCTTAACGTATTTCAGTAAATATTATTTTAAAAGTTATCTTCCCAAAACAACTAGTCCTTAGAAATACTAAAATAATTTTTATGTGCAAAAAAAATAAATTAAAAAGACTCACAGTATTAAAAGAATGGCCAATTCTGTGCAAAAGAAGAAAATCAATCAAAGCAGTTATTTGACTTGACTGTTACAATTCAGTTAAGAACTCTCAAAAAATGGACTTGGGAATCTAAATAGTAGAACTTTTTATTATTTATTTATTTATTATATTTATGTGAGAGGAGGGTAGATAATGAGCCAGATTCTTGCATGCACCCTGACAAGGATCCACTCACTGGCAAACCCTGTCTGGTGTTATGCTGGAATGAACCAAGGTACTTTTAGCATCTGAGGCTGATGTGCTGGGACCAACTGAGCTATCCTCAGTGTCTAGGGTTGATGCTTGAACCAATTAAGCCACTGCCTGCAGGAGGGGAAGAAAGAGAGAAGTGGGAGAGGAAGGGGAAGAGAAGCAGATGGTTGCTCCTCTTGTGCCCCTGACTGGGAACCAAACTTGGGATGTCCAAACTTTGGGCTGATGCTCTATTCACTGAGCCAACCAGCCAGAGCCTTTATTTTTCTAAATTAAATTTATTGAGATGACAATGGTTAATAAGAATTTATATGGTAATGGAAGAAGTTTTGGATAGTCTAACTTTAGATACTTCCTATCTTGTCCTCTACTTTCAACACATTCCTGTATTCTTTTATCAATGACAAAATGAATAGCATAAAAAGTTTGTGTGTTAGCTTCAAGGCCCAAGAAAGAAATACCCACTAAAATGTGTAAAATCACACAATACATGTGTCTTCAGTTCCTTTACCTTTAAATATAGATGAGGATTTATAGGAAATGTCACTCTTTTCCTAATAGTCTTCATTGGCCTCTTATCCCTAAGCACCCAGGCCCCCCAAATGTAACATCATTCAAAACTGCTTCCAGTTTCAAAATGCACACCTGAGACCACTTAAAAGAAGGCAACATCACCAATTCCCTCCTATGTATTAGAAAGTCTGCAGTTGCCACTCCCTAGGTATGTTCTCTCACCCATACTGCTCTAAAATTTTTAGCATATTTACAGGTACCACATGATATTTTGGCCATAGTCAAGTGGAGCCAAAGATCTTTGAGCTTCTACTGAATTTTCTTATTCCTCCTATTATTTTGTTTCCATAACAACACATATCTCCCATTCTCTCTCTCTTACATTACACACACACACACACACACAGCCCATTGAATGCTCCTTTTTTATCTCCCCTTCTTTATATTATTTCCTTAATTCCACTAGATATAAATCACTGCATAAACTACAGAACTAAAGACCTGGGACCCCCAAACTCCTGCCATTCAGCACAGGTTTATAGACTTGTTATTTTCATTATTGCTTTATAAATAACAACATTTGAAGCAATGTGTAAGTTAAGTAAGGAACCCTACGGATATCAAATGCTCATGTATGGAAGCTGTAGTCTTGAAAAGAACATGTGTATTTTTGCATGAAACATGTCAACACTGATTTCAAGATGCAGTTTTTAGTATAAGAAGGGGGTTTCACTGCAAGCATGGATTACTCTTTTTTAAGAACTGCATATTATTGAATTCTGAGCAACAGCTTGGAAACGTGACACTGTGTGTAAAATAGTCTGGACCCTTTGGAGGAGCAAGAACTATTTCAGTCATAATGTAGAGGGTTTTTTGCTTGTTCGTTTTGCCTTGTTTTTCACACTTATCTTTAGCCTTCTTGCTTATTTATTGCTAGTTAAATCACTGATACATTTTCTTTTACTGAATGGCAGTGTTCTTTTAAAGGAAGAGGGAAAATTACTTGATTTTTGTAGTTTGAGACTTGTAACTGGAGACCCTCATTTGGATATATTCTCTAAACCTGTAGTCCCCAACCTTTTTTGGACCGGTTTAATGTCAGAAAATATTTTCATGGACCAGCCTTTAGGGTGGAACAGATAAACGTATCACGTGACCGAGACAAGCGTCAAGAGTGAGTCTTGGACAGATGTAACAGAGGGAATCTGGTCATTTTTAAAAAATAAAACATCGTTCAGTCTTAAATATAAATAAAATGGAAATAATGTAAGTTATTTATTCTTTCTCTGTGGACCGGTACCAAATGGCCCATGGACCGGTGCTGGTCCGCGGCCCGGGGGTTGGGGGCCACTGCTCTAAACCATTTGATATCACTGAATGTGACTCTAAGTATTCCAGTTTATAGTATAAAATACATCTAAGATGTAGTTCATTACTTTCTTCTTATAAAGTTTAGTATTTAACTTGTCACACTTTTATAGCCTTCTATTAAAGAACATCTTCAGCTAAACTTATAAAAAAGCTTTTTTAGTTTATGATGTGATTATTAATACAATGAAGATGCAATTACTGCTTCTATTCCTATTGTGAATAGTTTAATAAAGCACTTTTACATGTAGAATTTTAATGAAATAGTATAACTTAATAGAAAAATTTTATTTGCTATTTAGTAATTAAACAAAGATGTTAGAGAAGCTCTAAAACTGGGACAAGTTTCTAGTCTTCATCAAAGCCTGGAATAAAACAGGTTTTTGTCATCACATGATATAGCATCAAGGTATATTCCATAAAAGAACTGGGAATAAAGTTGACTAGTTTGTTGACTTTGGTAGAAGTGAATCTATTAAATTTAAACTATTAAATAACACTGAAAATAATTTTTATAAATCTAGGTTACAATCTACCTTTTAAAAATGTTAACGCCTGACCAGGCGGTGGCACAGTGGATAGAGCGTCGGAGTGGGACGCATAGGACCCAGGTTCAAGACCCCAAGGTCACCAGCTTGCGCGTGGGCTCATCTGGTTTGAGCAAAAAAACCCACCAGCTTGAACCCAAGGTCACTAGCTCCAGCAAGGGGTTACTCGGTCTGCTGAAGGCCTGTGGTCAAGGCACGTATGGGAAGGCAATCAATGAACAACTAAGGTGTTGCAACACGCAATGAAAAACTAATGATTGATACTTCTCATCTCTCTCCGTTCCTGTCTGTCCCTGTCTATCCCTCTCTCTGACTCACTCTCTGTAAAAAAATAAATAAAAAAAATTAAAAATGTTAACTATGCATATCACACACCACAGTATAATTTTCATGAGAAAATAGCAAATTTTAGGTCACACACCAAACTTCAAAGAACATATTTTTCTATGAAAATATATAGAAACTATAAACATTTTAAAAATAGAAAACAATTTAAGGCAAGTATTAATATGATAATGAGTCAGTTCTGTAGATGTTGAAGCATTAGGGACATTAGATTGGAGGTGCTATGAGAGAAATTGCTTACTTCTTAAAAATTACACAAAATTATTATATTTAAATATAGAAAGTAGTTGAATCATGTGACAGGAGAAATGTCCTCTTTCATATTATCCTTCTCATGGAATTATTGCGAGAATTACTGCTGCTCCCAAAGGCTGAAATACAGACTTGCCGTCCTTCCATGTTCAGACTAACAGAAGTATAGATAAATTTTCCTTTTCTTGGATATTTCAAAATATCTCTAGAAGCACTTACTTAGCTCACAAAAAGAATGGGTTAAATATTTAGAACTGGAGAAACAAGATGAAAATGTAAAAGGTTTTGAGCTTACAAAGCAGTTTATGACCCTACTGCTGTAGTTAATTTACTCAGTGGAAAGAACCTGATCTATTAAACTTTGCTTCAGAGTCACAGCTACCACACCTTTATCCTGATGAACACTTATAAAATTTTAGGAACTTCCTACTGCCTTGCTTTTTAACTCCCAGTTTGCAGCTAAACAGAGGAAACCCTTTACAGCCAAAATAAAATTAATCTCCTAAGGTCCTTGATGGTGGCAAACTAAGGTCTTTATTGAGTTTGTTTTCTGGTCTGAGAGAAACTGTTTTTCCCCAGCTGATTTGCAAACATATGTTTACTGATAGGATGACTAATCTGAATTCAGGGAGAAATTGAGGTCTTTTTCTAGGAAAAGAATTATAGCCTAACAAGTTCAGTGATATAGCAATACCATCCAAATAATTATACTATTTCTACCATAAGAATTATATATTTATATTATCAGAAAACAGAGAGAGGTTACCATATTGTTAGATCATAGTAAGAGGACAATTTGAAAAAATAAAAGTTTTGATATGCTACCTGAAGGATGCAACATTAGAGAGGAGGCACTAATATTTAGCATGATATCTTGAGATTGTTAGATTTCAGAAAATAACCTTATATTTCAAGAATAGAAAATGTGCCTGCAAACGAACCTTTAGTCACCAGGCTTCTTAATTAAAAGAATGTGAAAAAAAGAGAGGAGGGGAGGTAGAGAGGTGCTTTTAGCCAGGTCATCCTTCATGCCCCAAGATGCATCATGTTGCTTATAACACCAATAAGCTTTTTTCTTTAAAAGAATTATTTAGTCTGCAAGCAACAAATAAAATTTTATTTTTTTCTTATACATAAAAGTTTATCCTAGACAGACCACCAGCTTGTAGTTAAAAAAAAAAAATCAAAAACTGAAAACCTCAGTGTTTATTTACTGTCATGTCATAGATCTGAATATTAAAAATCACATGTGAGAATAAGATTATAAGTGTGTAAACGTCTTTCATAAAAGTAACTACAGAAATGTGAAACCTGTATATACTCATTATTTGTATCCTTATTTGGAAAGTTAAAATATGTAATGTTTATAAGGAATCTGCAGGTGTTAGATATTTAACAAAACCTCTCAAAGGATCGGTCATAAGGTTAACCCAATGCACAGGCCATATGACTAAGAAATAGAAGAAAAGATCTGAACCTTTGTTATAAAGAAGATAGTTATAAGCAGCTTTATGCATAGGGCAGATTATCCATCAACAATATCTTCAAATGTCTGCCAATCAGTGGATGTTTATTGAATGCCTACTAGACTATCAGAATAAGTGTTAGTAGTAGCTAACAATGAGTATTCTGTGCCAAGCTATGCCCAAGTGCTTCACATGAATTATTTAGTTCTCAGAGTCATACTGTTAGATAAGTACAATTACAGATGGGATCCAGAAGCACAGAGAAGTTAGATAATTTGCTCAAGGTCACACAGATAGTAAGAATGGAGTTGGGATATGAAATCAGGACATGTTAAGATATGTTTCTCTTTAAATTAATCATACAACCCAAAACTTTCATTCTGACTGTCTATCTAAAAAAACAAAATAAAAACATACTTCTACATTAATCTTTATTATATATATTTATAGCTCTGCTATTCATAAAAGCCAAAAATTAGAAATATTAAAATTTTTATCAACTGGTGATAGTAAAGGTAAAGGGATTATGCAGATATAATTAGGTTTCCAATAATGTGATTCTGAATTAATAAAAAGGAAGATTTTTTAAATTTATTTATTAAATTTAATGCAGTGACATTGATAAATCAGGGTACATATATTGAGAAAAAACATCTCTAGATTATTTTGACATTTGATTGTGCTGTATACCCCTCCCCCAAAGCTAAATTGTCTTCTGTCACCTTCTATCTGTTTTTTTTTATGCCCCTACCCTCCCCCAACCCCTCTCTCTTTCTTCACCCCCTCCCCCCTCCCCCCACCCCCACCCCTGTTTCCATCACATTCTTGTTAATGTCTCTGAGTCTCATTTTTATGTCCCTTCTATGTATGGATTCATATAGTTCTTAGTTTTTTTTCTGATTTACTTATTTCACTCCGTATAATGTTATCAAGGTCCATCCATGTTATTATAAATGATCCGATGTCATCATTTCTTATGGCTGAGTAGTATTCCATAGTATATATGTGCCTTTTTAATCCACTCGTCCTCTGACGGACACTTGGGCTGTTTCCAGATCTTCGCTATTGTGAACAATGCCGCCATAAACATGGGGGTGCATTTCTCCTTTTGGAGCCGTTCTATGGTGTCCTTGGGGTATATTCCCAAAAGTGGGATAGCTGGGTCAAAAGGCAGTCCGATTTTCAGTTTTTTGAGGAATCTCCATACTGTTTTCCACAGTAGCTGCACCAGTCTGCATTCCCACCAGCAGTGCTGGAGGGTTCCCTTTTCTCCACATCCTAGCCAGCACTTATTCTGTGTTGTTTTGTTGATGAGCACCATTCTGACTGGTGTGAGGTGATATCTCATTGTGGTTTTAATTTGCATTTCTCTAATGATTAGTGATGTTGAGCATTTTTTCATATGCCTATTGGCCATCTGTATGTCCTCTTTGGAGAAGTGTCTATTCATCTCTTTTGCCCATTTTTGGATTGGATTGTTTGTCTTCCTGGTGTTGAGATTTACAAGTTCTTTATAAATTTTGGTTATTAACCCCTTATCAGATGTATTGTCAAATATGTTCTCCCATTGTGTAGTTTGTCTTTTTATTCTGTTCTTGTTGTCTTTAGCTGTGCAAAAGCGTTTTAGTTTGATATAGTCCCATTTGTTTATCCTGTCTTTTATTTCACTTCCCCGTGGAGATAAATCAGCAAATATATTGCTCCGAGAGATGTCCAAGAGCTTACTGCCTATGTTTTCTTCTAAGATGCTTATGGTTTCACGGCCTACATTTAAGTCTTTTATCCATTTTGAGTTTATTTTTGTGAGTGGTGTAAGCTGGTGATCTAGTTTCATTTTTTTGCAGGTAGCTGTCCAATTTTCCCAACACCATTTGTTAAAGAGGCTCTCTTTACTCCATTGTATTTCCTTATCTCCTTTGTCAAATATCAGTTGTCCATAGAACTGTGGGTTTATTTCTGGGTTCTCTGTTCTGTTCCATTGACCTATATGCCTGTTCTTATGCCAGTACCAGGCTGTTTTGAGTACAATGGCCTTGTAGTATAACTTGATATCAGGAAGTGTGATACCTCCCACTTTATTCTTCTTTTTTAAGATTGCTGAGGCTATTTGTGTTCTCTTTTGGTTCCATATAAATTTTTGGAATATGTGGTCTATATCTTTGAAGTATGTCATTGGTATTTTAATTGGTATTGCATTGAATTTATAGATTGCTTTGGATAATATAGACATTTTAATGATGTTTATTGTTCCTAACCATGAGCACGGTATATGCTTCCACTTGTTTGTATCTTCCTTGATTTCTTTTATCAATGCTTTATAATTTTCCGAGTACAAGTCTTTAGTCTCCTTGGTTAAGTTTATTCCTAAGTACTTTATTTTTTTGGTTGTAATTGTGAAGGGGATTGTTTTCTTAATTTCTCTTTCAGACTGTTCATTGTTGGTGTATAAAAATGCCTCTGATTTCTGAGTATTGATTTTTATATCCTGCCACTTTGCTGAATTCATTTATCAGGTCTAGTAGTTTTTTGACTGAGACTTTAGGGTTTTCTTTCTTTCTTTTTTTTTTTTTTGTATTTTTCTGAAGCTAGAAATGGGGAG
This sequence comes from Saccopteryx leptura, assembly GCF_036850995.1. NCBI lineage: Eukaryota > Metazoa > Chordata > Mammalia > Chiroptera > Emballonuridae > Saccopteryx > Saccopteryx leptura. The sequence goes on along the minus strand of NC_089505.1, from coordinate 185,699,002 downwards.
AGACAGTCAGACAGACTCCCGCATGTGCCCGACCGGGATCCACCTGGCACGCCCACCAGGGGGTGACGCTCTGCCCACCAGGGGGCAATGCTCTGCCCCTCTGGGGCGTCACTCTGCCGCGACCAGAGCCACTCCAGCGCCTGGGGCAGAGGCCAAGGAGCCATCCCCAGCGCCCGGGCCATCTTTGCTCCAATGGAGCCTCGGCTGTGGGAGAGGAAGAGAGAGACAGAGAAGAAAGAGAGGGGGAGGGGTGGAGAAGCAGATGGGCACTTCTCCTGTGTGCCCTGGCCGGGAATCAAACCCGGGACTTCTGCACGCCAGGCCGACGCTCTACCACTGAGCCAACCGGCCAGGGCCAAGGGTTTTCTATATACAATATCATATCATCTGCAAATTATGATAGTTTTACTTCTTCTTTTCCAACTTGAATGCCTTTTATTTCTTCTTATCTGATTGCTGTGGCTAGGACTTCCAGGACTATGTTAAATTAGAGTGGTGAAAGGGGGCACCCCTGCCTTGTTTCTGATCTTAAGGGTATTGCTTTTAATTTTGCCCATTGAGTATGATGTTGGTTTCTCATAGATGGCTTTTATCATGTTGAGGTATGTTCCCTGTATTCCCACTTTGATGAGAGTTTTGATCATTATAGGGTGCTGGATTTTATCAAATGCTTTTTCTGTATCTATTGAAATTATCATATGGTTTTTCTCCTTTTTGTTTATGTGATGAATCACATTGATTGATTTACGAATATTGTACCAACCTTGCCTCCCCAGAATAAATCCCACTTGATCATAGTGTATGATTTTTTCCATATATTGTTGGATCTGGTTTGCTAATATTTTGTTGAGGATTTTAGCATCTATATTCATCAGGGTTATTGGCCTATAATTTTCTCTCTTTGTGTTGTCTTTGCCTGGTTTTGGAATCAGAATTATGCTCGCCTCATAAAAGGAGCTTGGAAGTTTCCTTCCTCTTGAATTTTTTGAAATAATTTGATAAGGATAGGAGTTAGGTCTTTTTTGAATATTTGGTAGAATTCAGTTTTGAAGCCATCAGGCCCCGGACTTTTCTTTGTTGGGAGTTTTTTGATAACTGTTTTGATCTCATTTGGTGTAATCGGTCTGTTTAGGTTTTCTGATTCTTCCAGATTGATTTTTGGAAGATTGTATGTTTCAAGGAATTTGTCCATTTCATCTAGGTTATCTAGTTTTTTGGCACACAGTTCTTCATAGTATTTTCTTACAATATTTTGTATTTCTGTTGTGTCAGTTGTTATTTCTCCCTTCTCATTTCTAATTTTATTTATTTGAGTCCTCTCTCTCTTTTTCTTGGTGAGTCTAGTTAAAGGTTCATCAGTCTTGTTTACCTTTTCAAAGAACCAGCTCCTAGTTTCCTTGATCCTCTGTATTGTTTCTTTAGCCTCTATGTCATTTATTTCTGCTCTGATCTTTATTATTTCCTTCCTTCTACTACATTTGGGCTTTAATCGCTGTTCTTTTTCTAGTTCTTTTAGATGCAGGGTTAAGTTGTTTATTTGAGCTTTTTCTAGCTTCTTAAAGTGCGCCTGTAGTGCTATGAATTTCCCTCTCAGCACTGCTTTTGCTGTGTCCCATAAATTTTGAGTTGTTGTATGCTCATTGTCATTTGTTTCAAGGAATTTTTTAATTTCTTCTTTGATCTCATTTTTAATCCATTTGTTATTTAACAACCTGCTATTTAGTTTCCATGTGTTTGAGAATTTTTGAGCTTTTTTGTTGTGGTTCATTTCTAGTTTCATGCCGTTATGATCGGAGAAAGTGCTTGATATGATTTCAATCTTCTTAAATTTGTTGAGACCACTTTTGTGCCCTAACATATGGTCTACCCTAGAGAATGTACCATGAGTACTTGAAAAGAATGTATATTCTGCTGCTTTAGGGTGAAAGGTTCTGAAGATATCTATTAAATCGAGTTGATCTAGTGTGTCCAATAAGTCTGCTGTTTCTTTGTTAATTTTCTTTCTTGAGGATCTATCTAGTGATGTTAGTGGAGTATTGAAATCCCCTACTATTATAGTATTGCTGTTGATCTCGCCCTTTAAATCCACCAAAGTCTGCTTTATATATTTAGGTGCTCCTATATTAGGTGCATATATATTTATAATAGTTATATCTTCCTGTTGGATTACTCCCTTTATCATTATGTAGTGGCCTTCTTTATCTCTTACTATATCCTTTGTTTTAAAGTCCACTTTGTCTGATATAAATATTGCTACTCCAGCTTTTTTTTCATTTCCATTTGCATGAAATGTTTTTTTCTATCCTTTTACCTTCAATCTGTGTGTATCTTTTGTTCTAAAGTGTGTCTCTTGTAGACAGCATATGTATGGGTCCTGTTTTCTTATTCACGCAGCTACCCTATGTCTTTTGATTGGATCATTTAATCCATTTACATTTATGGTTATTATTGATATGTAGTTGTTTATTGTCATTTTCTTCTTTAAAGGTGTATTCCTTTTTTGCTATATTCTTTTCCCACTTTGATCTGTTTACAACAGGCCCCTTAACATTTCCTGCAGCATTGGTTTGGTTGTAATGAATTCCTTGAGTTGTTTTTTGTCTGGGAAGCTTATTTCTTTCTCCTTTAATTTTAAATGATAGCCTTGCTGGATAAAGTAGTCTTGGTTGTAGGTTCTTGTTCTGCATTATTTTGAATATTTCTTGCCATTCCCTTCTGGCCTCAAGTGATTCTGTTGAGAAGTCAGATGTCATCCTTATGGGGGCTCCTTTGTAGGTGATAGCTTTTTCCTCTTGCAGCTTTTAATATTTTTCTTAATTGCTTAGCTTTGATATTTCAATTATGATGTGTCTTGGTGTAGGTTTCTTTTTAATGGAGTCCTCTGTGCTTCTTGAACTTGTGAGAGTTTCTCCTGCATTAATTTAGGGAAGTTTTCAGCTATAATATGATTGAACAAAGTCTCTATCCCTTGTTCTTTCTCTTCTTCTTCAGGAACCCCTATGATGCAGATGTTATTTCTCTTCATGTTGTCACAGAGCTCTCTAAGAGTTTCCTCAGACTTTTTGAGTCTCTTTTCTTTTTTCTTCTCTGCTTTCATGCCTTTATTCCAGTTGTCCTCCAACTCGCTGATTCAATCCTCAGCTCTATCTATCCTGTTTTTAATTCCTTCCATTGTGGTCTTTATTTCTGATATTGTATTTGTCATCTCTGTCTGATTGTTTTTTATACTTGCTATTTCTTTATTAGATGTTCATAATGACCATCCATTGTTGTTCTAAGATTCCTAAGCATCCTTACAATCATTATTTTGAACTCCGCATCTGGAAGTTTGATTATTTCCATATCACTCAGTTCATCTCCTGAAGATATCTCTTGTGGTTTCATTTGGATTGCACTTTTTTGTCTTCTCATTGTGTTTGGGTGTTTTATTTGTAGAGTAGTTTGAGTCTAGGCTTCGTGTTGTCTGCCTCCAGTTTTCAGTTGTGTTATTTCTAGGTCTTCTTGGGTTGGTATCAGCTATTATTTGTAATCCACTTTCAGATTTGAGTCACTTTGAAGTCTGATTTGTTTGTTTTCTTAACAGGTGACAGTCTTGTTTATTGATTTCAGCAGAGGGCTTCCTTGAAAGTGTATCTAGGAATGCGATGGGTGTAACCTGAGACTCTGAAGGCCTCTTCAGCCAACTAATATCTCTGGGGGCAGGGTGTTTTTTCAGATTCAGTAGGGGGAGGTGTATCTCAGATCTCCATGGAGACCTGAGTTACTGCCCCTCCTCCCCACTTCTTGTTTTCAGCTGTGTCTTGTTGTGTTGATTGGAGCTGGAGAGATGTCCAGAGATCTCTGATCTGGAAGCAATTCTGTACTGTTTTGTGGAAGGTTCAGTCCCTCCCCCAGCTATGGCTGCCTCCAGCATGGATGAGTCAGCTTTTTTAGTTCATTTCCTGTATTCCTTAGCCCCTCACAGTCTGTCCCTCTCCCTGTCCTTTCCACTTGGGAGATAAGCTGGTCTTTTCAACATACCTCGCTCCCTGGTCGTCAGGCAAGTGGCTGTGAGCAGTATTTTCTGCTCTTTTCCTTTGGGTGAGATCCCCTCTGGGCTCTCAGCCTCCCCCTCCCCTCCGTTCCTGTAAGCAGAGGAGATTCAGGTGCTTCCTACCAGGTTTTTTGTGGCTTCTTCTTTGCTCCTTGTTTTTTGAGAGCTGTTCTTGTAGTCCAGAGTTGGTTTTTCATGCTGATTTTTCCTAAATTGATTTGTATTCCAGTTTGGTGGTGAGAGCTGGGTGTCTGTGCATCTGCCTACTCTGCTGCCATCTTCCTATCTCCCTGAAATGTTTTTTATTTTAGCCTCCTCAATGAATAAACTAGTTTCTCTCTCCTAAACCCAATTCATATGAAGCTCAGTTTTGATATTAGAATTGAGATGAAGGAAGATATTTAAAGAAGATAAAAGCCTTGTTCCTTAGAAATAGGTAGGTAGAAATGAGAGTGACAGTATTAGAATCATCAGAGGCAGGTTCTGTGACATATAATTCTCTACCTTGTGTTCTAGTCTTTGGTCCAGAGAGGAAGTGGGTTAAAGTAGCTGACAGAAACTTGAAGGGAAGCCTCCCTCCCTGTTATATACCACCTAAAGTTAAACTTGTGATAAGGATGTACAGTACAAAGCTTGTAGTAGAACTGAAACTTTATATTCCTGGGAGCACAGGGGCAGACTTGGGAAGGTCTTGTGCCCTGATGGGAGAAGCTGAAAAATATGTTGAGTTGAAAGGCAATAATTTTGCCCTGGCGCCTCTGTAGGGATCCACCGTGGCCATTCCACACCTTCAGCTGCAAGGTAAAACAGCAGTACCAGGAGTTGGATAGAGGTAATGACAGAAACTTGGTGGAGTCACAGCAGCATCAGTAAAAGCTGAGTGTTTTCTGAATCACCCAGAGAACCCCAGTGGGCCTCCATCACCAAGCCAACAGCCATATCTTGAGTTACATCAGCTGCTGACCACAGCAAGGCAAACAATGACCAGGAAGAAAGGGAGATGGCCTCAGTAGCCAGAGGGCATGAAGGATGCCAAGAAGAACCAATGGCCCTTTGTCCTCATGACATCACATTACCCACAATATATTTTATTTCCACAATTCTCTGGATTACCTCTTCTAACTCTTCAGAGAGAAGCAAAGCACAAGGAGGGAAAACTTTAAGAATAATAAATGAATGAGCCATCTAGAAAGGTCTCTGTGAAATAGCTTTGAGGGATTAGATGGATTTAGAATGTGAAGAACAAGAAGTGGAAGGTGACATCCAGGTGAAGTCTGAGCAATTAGGAGATGGTGAAGAGCCATTTGCTGTGGTGTTGATAAAGACTGGAGGAACTATTTTTTTTTTAATGGTTGAAGTAGGGTAGAAATCAATAGTTCAATTCCAGCTAGGTTGAACTTGAGATCCCAAATAGCTCTATATATGCTGGCATCAAATTGTTGAGTAGAAAGTCCGTTGTTACTTGGAGGAGAAGTCTAAGAAAGCAACATAGATCTGAGAGTCAGCAAAATATACATGATATTTGTCAAAAGAAGGTTGATAGTTGATTGGGAGAAGACTACAGTCCTAAAGACAATGGGTAGAAGTCTGGTGGAGGATAAGGAATGAGCAAAGGAGACTGCATGACTGTGCAGCAAAAATCAGTGTATCTTCCCCAGGTTCGGACTTAAACTTTTAAGGTACTTATCAAAGTCTTATGTCAAAATACAATACTCAGTGGAAATAAAATTCTGTAGAATTGAGGAAATTGAGAGCATTTGTGATTTAGGTAATGTGTTGGCATATAAGAAAGGAAAAATGAAGAAACCATGCTCAAATTGTGAAAATCAGATATCCACATTCTGTTAATTTTTATTTGAACTTGATGAATCTGGAACAAAAAGCTTCCAAACTGAATAGCTGGAATATGATATTCATCACAGACACTGTGGAAGCTTGAGTTCCCATAGCTTTTTATCCTGTGTATTAATAAGTCTTGGGCATGCAAAAGGAGAAAAACTAGTTAGGGTAATGTTGTATACTTCTATGTGGAATTATGAATCTTTAATGTTATTGTCTCTACTGATGTTTGTTGGACTAGGACGAGGCAGCTAGCTCTCCCTGGTTTTCACAAGAAGATATCTACCTCACCAGGCCATCACAGTGAGAGAAATTTTAAATGCATAAATGAAGATGGATCATTTCCCAGTCCCATTGCTTCTCTTTGTGGTGCTTTTTTGCCCCGAGATTACACAAATGGATGGTTTTATGGCCACTGAACATAGCACAGCTGTAGATACAATGTATAATACAACAAGAAATTGTTCAGAAATGGGGGTGATTATAGAAACATTATCTGTGTGATGCTGTCAAGTTCAAAAGCTGCATGTGTCATGCAGACCCATATAGCACATACTGGTCATATAAGTTAGAAATACCCTAGAGCTATTTTTAAATTATAAGCAAGGCTCCTTAGAATATTCTTGGGCATTGTACTTTTCTTTCTCTTTTTCATTTAAAAAAATTATTTTGTGCTAAATGCAAAAAAAAAAAGTTTTTCATCATCTACAAATCTTTTTCTTGAACTGGGGGTAATTTAGCAGGCCCTTTTGTGAGACCAGGCCACCAGTGTACCTACCCACTACACCAGAGTTGCAATTTTCTTTGTGATCCACTAATTTTTAAAATGATGGAGTTTTACAGTCTTTCATAAGGCAGCCCCAGGAGCATGAAACAGTATTAAAATTAAGCTTAGTGTGTGAATACATCATGTACATTTTTTCCAATCCCTCTGCATTTATGTTTCTGTTCTGAGTGATAACATCGCTATAAAACTCACAGCTACACTGGAGTGTGTCACTTTGCTTATACCTAAGGGTGTGAGGCCCTTGTAAATCTTGGCTCTTCCATGACTAGAAGCTGATTAAAGTGTGCTGGCTTGCTCTGAAGCTTGGTTCCTTCCTGTGCTTCCCATATCATTGCCAAATACCAGCAGTCACTGACAGGGCTCCCTGGTCTGCTTTGGCCAAGTAAAATGTTTTGAAATTAAAAATCTGAAGAAATGGTGCAATGAGTGCTTGATCAGGTGGTTTCTCCTTAGGAAACTGCTTAATGGGGAAAATTCAGCATTACCTCCTAGTGGTAGCCCAACACAGAACTTGAATTTAAAGAAACAGGATTTATTTCTTAAATTACACAAATAAGCTCAAGTGCCTCAAAACAAGGAAATTTGTTCCTCAAAAGAAATATTTACTTTTGAAAATGCTTATGGAACTTCTGATGATCAGTGTAATACATGCTCAATCTAGACAAAAAAACTGAAGAGAAAACAAAAGTATAAAGAAGAAAATAAAAATGATCCAAATCTCACCAAAATTTAAGTCATATTATATATGCGTGTTTTAATATACTTATAGCATTTTCCAGTGTTGTTAAAATTTCTGTAAATACATAATGTTAATATTTGTATAAAATAGTCCACTGCATGGAAGTACCAACATTGATATAATTTATTTTATTATTTAATATTTAAGTACTTTTTATCCTAATTTTACACTGTTATAATTAATAATGAACATTTTTGTACGTAAGTATTTTTCTACATTTCCGATAATTTTCTTAGGTTTATTTTCTAGAAGTAAAATTACCAAGTCAAAAGGCATAAATATTTAAAAGGCTTGTTATGAAAGTATTCTTTAGAAATGCAATAACTCACATAATCACCAGAGATGTAGAATAGTGTACATTCTAACCCATCATCACCAGCACTGGATATTATCCTTTAAAAAAAACAACACCAAAACTTTGCCATTCTGAAATAAAATTTCATAATCTTAATTTGTATTTTTCTGATTGCTAGTGACTCTGAAGTATTTCATATGTTTAATGCTTATTTGCATTACTCTGAATTTTTCACTTATGACATTTGTTGTTTCTCTAATGGGTATTCTTTTTAGTTTGGCAGAGGTCATTATTGATTGTAGCTATATTGTTTTGGTTTTGGCCAGTATTTTTTTGGTTTCTAACACCTTTCCATTTTGCCACTAGCCTTTTAATAATAAATACAATTTTTTAAATGAGCTTTCCTTCTTCATGATTTGAGTTTTTCTGAGTTTTATTTTATTGCTTTTATGGCTTCTAAAACTTTTTTGACTTCCAAAATTACTTAAATAGCCTAAGACCATTGTTATTTTTTTTAATGGTTTTACTTTAAACATTTAAACCTTTGAGGTATCTTAGAATTTATTTTAGTGTGTGCGTGGCATCATGAGAATCCAGTGAGGAATCCATTACTTTTCTATCAGTCAAGTTTCTCTTTAATATTAAAGATGTATATATATACAAGGGCCTACTCGGTGACTAAATATTCTACTACATTTATTATCAATTCTTATAGATCATAATATTTTAAATGTTCCTCATTAATTCTCAGATCTAATCACACACTCTTATTTTCATTGTTCTACCATTTCAAACTTATTACATACAATTGTGCATTCTTTTAGATGAACTTTAAAATCATCTTATCAAGATTAGAAAGAAAATGTCATCAGGATTATGACTGAAATTGCTTTAAAATTACAAACAGTTCTTACTGTGCATAGTTAACTGAAATTTGTACCACAAGATTGTGCAAAGCAAGGATTCTAATATATAATCAACACAATTATTTTGCAAAGTGAGGACTGCATATATAAATTACTCTATGAATGTATCTTATCAATAATTTTTTCCAGGGGCATCATTCATCTAAAAAAATTTTATAACATGTAATTTATATTCCAAGAAGGTATATAAATTCAATATTTTTATTTTTAGATCTGTCAAGGAAATATTAGTGTTGTTTATATAGGTTAGATACATTTTAATGTTTTCTAGTTATTTTAAATTTACTTTAAATAAAACATTTTTTTTCACATTAGAGCTTTTAAATCCTGTGTCTGATTTCTTTTCTGAAATTTCCTATTAATTTAAAAGAGACTTGATTTTTTTCTATTTATTATCTTTGGTTTTATGCAATAGCAAGGTAATTCTTGCCCACTCCTTATTCTCCAATGATTGTATTCCTGATTTTCAATTCATATTTTATAGAATTGAAATTATACATATATCAATGATAGTTTATATAACAATAGTGATGACAAATATCACTTACTTGTTTTTTTTTTTGTTTAAATTGGAGTGGCCTGGACTTCCAGTCAAGATGTAGAATAGTTATGTGCCATGCTTGCTTTCACCTATGACCACAACAAAATTACAACCAAACCACAGAAAAATCATCATTTCAAACTGCCTGAACTCTAGCTCAACAGAATTCCTATAACTGAGGATATAGAGAAATGATATGAGACAGGTAGGAGAGACAGAGATGAAAAAGTGCTGGTTCCACACCCACGTGTGGCAGATTAAATCCAAAAGGGGTATCTCCAGCTGCAAAGATCCTTCCCGAGGAGCAAGAGAGCCCAGCCCCACACTGGGGTCCTCAGCCCATGATTCCAATACTGGGGAGAATAGTTCCCAAAACTATTGGCTGTGAAAACCAATAGATTGCTACTGAGGAAGACTGAAATCTACTGGAGTCCTAGATGTTCCTCTTAAAGGGCCCATACACAGACTTATTTGCTGATGGACATACTTGCTCTGAGCTCCAGAGTGGGAGCAACAACTTGTAGAGTGTGAGGGACATATGAGGAAGAACAGAGTTGTCTGGCTTCAAGTTGAGAGCTAAAATGTCAGCTTTTTCACAGACAGATGTGCTGGCAGAAGCCATTGTTACTTTGCTGAGCCCTCCTCCTGCAGGTACAGGAATGCACCATAACTGAGTTTCAGTCAACCTGAATAACTCTGGTCCACCATGGTGTCCCTGAGACCCTGCTTTACTTAACTTGCTAGCCTATCCAAGCTTTTTCTATTGGCTTTTGCATACAAATGACCTGCCTTGGTTCATGCTAAAGATGTGATTAAAATCTCTCAAAGGATCATAAACCCTAAGTAAACAGCATTTGGCCTTGACCTGCTTGGTACCTCTGGCTGAGTGGTAGCTCTGCCACACAAGCGGCAACTAGCATTGGTTTGAAGCTTGGACTTCCCCAGGCACCTCCATGCCCAGCACAAATAGCTACCATCTTCAGATCTCTTTGTTGCTCATCCATGCTGACCCCAGGCAGAGAAAAGGCAATGGTTGACCTTGGCCTGAAAAAGGGGCCTTCAAAAGAGGCACCAGAACCAGCATACCTGGTAGCCAGCTTCAGATTACACCAGAGCAACATCCTACCACCTCCACAAAAGACATATCCAAAGGAGAGATTCCCCAGGAATCAGAGCCCCACTAAAGTGAATTTGACTCTGTGGGGTCAGCCCCTGTACAACAGCTCCTTCGTTATAGTCACTGCCAATTCTCACAGCCAATCAGCCTGAGGGTCAATTTCTCCTCCTGAAATGCCAACTACAATAAGAGAGCAACACAACCCACAAAATGGAAACACCTGGAGGACCTGGCTCAGTTGATCAAGGAAACTATGCCACTGGGCCCCACAGGACACCTACTATGTAAGGCAATTTTACCAAGATGGGGAGACAGAGCAGCTTTCCCTAATACATAGAAGTAAACACAGGGAGGCAGACAAAATGGGAAGACAAAAAACAGGTCCCAAATGAAAAAATGTGACAAAACTCTAGAAAAAGAACTAAATGAAATGGAGACAAGCAATTTACCAGATGCAGAGATCAAAACATTGATTATAAAGATACTCAATGAACTTAAGAGGAAGAATTGATCAACTCAATGAGAACATTAATGAAGAGATAGAAAACATAAAAAAGACAGTAAGAAACAGCAAAAAGAAGCAATTAAAAATAAGGAATACAATAACTGAGATGATAACTATATTAAAATCAATAGTAGGTTAAATAAGGTAGAGGATCAAATCAGGGATGTGGAGGTAAAATAGCTGTAAACACTCAATCAGAATTAAAAAAAAATTTTTTTTTAAATACTTTAAGGGGCCTCTGGGACAACATTAAGTGTACCAACACTCACATTTAGGAATACCAGTAAAAGAAAAGAGAGAGCAAGAAATTGAAAACCTATTTGAAGAAATAATGACAGGAAACTTCTCTAACCTGGTGAAGAAAATTGACTGTAAGTCCAGAAAGTTCAGAGTCCCAAACAAGGTAAACCCAAAAAGGTCCACACCAAGTCACATCATAATTAAAATGCCAAAGGTTAAAGACAAAGACAGATTCTTCAAAACAGCAAGAGAAAAGCAGTTAGTTACCTACAAGGGTTGTCAGATGATTCCTCAACAGAATCTTTGCAGGCTACAAAGAAGTGGCAAGAAATATTCAAAATGGGCTTGTTCAATGGATAGAGCATTATCAGGAGGTGTGAACATCTTGGGTTCGATCCCCTGTAAGGGCACACATGAGAAGTGACCATCTGATTCTCTTCTTCCTCTGCCCTTTTTCTCTCTTTTTTCCTCTTTCAGCCAGTGGCTCTACTGGTTTGAGTGTCAGCCCTGGGTGCTGAGGATAGCTTGATTGATCCAATCATCAGCCTCAGGCACTGAGGACAGCTTGGCTGATTAGAGCATAGGCCCCACAAGGGGGTTGCCAGGTGGATCCCGGTCAGGGTGCATGCAGGAGTCTGTATACCTCCCCTCCTCTTACTTAAAAAAAAACCAAAAAAGAAACATTCAAAGTAATGAAAAGCAAGGACCTACAACCAAGATTTCTCAATTACTTGAGCATATGTGTTTTTACTAATATCTTTAAAGATGAATCTAAAATAATATAGAAGCTTTTATCAATCCCTATGTAACATGACAAACCATACTTTATTTTCCCTCCTTAATCCCCTTATATTTTTCTATATGTCCCAGGGTAATAGAAGGAATTTATTAGTTTTATTTTTTAATGTAGTTTAGCTTTTTGTGCATACCTCTTCTACTCTATGTAAAGTCTGGTATCTCGCTGCCATAAAACTCACAAAAAGAAAACATAAAAATAGTTTCCAAAAGGAAACAGTCTGAGAAACAAAACTCTACACAATAAAGTGAACAGTTTATATTGTTAAGCAGAACAGTTGTCCACATGCTTTCAGACGCCTCCATTCCAAGTGGAATTATACTTTTCCTTTTCAGTTAACAATAGTTGATTAATTGATTTCCTCAAGACAAAAGAGTAGTCTTATTTTTAATATGAATTTAAATATATTCATTAAGAGAAATATTAAGAACAATATGTAGAATTTAAATGTAATATTCCTTCTCCCTGTATCCACTAAGGAGTGTGGGTGTGCTGTCACAAATCAAGTAACTTTTTTTTATTTTTTTATTTTTCAGAGAGAGAGAGAGAGAGAGGGATAGACAGGGACAGACAGACAGGAACGGAGAGAGATGAGAAGCATCAATCATTAGTTTTTCATTGCGTGTTGCAACACTTTAGTTGTTCATTGATTGCTTTCTCATATGTGCCTTGACCGCAGGCCTTCAGCAGACCGAGTAACCCCTTGCTGGAGCCAGCAACCTTGGGTTCAAACTGGTGAGCTTTTTGCTCAAACCAGACGAGCCCGCGCGCAATCTGGCGACCTCGGGGTCTCGACCCTGGGTCCTCCGCATCTCAGTCCAGGCACAAATCAAGTAACTTTTAAAGGAGAAAGGGGTTCAGTTTAAAGAAATAATCAAAGATGGCCTCTTCCTTTATCATTTCATCTAACTGCCAAAATCCTGAAACCCAGATGTGATAAGATATGACCTCTTAGGAAACCTACCATGTATTAGGTGAGAATAAGACATTAATGTTTTGGCTTCTATTTCTAAATTGTTTTAGAGTGACACAAGTGAGGTAAGAAATTGGGGATATTTTTGAATTGACCAAGTCAGTAGTCATTAAGCAGCTTTAAAAAAATACATGGTAGCATAAAACAAATAACATCACTACAAAGCTTCTCCCATTTTCCCATGCCACTGAAGGAGGAGTCTTATGAGAATAGATGAGCCTTTTTGTTGCAGAAGCGCATTGTGACCCTTGTACAAATGTAAGCCACAATATGCAACCTCCAATAGAGGGACACCAGAGTTCAATAGGCAGCTAAAAATATAACGCTTAACTCATAAAAAAATTCAGTCTTGAGATATATATAATAATTAGGAAAAATATGTATTAAAGTAATGGTTGCTTTGAGGACAGGAAGCCCAAGATTCACTATGAAGAGATTGTATGTCAATGTCAATACCAATGGATTTTTCTGGTGGAGGTCTACTTAGAAAAAAATATCAGATTATGACTATCACTTTGTTATAATTACTCTAAATTATGCTGCAAACAAAATTTCAATTTAAATGTAAGGCATTAAATGTTTATACTTTCAGAAGCCTATATGGATTTTTAATAACATGTCCACTTGCTAAATTATTTTAGTAATGATTTATTTCCTAATAAAATTAATGATTGTTTAAAAATAATGATAACAATCAACATAACAATTTTACACCACTTTGTTATATCTCATTTTGGTAAGATCATGAAAAGTGGGGTATAATTCTTATTTTTTTTAATGAAAAAGTCAGAGTTCAGGCAGCTAATGTATGGCACCAAAATGCCATTTAAACTTTGATCATTCTGATCTAATGGCAATTAATGTTCTTTTTTTACTATATTGTGTCAAAATGGTTCAATGAAAATGATTCATTTTATCTTAAAAACACATGCTTTCCAAGAGCCATCATAATAAAACACAGCAGCTACCCACTTATAATCATATCACCTGAACCCAGGCAATATTGATCATTCACATAACAGAAAAAGCAGAGGTTAAAATTATTTAGAAAATCCAGAGTAAGATTACTCATAATAAAGCAATGTTTGAACAATGTTATCAATGATTGCAGAATGAATGCAAATCCAGATATGATCTGTTGCATATTGATAACCTCTATTTTTGTATTTCTTCACCTGTTCTTTCCTGACATTGTTGCAATAACCAGGAATTCTTCAAGGTTGTGTTGATCACATAGTTGATATGGCTGTAAGCTATATTTTAAACATGCAATTTTTGCTTATTAATGAAGTAATTTAGGTCATTATATAGAGACAATGAAGCTGAAATACTACTAAGAAGACATCATAGTACTTTGTACCAGCTTGAATCTTTAAAAATCATTGTAAGGCTCAACTATCCTAGACAGTGAGTCTGGCATTTATCAGGCCACTGCTTGGCCCAACACTACCATAAATAACTTGGAGGATATAAAGACATATAAAGTATGTAGTAAAGGAGTGTGCTAGCCAGGAGTGTAAGACAAAAACACATAAAACAACTATAGAACAAAGAATAGCAGTTATAGTTAATTGTAAATTGTTTGGTGTGGTTCTGAAGTATATATATAACCCTGAGGAAATATGTGTGCTCATATGATATGAGACATATCTACATCTCAAAGAGTTTCAGAGGTAACACCACTCCTTAAAGACTTTGTTTATATTAGATCATTTATTTGCCTTCAAATGAGGGAAATTTATTGTCACCTGAGGAACTGTTGGAAACAGTCTCTAGAATTGAGGCCAATGAAAATAGTGCACTGATAAATTTTTCTGGTCTACAGTCATAGCTGCTCTGCCTGTATGATATGTGACGAGCAAGAGTCAGGATCATACTCCAAATCACTCTCTTCCATATCCACACAGGCAACCCAGTGTATGGGATAGGTGTAATCTTCAAAAATTGTGGGGTTTCTTGTTTTGCCCCCAAATTAAAATCATGGAAATAAAATCAATTTTGAAGATTTTCTTTTCATAGGCTCTGTCCTTATTCACACACTGTACTTTGGAAATGTGTCTGAAATATAATAAAATGCTTCAATATTATTTAATTGAGACAACAAATACTAGTAAATAGCATCAGATTATTTCTTTTTATTTCAAGTCCACTAGGGGGCAGTGTTCTGTCCATCTGGGGCATTGCTCTATTGCTCAGCATCCAAGCTCTTCTGAATACCTGAGGCAGAGGCCATGGAGCCATCCTCAGAGCCTGAGGCCAACTCATTCCAATCAAGCCATGGCTTCAGTAGGGGAAGAGAAAGAGAGTGAGAGAGAGAGAGAAAAACAAGAAGGGTGGGGTGGAGAAGCAGATGGGCACTTCTGTGTGCCTTGACAGGGAATCAAATCCAAAACATCCACACACCGAGCCAATGTTCTACCACTGAGTCAACCAGATAAGGCCAGGTTATTTCTGATAATGTCTTCAGATACACAGATAATTTATGATTAAAAAGGCACTGGTAAATTACAGAAAGTTGTTTTTTAGGAAGTCATTAAAGTAAAAGAAGTTGCTAATAAAGAAATATTATGAGCTGAGAATTTGTGGAATGCCAACTTTTAAGTCAGAAGGACACACAAAGTTATTACTTTAAAATTTATCACTTAAATAGCAAACATCTCAGGGCAGTCCTTAGGTTTCTTATTGGTCAGGATTATGAGTTGCAGGGAACAGAATACCCCTGTCTAGTTTTAGAAAAAAAGAATGAATAAAAAGAACTTGTTGAAAGGGAATCTAGGAATGTAATTTCAAGTTTTTCTCTACACTACAGGCTCCAGAGAGTATGTTGAGTGAGCTACTCGGAGGGTTTGATACATAGCTCCATGCAATATGTTCAATTGCTCTAAATTTAGGTTGATTAAAATCTTGATGTAAAATATAACTTATGTACCTTTTTAGCATTTTTCTATAATGTTTAGCTTTTGCTAACATATCCAGTAGCAAAAATAATGGTATAAATCTTTACTTTATTGAATACACATTGATCTAATAATTATTAATTAGACAAATATATAATTTTGATGATTTAGAAGGAAACAAACAAGAATCGAATAAACTTTCTGTCTTTAAGATGCTTTTATAGGGGAGGCGTTGAAGTTTAAATACTTTAATATTTAGTTGCCTGTATCTTTGTATCTGATATTAATGGCATTCTACTTATATTTATTTACTTTGGGATATAGTAGAATTCTTCCCATTGAACATATATTTTAAATAAGAAACCTGATGGAGATGGTTTAAAGGAAACACAGAAACCGTTATTCCTGGAGAATAAATGGTCAGACTATGATTTTGAAAGCACTGGAAGGACTGGAAGCACAGTGAAGGACTGCCATTGTATTATGGGTTGCTTTAGTGAGCAATTATTTTAAATTTACCAGTTATTAGTTGCTGCTTGAATGTTAAAAACAGAGATAAATAAAATGTCAAATTTGGAAGTCAGTGAATTCTGTTTTTACTCTAAAACTAATTTCAAATTAAGTTCACCTTAAAGTAATCAGATACAGGGTTTCTAGCCAACATTTATTAGCTTCTGGAACATATACACTAGGCCAATTAGGCCTTGTTGATGGCAGAAGGTGGTAGAATAAAACTATAAGCAATAGGCTTTGCCACACACATTGCTAAACTGTCAGGTTTCTTTCAGATTCTGTGGCTCAGGCACCTGCCAAGTAGGAGATTTGCAATGAATAGAGCCTATATTGATTTTTCCATAATGGAGTGTAAAAGAAAAATGGACAGGTTTTGTTGCAGGTATTTTCATGGGGTACTAAATTGGTGGATTAGTTGCAAACAGCAGTACTGATAAAGTCTGCTGTCCATCTTGATGGTTGGGTCTTTCTATTAAAATGACACATAAATAACCTATTATATCCCCCACCCATGGAAATTCAAATGCAGCTGTCAATTTGATAAAGCACTTGCCTGGAGGGAAGCATTGTTTACATTTTCACTCTGTTCTTCAGAAAAAGTAAGATTCTAATTATTTTTCCCACTGTAAATGAATGCTGACTGTGATGGTTAGCATATATCTGCATTGTTACATCTTCTGGAGAGTTAAATAATGGGACTGATCCATCATGTATTTTGCTGTGTGTATTTATGACAGCCTTTACTGTGCTCTTCCATCTCTTCTCTCTCTAAATGCTCATTTCTTCTCTAACTTGCATGCTTTCTACATCTGTCCTTCTTTTTTCCAGCTCTTGAGAAATCTTTGTTGATGCCCAGTAGTTCCAAAATTTTGAACTTCTGTCCTCTTAACCTGCTTGTGTCCTTCCCTGATTAAAAAGCACATTTATGAGTTTCAACCTATGGCTACTTGTTTTCAATTATCATACTGTTATGCCACTTTTATTTTTCTTCCTGGGATATTTTTCCCATTAAATATGTCATGTCTGAAGACATATCATATGGTTACATTCAGAATTTTCACCTTATATTATAGTAATAGGGTTGATTTTCTTCAGAATAACTTGACCTTTCTCTTTTGCTTCTTGTTATCACTTGGTTAATACTTGTAGTGATAATTACCTAAAGTAATGCCTCTAATAGTAAGTTCTTACTAACTTAGCATTGTCATTTTATTCCATATATTTTTCCTTCATCTATTCCTCTTTATCATCATCATTGACACCCTAATCTCTTCCAAAAAGTTTTATAATGAGCAGAAGACACATCTGAACACATAATCTCTGTGAATTTCTCTAACAACCCAATTATAGTGACTTAAAGTAACAAATTTTATAATCTTAAATCTCTTGTTTCCTACTGTTTCCTCTGTATAGACACTCATTAATATATTTATCTATTGAGCACTGTGCTCATAAAATGCTATATGTCCATTAGATGACCTTGTGTAGTACTCCAGCCTGCTGTGAACTACCAGTTACATGAAAGAAACCTGCTCAAGACACAAACTCACATATGTCAAGAGGGATAGGGGAAGGCCTGTGAAGAGAGGCAAAGAAGAACTCCTGAATCTCCATCTTCTTTAGCTTTTATTGAGCAGAAGCAGAACAGAAGTAACAGGATTACAAGGGATGGAGGCCAGGTGATAAGGGGAAAGAATGACTAATGGCCATTTTGCTGACATGGAGAAAGGGCTAATATGGGTGAGCACAATCTTTTTCTTCTGCTAATTAACGAGCACAAAGGAAAGGGTAATCTAGAACCTCTAGCCTAATTTTCTAAAGCCTGTTCACATGCATTCCTTTGTGTCTGCACAAAGGTCACTCACTCACAGTGTTTCTTGGTGTTTACATCCAAGAGACATTCACTCAGGGCTCTTAACTAAAGTTCCCCAATCCAAGTCATAGAGGGTTCAAATTTAGATGGGTGATTCCCTACAACCTTGGAATTAAAAGCACCTGAAAAAATAAAAATTCAAAATATCAAGCTGCCTATTTTTTTTTTTCTGAAGTGAGAAGCAGGGAGATGGAGAGACAGACTCCCGTATACGCCCGACTGGATTATACCCGGCAAGTCCACCAGGGGGCGATGCTCTGCCCATCTGGGGTGTTGCTCCATTGAAGCCAGAGCTATTCTAGCACCTGAGGCAGAGGCCATGGAGCCATCCTCAGCCCCTGGGCCAACTTTGCTTCAATGGAGCCTTGGCTGCAGGAGGGGAAGAGACAGATAGAAGGGAGAGGGTCAAAGGTGGAGAAGCGGATGGGTGCTGTCTAGGAATCAAACTCAGGACTTCCACATGCCAGGCCCATGCTCTACCACTGAGCCAACCAGCCAGGGCCTTGCCTATTTTATTTCTTTTTAAGTGAGAGGCAGCGAGTCAGACAAACAGATATGTGCCCTGACCGGGATCCACCTGAGCTATTTTAGCACCTGAGGCGAGGCCATGGCTCCATCCTCAGCACCTGGGATCAACTTGCTTGAACTATTCGATCAGTAAGAGGGGAAGAGAGAGAATGTAAGAGAGAAAAGGAGGGGTGGAGAAGCAGATGGTGGCTTCTCCTGTGTGCTCTGTCTATGGAACCTGGGATTTCACTCTACTGCTGAGCCAACAGGCCAGGCCCTTTAGCTGCCTATTTTAAGAGCTCTTCATAGTCACTTCTAGAACTGTGGATGAGACAGAAAGCCCTGCCTCATGTTCACAATGCATAGGCTTTCTAGCTTTTTTCTTAAAGTATCTCCTGGGGATGAACTGATTGTTGTCCAGTTGCTCTTCTTCCCCAGTTTGTAAATCTGAAGACAGGTTTTAGCTTAGTCTTCTATAATGCCTGTTTTTTTCCCACAAGTAAATCCCTGCCTTAATTGAAGATAGTATACCACAAAATTACTGGCAAATTTAAAGTGAGTATTTTCAACTTAAAACAATAAAAAAATCTGTAAATATACTCCAGTGAACTAATTCAATAAAATCTGAATGAATGATAAATCTTTTAGTTAAAATGATGAGGCAATTTAATAACTATTAATTTTAACTTGTTAGTTTTGAAATACATTTTTTAAAAAAATTTTCAATTACAGTTTACATTCAATATTATTTTATTACAGTTTTAGGTGCATAGCAAGTGGTTAGATAATCATATACTTTACGAAGTGTTCCCCCTGATATTTCCAGTACCCACCCGGTACCATACATACTTTTTACAATGTTATTGACTATATGTTCTATGCTATACTTTTTAAAAAATTATTTTTTACCCCTTGTAGTATTTTTATTGGCATATGACAATTCACAATGGTTCCTATTGCATTATAATTTCTATGCTGTACTTTATATCCTGGATGACTATTTGACTGTAACTACCAATCTATACTTCTCAATTCCGTCACCTTCTACACCCAGTACCCCGATCCCTTTCCCCTCTGGCAACTATCAGTCTGTTCTCTGTATCTATGAGTCCATCTCCATTTGGTTTGTTCACTTATACTGTTCTTTAGATTCCACATATAAGTAAAATCATATGGTATGTCTTTCTCTCACTGATTAATTTCATTTAGCAGAATACCTGCTAAGTCCATCTGTACTATTGCAAATGGTAAATTTTCATTGTTTCATTAGAGCAAGTAGTATATTCCATTGTATATATGCACCACTTTATTTATATCCACTTCTCCACTGATGAGCAGTTGGGTTGCTTTCATAGACTGTCTATTGTAAATAATGCTCCAATGAACATAAGGGCGCACATATATATTTTTTCAAATTAGTGTTCACTTTCTTTAAATATACAGCCAGTAGTGAAATTTCTGGGTCATAGGCAGTTCTATTTTTAATTTTTTGAGAAATCTCCAAATAATTTTTTATAGTGTCTGCATCAATCTGCATTCCCACCAACAATGCACGGAGGTCCCTTCTTCTCCACATCCTTGTCAACACTTGTTGTTTTATTAATAGTAGCCATTCTGATAGGTAAGTTGATATCTCATTGTGGTTTTAATATGCATTTCTCTGATAATTAGTGACATTTATTATCTAGTAATGTGTCTATTGAGCATCTGACTGTCCTCTTTGGAGAAGTGTCTATTCAGGTTCTTTGTCTATTTTTTAATTGTATATTTTGCTTTCTGGTGTTGTGTTGTATACATTCTTTACATAAATTTTAGATATTAACCACTTATCAGATATATCATTTGCAAATATGTTCTCTCATTTAGTGGGTTGTCATTTCATCATGTTGATAATTTCCTTTACTGTGCATGAACATTTTAGTTTGATATGGTTTTATTTATTTATTTTTCTTTTGCCAAAGGAGATATATTTGAAAAAAAATGTTAATAAGATAAATGTCCAACATTTTACTGCTTATGTTTTCTTCTAGGTGTTTTATGGTTTGTAGTCTTACATTTAAGTCTTTAATCTATTTTACATTTATTCTTAGGTGGTCTGGTTTCATTTTTTGTATGTACTAGTCAAATTTTCCCCAAACCACTTATTGAATAGACTGTCTTTATCCCATTGTATGTTCCTATCTCTTTTGTTAAATATGAATTGACTGTATAGGTGTGGGTGCATTTTTGGGCTTTCTATTTTGTTCCATTGATCAATATGCCTATTTTAATGCCAGTACCATGTGCTTTTTATTACTATAGCCTTGTAGTATAATTTAATTTTAGTTAATGTGATTCTTCCAACTTTGTTTTTCTTTCTCAATGTTTACTGATATTAATATTAAAATAAATGTTAAAAAATTAACTGTGTTTACAGATTTTATGATTACACTTTCTATAATCAAACAATCTAAAGTTAATATATTTCAAGTAATTTTGGTTTGACCTTCATCTAAAAAAAACTGGGGAAACATTTGTTCAATATTTTCTTATTTTATTTAAAAAATTGTTAATGTAAATAATATGTAATAGAGAACTCAATTTAGTGAACCCAATAAGAATAATTTATGAATGAACATGTATAAAATTTTATATTAAGTTAAATCCAATCTTTTGGAAATCAAAAAATGCCATATTACATATTATTAACCACATTAATAATTCTAAACAGTCTGTGATATAGTATATACCGTTTAACAATGGGTGTACTAGTAAGCTGAGTGCAGTAATAGAGTGACTCTGCCCTACTTGCTACTCAAACACCCACCCTTAAAAATCATTAGCTTAAGGAACAAAAACTTTTTTGCCTCTCTTTTATCTGTATGATCTGGGTGTTCTTGGCTGGAGGGCTGCTATGATCTATGAGAACATGCAGGAAGGACCCAATGTTGCTTAACCTATGGTTTTCAAGTGTGTTCTGTTATTAACATTACTAAGGGTGAAAGAGAACTTGGATCAAGCATATTTGCTTTCCAAAGGGACATTACTGGAAATAGCATATGTCTCCATCATCCACATTGCTCTGTCATATTTACGATGGATATCTTTTTCCAGTGAATTTATCCATTCTCATGACATAATATCCCTCTTCATCTCTAATAATATATTTGTCTTGACATTTATTTTGTCTGGGAAAGTTCATCAACTTTTTATTATGCTTATTGTTTAAATAATATTTATCTCAGCTTGTGTTTTCATATTTAAAATACATCTCTGGGTGAGCATAAGTTTGGATCTTCATTTTTTAAATTCAATTTCATTATAACAGACTTTTATTTGGATTTTAAGTCTATTTACAAATAATATAATTATTGCTATGTTTAAGTTTAACTCTATTGACTTTCTCTTTGTCTTTCATTTGTCTCTTCAGTTGTAATTTTCTTTTATGGTTATGTTATTGATTTTTGGGGGGTTAATCAAAAATATTTAATTAATATAGTATTCCATTATATTTGTTTTATTAGATTTTGTGATTTTTTAAAAAAGAATAGAATCACACACCCTTGAATTATCAGACTCTATTTAAAGTCAAGGTGTCAATAATTTACCTCTATTTTCTACATCTCATCTCTGATACTTCATACTTCTACTTCTCTCTTTCTGATTCTTCACACTTAGCACTTCTCACTTCCCATATTCTTCTTCACAAATGTATTAAACTTGTAAGAGCATAATTCTATTTATTCATCCTCCATATTCTCTGTAATATTGGTGTGATAACTTCTATTTCTACATGTTATAATCCTACCTTTTTGTTTGAACAGGTAGTTGTTTTTCAAACAAATTATGAAAATAAATGAATCATCTTATTTTATGTTTCTCTATTTACTTACCATTTCTAGTATGCTTATTTTTTCCCTAATGATACTAATATACATGCTTTATCATTTACCTATAGTTCAATGAACATTTTTTTTAGTAGTGCAGGTCTCCTCATGATATTTCTCTGCATTCATTTATTTAGAAATGTAGTTCATAAATTACTTTAACTGAATATACAATTGTAGGTTTATAGATGTTGATTTATTATTATCTGGCTTTTGTTTATTTTTTTGCTTGTTTTTGTTCATTTTGTTTTAATGAGAAGTTTCATGTCATTTATATGTTTTTTACCTACATATAATGTGTAGTTAGTTCCCTTCTGCCCTGGGTTGCTTTAACAAGCTTTTATCTTTGGTTTTCAACAGTTTGACTATGACTTGCCTTGGTGAGGTTCTTTGTAATTTTATTTTGTTTGGGTTTTGCTGACAATTTTGTAAAAATGTGATTTTTCCACTTATTTGGTATGTTTTAAATTATTATATATTAAAATATTTTTATTATTATCTCACTATTTTCTCCATCTGAAACTTCATTTATATTTGAACTTGTATGTTGTTCCATTGGACATTTATGTTTCTTGTTTGCTTTACCTTTCACCAATATTTTTTTCTCCAATTGCATAATTTAACTTGGTCTGTCTTTAAAGTTACTGATTCTTTCTTGTGTTGCTGAGACTAGCCAATAAACTTTTGTTTCAGTTATTGTACTTTTTAATTCTAGAATTTCCAATTAGCTCTTTTTTTATAGGTTTCATTTTTCTGCTATGATTCTTTATTAGTTCAGTCATTAGGACCTATTTTTCTTTAATTTTTTAATCATATTTTTCTTAGTCCATTAAAAATAATAAACAATATATGGTTTAAACTTTTTATTTCTTAAATCTAATATCTGCTGTTTTTCTTGATGATACAGTTTTTGTTTGCTTGCTTGCTTGTTTGTTGTGTGTATATGTATATGTTTGTGTTTTGTAGTTCAGATAGTGTGCATTTTAAGTTATAGAGATTCCGGATTTCATTATCTTTCTATGAAGTGGAAGACATAAAATGATCTGCTTGGTTCTTTTTTTTTTCTTTTAAACAGATAGTAAATTACCGAATATCACCTTGAACTTCTGTCCTCTAGGTTTTTGACTTTGCTAGGATGAATCAGAGGAAAACCTAAGGTACGGCCCAAGCCCCTCTACAAGCTCCTCTAACTTGAGAGATCTTAAGCTCTAAACTCTGTCTTCATTGCAAATCTTCCTCCTGATTGGTTTTAACCTTTGTTGGCAATGGTTTAAGCTAGTTCATACTCTGTGTTGAGTGGTTCTTACTCCTAAGGTATGTCCTGTCTTCTGCTTCAACTTTGAAATTGGGATGTTATCAGGTGTTAAAGTGATATTTACAGTGTGGTAGAGACAGACCTCCAACATATCCAGTCATGGCTCCTTTTTCATTACTGTTTAACTTCTAGCATCTTTGTTCTGTTCTTGACCTCATAGCAGCTTCTATTTGATCAGCCTTGGGTGATCTCATACTGCTCATAGAGAGTCTAACTCTCGCTTACAGTCTTATAGGTCACTCCTACTTGTACTTCTGAACCTGCAAATGCCTCTCTATATAGATTTTCACTTCAAAAGCTGCCTCAAAATCTGTGTCAAACTATTAATACCTCAGTCTTCTTTCCTGATTCCAGGGTTTTTTTTTCTTTTTTCTTTTTTTTGTTTTTGTTTTTTTGGGTTTTGGCTTTTTTTTGGGGGGGGCTGTTTGGGCAATTGTTCCCAGAAAGAAAACTGGGCCATTATCCATATTTGGGGTTTCCCTTCTCCCTGAGAGTCTTGTTCTGGTTTTGTAAAATGACTAAAACTTGTGCCTCATGAATTTTTAGTTTTCTATTTTTTATGGGGAAAAGGATATCCTAGAATTAGGTATTACATTATCACTGGAACCATTTAATTATATGTAAAGGAAAGACTAAAAAAAGAGTACTTGTGTTTTTTAACTTTAAAAATAGGAAATTGATAAATGAAGTGAGTTTATCTGTTCTTGCTTGAGAATCTATTAATGCAACTCGTTTTATGGATGGAAGCAGCATTTACACTGACCTTATTCAATTATTTATTCCTTGTGTCTGAAGAAAATTTTAAATAGTTACTATATACCTAGACCTTCACTAATGTCTAGGCATAACAAGTTGTAAAGATAGACAGCTGACTTCAAGTTAACTAAAAATAAAGACTTACATAACCAAATGATAATAATACTAATGAGTATGTAACTATAGGACAAGCAGTGGCTGAGCAAGAGCAACTAGTCCTTAGTGAGTGGAGTCAGGGACTACATATTTTATAGAGAAAGAGATGCCTGCACTGAATTAGAAGCAAATTGTAAGAATTTCCGAAGTAACAAAAAGGTAGCTAAGGATTTTATGTAGAAAGAAAAACATACGCAGAAAGAAAATGTATGAGACATGATATGTTTGTTATATTTTTTATGGGGAAAAGGATATTCTAGAATTTGGTACTTCATCAACACTGGAACCATTTACTTATATGTGAAGGAAAGACTAAAAAAGAAAAAGTACTTGTGTGTGTGTGTGTGTTTTTTTTGTATTTTTCTGAAGCTGGAAACGGGGAGAGACAGTCAGACAGACTCCCGCATGTGCCCGACCGGGATCCACCCGGCAAGCCCACCAGGGGCGACTCTCTGCCCACCAGGGGGTGATGCTCTGCCCCTCAGGGGCGTCGCTCTGTTGCGACCAGAGCCACTCTAGCGACTGGGGCAGAGGCCAAGGAGCCATCCCCAGTGCCCGGGCCATCCTTGCTCCAATGGAGCCTCGGCTGCGGGAGGGGAAGAGAGAGACAGAGAGGAAGGAGAGAGGGAGGGGTGGAGAAGCAGATGGGCGCTTCTCCTGTGTGCCCTGGTCGGGAATCGAACCCCGGTCCCCTGCATGCCAGGCAGATGCTCTACCACTGAGCCAACCGGCCAGGGCCAGTACTTGTGTTTTTTAACTTAAAAAATATAACTTAAAAAAAAATAACTTTTGTTATATTTTTTATGTTTCTAGTTCATTTTGTTTGGAGTAAAGGTTGTGAGGGGTGAAGTTGAACAAGTAAGTGACAGGCTTTGAGAAGGAAGAGTTTTCTTCCCTTCTTGACTTAAAGCATGCAACACTTTTTAATCATGAAAAGAAGAGTATTATATCTAACATTATGTCTTTTTTCCTGTAAAAAGAAATGGATGTAAAATTTATAAAGGCACAGTTATCTGTACCATATGTTCCACTTTCTATGTACAAACAGTTATTTAGTAAACCAATGCAATCTATTTTGTTGTTTCAACAAACCCACAAATATTAAAATATATTGATCACACATGAATGAATCTTCAAGGCATTATGTTGAGTGAAAAAGCAGACACAAAATCTTATGTTCTATATGGTTTTATTCACCTGAAGTTTAATGATAGAAAGAAAAACATTTTTTGGTAGAAGTCATAAATCACTGTTGGTTCAGACAGGAAGCTGCAGAAGTATGGGGGATTGGTGGTGATAAGTATTGCCTAGAATGAGGCATAAGGAAATGATTTTCTTGATGGTACAGTTTTTGTTTGCTTGCTTATTTGTTTGTTTGTTGTGTATATATGTATATGTTTGTATATGTATATCTTAATCATAGTGATTTCATTGGTGAATTTTTATTTACCTCTAAAGAAAGTTCAAAAACATAAGAAAAATAAAATATAGGACAGAGTTTATGACCCAGAAGGTGCCTTAGAAATTTTTAACCCAATTTTCTCATTTTATGGATGTGGAAACTGAGACCCAGCGTTCATTAGTGACCAAGGCAGGACATAATATAATTGTTATGTTTACCCAAGGGAGCATTCTTCCTAAAAGAAAACAAAGACACAGGATACTTTTTACAGTCAAGTCCTTCTGAACACTTGCTCTCCATAGCCCAGCCTCAATAATAAAAAGCATAGCTAACACTGTTTAATATATATATTTGTTTTAAACAGCAATATGTTCTGCTGAGATCATAAATTTAAACTGTGTTTTTTGGAAAAAGAGTGGGAACAGAAGTTTAGAAGTCTAGATTCTGGGGTCAGATGGTCTTGTGGTTATATTTTGGCTGTACTGTTTATTAACACTCATAAATAAGCTATGTAGCCCCTATATACCTGAATTGTTTTTGTTTTTACCTGAAACTTGGGATAATATTAACCACCCAGGTTTATAATGGGGATTGAATTAATATAAAGCAGATCATTGCCTGGGTTACTTTTCTGGGGTTACTATTAAAAAGCACAACAGTGAGGCTTAAACAATATAAACTTGACTGTCTCACAGTTCTGGTGGCTCAAAGTCCAAGATCAGATGTTAGCAGGGTTGATTCCTTCTGATAGTTATGAAGAAGAATCTGTTCATGCTTCTGGTGGTTTTCTGGCACTCATTGGTATTCCTTGGCATGTAGATTCATCACCCCAATATCTACCTTCATGTTCTCATTGCATCTTCTTATGTGTACCTGTCTGTCTCAATGTCAAATTTTTCCTTTTAATACAGACACAATAATACCAGATTAGGACCCACCCTACTGACCTCATTTTGACTGGTCAACTCAAAAATTTTATTTCCAAATAAAGTATATTCATAGGTCCTGGAAGTTATACTTTTACCTTTTAGGGAGACATAATTCAATTCATATCATTGTTCCTGCCACTAATTTATCCTTCAGCATCAGCCAGAGATATTTCTTTAATAATGTCACATATATTACTTTATTCAAAACCATCCAATAGTTTTCTAATTTGTTTGGAGTATGAGCAATACTTCTCAATGATCTACACATCCTTAAAAGCTCAGGGCTTCCCCCCAACTCTTTGCTCTTATCTCTTATTAATCCTCTTGCTCACTTGCTTTCAGTTTTTTGGCCTCTTTGCTTTTCTTTGAACATAAGGTGAGTGTATTCCCTTCAAAACCATTATTCTTGCTGTTTCCTCTTCTTATGATGTTATACTCCCAGTTATATAGATGACTCATACCCTCAATTTATTCAGACATTTACTCAAATGTCTCTTTCTCAGGGAGGATTTCTCTGAATAAAATAGAAACTCTGAGTAAAATGACAACAAAATGGTTCTTTATCTTTCTCCATTGCATTCTATACCAGTGTTTTCTTGATCTCTGTAGCATTATTTATTTATTTATTTATTTATTTATTTATTTATTTATTTATTTATTGTCTGTTTCCTTCCATTAGAATGTCAGCTTACCTAGAGCAAGAACTTTGTCTTTTTTTGGTCCAATTCCATGTTTCCATATTATTCAGGTGCAAAGTAGAATTTCAGTAAATAAGTTTGAGTAGATGGTTGAATATATGAACCAATGAATGAATGTACTTTGAACAAAAGTTTTTACATAAAGAGTTATAAATATGTTTATTTATAATTCTGTTCTTAATTAATCTATTCCAAAATAGTAAACTGTTGTGATCAATCTGCTCTATGTTATTTTTCTTTCTTTTTCTTTTATTCTGCTCTGGACATTTTCTGGTCAGAGAGAGAGCTACATTTAAATAAAGCATAAAACCTCATGTTCAAGTATGACAATGAAATGGGAAATCAACAATATCCTTTGAATCTCAACAAGTGTTAACATTCTAGAAACTTAGACTCACAGAAAGCCACTGAAGAAAAAATAAATATCAAATTGCCCCATTCTTTTGATTTTTAAATAAAAAACATGTATCTTTACATATGAAGTATTTTTTTCTCCCTTCTTCTAAGTCCCAGCCCAGAAAAGATTTTCAAAATGAACTATCAATTTCCATTGTTTCTAAACATGATTTCTTCTTCCTCAAATGCTTTTATGAATTTTACTCTCATAATGAGAGGGGAGAAACCAGAAGAATGCAGGAGAGGAGGCCTGGAATGTCTGTGATCTTATACTCAAGCCAGTGACCTCAGTGTTTCAGACTGAAGAAGGAAGGAAGGGCTGACTGAGACAGTTTGAAAATAACAAACCACAGCTGTAGCCCCTTTACTAGTCCCCTGAAATAAACTTGCAGCACCAGCAAGAAAAATGAGATATGTGAATAGTCAAGGACAGACAGTCCAAACCTCCCCTCTTACCCTAACCCCTCCCGGAGACACAAAAGTCATGTAGGTCTGCAGACAAAGAAATCAAAGAAATCAGACACTTGTCACATGAAAACTAAAGCTGTAAAGATATATAAGATTCAGAAAAACTAACTTTGGGGAGTTTGTGTTTTGGTGCTATTAGTCTCACATGCTCTGCCGGCTACTAATAAATTCTTCTTCCTCCATCAAGTTGTCTGAATGTCTATTATCTTCTGTTTATGGGCCATTTCCTCCTGCAATAAGGTGTTTAAAACTTACTTTTTTAAAAAATAATTTTTATTTATTGACAATGTGATAATGCAACTATATTTATTTCTTTTTTAAAATAATTTTATTAAAAAATTAAATTTGAAGGCATGACTGATCAATAAGAAGAGTACATAGGTTTCAGATAAACATTTGTATTTGTGTCTCACTTTCCTTACTGCATTGTAAGTTCATGAAAGCCAAGAAAATATGTTTTTTGTATATCTCAAGATATCTAGCTTGAATGAATGACTCAAAAATACTTTTAAAAAATGAAAAAAGATTTAGTCTTAAACCACAGATGACACATACTGACTTCTTTTATAGTTGTGAAAAATAACTGGAAAATACTTTCTGTTCCTGTAAAGAAAGATTTAAATTATTATTATTATTACATTATACAGAGTGAAATAAGTAAATCAGAAAAAAACAAGAACTACATGATTCCATACATTGGTGGAACATAAAAACAAGACTAAGGGACATGGACAAGAGTGTGGTGATTACCAGGGGTGGGGGGAGGGAGTACACAGGAGGGAGGGAGGGAGAGAGTTAGGGGGAGGGGGAGGGGCACAGAGAAAAACTAGATAGAGGGTGACGGAGGACAATCTGACTCTGGGCGAGGGCTATGCACCATAATTTAATGACAAGATAACCTGGACATGTTTTCTTTGAATATATGTACCCTGATTTATTAATGTCATCCCATTAACATTAATAAAAATTTATTTAAAAAAAAAATATATATATATATATTTTGCCATTAATCTCTTAACATTTTTATCAACTCTTTACAAAAAGATGGAGTTAGTTTATCTTTTCTTGTCTCTTCAGTATTCTTATAAAGTTAGAAAGGTGGTTTTTGTTTTAGACTTACTATTTATAAAATCAGAATAATACTTTCTTATTTGTAAGGCTGTTTAATGAAGCAATTACTTATCACTTGATACATGGTAGCTCTGGAATCAAAGTTTCATATACATGCAAAAGAGTATTATTTTAGAAGTTATGACATGGGTCATCTTTGGCTTGTGGTGGAAGTAGGTGGGGAGATGTGCTAAGATAGCTGAACAAACTCACTAAATTGAGAAATAAGGGATTAAAACCTGCACTATGGTACAATGGTAGAGAGTTTACTTCATGAGACTTCTGAAGAAATGGCCTTAGTATTATCAGAAAACTGACATAAAAGAGCAGTTGCCCACATATTAATTTTGTAGTTTGCATTAATGAATCAATTTCAGCAACTTCAAAGAGAAGTATGACAAAAACAAAACAAAACAAAAAACAGATTACCTTACCTTAAATATTGACTTGATTTAAATCACATACTTCACTTATTTTTTTCTTTCAACAAAGTTTATTTAGTGCCTCTTATAATCCAGGCTCTATATTCCCTCTTCTCACAGAACTTAAATTTGTGTAAAGAAAGACAGACATCCGCAAGGAAATATGCAGTGTGGTTGGTAGTAACACCTCCAGTGTGAAAAAAATAGAGTATGGCTGGGGGTGGAGGTGGTATTTCCTATCGGGAGTCAAGAAGGACCTGGCTGATAAGTGACATTTGAGTAGCTTCTTGAAGGAAGGAGCAAGCCCATGGATGGCTGAGGAAGATTTATGCAATAGCCATTGCAATACCTCATGGAAGTTCACTCTGGCTGCTGCCAATTCTTCCTCCTAGATTTTTGGCAATTTAGAAAACAATTTGGTTTTTGGAATAAATGTGGTTAATGTGTAGAGAAATTTTAATTTACATAGCTTTCTTCATTTCAGTTTTTGGACAATGAAATATTGCTTTTATATTCTGAAAATAAGGTAACACACACAAATATATATACTTGAAAACAACCCTTTCCCCCATCATCTGTTTGTCTTACACTTTGGTGTATTTTCTATAATTAGAAAAAATTAGACAAAAGATGGGCTACGAACCAAGTATGAGTCAGCAGCATGGCAGTGGCCACACTTTTAAATAAATAATTCCCTGACAGAGAGGAAGCACCTTTTCCTTCAGTGCCTTTCACATCAAAGCAGATGTAGAGGTACTGGCTGAATAATTATTTTAAAAAGCAAAGACAGGCAATTTTCATACTTGTAGACATATGAAACCCACTTTACCAATGATTTGGCTTAGTGGCTCTAATAGATTTAAGAAAACTTTAGCCAGGTCTATGCAAGACATTGCAAACCTCTAAAGAGAAAGACATTTGTTTCCTTATCTGTAAAGAAAAAAATATATAGATTTTTTTTTTCTTCTGATAACTGAACTAAAACTGTTTTCTTAGCTGAGTCAACTGAATTGTTTTTCTTCAGTTCTGTCAAACAGGAACTGAAATATTAGAGCGAACACATAACCTTCAAACATTACGGTTTTTTCATTCTGAAATTTAGGAGAAGGAAAAGTCTTTTTTGCAATTGAAGATCTGGGTATACTGTGCAATTCACTGGCCATGATGTATATATTTTATTTTATACAATAAGACTTTAAAATTTTGTTAAAAATGTTCTTTCTGTATCAATAGAGTGGATTATGGGAGGGGAAAGTCCTTCTGGCCATGTCAGCATGACTATGCTACATTTAAACAATGCATTTACAATGTGTAGGATTTATCTCAAAGTACAGTGAGTGGCCAGTACAAAGAAGTTTTACTTTTTTCCTTACTTTACTCCTTCATGTCATCCTTTGATTTCTCTCTCAGTTCCTAATTTCAGGTCTACAGAGGGCTGTTTTTACCCTGGTCGTCCACTCTTCATACTAGTAGTCTGTGCCTTACATGTGCAGTAAGGACATGAATGGCAAAGGGTGGTTCCTCTATGCTTACACTCACTCTGAAAGGAACATATAGCTTGTTCATATATAGTTGCATTAATAGTATTATTAGCATTTGCATACATATATACATACAAATACTTGGAAATACTGCTAAGACTTGTGACTTTCTACTTGTATGAAATAACTTGTATCCTTTTCCTTTATTTATTTCTATTTTCAAGAGCATTGAAAAATTTTACAACCAGAAGTGAAGTGCTTTGCAATTTTCTAATGTGTTTCTTAAGAATTTTGCAGTAATGCATGAAAAGATGAAAGATGTAAGACACTGGGGTTTACCAAAATTTGAAATGTTCACAATAACAAAACTTACTATACAATGTTTACACAAACACAGATGTATATACATTAGCTTTCCCCAAACTAAATAATTTTTATCTAAATAAAGCACATGAAATTTTGTTTACAAGTATGACTTTCTGGTAATGTAACATAGTTTATTACTTTTCTCTAAATTGGTTCATATTTACTTAGGTTGCTTGTTCTGTATGCCTAATGATTGTGTTAAAGAAAGAATCATCAAGAAGTAATCATTTTACTTACCTAATTTATTTGTAGGTAATCTTACATTAATATTTTGCCCTTTTATTTCAAAGCAATACACAAAATGAAGAAATATGCAAATTGCTGATCTATATAAGCTACATGAAAATAAAAAAAAATCTAGATTAAAACTGAAAACATTACCAAATGTGTATATGCTTCCAAAGCTTCTGATGTTATTTAAAGTTTCGGTGTCTGAGTCAAGGTCATAGGTGAGAGTCTATGTGAACCAGCTATGTCTTTGTCTGAAAAGTGGATCAAGGGAGAGCATTCATTCTTACCATTAAAAAACAAAACAAAACTAATTGTTACTATGTCCTTACAGCCTGTGAACAGAAGTTACCATTCTTAATAGACACAGATCTCTGATATTTTGACATTATTTTATTTATGCTAAAGTAAATGATATTGTGGAACTACAAACACAATATTAGTCATACATTTGCATTATTAATTCTAAGAGAAGTCCATGCTTTTTATGCCAAAATACAGCACTTATGGGAAGTAAGATGCCCATTTTACTGAGACCCAGTTTTTTAATGACATGTTCTCTCCTAATAAATGGTGAATAAAATCACGATCATCAAAGCACAACTTATTTGGAGTTTTAAGCTTCAAATACACAGGAGAACAACTGGATCATCCAGTTCGACCTAATTTCCTGACCCTAGTTCCCTCTTGCCAACATTCCTCTCTTGTAAATAAGATGCAAATTTGAGGGGAGAAAGAAAAAAAATCCACTCAATAGCTGTTGAAATTGTATCTATTCAGTAAATCTATGTACTACTGTGTAATTATAATAACATAAACAAATCCACTGTAAGGACATTCACATCAGACCTAATTTCATGCTGAACTATTATAATGCAATTAGCAGCCTCATGGTCCTGTTTTAATTAAGCTCTGTTGTGAAATATGCAACATTGAACCTGTTCAGGCCTGTTTAGTCTACCATTGAATTATTGCCCTTAACTTGTTTTTCCACTGAATGATGAATTTAATTTAAGGATTACTATTTGGGATCCAGCATTTAGTGGGTTCTTCTAAGCTTTTGTGCCTTCAGATTGAGGCCAACTTCAGCTCCTCAGATGTGCCCTATATGTGTAGTCTCTTGAATCACTTGTCTCAAAAGATTTATTAACTCACTCTGGGCTCTCCTGAAAATGAAGGGACAGATTTGATTTATTTAATGGAAGAGATTTCAGATGACAGGAGAATTAACTTTTGGAGTTTGCTAAAGAAACTGTAGGGCACCGTAGCTGTCTTCTGGCCTATCATTTTGCAGAGGTACTGAGTGAACTCAAATATTCCATGGATATTACTTAGGTTGCCAAATAATTTAACCATTTCTCACTAGAAAATGGAAAACAAAATCATCTATAGAAAATGCAGTTTTTGTACAAGTCATTTCCTGCTTCCTTTTTTTATCCCTTCACCTACTCTAGTCGAGAATGTCTAGGCTGTCTGGCATTTGTCTTAACAAATCTTTCCCTTCCTCTGAATTGCCTTTCATGACCTGAAATAAAATTAAATGGGAACTATTGCATGCAAACATATAGATTGGTAATCAAATATCACAGGTCACTTTGCTGCCCACCTTGTTACTCAACAGCTAGTTTTAAAGAAATAGAGTTAAAAGTCAAAAGAAGATAGAATACTCAGATTTGAACCTAAGGACATAAAAAAATCTAATGTGTTATCTTCATTGTTCCTTACCTCCACATCCATCCTCTGATCTGTCTCTCTTCAGGTTTAGTTGCTATTATAAAACATCCATATTCTTTTTTTTTCCCTTGCCCTACTTTCTTAACTCTAGGGAGGATTTTAAGAAGATTTTAATGCTAAGCATCCCAATTGCTTTAGGCTCTCTTTGGTTTTAAGTCAGAATATAAAGCAATTACCCGTAGGGTAGGATGTGTCCATGGCTAATGGGAGAATGTTCAATATATTAGCAGGTAATTAAAATGTTCTTTTCTGTGTGAGCATCTGTTTCAGATTCTTAACCATTTCTGTAAGGTTTTATGGGTCACTCTCTCTCACTTCTGTTGGGTTCTACTGTCTTCTTTTCCAAAATGAGGAGCATATTTATACAGCAAAATAATAGGGCTTAATCTGTTCCACATGCTTCATTGTTAATAGGTGTTTGATTATCCCAACTATCTCAAGAGCTACTAGCTAGATATTCTGAAAACGACCAAAATTGCTTTATTTTCAGAACTTGATGAGCCCCCAAAAGGGGAGAAAAAATACTCCTGTATTTTTTCTAATTAATATTCAATTCAAAGAACATTGAGAACCTTATATAGGATATTGGTAAAGCCAAATACCTGTCATAATTTGGATGCTACTTCTATTTCTGTTTTCCATGACAAACTACACTACAAACCTTTTGAGTCAATAAGGATATTTGCAATGTTCCTGCTCAGACCAAGGATAAAAGAATCTTTCCTCAGTTTCTTCCCACTTAACTGAAAGGAAAGTTCAGCACCCAGAATCACGTTCAGACACATTCCCATTCTGCATCCACACTAATGCACAATGATAATACTGTGCTATGTGACCAAACATTTTTCCATGTGTTGTAATCTAAAGCCCATAAGCTTTAGAGTCAGACCAACCAGGGTTTAAATATCAAAGTGGTCTGATTATTGTTGAGATCTCAGGAGGCTCTACTGTGCTTCTTTTCTGCACTGGAGCTATTTGAGAAAATGAAGAAAACACAGGAACTTGACCAAAGGATATAAAAATACCAGCCTTCCTCTTGCTGTTTGGAAGATGTGGCTCTAGATTAGCAGCCATGTGGGCATGGTAACTCATTACCCTTTAGTAAAGGAGGCTCACCACAGACAGAGCTGAGATGCAAAGTCATCGCAAGAGAGACTGGCTTTTGTTAAAACTGGACTATGAACAAGCAGAGACCATGGGCACTGCCTACGGGCAGCCTGGATCCCCCGCCCAAAAATAGGGAAGTGGTAAGGAGGACTACTCTGATTTCTTGTTTCAAAATTCTTAAAGAGGAGAGTAAATAAAGCTGGAGGAGAGATAGCCAAAAGTGTAGAAATAGGTTTATCTGTTAATAAATATCATTGTATAACTGTGCCTTTTGGTGAGGCACTTAGCATTTTGGAACCTCAGTTTCCTTATCTATAAAATGGAAATAATAATACTAACCTGAAAGAATTGCAACATTAAATAAAAAATATAAACTCATGTGTATGCGCACACATGCATCCATGTGTGTGTGTGTGTGTGTGTGTGTGTGTGTGTGTGTGTGTTAACTGCCCACCTTAAGGTCTGCCACTAAATAAAACTAATTTCCTTTCTAATCTAGCCTCCCTTTTTTCTTCGAAACCAGTCAAAATGTCTCTGGACAATGGCAATGCCTAAGATTAAAAATGTTTCAAAAGGAGAGGAATAAGGAAGTCCATTGCAAAGTGAACAAGAATTATTTTTTAAAATCTATTCTGCACAGTTTCTTCCCTAAATTTCAAGGTTACTTACCTTTTTAAAGAAATCAGCTTCCAAAACAAGATCTGCTGCTTTTCAGACAAATAACTACATCTCATATTCCTTCACACATGTAAATGGTGTCTAGGGGATGTGAACCAGGTTTGTTTTATATTTCATTCTCAAGACTGAGGGGCTCCCATCTTCAAGGCTTCTATCTAACTCATGTCTCAGCCAATATGTCATGTAATGAGCAGAGACCCTGTGGTTCTCCAGGATAAAGCATACTTCCTCCCATTTTACTCCTTTTACTCTGCTTGGCTTAAAGTTTAACCTTTTATATCCAGAGGCTGGGAAACAGCGAATAAGTGGATTGCAGAGGGGAGAAGAAGAGATGTACGTAATACCTGGCCTGGAGTTATGTGTGCAGGGTGGGGAGCTTGGAAGCATCAGCCTATCCTGGCTCCATGCACAGACTTCTGGAGGGCCCCAAAAATCTTGTCAAAATCTACCTCCTGATTTTACTTGGGGAGGTGGCACCATTTCACATACTCACTAGGCTATCATGCAGATTAAGTCAATGATATACGGTGATTTATGTTCCTGTAGTTTCTACCAGTTTTCAAATAGTTCAGTGAATTTCTCCTTCAGATATATTCCATGCTGAGTTGATTATTACCTTTTCTTAATCCTGCCCAGCCTGCTTGCTATAGTCCCATTTTAGTGGCATCACTGGCTGCTGGTGTCTCATACTTATTGTCTCCTTTGAGCTGTTTCTTTCCCTCATAGCTCATACCTATCTAAAAACTGAACTCCAATGATCTTTTA
Organism: Saccopteryx leptura; assembly: GCF_036850995.1. Taxonomy (NCBI): domain Eukaryota; kingdom Metazoa; phylum Chordata; class Mammalia; order Chiroptera; family Emballonuridae; genus Saccopteryx; species Saccopteryx leptura. The sequence continues at coordinate 185,662,544 of NC_089505.1, read as the reverse complement.
TGAGTTACATTCAACACACCTTAACACAGCACACAGCACCGTCACATTACCAAATGAGGTGTCCAGCATCATATCCTGACCCTCACATCTCTCCTATAATCCCGTCCACTGGCTTTTCATTAACAATTGAGCTGCTGTGCACTTTCTCATCTCAGTGCAGCAGTGAGTACTGCTCCTTTAACAGAAGCACTTATGGCAATTTTCTTACCTATTAAAATGCTACTAAGTGGTGGGATACACACACACACACACACACACACACACACACACAATGGAATATTACTCAGCCCTGAAAAGGAATGAAATCTTACCAGTTGCAAGAGCATGATTAAACATAGGAGGTATTATTCTCAGTGAAATAAATCAGAGAAAGACAAATACCATATGATTTCACTCATGCATAGGATCTAAAGAACAAAATAAATGAATGAACAAAATTGAAAGAGACTTATAGACACAAAGTGGACTAGTAGTTGCCACAGGAGAGGAGTTTTGAGGCACTGGGTGTAGCAGGTGAAGGGATTAAAAAGTATAAATTGGTAATTACAAAATAGTCATGGGGATCTAAGTCAAGCAAAAAGAAGAAGTCAACAATATTATGATGACTATGTATTGTGCCAGTAGGGGTATTGGAAATATTGAGGGGAACTCTATATAATTATATGATTGTTTAACTACTAAGGTATACACCTGAAACCAATGCAAATTAGAATTGAGAGAAAAATACAAAATAAAAAATCAGTTAAAATAAAAAAAATTATTTAAATACAGAAAGAAAAAAAAATTCTGCTAAGGTTTTGAGATTCAACTATAACCTCACTTACTGAGTAAGGTTCCTTCTTTGCAATAAAAACTATCAAAGTTGTTTATGTGTGGCAGCAGAGAATGTGAATTCCTGCTAGATTGCTAGTTCCCAATGCATTTTTATATTTTCTCAAACACCTATCATAGAATGGGTCCTCAGTTAACTTTGGTTTTTTGTTTTTGTTTGTTTGTTTGTTTGTTTGGGGTTTTTTTTTTTGCATTTTTCCGAAGCTGGAAACAGGGAGGCAGTCATACAGACTCCCGCTTGCGCCCGACCGGGCATGCCCACCAGGAGGCGATGCTCTGCCCCTCTGGGGCGTCGCTCTATTACATCCAGAGCCATTCTAGCGCCGGAGGCAGAGGCCACAAAGCCATCCTCAGTGCCCGGGCCATCTTTGCTCCAATGGAGCCTCGGCTGTGGGAGGGGAAGAGAGAGACAGAGAGGAAGGAGAGGGGGCGGGGTGGAGAAGCAGATGGGCGCTTCTCCTGTGTGCCCTGGCAGGGAATCGAACCCAGGATTCCTGCACGCCAGGCCGATGCTCTACCACTGAGCAAACCGGCCAGGGCCAACTTTGGTTTTTCTTTAATTTTAATAATTTTATTTTTTTAATGGGGTGACATCAATAAATCAGAATACATATATTCAAAGATAACAAGTCCAGGTTATCTTGCCGTTCAATTATGTTGCATACACATCACCCAAAGTCAGATTGTCCTCTGTCACCTTCTATCTTGTTTTCTTTGTGCCCCTCCCCCTCCCCCTTTCCCTCTCCCATTGCCCCTCCCCCCCCCCCCCCCCCCGTAACCACCACACTCTTATCAATGTCTCTTAGTTTCACTTTTATGTCCCACCTACGTATGGAATAATGCAGTTCCTGTTTTTTTCTGATTTACTTATTTCGCTTCGTATCATGTTATCAAGATCCCACGATTTTGCTGTAAATGTTCCGATGTCATCATTTCTTATGGCTGAGTAGTATTCAATAGTGTATATGTGCCACATCTTCTTTATCCAGTCATCTATTGACGGGCTTTTTGGTTGTTTCCATGTCCTGGCCACTGTGAACAATGCTGCAATAAACATGGGGCTGCATGTGTCTTTACGTATCAATGTTTCTGAGTTTTTGAGGTATATACCCAGTAGAGGGATTGCTGGGTCATAAGGTAGTTCTATTTTCCGTTTTTTGAGGAACCACCATACTTTCTTCCATAATGGTTGTACTACTTACTTTACATTCCCACCAACAGTGTATGAGGGTTCCTTTTTCTCCACAGCCTCTCCAACATTTGCTATTACCTGTCTTGCTAATAATGGCTAATCGAACAGGTGTGAGGTGGTATCTCATTGCCGTTTTGATTTGCATTTCTCTAATAGCTAAAGAAGATGAGCATCTTTTCATATATCTGTTGGCCATTTGTATTTCTTCCTGGGAGAAGTGTCTGTTCATATCCTCTTCCCATTTTTTTATTGGATTGTTTGTTTGTTTGTTGTTGAGTTTTATGAGTTCTTTGTATATTTTGGATATTAGGCCCTTATCTGAGCTGTTGTTTGAAAATATCATTTCCCATTTAGTTGGCTGTCTATTTATTTTGTTATCAGTTTCTCTTGCTGAGAAAAAACTTCTTAGTCTGATGTAGTCCCATTCATTAATTTTTGCCTTCACTTCTCTTGCCTGTGGACTCAAATTCATAAAATGTTCTTTAAAACCCAGGTCCATGAGTTGAGTACCTATGTCTTCTTCTATGTACTTAATTGTTTCAGGTCTTATGTTTAGATCTTTGATCCATTTTGAGTTAATTTTTGTACAGGGGGAGAGACTGTAGTCCAGTTTCATTCCTTTGCATGTGGCTTTCCAGTTTTCCCAGCACCATTTATTGAAGAGGCTTTCTTTTCTCCATTGTGTGTTCTTGGCCCCTTTATCAAAAATTATTTGACTATATATATGTGGTTTTATTTCTGGACTTTCTATTCTGTTCCATTGGTCTGAGTGTCTATTTTTCTGCCAATACCATGCTGTTTTGATTGTCGTGGCCCTATAATAGAGTTTGAAGTCAGGTATTGTAATGCCCCCAGCTTCATTCTTTTTCTTTAGGATTGCTTTGGCTATTTGGGGTTTTTTATAGTTCCATATAAATCTGATGATTTTTTGCTCTATTTCTTTAAAAAACGTCATTGGAACTTTGATGGGAATTGCATTAAATTTGTATATTGCTTTGGGTAATATAGCCATCTTGATTATATTTATTCTTCCTAGCCAAGAACAAGGTATATTCTTCCATCTCATTATATCTTTTTTGATTTCCCTTAACAATGGTTTATAGTTTTCATTATATAAGTCCTTTACATTCTTTGTTATGTTTATTCCTAAGTATTTTATTTTTTTTGTTGCAATCGTGAAGGGGATTATTCTTTTGAGTTCGTTCTCAATTGTTTCATTGTTGGCATATAGAAAGGCTATTGACTTCTGTATGTTAATTTTGTATCCTGCAACCTTACTGTATTGACTTACTGTTTCTAGTAGTCTTTTTGTGGATTCTTTGGGGTTTTCAACGTATAGGATCATATTATCTGCAAAAAGTGATACCTTTACTTCTTCTTTTCCGATATGGATGCCTTTATTTCTTTGTCTTGTCTGATTGCTCTGGCTTAGAACCTCTAGTACCACATTAAATAAGAGTGGAGAGAGTGGACAACCCTGTCTTGTTCCTGATTTAAGGGGAAAAGCCTTCAGTTTAGTGCCATTTAATATGATGTTAGCTGATGGTTTATCATATATGGCCTTTATCATGTTGAGATATTTTCCTTCTATACCCATTTTGTTGAGATTCTTAAACATAAAATTGTGTTGTATTTTATCGAAAGCCTTTTCTGTGTCTATTGATAAGATCATGTGGTTTTTGTTCTTTGTTTTGTTGATATGGTGTATTATGTTAACCGTTTTACGTATATTGAACCATCCTTGAGATTCTGGGATGAATCCCACTTGATCATGATGTATTATTTTTTTAATATGTTGTTGTATTCGATTTGCCAGTATTTTGTTTAGTATTTTAGCATCTGTATTCATTAGAGATATTGGTCTGTAGTTTTCTTTTTTTGTGCCATCCTTGCCCGGTTTTGGTATGAGGGTTATGTTGGCCTCATAAAATGTGTTTGGAAGTATTGCTTCTTCTTCAATTTTTTGGAAGACTTTGAGTAGAATAGGAACCAAGTCTTCTTTGAATGTTTGATAAAATTCGCTGGTATAGCCGTCAGGGCCTGGACTTTTATTTTTGGGGAGGTTTTTAATGGTTTTTTCTATTTCTTCTCTACTGATAGGTTTTTTTAGGCTTTCTTCTTCTTCTTGACTCAGTCTAGGAAGGTTGTATTGTTCTAGGAATTTATCCATTTCTTCTAGGTTGTTGAATTTAGTGGCATAAAGTTTTTCATAGTATTCTACAATAATTCTTTGTATATCTACGGTGTCCGTGGTGATTTCTCCTCTTTCATTTTGGATTTTGTTTATATGAGTTCTTTCTCTTTTTTCCTTGGTAAGTCTTGCCAAGGGTTTGTCAATTTTATTGATCTTTTCAAAGAACCAGCTCCTTGTTCTATTAATTTTTTCTATAGTTTTTCTGTTCTCTAATTCATTTATTTCTGCTCTGATTTTTATTATCTCCTTTCTTCGGCTGGTTTTGGGTTGTCTTTGTTCTTCTTTTTCTAGTTCCTTAAGGTGGGAAGTTAAGTGGTTCACTTGGGCTCTCTCTTGTTTGTTCATATATGCCTGAAGTGATATGAACTTCCCTCTTATCACTGCTTTTGCTGCATCCCATAGATTCTGATATGTCGTACCTTCATTTTCATTAGTCTGTATATATCTTTTGATCTCTGCACTTATTTCTTCTTTGACCCATTCATTTTTTAAAAGTATGTTGTTTAGTTTCCACATTTTTGTGGGATTTTTTTCCTCTTTTTTGCAGTTGAATTCTAGTTTCAAGGCTTTATGATCAGAAAATATGCTTGGTACAACTTCAATTTTTCTGAATTTGCTGGTGTTGTTTTTGTGGCCCAACATATGGTCAATTCTTGAGAATGATCCATGTACACTGGAGAAAAATGTATACTCAGTCACTTTGGGATGAAATGTCCTGTAGATGACTATCATATCCAGGTGCTCTACTGTTTTGTTGATTCTCTGTTTGGATGACCGATCTAGAGCCGTCAGTGGTGTATTGAGGTCTCCAAGTATGATTGTATTTTTGTCAGTTTTTGTTTTATGATCAATAAGTAGCTGTCTTATATATTTTGGTGCTCCTTGGTTTGGTGCACATATATTAAGAATTGTTATGTTTTCTTGATTCAATGTCCCCTTAGCCATCATGAAATGGTCATTTTTGTCTCTGAGTACTTTTCCTGTCTTGTAGTCAGCATTGTCAGATATAAGTATTGCTACACCTGCTTTTTTTTGGATGTTATTTGCTTGGAGTATTGTTTTCCAGCCTTTCACTTTGAATTTGTTTTTATCCTTGTTACTTAGATGAGTTTCCTGTAGGCAGCATACAGTTGGATTTTCTTTTTTAATCCATTCTGCTACTCTGTGCCTTTTTATTGGTGAGTTTAATCCGTTTACATTTAGTGTAAGTATTGACACTTGTGAGTTCCCTATTGCCATTTTATATCTTGCTTTCTGTTAGTTTTGTGTCTTGTTTGATCCTTCTCTTTCATTTTTCTATCTTTTGTTTTTATTTGGTTGTATTCCATACATCTTTCCTCTGTTGCTATCTTTTTTATCTCATGTGCTTCTGTGGTGGTTTTTTCAATGGTGGTTACCTTTGAGTAATGAAAAGGGTCCCTACCCTGTTTATTGTAGTGAACTATTTTGTGAGTACTTTTGCATTCCATCGTCCTTTGCTACTGTTAATCTCCATCTTCTCCCCCTCTTTCTTTTTGTTGTTGTCACAGTTTAAATTTGGTTTTATTGTGTTCTTCTTGGAGCTTTTACTTGTGGCTTTATTTTTTTTGTTCTTTGTATCTGATTGGAGAACCCCCTTTAGTAATTCCTGGAGTGGGGGTTTTCTGATGATAAATTCCCTCATCTTTTCTGTATCTGTGAATGTTTTTATTTCTCCTTCATATTTGAAGGATAGCTTTGATGGGTATAGTATTCGTGGCTGAAAGTTCCTCTCTTTCAGGACTTTAAATATTGGGGTCCACTCTCTTCTAGCTTGTAGAGTTTCTGCTGAGAAATCTGATGATAATCTAATGGGCCTTCCTTTATATGTTGTATTCTTCTTTTCCCTGGCTGCCTTGAGAATTTTTTCTTTGCTGTTGGTTTGTGTCAATTTCATTATGATATACCTTGGAGTAGGTTTGTTGGGGTTAAGAAAACTCGGAGTTCTGTTTGCTTCTTGAACTTGAGGCTTTAGTTCTTTCCACAGGCTTGGGAAGTTCTCATCTATTATTTGTTTGAGTATGTTCTCCATTCCATTTTCTCTCTCTTCTCCCTCTGATATACCTATTATTCTTATGTTATTCTTTTTGATAGAGTCAGATAATTCTTGTAGGGCTACCTCATTTTTTTTTTTTTTGAGTCTCTTTCTTCTTCTCTCTGTTGTGCCTCAAGTTGCTTGTCTTGTATTTCACTAATCCTCTCTTCTATCTGACCTGTTCTATTAGCTAAGCTTGTTACTTCGTTTTCAGCTCGTGAATTGAGTTTTTCATCTCTGTTTGATTTGTTTTTATACTTTCAATTTCCTTGGACATATATTCTTTGTGTTCATTGCGTTGTTTTCTGAGCTCCCTAAATTGCCTTTCTGTGTTTTCTTGTATATCTCGGAGGATTTTTAGGATTTCTATCTTGAATTCTCTGTCATTTAGCTCCAAGGTTTCCAATATATTAAATATTTTCTCCATAGATTTTTCCTCATCTAGCTGTGTTACCTCTCTTTCTTTTGTATCCATGATATTCGATTTTCTCTTTCTTAATGGCATCTGAATGTGGTTTTGTTGATAGTATTAATGAGATTTAATAAAGAATAAAAAGTTAAAAAAAATAATAAAAAAAATAAAAAATCGAAGAGTTGTTTTTTTAAAAAAAAAATTAATAATGAAATAAAGAAAAATAAAATAAAATAAAAATATAAAAAAAGGTAATTATTCCCCCCCTCCTTTTTTCCTCTCCTCTCCTCTCCTCTCTTTCATGAGAAAATCTTGTGGTGAACTGTGAATTATAAAAAACAATGCCTGTGATGGAGGGCCTGAATTGAGGAAAAGTAATAAAGGGGCAAAAAAAAGAAAAAATAAAGTTAAAGAAAAAAAAGGGGGGGTTTGGACCCACAAAAAGCAAATAAGGAAAAAATTTGGGTCAAGAATAAAATTATTTGCTTTTAGGTGTTGGTTGTCTAAGAGTTATGATGAGAGGAATAAGAGGAAAACAGAAAAATGGGGGACAAATTAAAAAAATTACTATTGTATTTAGTGGAACAAGAACTAGATAAAATGGAGAGCCAGGGATGGGAGCACTGCTAGTGAGTTATAAAGGTGAAGAAAAAAAACCCCAAAATGCCACAAACATAAGTTTGAGTCCCAGATAAGATAATTTGTTTGTAATTGAGGTTTGAATGAGAGGAGATGTAAAGGAGAAAGGAAGAAACTAATATAGAGGGAGAAAAGAAAGAGAGAGAGAAAGAAAAAAAGAGGGAACCACTAAAAGAAGAAAAAAGAAAGGAGAGAAGAGAGAGAGAGAGAGAGAGAGAGTTAAGGGTTTTGGAGTGCAACCCTCATAGAGAGAAAGGAAGAGGAGAGCAAAGATAATGGGAGATTTAACACTTATGGGTAGTGTAGTTCAAGGAGAGGAGAGAGTAAGACCAGCAGAGAGTTAATCAGCCAAATTGGAGGAGGAAAAAAAGTATCAAGAATTAAGATAAGAGAAACAGACGAACAAATATAATAAAATGGGATAGGTTATAAAGTCTGCAGATTATTCTTGATTTTGAGAGGTTATCTTCTTGCTTTTTCTTTTCTCTCCCTCTTCCTGGTCGGTGACTCTGTACCCTGGGTTCTTCCCCTTTGGCACGCTCAGGTAGAGGTTTGCAGTTGATAAGTCTCTATGGCAATGTCATGTATTGTGCTTTAGTCTCGTTGTCAGTCGAGGCTCATTAGCATTTATAGGCTCTGACAGTGAGAGAGTCCGTGTTCCTGGAGCCTTTCTCCTAGTCTTTCCTTCCTCAATTAGTAGCCTGATAATCCAGCTATGGGGTTGCTGCTGCCTCTACCTGGATAGTAAGAGGCTCAAAGAGCTGGCAACTCCCCACTCTATTTCCACTCAGCACAGGGCTCTGGGTAAGGCTCAGTCAGTCAGAGCTGCTAGCATAATCAGGCGGGGTTTCCACCCACTCAAAGACCTCTGTCTCTGCCACTCTGTCCGGTAACACAGGTGAGCGCCCACTTCCGTGGCGCTTGGAGGAAACTCTCGCTCAGTATCTGCGTGCGCAGACCAGGTTATCCGGCCAGCAGTCTCACGCTCTGAGTGAAACCCCCAACCGCATGGAAAAGTTGCAGCGTTGGAATTGGCTCTCGCTCCGTCCCCGTGCGCGGCTTTTGCAAGGCGCTGGGGCGGCCCGAGATTCTGCTTTGGCCCACACAAAGGCCCCTGACTCTGCCCCTCTGTGCGATAACATGGGCGCACACTGCCGTGGCACTCGGAGGAGTCTCTCACTCCCTATCTGCGCGCGCAAACCAGGATATGAGGCCGGCCGCGTTTCCCTCTGAGTTAAACCCCCACCAGCATGGAAAATTTCCACCGTTGGAATTAGTTCTCGCTCCCTCCCGTGCGCGGCTTTCCCAGGGCGCTGGGGCTGCCCAGAGATTCTGCTTTCAGCCCACAGAAAGGCCCCTGACTCTGCCTCTCTGTGGGGTAACACGGGCACCCACTTCCAGGGCTTAGGAAGAAGTCTCTCGCCCAGTAGCTGTGTGCACCGACCAGGAGATCGGGTAAAATGGCTGCCCCGTTTGTCTTTCTTTGTTTGGGTTTGGCGCGAGTGTTAGCTTGTATTGCCCGGGTTGCCACAGGATCAGTTTTTCCTCAGCTTGGATCTCCGTGCCACAGCCTGGTTCTGCCGTTTGTGCTGCGGCCTGGATCTATTCACCCCCTTTGCCCGCCTCAGTTTCTATATTCACAGTTACCAGAGAAAGCCGCCCTGTTTAGGTTAGTGAGGAAGGCGGAGCATTTCTTACTCCCTATTTCCTTCGGGGTTTGGTTATATATTTAGCCAATTTTTCACTCGACCATACCTTCGGGTGTATTGCGAAGCATCTGGAGGCTCCAAGTATAGGTTTTTCTGTTTCTGGTTGAAGATCTTGTTGAGTTTTGGGGGAGATTTATCGGTATCGCTTCTTACCCCGCCATTACTCTGACGTCATCTCAACTTTGGTTTTTCATTGCATTAAATCTTAATCTTTTATCTAGTTCAAGCAATTTCAGGATATTTACTACTTCTTTACTTATTCATCCAGATTTTAATCTTGCCTTTTTATTTTAGATGGGAAAAAGATCACTAGCTAGAACCTTGGGAGTTCATTATCAATTATAGACTTGAATTAAATAGTAGTGGGCCAGAACTTCTTTTCACATTATTAGATCATTCCACATTTCTGAGGTTTTAAGGTATTTATAAATCATTTTAAAAGGAGTTCACTTTGGAGAACATGTTGGATATAGACTTTCTGCAACAACAGATAAATGTTTTCTGTCTCAGAAAAAACACATGTGTAAAGCAATCTGTTTAATAATTTTCTCTGTTTACTTCTGAGACTATTAGCATCTGCAAATATGGAAACTAGAAATTCTAGAAAGCACCTATTAGCTTAGAAATTGTACTGAAAGATGACAAAGAAATCTAGACGAAAGGAGGTTTATCAGCCTCAAACAAATTTTAGAGCAGACTAGTCTAATTTTTATTATATATTGTATATATATATATGTGTGTATATATATATTTAATTGTCCTAGTCAATATTTTAAACAAGCAATAGAACTGTGTTCTTTCAATTCATTTATAACTCACCTTACTTTAATGAAAGCCCCACAAGGTACATTGTATTAGGCAATGAAATTATTACTTGAGAAATCTTACTAGAAAGTAAAGTTCAGTAAAGTATAATAAAAGTTGTGGTTGTCAAGTTGCCATGAAGGAAAAACAGTGGGTAAATACATAACGTGTATAATAATCCTGCTATGTGCACTTCTGCACAATGTATCTTAATTTTAGCTTGTAGATTCTTTCCAGGAGCTGAAACTTAGCAATTAGCACTACATGAATAAGAAAAAAAACACAGCAAAGAATTTTGGATAGGAAAACACAAATACCCATTCATAAAACCATTCAGAGCTTTTTTTTTTTTAAATCAACTTTGTCCTTGTCACAGCCTGCTTGATCTTTCTACTTTGGGTAAATATGGGAACCAATTACAGATTCATCTGTATAGAATTAACTTTATGGAGCACACATTGGGGATTTCTCTATCTTCACCATTTAGATATATGTCATAAAAATATGCATGGAATAATGTGCCAGCACTGCAGATGGCAGAGATTTTCAGATTTATTGTAAAAGCATTTAAAATTGGTTATGTTCTTGCCAGAAGTTAATTATTTTTTTTTGTTCTTTTCTGGGGCTGGGGGGTGGGGTGGGGGGGGTTTGTGTCTCACTAGGTGGCAGTGTATGATTATATCTGGAAAAGTCATGGTATCAAGTCTGGCATCTCCAGCTGTGACCTCCACAATCTAAATGAAATTTCGGTGTCTGCACTTGGTCCAGGAGATATTACTTCTTATGTATCCATATATACTGTTTATCCCGGTGGGTTCCAAGAGCTATACCGCCATTTTCTCAGACTCCCTGGTGGTGCTATTATTGAGGTATGTATATATGAAAATATTTAATGCAAATGTTTTGTATGTTGTAGTGCAAAAAAGTATGTGTGTGTGTTTATACTTCGTCGCAAGGCTTCAAATTAACATTTTAAGGTATTTGCTAACACCACAGTGGCCTTAACAATGAGTTTTAGTGTTTCATAAAGAAAGAAAGAGAGTTCATAAGAAAAAGCAATGCTTCAGTGCATAGCTCTGTGAGAGAGAGGCAGGAAACAAATCAATTGAAATAATTCAGGATTCTGCCTGTGATAACCTTGACTCTGGTAACCTTTGTAAACATCAGCAGGTTAATATAAAACAGTTCTCTGAGATCATGGATACGTCAATGCCTCAGAAACGTATATAGCCCTTGCTTAAGTGATCTCACACAAAATAAATGAGACAGTGGCACTTTTTTTCTGTAAGAAAAATCTTAAAAATAAAAAAGGCTTATCTCTGAATATTAAAAACTTTTAAAAATAACATTTTGCAAAGATCTTGAAGTCATGCCTCTTTCCAAAAAGTCAGTCTTTAGGTGAACTGACTTTAATTGAAAAAAATAATTTCACCCTATTCTCAGAATCCAAACTTCAAGGTACGTAAAGTTGGAGACTGTGTTCTATCAGCATCAGTATTGTTGAATCTTGGAGTCTGAAATGTTCCCATTATTTCTATGAAATAAAGGGTAGAGGAGAATGAAAATTCCGATACATATCAGGTTTTGGTTCCCTGCTCTTGCTGGCATGCAAATACCTTAACAGTGGCACAAAGAAATTTCTAATTGTTTAGAAATCAATCTTGCAGGTCTGGAGGTTCTCCACAACAGTGTTTGAAGACTTGAGTAATTCACATCAACACAATTCAGAAAGCAAAAATGTGCTTACAAAGTTCCCATCAGTTCACCTTCTCGCTCCCATGCTGCAGTGGGACAGAAAAGGGAATTGTATATATTGTAGCAAAGCAGCAGGTAGGCAGATTATGATTACATCTATGTAATTCTTTGGGGGCTTGGGTCACGGCTGCTGTTGGTATTTCTGTGTATAATTCTTTTTAGACATCTGCAGCATTTGCTTTACATACTTTCTTGTGGATCAAAACTGCCATCACTTAATTTAATTTGCATAGGCATGTGCTTAAATATGTGTACTCACCATTCCCTGAAATAACTCAAGAAGCCAGGATGCCAGGGATGTCTGCCCTTCTGCTGTAAAACATCTTGTAGCTCATAGGCAGTAGGTCCAGAGTGAGAAGACCAGGTGCAGAGTGGCCTGTTCTTGTGAGCAGAACAACCCACAGGGCCCTTTAAATCATTCACTCCTACTTTTGCTTCAGAACCTTGGCTTAGTCATTTCCCACTACTCGTCTACATCCTTATTTGTAAAATTGGGTTATGAATATTTATACTACCTGCCTTATAGGGATTTGGGAGTTGATTGATGAGATAAAATCTGCAAAGGACTTTTAGCTTTTTAAAAAACAGTGCAATAAAGATTAAAAAATAATATGGATCATGCACAAATTTACTTAACTTATAAACATCCCCCCCCCCAAGTACTAATAGTAACATTATGCTAAAAGTAAACTCACTTCTGGAAGGGTTGGTGGAAGGTCAGTAGGTATTACTTACCCATCTGATTTTCATTTCTCATGTTCAGTCATGGTAGAAGTGATTTCTGGGCACTTCTGAGCCTCTGTCCAATTAATATTCTAGCAAATACTAGGCCAGTTTTCCCGCTGTTACAGATCCCAGCTAATATACTCATCCTGCTCACTCCTGAGCCTGCTGTCTAAACACTACCCATTTATATCCTCATATTTATGTAGCCTGCTTTCTGCTCTATGAAATCGGTGAAATCCTTTTTAAACTAACCTATCTCCTTTGCACCTTCTCTAACATTTATCTTATGTACTAGATTTTATTCTTTATTCTTTCTAAAAAATTTTTCCGGCATTGAATTGTGTCTCCTAGAGGTAGGAAGTATAAAATAATACTGGAAGATACTGAGATTAGGCAGATTTTCTCTCAGCCATCTGTCTGGCTATTCAACAATCTTCCTACTTTCATTTATATCCCTCCTGACCCTTAACAATACTGCCAGGACTATTGGCCTTTCAAGCTATAAAACCTGAAATTGGAAGGGATTTGATACTGGTCTATTGCAAACTCAGTGGGAACTGAAATTCATGTATTATCTTTCTCAAAGATATATACATTATAAAAAAAAATTTCAAATATCAGCACCTAGGTGGATTTTATTTTCTGAAATAAAAAATAGCCCTATTTATGACTTTTAAAATTAGGGTTTAAAAATAGTCAACTACTTGGATTAAAGTTAGCTTCTACCCTTGAATTTCCTATTTCTGTACTAGGCACATTGTTGATGCTTAAGGAAATATATTAAATCATTGAATGTCTAGATAACAATGTGTGCTACATGGTTGGTAATTAAGGCACCATGACATCCTTGCCATTAATGCTCACATTATGTAAACTGAGGGAACCTCACCTAGGAAATGACTTAGACCTGTTTAGAGTTATCTGTAAGGGCCATGCCATATTTGATTAAATTTTCTTACAAGTGAAGAAGCAAGTAGCTCCCTCTGCCTGGGCCTAATTTATTTACAAATAATATATGAAAAACAAAAAAAGAGAAAATAAAAGAATAAAATTTTGCTTCACTCATAAATTGAACCCTAGTCCCAAAGGTTTAATGGTGGGTTTTAATTAAATAGGCTATCTAGTTATCTAAGATCCTCTTGCATTTAACACAGCTCTAACTTGTGACAAGGGTGATTTCAAAGCCTCTCCTTATTTTCATATGAAATATAGGTCATACATTAACCTTTTCTTTTTTCCTCACTAACACAGTTTGAGGTTTAGCAAATTATTTTCAAGTTTTTATTTTTGTGGAAAGCCATGCTTTTAAAATAGAATGATTTCTGCACCCAAAGAGGTCAGATTTCACAAGTTTACAGTAGAAGTCATAAACAATCTTTCCTATAGATTTCTATTCATCATTTTTTCTATCATGTTCTGTGATGCAAGATAGCAAGCCCCGTAACAGTGTTCTACATATTTTGCTTAAAAAAAAATAAAACCTCTACCTTTGTCAGAAATGGTCATCAGTCGACCTGTCAGGTGGTGAGCACCTCTTCTTAATTTTACTTTTATCAGCTTCTCAAATCAGTGATTAGTGTCTCCGCAGAGCCATGCTTTGTCTTTGTTCAGTAGGTAGGGATAACTTGAGGGTATTTTTTTTTTGAAAGTACAAAGTTACTCTAAAGTTTTCAGTGCTACAAAACCTAGAAACCCAGGCAAGACTCATTCAGACTCATCAAGTCACAAATAAGCTTCTCAATCCCAAGGTATCCATCGCAATTAAGAAAGTCCTTGGAGCATTAGTTGGGTGGAATGGGAAAAGGGTTTTTGTCATAAGAGTCAGTGTCGCCTGGTGGTCTGAGCGAAGAAGTGGGAGTCAGGAACTCAGCGATCTAATGGGGGCTCTGCGAGGCCCTGCTGCAAGGCTGCAGGCATGTCTCTCAGCCTCAGGAGGACAGGCTCACCTACTTTGAATCTCCCCTCTGCAGAGCTCCTTACCCAGAGCCAGGAGATACACAGCAGGAAGCCTGATTCCTTGTCTGCAAAATGAGAGTATTAAAATTTGCCTAAATAACAGATTAACCAATTAGTGATTGTTAAGTGCTCTGCTGATAGAAAGCAGCAGGAGAAGAAAGGCAAAAACGAAATGGAAGCACAATATATATTATTAGATGTTTTTTTTTTTCTCTCAGCTCTGAATTTCTCTTATACTCTGAAATTGAGTGACCACACAGTGCTAAGGAGTGGGACTTCACTTTATTACCCTCAATAACAAGACAACAGATGAAGCTGACTGTATATTGCAAATCTGTGTGAAGCTTTGAATGAATGGGGACAAGGGGATCATATTTTGTCCTTGAATCAACGAATTGCAGGGCAAACTTCATACAAATAACTGCAAGTTTTTCCTCATTAACTCTTCTATTTTAATGCCTTTTAGAAAAAAATTATTTAGTCTATTTGGAAATTCCCATATCCATCTACAATGACCAGTTTGAGAAGAGTGTGTGTGTGTGTGTGTGTGTGTGTGTGTGTGTGTGTGTGTGTGTGAAAGGGGGAGAGAGAGAGGTGGAGACTGAGAAAGAAATACACAATACATGAAGAAAAATCAATAGGTAAATACAGAAAAATTGGAATCCGTTGACAATATTTATTAAATGTATATAAATTATTGATAATAGTTTATGTTTTGAGGGGTAAAATTTCTTCACGCAATTTTTTTCTTTTGTTGAAAGTCATTCACATAAGAAGGGGCAAAGGTATCCTTGTGTTTCTCCTCACACAATAGTTTTAGGCTGATCCAAAGAAAATAGTTAAATTAATTCATTTATGCAAGTGAAAGAAAGTCATGTCTTTTTGCCCAAATTTAAAACATTTTACATTTTGTGCACTACACCTGCAGAAAAGATGCAGTAAATCCTCTGGACACTTTTGCTTACATGGCATTACTGAAAATATATATTAAAAAGAAGTAGTAATAGCTATAGTTATGACTCTGCATAAAATAGTGCTAAAATATCAAGTACAGTAATGCCGTTATTACTGGTTTTCAAATTAAAACTTAACAGTTGACATTTTTATTGATTTTTAAATGTAAGTTCCTGATAGTATTTTTCTTTCCCTAAGAATGAGTGGCTATTTTAGTTAACTGTAGACAGTCATAATTTTGTTATATCTAAAATGTAGATCCTATTATAAGCCATATCTTAAAAAACAGAATGCAAAAACAATGATGAATTTAATTATTATATTAGTATTAGAATATAATGTCCCTTATAAGACATTTTCATGTCATGAAAAGACTTAAATAGACACACTTACTAATAACTTAAATATACACAAGAATTTATCTCCTTTTAAAATTACTTGAAAAAAGATCTTTCCCATATATGTGCCAAAATAAATTATTTTTTTGTCCATAATAATCAATGTAAAATGGTTTGTCTTTCAAAAAAATAAGTTATGTAATGCTCTCCTCAGGCTTGATTTATCATTCATATATATTATTGGTAACTTATAAGAGGAAAAATAGTGCAGTTTTTAAAATTAGTACATTATAATTTTAAAGTAAATACAAAAGAATATTTTCAGGAAATATAGTTATTTATTTTTAAAACTTTCAATCATAAGGTCAAAATATTAACTATTAGTGAATAAATTAATTTTAGTAAAATCATGTTTGCTTTCCTTACAAAGTCATGAAGAACTGTTTTGAGTCTATTATATACTGACATGTGAATTTTAGAAATATGTTAGAGATTTTACAAGTCTTATCTAAAATAACTACTCTTGTTTAATGTTATAAAATATTAAATGTCTCTAAACTTTATTTGTGCTCATAATTTGAAACATTTATTAGTAACTCCCTTTACACAGACCTCATATTTTTTATTTGTGTATGTATATAAAAGAATGACCAAAAACATATTTTTGAAAACATTTAATAATCTTCAGCGTCTTAGATTTTTTTGATTTTTCATATAATTGGTATTTATAAAAACCTTAGAAAATATATTTTTCTAGAACTATATTTACATATCTACTAGAAATAATTTATACACATATGCTATATGAGAGAAAAATATTTCTTGGGAATTTAAGCCATAAGAAATGTTTAAAAAGATACATGTAAAAACAGTTTAAAAATTAAGCCTTGACATACTAACTAAAACATAGGATTCAATGTCTAACATTTATAGAGGTAAAGAATTTAGTTTTTATTGCACAGTTAATGAAGATCAAATGTTTTACCTTGAATAAAAATAAGTCCACTCTTGATTCTGTATCATTTTATATCTTATTGAATTGGATTTGGAAACCATAACTTCAAGGGTAACAGTCTAAATGTGGAAAATACCTTTTAATTAATTTTGTGACTATAAAGTTGAGAAGATTTTGAATTATTGCATTATAAGTAGATTTTAAATTCAGACATCCAAAAGTCAATACCTGAGATGAGCATTTTTAGAATATGCCGATACTAACTAATCAGTGATTTTCATCTTGACTTCATTTAATAAGGCTGCCTCAGACTGATGCCTTAAACTTCAAAGATAATTCATTTGTAAAAAAAACAACTAGGGACAAAATCTTTAATATAATTATCTTCCTTATATTTACATACAAAAATATCATAATAATATTTGGGTACTTTTTGTAATTGTGCCAATATTAATATAAAAACTATTTACCAATTTATTGACTTCTCCTCTATAAGAATCCATAGATAAGGTGTAAGAGCTACTCTTTTTTAGCTATGAAACAAATTCTCCCAACAAATGATTCTCAAAATCATTTAATGATAATATGATAAAACAATGTAAAGTCTAGTTGCTGAATCTCAGTCATTTTTACATATTTATATCCTAAATATGTAAAAATACTTAATTATAAATTATTTTTAATTTCACATTTTCTAAAACATAGATAAATCATATGTTTATTTTATGTGTGAAATCCTATATAGTATGGTGAATGACACTTACTGTAAAAAGAATGAACCCATAGCAGTAGCTTATTTTCTGAAGCAATCTTGACATTAATAATAAATTATAGCAAGAAAACATCTAGCATTTCTATCTTTATGAGAAAAGGCTTTTTACATATTTAACATAATTCCAAGGAAAATCAACTGGAATTATGTATAAAGATATGTACACTGTAACCAAAAGGCATTTATATTCCCCTGTAGAATACTTACAATGATTTTATTGCCATTTTGTGTCATTTTCTAAAGGATATAAAATACAGTCAGTAAACAAACTAGACTTTAGATTTAAGGTGACAGCTGTTCCTTCAGAAACAATATTCAGATATTTAATCTTAAGAATGTTGATTTTACAATCAAGTAAAGTATATTGCTGCATAAACATGAAGCGACTGTGCGCTGTGACTTAAAATTTTTGAAGCCACCACTACCAACACACCCTCATCGCTGAATCCCTGATGTCAGCTTTTGCTTAACTGATTGAGGAAATTAACCTTGGTGCTATACGTTATCAAAATGCAAAACATTTTTTCCCTAAAATGTTGATTCAACTACTACTCACACGGAGTGTCATATTACTTCTAGTTCTATTTTTTTATATTTATAGTTATAATAAATATAAAACAGACTAATTTTAACAGACTCTTTGCCCCTAGCTCAGATCACTGTTACTTGGGTATAGGATTCTGACTTCTGTTGGAGTGAAATTCCATTTTATTACAGAGCCATGATGGGCTTAACGAATTCTCCAAATATTGCTGTGTTGCTACAGTTCAGTGAATTAGCTTTATATACACATGAGCCTTTTGTTAAGTGAGCTAATTAAAACAAAATTTATCTGGAATGTTGAATCTATTTTATTTTATTATTATTATTTTTTTTTGTATTTTTCTGAAGCTGGAAACGGGGAGAGACAGTCAGACTCCCGCATGCGCCCGACTGGGATCTACCCGGCATGCCCACCAGGGGTGATGCTCTGCCCACCAGGGGGCGATGCTCTGCCCCTCTGGGGCATCGACCAGAGCCACTCTAGCGCCTGGGGCAGAGGCCAAGGAGCCATCCCCAGCGCCGGGGCCATCTTTGCTCCAATGGAGCCTTGGATGCGGGAGGGGAAGAGAGAGACAGAGAGGAAGGATGGGGGGGGGTGGAGAAGCAAATGGGCGCTTCTCCTATGTGCCCTGGCCGGGAATCGAACCCGGGTCCCCCGCACACCAGGCCGATGCCCTACTGCTGAGCCAACCAGCCAGGGCAAATCTATTTTATTATTCCTCCTCTTTATCTTTTGTTTTTTCTTTTTCTTTTTCTATTTTTTTTTTTTACCATAATTGTAATGTCCTCTTGCTAAAGCTTTATCAATCTGTGTTTTTTGCAGCTAGGTATGACCCATTTCACCAGCTAGATTATAAAGAAAACCTTCACTTTTTCTAGTTAGACATGTGGATATGTTATTAGCAGAGAATTCACTCTCTCTTCTTTCTAAAAATTTTAAATTTATTTTTTATTTTTTCTTAAATGAAAAGTGGGGAGGCAGAGAGACAGACTCCCAGGTGCACCGCAACTGAGATCCACCCAGCAAGTCCCCTACATGGTGATGCTATGCTGATCTGTGGCCATTGCTCTGTTGCTTGACAACTGAACTATTATAGCTCTTGAGGCAAGACCATGGTGCCATCCTCAGGCCCAGGGCCAACTTGCTCCATCTGAGCCATGGCTGCAGCAGGGGAAGAGAGAGATAGAAATAGAGAGAAGGGAGAGGGGGTGGGGTGGAGATGCAGATGGTCACTTCTCCTGGGTGCCCTGACTGGGAATTGAACCCATGAGGTCCATACACTGGTCGACACTCTAACACTGAGCCAACTAACCAGGGCCTTACTCTCTCTTTCTTAAAGCCTATTTTAGTCACACAATTAAAAAAAAATCCAAGGACTTCTTTACACCAAAAGGAACTAGGCCTACTTCAAGCAAAAAACAGAAGGAACTTACTTGCTACTGTTGCCATAGCCATGAGCATCACTGTTGAATACTAACCTCACAAGGTCTGAAGGATCCTTGTCTGCCTCTACAGGATTCTTTTGCCTTTCCACTGCCTAGCAATTCCACAGAGATAATCTAGGCTTATACTCCATTCGTTCACAATCATAAACATTTAACACCAGGGGATGAGGTATGAATTGCTAGTCAAGTCTTTAGTGGCTTCAGCCTTAGGACGTAGTTTGTCAGAAATAGATTTCCTCTAGAAAAGTTGATCGAGAGAGTTTTTGCCCTTTTTTTTCTCTTGCTTTTATGGAAGGGTAAAATTTAGAGTTTCTTACTTGGCCATTTTCATTTATTATCTGCATCATTTCTTTATTTTTAAATTTTAATGAGGTGACATTAATAAATCAGGTTACATATGTTCATAGAAAACATCTCCAGGTTATTTTGACATTTAATTATGTTGCATACACATCATCCAAAGTCAAATTGTCTTTCGTCACCTTTTATCTGGTTCTCTTTGTGCCCCCACCCCGTAACCACCACACTCTTGTCCATGACACTTAGTCTCGTTTTTATGTCCTACCTATGTATGAAATCATGCAGTTCTTAGTTTTTTCTGATTTACTTATTTCACTCAGTATAATGTTATCAAGTTCCATCCATATTGTTGTAAATGATCCTATGTCATCATTTCTTATGGCTGAGTAGTATATTGCATAGTGTGTGTGTGTATGTGTACACACACATACATACCACATCTTCTTTATCCAGTCATCTGTTGAAGGGTTTTTTGGTTGTTTCCATATCTTGGCCACTGTGAACAATGCTGCAATGAACATGGGGTTGCATGTGTCTTTACGTACCAATGTTTTTAAGTTTTGGGAGTATATACCCAGTAGAGGAATTGCTGGGTCATATGGTAGTTCTATTTTTAGGTTTTTTTAGGAACCAACATACTTTTTTCCATAATGGTTATATTATTTTACATTCCCACCAACAGTGGATGAGGGTTCCTTTTTCTCCACAGCCTCTCCAACACTTGTTATTACCTGTCTTGTTGATAATAGCTAATCTAACAGATGTGAGGTGGTATCTCATTGTAGTTTTGATTTGTATTTCTCTTATAATTTCTTAACACTAGATTCTGCATGACCTGTGGTGGTACAGTGGATAAAGAGGTCCCCAGTTCAAAACTCTGGACTTGCCTGGTCAAGGCACATACAGGAAGCAAAGTATCAACTCACATACTATGAGTTGATGCTTCCTGCTTTCCTGCTTCTCCTCTTTCTCTCTCTCTTCCTCTCTGTAAAAAGCAAGAAATAAAATTTTAAAAGAAGAATAAATGTTTACATGGAAATTATAATAAAAAGAAGAAAATAAATAAAAGCTAGATTCTGATAGTAAAATTACTAGGCTAAAGGATGTAAAAATTAAAAAGGATAGATATGTATGTGTCTATTTGCTATACCTTGTGTGTTATATATATTACCATGATAAGTATGGTAATAAGGATAATCTCCAAATTGTCCTCCAAAAAAGGTGAAGAAATATATAGCCACAACTGCAGTGAATAGAAAGGTTGCCCAACATTTTAACAATCTTTTTGTCTAGAGCAATACAAATTTCTGTAACTTAATAAGATATATAGTGCTATGTTTGAAATATGAGACCACCTGAATATCATAATTCACTGACATTCTCTGTCTTTGAGAAATATCAGTACTACGTGACTAGAGTGTTCTTTTGTGTTTATATAGCATATTTAAATACAAGTACATCATGAGATACTAGTTGTATGTAATACTTATTTTTAGCAACATTTCTTCTCAGTAATCAATGACACCCATAAAATAAAATAATAATTATATTATTTGCTTATTTTTCTAGCACAAATTATTTGAAATGAGTGACTTGACACAGATCAATAAAAATTAAAAGTATTCTAAGATCACTTTATACTCACATTATAGTAATTAAAATTTGAATTGTTTTGTACAACAGTTAACTCAGGAGTAACAATAAATGTTTCTTTAGCAACTAAAATTAAGACTAGTTAACTTTTTTTCTGCCTCCCCAAACCTATCAGGGCCAACTATATTTGTTAATTTGATGTTTATTCACACAGCATACAAATAATTTTTTTGAAGTACATTTTTTTATACTTTATATTGATATCTGTGATGTGCACAAGAGGGATAGTTAAAATTGTACGGGCAAATTAGAATAATTAGTGTGACTCAGAAGCTACATGTTATTGTTTCATGGCTTGCTGTTGTGCAGCAGGGCAGAAAAAAATGTTTCCAGGTAATTACAGATGATGATGGCATTTTCCCCATATGTTCAGCAAACACTACCACTCCTGCTGGGAACATCCCTTCTCTACCCACACACTATGAACTTGAGGAACTCCTACTAATAAAGACATACTACTAAGTATGAAGATATCACAATAGTTCATTTCCTGGAAAATAAAGTGGTGATGAAAATTGTTACTCTGATTCAAATTCACAAAGGAAGACAATAAATGACAGGACACCTAAGTGAAAGTGACCTTGTCATTTTAGAATTCTTAATTCTATTGAAGGCTGCATGCTACCCAGTTTGATATTAGGAATGTGCATTTTGGAAGTTCTGAGAACAATTGGCATAATTCATTGCATGAAGTTCTAAAAGGGAAGATATCTCAAGAGGGATGGATAAAGCTTGAAAAAATCGGGATTCTGACTTGCATTTTTAGATGGTCTTGATAAAAAGAAAACAGGTATCTAAATAAATGCTGCTGTGGCACAGAATTTTTTCCAACAAATTAAAAAATATATTGTATACCGAATAGTACAAAAAAAGATAAATGATGAAGAATGAATATAACGGATAATTAAGAAGAATGATAGAAAAGAAAATGATGGAAAAGAACCACAAAATTTTAGGTTCCAGTAGGGCAAAGGGGACTCTAAGAAGACCAGGCAAGAGATTTTACAAGACAAGAAAAATCAAGGTGTCCAAAGATAACCATTTTTCTCAGTACTATTTAGATTTATGTGTCAGATGTATAACCAATTTCTATGTAATCACAAAAAGTATCTATTAACTCACATTCCAATACACATTTTAATGAAATGGCTGAATTCACCATAGGAATTGAATCAAATCCCCATCCCCCCCCCCCCACCACCATGTTTTTTATCTATGTTGGCCTCTTGGGTATTTTTAAAAATTTTTTCATAAGGTAGCATAAGTCTCAGATTTTATTATTTCTAGTACTTGGTATTTTAGAAGGGCATTTTATTCCCCCAGTATCCCAATCTAGACCTTTCTGTCCATTTTCCCATCCCTAGAGAGAGGCTTTCTTATTGTCTAGCTATATGATCTACAACCCCAGTAGAAGCTGGAAAAGTAGCTCTAGAAAGAGAAAATGGCTTCTGTAACCAAAAGAGCTTGTCTGATTAGCAGATATGCTCTTTGCTATCCAGACAAATGCATTCAGTTTGCCAGTGTAGTTGTAGATTTAGATCCCTGCCTTTCTCATCAGGATAGCCTTCATCAGTTCAAGAGGACATGAATTCTGTGGAAAACAATTCTTCAGCAAAATGCTTGGGAATGTTAGATACCTTCAAGATGTAGAAGAGACATATGAAGTCAGTGAAATTGATGATTATTATAAACATCCCAAGAATAAACCCAAACTGTGTGTGACAAATGAAACAGGATGTTGGCATGATTGCTAGTTGTGCTCAAAGATAATTAGTCTTGTTTATACAGAGAGCTTCTCTAGGGACAATGAGTGCTTACTAAAAGGAATGTTGTCCTGTGTTTTCCCTCAACTGTTTTTTTTTCCTACTCTTTTCATTACACAAAAGTTATTAAAAGCAAAAAAGAAAATCCCAGTGTTGTATTTGATTTTATAAATTTTGGGTTTTATAAATTAAGATATTTTATTTTTCAAATGTGTCTTAATTATTAATGATCCTGTATGTATATATTAGCAAAAGTTAGACCAATTTTAATTTATGCTTTTGTGTGTGATAAAGTTATTGTGAAATTCAGAAATGAAACCAAACTTCCAATCAAGATGATGGCAGAGGTAAATGTGGTAACTGTATCCTCCCACAACTACATCAAAATTACAACAAAACTAAAGAACAACTGTCATTAAGAACCATCTGAAATGTGATTGAATGAAAGTCCTACAACTAGGGATTTAAAGAAGAAACTACGTGGAGACTGGTAGGCAGGGCAAAGATGTGGAAGGAGCTTGTCCCACTCTCACGAGAGGTGGATAAACATCAGGAAAGTTTTCTTGGATGTGGGGGTCCCCCATGAAAAGCAAGGGGTCCCACCCTCACACCATGCCCCACATCTCATGATTTCAGTGCCAGGAAGAGAAGTCTCCATAACTTTTGGATGTAAAAACCATGAGAATTGTGGTTGAGTGGGACAAAGTGCTGTTGGAGTCCCAGGAAGTTCCTTTTGAAGGGCCAACACAGACTTACTCATCTGAGCTCCAGCACTGGGGCAGCAGCTGAAAAGGCAACAGAGAATTATGGGAAGGAACTGAATTGTCTGGCATCAGAAAAAGAACTGGCGGGGCAGCTTTCTTCCAGACAGACGTACTGGCAGAGACACTTTTCGGAGACTCCTCATACCTTATAGAGCTGGTAGGCAGGTGTCATATCTGAGTCTCCATCAACCACGTTAAGGCTCTTAGCTCCACCATGGTGATTCTCTGAGATCCTGCCCCATCCAACTCGTGGCCCATTAAACTGTTTATAGTGGTTTTTCCATATGAATGGTCTATCTTGGCTCATGCTTCAGACTTTTCTAAAATCTCTCAAACAAGTAGCATCTGGCCTCAGCAGGCCCTGTACCTCTGATTTAGTGGCTCCAGGCAGAGCACTAGCAGCAGCCAGACTTGATTCACAGCTTGGAAACTCCAAACCTAACACAGGTAGCAGCCATCTACAGATCAATTTGTAACTCATACTGGGTGGCCCCAGACAGAACACAGGTAGTGAGTGACCTTGTCCTGCAATTCACAAAAGGTCCCAGAACCAGCATACCCAGTGAACAACTTTAGACCATATTGAAGCACCACCCAACCACCTACACAAATTACACACTCAAGGGCACAATCAGCGGATACCAGTGCCCTGCTGAAGTAATTATCACTCTGTGGTCCAGTCTTTGAAGCTGATCAGCCTGGAGGTATATCTTTCCTACTGATGTGCCAAAAGCAATCAAAGTTCAACTACAATAGAAGGGTGTGCACAGCTCTCATGTTGAGGGAGAGCATCTGAAGTGCCAAGATCAGATGATGGGGGAACCTGTGCCACTGTACCCTGTAGGAAATCTATTAAATAAGGCCACTCAACAAGTCTTGGAGACATAGTTGCTCTACCTAACACATAGGCACAGACACAGAATGGCAGTCAAAATAAGGAGAAAAAGAAACATGTTCAAAATTAAAGAAAAGAAAAAACTGCAGAAAATGAACTAAACAAAATGGAGCTCAAATACTGCTTATAAGGATGGTCAATGATGCCTGGCCAGGCAGTGGCGCAGCGGATGGGGCATCAGACTGGGATGCTGAGGACCCAGGTTCAAGACCCCGAGGTCACCAGCTTAAGCCCAAGGTTGCTTGCTTAAGCAAGAGGTCACTCAGTCTGTTGTAGCCCCCAGGTCAAGGCACTTATGAAAAAGCAATCAATGAACAACTAAGATGCCACAATGAAGAATTGACGCTTCTAATTTCTCTCCCTTTCTGTCTATCTGTCCCTCTCTCTGACTCTCTCTATTACGCATGCGCGCACACACACACACGGATGGTCAATGAACTTAGGAGAAGGTTAGATGAACTTAGAGAAAATACAGGCATAAAAAAGGACATCTAAATAATAAAAAAGAACCAGTCAAAAATGAAGGATACATTAACTGAAATGAAGAATAATTTACAGGGAATCAATAACAGAGTCAATGAAGCAGAGAATAAAAACAGATATTTGGAATATAAGGAAGTAAAAAACATCAGAACAGCACAAAAGAAAAATGAATTAAAAAATGAGTATATTGTAAGAAGCCTCTGGAACAACTTCAAGCATACCAATATTCACATCATGGGGGTGCCAGAAGTAGAAGAGAGAGAACAAGAAATTAAAAACCTGTTTGAAAAAAATAATGACAGTAAAATTCTCTAACCTGCTGAAGGAAATAGACATACAAATCCAGGAAGCACAGAGAATCCCAAAAAAGCTGATCCATACCAAAACACATCATAATTAAAATGCAAAACTTTTGCTCTGGCCTGAAAGCTCAGTTAGGTAGAGCATCTTCCCAATAAGCAAAGGTTGCTGGAAGATCCCCAGTTAGGGTATATACAAAAACAAATTGATATTTCTGTTTATCTCCATTCTTCTCTATCTAAAATCAATAAATAACAATTTAAAAATGCAAATGGTTAAAGGTCAAGAGAGAATCTTAAAAGCAGCAAGAAAAATGCAGTTAATTCCTATGAGGGAACTTCCATATGACCATCAGTTGATTTCTCAACAGACACTTTGCAGACCAGAAGGGAATGACAAGAAATATTCAAAGTGACAGAAAGCAAGGACATACAACTAAGGTTATTCTACCCAGTAAAACTATCATTTAGAATCAAAGAACATAAAAAGAGTTTCCTGGACAAGAAAAAGTTAAAGGAGTTCATCACCATCAAACTAGTATGACATGAAATATTAAAGGGTCTTTTTGAAGGTGAATAAAAAGAGGAGGAGGAGGAGGAAGAAGAAGAGGAGGAGAAGATATCAAACTGTAAACAATAAAATGACAATAAATACAAATCTATCAACAATTTAATCTAAAAAACAAGATTTGTGAATAAGCAGTTCAACATCAGGAGTACAGTTGATAATATTCTAATAACTTTGTATGTTGTCAGGTATGAAATCTATAGGATAATCACTTAATAAGTCATATAATATCTAATTACTGGATATACACCTAAAACAAATGTAAGAATTTATGTCAACTGTAATTAAAAAATAAGAAATGATTTAAAATTTTTTAAAAGTTTAAAAAAATAGAAAACAAATGACAAATCTTAAATTGTTGACTTCTGTTAAACTCTAAAATAAAACTAAAAATATGACAATTCAGCAGAATTTCAAGTTGTAATTTATTTCAGGGAAAAATAGAAAAAAAATACACCTTTTATTTATTCCATCCAAATATTTCTCTGAAATATGGCATTTTATCACCATTCTTCAGGTATTTGGTGTTATAAGTGGATTAAAGCTTATCCCCAGTGCAGTGATCACAGCTATACAGGAGGATATAAGTAAAATCGAGAGTACACTGGAAGACTCCTTTGATATTCAATCAAGAGACATGAAAAGAATTCATTAAAATTAAAAGGTAATGTTTTCCCACTGATTGCTGTATATGTATTGGCAATAATAGCTAGAAGTCATTATCATCCCAAATATATTTTAGACAGAGTAAAATTCTGCTAATTTTTGTTAACTTAGGAATTGCTGCTTGGCTACTGTGAAATTTGAAAAGGGATAGGATGCCGTTTTCGCACTCTTTTACTGTAGTACTCTTATTTGGGAAGAATAAGGAGAATGGTCAGAAGACAATATAACCAAGTCTAAATAAATTTTTTTTCCATTTAGCCGACAAATTTCATATTTTTTCCCTAGAAGAATCTTCAAGAAAAAAATGAAAAAGGTTATATAATAAGTAAATAAAATCACTTAAATGAGTTCTTTGACAAATTGTGTATTTTGCTTTCAAAGATAACAAAAACCAGCCCTGGCTGGTTGGTTCAGCGGTAGATCGTCGGCCTGGCGTGCGGGGGACCCGGGTTCGATTCCCGGCCAGGGCATATAGGAGAAGTGCCCATTTGCTTCTCCATCCCCCCCTCCTTCCTCTCTGTCTCTCTCTTCCCCTCCCGCATCCAAGGCTCCATTGAAGAAAAGATGGCCCGGGCGCTGGCGATGGTTCCCCAGGCGCTAGAGTGGCTCTGGTCACGGCAGAGCAACACCCCAGAGGGGCAGAGCATCGCCCCCTGGTGGGCAGAGCGTCGCCCCTGGTGGGTGTGCCGGGTGGATCCCCATCGGGCGCATGCGGGAGTCTGTCTGACTGTCTCTCCCCGTTTCCAGCTTCAGAAAAATACAAAAAAAAAAAAAAAAAAAAGATAACAAAAACCAATCAAAACTAGCTGGCTCAGATTTGGACTTCTTGTATATACCTCAACTCTTTTTAAAGAGATCAAAGTAGCACATCTGCCTTTCCAGTTCTTATATTATTCATTGCTATCTTTACTCTTTCAACTAAAGGTTTGAAATAGTATTGATGACTAGAATTAATGAACTTCAGATAGTTCATGGGTCATAATGAACCCTGCCTCACTAAGAACCCTTTGTCCTCATTACAGAGCAATAGAAACAGTAGATATCTAGGTCCTCTGATTTGTACCCTTAAGGAAGGGTGAGCAAGTATTTTAGTCACTTCTCTTAAACAAAAAACAATTTTTATTAGAGAGGTCAAATTGATTCTTATAATTAGGAAACATAGTAATATCTGATCCTGCTGATTTTTTTAGTTTCAAGATTTAATCATTGTCTAACTATTATGATATCTTCAGTCTAATATAACACATTTACAATAAGAGTTACACTATTTGTTCTCTCTATTGTCAGAAATTAGCAAACGTATATATGTCTATATTTTTCATCCTCTATGGCTATTATTGAAAGCAGATCAAGATACATTAATATCTTTTTAAACTGATCTCAACTTTACAGAAACTAATAAATATTCTGAACATGTTTTATGAGTTTAAATTATCATGCCTACAACTCTTCCTTAAAGAGGACTCTTCCTTAAAGACCATATTTGAGTGTTACTATCACTGACTTCTTTCCTTCCACACCTCCACATTTGCAACTATAACTCATAGCTCTCATTACTAGGTCCTAACCTCCACTTTTACTAAATAAATTTACATTCTAGTTCCATGGTTTTGCCTTCCCAATTACAGCAGGATTTGCCTGTGCAAGGAATTTTTAAAACATATATTCTTATTAACAGACTTACAATAGAGCTTGGCGCTATGCATGGGCTCAGTAAATACTTGCTGTTGGAAAGATAATGTGAAGAAAAAAGTGACACAGATTATGGCCAGGTTTATTTTGCATTCATATTTATAGTATAAAGAAGAAGATCTCCCTAAAAAGAAAAGTGGGACCAGATACAGTAAAACAAATTCCATCATAGACCTGTATAAGCACAAAATATACTGAGAAGAAAAAAAGACAAACATATATATATATATATATATATATATATATATGTAGATTTCTGCATCTTAAGCTTTATTTCATAAAATCGAAAGTAGTTGAATAAGTGATATGAAAATATTTTCTACTGAACTGGCATTCACTTAATTGGATTAATAAAAACACCTATCCATTTTGTTGGTCTGTCACTTTTATTTGTAGTTCCCTCACTAAAATTTACACTTGAGGGCAAGAATTGTCTGCTTTCTTTACTGCTCCCCTCCTTAGTTCTTTAAAGCTAAACTTTGAAGTAGCAAATGTTCAATAAATTTTTGTTGAATTAAAAAGTAAGCTGATAGGCCAAATTTAACTTTATATTTAATGTGTTATAAGACATTAAGTTGACTGCACAATACAGAAAAAAGCAATCAATTGACACTTTTCATTTTGTCTGTGTTTCTTTTAGGAATTAGTGGCTCTAATCAAAGGACGGGTATAACTACAAAAAGAAATATTTTCTTTGTCCCTGAAAGATGTCCATGGCTACAGTGTATTTCCCAAACCAACGAGAATCCTACTATATTATTGCAAAACATGAATTGTTCAGTATTTTAAAATGCAAATCTATAGAGTTTTTTGTCTATCTTGTTGTTTCATCTTTATTTTCCTTGCTATAGAGCATTAAGTATCAAGTAATAGAGTCAACATATGAGTAGGTCTAGCACTTTCAAAACATTAGATATTTACAGGTGTAGATGGGTAGAGATTTACTAACATGGTTTTCAAGTATTCTCTCTTGTTAAAAAGGAACACTAATATTTGTGAACTCAGTTCTGTAATTCACTCCAATATTGAGATAAGGCTTTGGCGCTGTTGTACCACTGAAATAAACACCACATTTGCATTGGCATTGAAATAACCTATTAATTTTAGATTTTTGAGTGTATGTGTATGATTTGTTTCTTAATAAAAAATAGAGAAAAAACCTTTTTATTCTTTTATTTTTATTAATCCATTAAACTTTTAGTTCTGTTACATTTACAGGTAATTGATTTTACATATTTTATAACTTTTATTGATATATTGGGGTGACATTAGTTAATAAAATTATATAGGTTTCAGATTTACAATTCTGTGTATTTACTCTTGTTTACATTGCCATCCCCTTTTCCTTCCGGTAATCACTACTATTGTTTGAGGTTTGAAAACAGCCCAAGTGCTCTTCAGCAGAAGGGTGGATAAAAAGTTATGGTATATTTACACAATTAAATACTACTCAGCCATAAAAAGGAGGAAATCTTACATTTTGTGACAGCATGGATGAACCTGGAGAGTTTTATGTTAAGTGAAATAAGCCAATCAGAGAAAGACAAGTAACATGATTTCACCTATATGTAAAACCTAATGAACAAAATAAACTAACAAACAAAATAGAAATAGACTCACAGATACAGAAAACAGACTGACAGCTGTCAGAAGGGAGCTGGGTTGAGAACTGGGTGAAAAAGGTGGAGGGATCAAGCAAAGAAAAGAAAACTTTTTATAATTATAATCAATTTCTCTTATATTCTGTGGCCCTTTATGAACTGCAAACAAGAATTTCATGGGTAAAGAGAGCTGGAGTGGTTTTTGTGAAGAGATGACCTACAAGAACAGAGTTCTAACTTAAGAATTCCCAGTATAATGTCCCCTCAACAGTATATACATCTTTATGTAATAAGGCAAAATGTTATCTCAAAATTTAAGATAGGTTTTGGGGAAACTATATATATCTTTGAATTCAGTCATCAGTTTTCCTCAGTATATTGAAGATAATTTATAATGCTATTAATTATTTTTTAAAGAATATAGTTGGGGCACCAGCCAACTAGCTCAGTCGGTTAAAAGAGTCATCTGAAACAAAAATGTTGTGGGTTTGATCCCTGGTCAGGGCACACACAGAAAACAACCAAAGAATGCATGACTGAGTGGAACAACTAGCAAATGCTTCCCTTCCCCCTCCAATTTCTTTCCCTTTCTCTCTCTGTCTCTCTAAACATCAACAAAAGTTAAACCCTGGCTGGATAGCTTGGTTGGTTGGAGCGTCGTTCTGAAGCACGGAGGTTGCTAGTTCGATTCCTCAGTCAGGGCACATACAGGAGCAGCTTGATGATGTTCCTGTCTCTCTCTTCCTGCTTTTCTCTCTCTCAAATACACACACACACACACACACACACACACACACACACACACACGTAGTTGGGGGGATTGGGTGAAGAAAGTGGAGGGATTGAACAAAAAGTGACCAAAGAGAGAGAAAGACTCATACATACAGACAGTAATGAGGTGATTGCTGCGGGGTTGGGGGAGGTGGAGGAGGGTATAGGGGTGACAAATGGTGATGGACAAAGACTTGACTTGATCAGGTGAACACACATATGAAGTACAGACATGTTTTGTAGAATTGGACACCTGAAATTTGTATAATTATGTTAACCAGTGTTACCCCGATACATTCAATTGACAAAAAATATACTAGTAAAACAAGTTTTGCTTTATATAATAGCAATTGATTTGTGCCATTCACATTGATATTTATGTCACATAGAGATAATACATGTACAAAATGATTACAATTGGAAACTATATCTTGAAAATCTTTTTAGTACATTTTTTATTAGTATAGTACCTACTGTGTTCTTAATGCCTAAGTACATCATTTTCTTGAAATTAAGTTCTGTTAAGGAATAAAAATATAAATAAAAAGGATTAAAAATTTAAATGCTTGCTGTAAATTTAAAAGTGAGATCTATTAAATATTCTTTGTATTAAACTCCATGAAAATACAGTGTTAGTTAAGCAAATGGATGAAAAAATGAGTGATTTTCACCCTTTAGCCAAGTAGGGTGCTAAGTGGCATGTACTTAGCATCAAAATTGCTTCTCTCTCCAAAATCATAGCATCAAATCACTTTCCATGGGAAGCTATATTCTCAACCTTTCCTGGTCCTCATTTTTATTAAATAAATCAATTGATAATGGTTGAATAAACAGAAGAAAGAATCCTTAATGGCATTATGACATTTTCATTTTCAAAATGCTTATTCAAGATGTCTCCAAATTGGCCTTTCCTAGTGACTAAGAATTCCCACATGTGTACATGCACCCCTGCTATATATTTCTATATAGAGAGAGACAGATGATACAGATATATATATACATATATTTATATACATATATATACTATGCACACACATACACGCATATATATACACACACACCCTGCTATACACACACACACGTATATATATATATATATATATATACTACATCACTCTGGTTGTCTATATAGCTTAGTCTTATATACCTTGAGGTATGGGAAAATCACCACCCCAAATGAGAACCTTAGAACTTTCACTACCAGGAATTTCCTTTAGTAGCATGAAAGTAGCTATTACTATGTTCCAGATCCTTATGAGAACCACTAAATATAGCAGCTTAGAGCCTTAGCAGATGGTAGGTCTTCAATAAACAGTAGCTGACTGGAATAAAGCAAGCCTTTTTTAAAAAAAGTAACATTATTCTCCTTTGAATACGGTACATTTAAACATTCTTTTCTGTGAGTATGTGACTGATGCAGAGTTGGGGTGAGTAGAGAGAGCAGATATAACTCCAGGATAAAACAGGTAACCCCCCTAGGTACTCCCTTGAGGAATCCAGGAAATGTTCCATTGCCCCTCACCTCCCACACTATGTGGTGTGGTAATCCCCCTTGTTGGCAGTTTCAGTTATGTCAACTGTTGTCTGAAATCATTTTTAAAAATTTCATATCTTGAGGATGCCCAGCCATTGACATGGTCTGCTACTGACTTCCAACCATTGATGTCATCATGGCTTGATGATCCTCCTGCTAATGCATAGTCAGAAGGTCAATACAGGGGATCCTTGGGTTATGACAGACTCAACATACGACATTTCAAGTTTACAATGTTTATTCCCATAAAAACTTTAAAAAAATTTAGACTTGAGTGTTTCTGCTTACTCCATTAGTGTCCTATTTATGGACTACATGGGTCAGGTAGTTTGGTTGTGCATGGCAGAAGAATATTTCATGATGTGGCATATGAGTGAGGGAGTTGGTGTCCCCTGGTATGCTTACCTAGGTCATTTTGGATTGTGAAAAGCAAAAGTGTTCTTTTTGTGTTGCTTTGGTGGCTTTTTGGCCCTTACCATGCCTTCTAAATGAAAGTAAGAGCTTCTGGCATCACATGGAGAGAAGTTGTCTGCTGAGGACCTCATTCAGTTGGAGAAGCAGCTGATTGAAGAAAAAGAGATAAAAATCCCAGAACCTAAGAGATTTACCACCAAGAGTTTGGCAGAAGGTTTTTCTGTGTTAGAGGATGGATTGGCAAATTTTCAGGCTGAGGACCCCAGAGATGACAGATTCAGTGAGGTCTACAGAGCTATTATGGATGCCTTGCAGTGCTCTAGGCAGGTTTTGGAAGAGAGAAGTCATCAACGTTTCAGATTAGCCTGGAACAATTCTTTAAGAAGGTAGAGAGGCCTGCAACAGATGCTGTATCCTCTACAACAGCTGCTTTTCAAGATGAAACACCTGTAGTACAGGGAGAATCATCTCCAGAGTATCCTGCATGTTCCTTAGGCAATCCTGATTCACCTGACCCAGTATCTCCAGCACCTTTTGCAGGTTCTCCCGCCTCTCCAGCTTCCTCTTTCCAATAGGTCACTCTCTCCCACCTTGCAAAGCCCTTCCAGTGTGCAAGCCAACCACAGGAAGAAAGGTAAGAAATTTTTTCACACTCATTATTTGTCATTTTTTCTGTTACTATAGTACTGTAACGTATAGTACAGTATATTTATGCCCTTTCCCTTTTTCTGTGGCTTAGTTGTGATTTTATGTTCTAGATTATGATTTTCAACTGTGTTAGAATAGGTAAGTGACTCAGGCCTAGGATGTGTTTTGACTTACACCAAAACATCAGTTACATCATTGTCATAGGAATGGACCTATGCTGTAACTCGAAGACCCCCTGTAGTAACATAGGCTACATCACAAAGCCTAATTCATTCACCTCATTTCATCTCATCAAGTAACTATTGCACCATCTCACATGATCATAAAAAGAGTGAGGACAGTACAGGTTATTTTAAGAGACCACAGATAGACTGGAATTTAGAAGCCCTTCTGTATTTGATTTACTTACTCTGCTAAAACCCTGGGAAGATCAGGATATCTAAAATGGTATAAATTTTTTAATAATAACCTCTCTGACATTTAGGTAATAATAAGAACTTAGTAATATTATGACAAGTGGATGGATAAATGAATGAATAAATGAATGAAATAGTATAGTATAGTGGTTAAGAGATGGGACTCTGGAGTTAGATCCAGGTTGACATCTGCTTTACACTTACTATCTGGCCTTAGACAGGTTACTCAAGTTCATTGAGAGATGTACAATAATAGTTGCCAATCCAGTGACTGGATTAGTAATAGGTATATAATGCAGGAGTTTGAAGCCAGACAGGTTGACACGGGATTCAGGCAGACAATGGAAGAATAGCAGAGCTGAAAGGCATTGGGCCATGCCTGTTTATTGTGCTCTTGGGGCAACGAGATGAGTGAATAGGCAGGGAAAAACAGCTTATCGTCCTGGCAGGTAAATGAACAGGGGAAAATTGCCCATGGGGCAAGTACCTTACATAGGCTATGCACACAAAAGGTGGCTTTCAGCCACACGCTTATGTCACTAATTACACAAAATGATTGCAGCCAGAAAACAAGAGAGCAAGCCTAACTGCAGCCTTTTCCCTACAAGGTGGTTTTGGAAGTGCATGAGTGGAGAGAATGTCTGGATATCTGATTATCTGATATACTCTGTCTAAGTAGTCCTAGGGAAGGCTAGCTCATGATGAGGCACACTGGTTATAAGCTAAGCTAACCATGTGGAATGTGCGAGCTGCTTGGTCAGGGAGTTTAAAGGACATCAGCTGAGCTCAAAGAGAAAAAAAATATTATTTTATTTTATTTATTCATTTTTAGAGAGGACAGAGAGAGAGAGACAGAGAGGGAGAGAGAGGAGAGAGAGACAGAGAGAGAGAGAAAGGGGAAGAGCTGGAAGCATCAACTCCCATATATGCCTTGACCAGGCAAGCCCAGGGTTTCGAACCGGTGACCTCAGCATTTCCAGGTCGATGCTTTATCCACTGTGCCACCACAGGTCAGGCCGAGAAAAAAATTATTATTAGCCAATTCAGTAAAGTGTCCTTTTCTTCTGAAGCTGACTATATACTTTCAGTTTAGCCTCTCTTTAAATAGCCTTGGTGGCCCTGGTTTAGTTAGTCAACTAATTCTATGTTTAATGGTAGTATATAGCATGATTTTTTAAACATTCCTCTTCATGAAGCACTAAAAGCAGTTCCAACCAATCTCTCATGTGGGGTTTCATAAATGACCACATCACCGTGTTGTTAGGAGGATAACAAATGATGAAAGGAATGTACTGCTATTGAGATTGGCTAAACAAATTAATTTGAGAAGAAGAAAATAAAATAAAAAAGAAGCAGAGATATTAGAAACAATGGAAGGATAAAAGGAAAGAAAAAATTATAGAAGATCATTAAATCAATGGTTAGCTCATTCTAAATTTTAATATATACTAATTTTATTTCAGTAATATCACTGAGTGAAAATTGTTTCATTTCATCCACATATGGTAATTGAGATAACCTTTTTCTCCAAACTACTGTTAATAATAGACATTAATAGTAAAAATAGCTTCTTACTAAAAAGGTAAAATCATTTCATTAGAAATGTCATTTTGCATGCTTAGTGAAAATTTATATTTTTAATTTTGGAACTCAAATTTTTTTATTTATCTATAATACCTATTTATATACTAACTAAAGTGAAAAAATGTATATATTTATTATTTCTTCATTATACTGAGTGTAATAAGTAAATCAAAAAAGCTAAGAACTATATGTTTTCACACATAGGTGGGACATAAAAATGAGACTCACGGACATAGATAAAACTGAACTGGTTACAGGGTAAGGGGGTTATGGAGGAGGATGTGAGGTGGAGAAAAGAGGAACAAACATACAATTATGGAAAACAATTTGACTTTGGGCGATGGATACACAACTCAATCAACACTTCAAATGCTATAGAAAGGTTTACCAGAAACCTATGTACCCTAATTGATCAATGTCACTGTGTTAAATTTAATTTTTCCAAATAAACTAAAATAAAAAACACAACAAGGTTGCAGGTGTTTAGTATGCTTTAATTTATATTTTGCAAAAGCACTTTACATTTTTATGTAGTTTAATCTGTAAAGCTTTTTCTTTGTTTTCTTAACATATTTAATACTTAAGATTTCTCATATTTTGAAATGCTACTTTTATGATATTATAAGCACGTATAGCAGGGGTCCCCAAACTATGGCCCGTGGGCCGCATGCGGCCCCCTGAGGCCATTTATCCGGTCCCCGCCGCACTTCTGGAAGGGGCACCTCTTTCCTTGGTGGTCAGTGAGAGGAGCACATTGACCATCTCATTAGCCAAAAGCAAGCCCATATTTCCCATTGAAATACTGGTCAGTTTGTTGATTTAAATTTATTTGTTATTTATTTTAAATATTGTATTTGTTCCCATTTTGTTTTTTTTTTTACTTTAAAATAAGATATGTGCAGTGTGCATAGGGATTTGTTCATAGTTTTTTTTATAGTCTGGCCCTCCAAGGGTCTGAGGGACAGTGAACTGGCCCCCTGTGTAAAAAGTTTGGGGACCCCTGACGTATAGGTTATATATTTTTTCTAGAGAGTGTTTTGTTTCCTAAATTTATTTTCTACTCTCATGCCAGTGTCAGACTCCATTAGTTAATATAGATAAACCAGAGACAAACTATGATTAAATTATTTACTACTAAGTAAGATTTGCTGGCAACATGTAAAGAATGAGAATAAAGAAAAGGAACACAACATTAAGAGAAATATTGGATTTAGGTCATAGATATATGAAAGTTTATTAGATACTATTATTTCTAATTTTGAATATATGTGACAATTTTCATAATAGTACATTAAGATGAGTGATGATACACCATAGGAAGAGGTGACACCAGTTAGTCTCTGTTTCAGATGTGAACACCTGACTGAGAAATAGATAACCGCAAAGTAATGTTATTATTTATTTATGCACCTCACACATGATGGTTGTACAGAGAGGAAGCCACAGTAGACAATCCTGTTCAAAAAGAGACATGGCAATCACTGAGCCATTCTAAAACCCCAGAGACAATTGGGAAGGTCTCTTGCTTTGGCTCCAGGTAATAATTATTTATTAGTCATTAATTTTGCTTCATGGGGCAAGTTCCCCAAAGTTACTCTTTTCTGTGACTATTGCCTTCACCTTCTGGGAGCTTCTTTGTTTGATGTGAGCTTCAGAGAATATGTCCTCTTTGGAGTCTAAGCAGCTTTGTCAAAGTGGTTTTTTTTTTTGAGCCTCAGTTTTATATTCCGCTTATGTGCAAAATCATACAGTTTTTAGCTTTTTCTGATTTACTTATTTCACTCAGTATAAAGTATGTTGTCATAAATTGCAATATGTCATCATTTTTTATTGATTTTAATTTATTGTGTTTACAGAGATTCTAGTGTCATCCCACCTCCCCGTATTCCCCTCAACATCCCCTTTGTCCCCCTCCCCGAAACACCCTCCCCCCTTCCCTCCAGAATTATCCCATCCTGTCATCCCCTTTTCCTCTGTTCGCTTTCCCTCTGGTCCCTTTGATCCTGCCTCCGTCTCTATTCTGTTTTTCAGTTCATATTGTTCATTGGATTCCTCAAATGAGTGAGGTCATATGATATTTTTCTTTCTCTGCCTGGCTTATTTCACTTAACATAATAGCTTCCAGGTCCATCTATGTTGTCGCAAAAGGTAAGATTCCCTTCTTTTTCATGGCCCCATAGTATTCCATTGTGTATATGTACCATGGCTTTTTAATCCACTCGTCCACTGATGGACACTTCCAGATCTTGGCTATTGTAAACAATGCTGCCATAAACATGGGGGTGCATTTCTTCTTTTGAATTAGTGATTTGTTGTTCTTGGGATATATTCCTAAAAGTGGAATAGCTGGGTCAAAAGGCAGTTCGATTTTTAATTTTTTGAGGAATCTCCATACTGTTTTCCATGGTGGCTGCACCAGTCTACATTCCCACCAGCAATGCAGGAGGGTTCCCTTGATCTTTGGGACTTTTTTTTAAGTTATTTTAATCCTAAAAATAAATCAGTTTCTTTTAGTTTAAGTCAGTGGCTCTTTTTTGACAACACAACTGTCTCAAAATATTTTGAGGTTTAATTTATTTGATTAACCTCAGTCAGTTGCATTTGCAAAGATCCATACTTAAAGTTGCATTTGCAAAGATCCATACTTAAAGTTCTTTTTGAGTCATGACTTAAATGCATGTGCCCTGAGCTTATTGAGCATTGTGAGAGAGCTACATCATTTTCTTGAGCCATTTTCTGCTAAATTAACTGAGTACCATCATAATCCACCCATAGGTAGTAACAGCGGGAGTGAGGGGTTACCATTAATTTAGTCCTTGCCAAAAAGTTTTCTTTGCAGAGATGACGTCAGAGTAATGGCGGGGTAGGAAGCGATACCGATAAATCTCCCCCAAAACTCAACAAGATCTTCAACCAGAAACAGAAAAACCTATACTTGGAGCCTCCAGATGCTTCGCAATACACCCAAAGGTATGGTCGAGTGAAAAATTGGCTAAATATATAACCAAACCCCAAAGGAAATAGGGAGTAAGAAATGCTCCGCCTTCCTCACTAACCTAAACAGGGCGGCTTTCTCTGGTAACTGTGAATATAGAAACTGAGGCGGGCAAAGGGGGTGAATAGATCCAGGCCGCACCACAAACAGCCAAACCAGGCTGTGGCACAGAGATCCAAGCAGAGGAAAAACTGATCCTGTGGCAACCCAGGCAAAACAAGCTAACACTCACGCCAAACCCAAACAAAGAAAGACAAGCTGGGCGGCCATTTTACCCGGTCTCCTGGTCGGCGTGCGCGCAGTTAGTGGGCGAGAGATTTCTTCCTAGGCCCCAAGAGTGGGTGCCCGTGTTGCCCCACAAAGAGGCAGGGTCAGAGACCTTTCTGTGGGCCGAGGGCAGAGTCTATGGGCAGCCCCAGCGCCCTGGGACAGCCACGCACGGGAGGGAGTGAGAACTAATTCCAATGGTGGAGATTTTCCGTGCTGGAGGGGGTTTCACTCAGAGGGAAATGCGGCCGGGCTCATATCCTGGTTTGCGCACGCAGATAGTGAATGAGAGATTCCTCCGGGTGCCTCGGCAGTGCGTGCCCGTGTTATCACACAGAGGGGCAGAGTCGGGGGCCTTTGTGTGGGCCAAAGCGGAGTCTCGGGCCACCCCAGTGCCTTGCAAAGGCCGCGCACGGGGACGGAGCAAGACTCAATTCCAACGCTGCAACTTTTCCCTGCGGTTGGGGGTTTCACTCAGTGCGTGAGACTGCTGGCCAGATATCCTGGTCTGCGCAGGCAGCCAGTGAGTGAGAGTTTCCTCCAAGCGCCCCGGAAGTGGGCGCCCACCTGTGTTACCGGACAGAGTGGCAGAGCCAGATGTCTTTGAGTGGGCGGAAACCCTGCCTGATTATGCTAGCAGCTCTGACTGACTGAGCCTTACCCAGAGCCCTGTGCTGAGTGGAAATAGAGTGGGGAGTTGCCAGCTCTTTGAGCCTCTTACTATCCAGGCAGAGGCAGCAGCAACCCCATAGCTGGATTATCAGGCTACTAATTGAGGAAGGAAAGACTAGGAGAAAGGCTCCAGGAACACAGACTCTCTCACTGTCAGAGCCTATAAATGCTAATGAGCCTCGACTGCCAACGAGACTAAAGCACAATACATGACATCGCCATAGAGACTTATCAACTGCAAACCTTTACCTGAGCGTGCCAAAGGGGCAGAACCCGGGGTACAGAGTCACCAACCAGGAAGAGGGAGAGAAAAGAAAAAGCAAGAAGATAACCTCTCAAAATCAAGAATAATCTGCAGACTTTATAACCTATCCCATTTTATTATATTTGTTCATTTGTTTCTCTTATCTTCATTCTTGATACTTTTTTTCCTCCTCCAATTTGGCCGATTAACTCTCTGCCAGTCTTACTCTCTCCTCTCCTTGAACTACACTACCCATAAGTGTTACATCTCCCATTATATTTTATCTTCTCTTCCTTTCTCTCTATGAGGGTTGCACTCCAAAACCCTTAACTCTCTCTCTCTCTCTCTCTCCTTTATTTTTTCTTCTTTTAGTTGTTCCCTCTTTTTTTCTCTCTCTCTCTTTCTTTTCTCCCTCTATATTAGTTTCTTCCTTTCTCCTTTACATCTCCTCTCATTCAAACCTCAATAACAAACAAATTATCTTATCTGGGACTCAAACTTATGTTAGTGACATTTTGGGGGGGTTTTACTTCACCTTTTTAACTCACT
Source organism: Saccopteryx leptura (assembly GCF_036850995.1). NCBI lineage: Eukaryota > Metazoa > Chordata > Mammalia > Chiroptera > Emballonuridae > Saccopteryx > Saccopteryx leptura. The sequence goes on along the minus strand of NC_089505.1, from coordinate 185,622,487 downwards.
AGCAGTGCTCCCATCCCTGGCTCTCCATTTTATCTAGTTCTGTTCCACTAAATACAATAGTAATTTTTTAATTTGTCCACCCATTTTTCCGTTTTCCTCTTATTCCTCTCATCATAACTCTCAGACAACCAACACCTAAAAGCAAATCATTTTATTCTTGACCCAAATTTTTTCCTTATTTGCTTTTTGTGGGTCCATACGCTCTTTTTTTTTTCTTTTTTCTTTTTTGTTTTTCTATTTTCTTTTTTTTTTTTTTTTTGCCCCTTTATTACTTTTCCCCAATTCAGGCCCTCCATCACAGGCATTTTTTGTTATAATTCACAGTTCACCACAAGATTTTCTCAAGAAAGAGGGGAGAGGAGAGGAGAGGAAAAAAGGAGGGGGGGAATAATTTCCTTTTTAAAAAATTTTTATTTTATTTTATTTTTCTTTATTTCATTATTAATTCTTTTTAAATGAAACAAATCTTTTCGATTTTTAATTTTTTTTATTATTTTTTTTAACTTTTTATTCTTTATTAAATCTCATTAATACTATCAACAAAACCACCCTCAGATGCCATTAAGGAAGAGAAAATCGAATATCATGGATACAAAAGAAAGAGAGGTAACACAGCTAGATGAGGAAAAATCTACGGAGAAAAAATTTAATATATTGGAAACCTTGGAGCTAAATGACAGAGAATTCAAGATAGAAATCCTAAATATCCTCCGAGATATACAAGAAAACACAGAAAGGCAATTTAGGGAAATCAGAAAACAACTCAATGAACACAAAGAATATATGTCCAAGGAAATTGAAAGTATAAAAACAAATCAAACAGAGATGAAAAACTCAATTCACGAGCTGAAAAACGAGGTAACAAGCTTGGCTAATAGAACAGGCTAGATAGAAGAGAGGATTAGTGAAATAGAAGACAAGCAACTTGAGGCACAACAGAGAGAAGAAGAAAGAGACTCAAAAATTTAAAAAAATGAGATAGCCCTACAAGAATTATCTGACTCCATCAAAAAGAATAACATAAGAATAATAGGTATATCAGAGGGAGAAGAGAGAGAAAATGGAATGGAGAACATACTCAAACAAATAATAGATGAGAACTTCCCAAGCCTGTGGAAAGAACTAAAGCCTCAAGTTCAAGAAGCAAACAGAACTCCGAGTTTTCTTAACCCCAACAAACCTACTCTAAGGCATATCATAATGAAATTGACACAAACCAACAGCAAAGAAAAAATTCTCAAGGCAGCCAGGGAAAAGAAGAATACAACATATAAAGGAAGGCCCATTAGATTATCATCAGATTTCTCAGCAGAAAGTCTACAAGCTAGAAGAGAGTGGACCACAATATTTAAAGTCCTGAAAGAGAGGAACTTTCAGCCACGAATACTATACCCATCAAAGCTATCCTTCAAATATGAAGGAGAAATAAAAACATTCACAGATACAGAAAAGATGAGGGAATTTATCATCAGAAAACCCCCACTCCAGGAATTACTAAAGGGGGTTCTCCAATCAGATACAAAGAACAAAAAAAAAAAAAAAAAACAAAAACAGAGCCACAAGTAAAAGCTCCAAGAAGAACACAATAAAACCAAATTAAACTGTGACAACAACAAAAAGAAAGAGGGGGAGAAGATGGAGATTAACAGTAGCAAAGGACGATGGAGTGCAAAAGTACTCACAAAATAGTTCGCCACGATGAACAGGGTAGGGACCCTTTTCATTACTCAAAGGTAACCACCATTGAAAAAACCACCACAGAAGCACATGAGATAAAAAAGATAGCAACAGAGGAAAGATGTATGGAATACAACCAAATAAAAACAAAAGATAGAAAAATGAAAGAGAAGGATCAAACAAGACACAAAACTAACAGAAAGCAAGATATAAAATGGCAATAGGGAACTCACAAGTATCAATAATTACACTAAATGTAAACGAGTTAAACTCACCAATAAAAAGGCACAGAGTATCAGAATGGATTAAAAAAGAAAATCCAACTGTATGCTGCCTACAGGAAACTCATCTAAGTAACAAGGATAAAAACAAATTCAAAGTGAAAGGCTGGAAAACAATACTCCAAGCAAATAACATCCAAAAAAAAGCAGGTGTAGCAATACTCATATCGGATAATGCTGACTACAAGACAGCAAAAGTACTCAGAGACAAAAATGGCCATTTCATAATGGCTAAGGGGACACTGAATCAAGAAGACATAATAATTCTTAATATATATGCACCAAACCAAGGAGCACCAAAATAAATAAGACAGCTACTTATTGATCTTAAACAAAAACTGACAAAAACACAATCATACTTGGAGACCTCAATACACCGTTGACGGCTCTAGATCGGTCATTCAAACAGAGAATCAACAAAGACATAGTGGCCTTAAACAAAACACTAGAGCACCTGGATATGATAGTCATCTACAGGACATTTCATCCCAAAGTGACTGAGTATACATTTTTCTCCAGTGTACATGGATCATTCTCAAGAATTGACCATATGTTGGGCCACAAAAACAACATCAGCAAATTCAGAAAAATTGAAGTTGTACCAAGCATATTTTCTGATCATAAAGCCTTGAAACTAGAATTCAACTGCAAAAAAAAGGAAAAAAAATCCCACAAAAATGTGGAAACTAAACAACATACTTTTAAAAAATGAATGGGTCAAAGAAGAAATAAGTGCAGAGATCAAAAGATATATACAGACTAATGAAAATGACAATACGACATATCACAATCTATGGGATGCAGCAAAAGCAATGATAAGAGGGAAGTTCATATCACTTCAGGTATATATGAACAAACAAGAGAGAGCCCAAGTGAACCACTTAACTTCCCACCTTAAGGAACTAGAAAAAGAAGAACAAAGACAACCCAAAACCAGCCGAAGAAAGGAGATAATAAAAATCAGAGCAGAAATAAATGAATTAGAGAACAGAAAAACTATAGAAAAAATTAATAGAACAAGGAGCTGGTTCTTTGAAAAGATCAACAAAATTGACAAACCCTTGGCAAGACTTACCAAGGAAAAAAGAGAAAGAACTCATAGAAACAAAATCCAAAATGAAAGAGGAGAAATCACCATGGACACCATAGATATACAAAGAATTATTGTAGAATACTATGAAAAACTTTATGCCACTCAATTCAACAACCTAGAAGAAATGGATAAATTCCTAGAACAATACAACCTTCCTAGACTGAGTCAAGATGAAGCAGAAAGCCTAAACAGACCTATCAGTAGAGAAGAAATAGAAAAAACCATTAAAAACCTCCCCAAAAATAAAAGTCCAGGCCCTGACGGCTATACAAGCGAATTTTATCAACCACTCAAAGAAGACTTGGTTCCTATTCTACTCAAAGTCTCCCAAAAAATTGAAGAAGAAGCAATACTTCCAAACACATTTTATGAGGCCAACATAACCCTCATACCAAAACCGGGCAAGGATGGCACAAAAAAAGAAAACTACAGACCAATATCTCTAATGAATACAGATGCTAAAATACTAAACAAAATACTAGCAAATCGAATACAACAACATATTAAAAAAATAATACATCATGATCAAGTGGGATTTATCCCAGAATCTCAAGGATGGTTCAACATACGTAAAACGGTTAACATAATACACCATATCAACAAAACAAAGAACAAAAACCACATGATCTTATCAATAGACGCAGAAAAGGCTTTCGATAAAATACAACACAACTTTATGTTTAAGACTCTCAACAAAATGGGTATAGAAGGAAAATATCTCAACATGATAAAGGCCATAGATGATAAACCATCAGCTAACATCATATTTAATGTCACTAAACTGAAGGCTTTCCCCCTTAAATCAGGAACAAGGCAGGGTTGTCCACTCTCTCCACTCTTATTTAATGTGGTACTAGAGGTTCTAGCCAGAGCAATCAGACAAGACAAAGAAATAAAAGGCATCCATATCGGAAAAGAAGAAGTAAAGGTATCCCTTTTTGCAGATGATATGATCCTATACATCGAAAACCCCAAAGAATCCACAAAAAGACTACTAGAAACAATAAGCCAATACAGTAAGGTCGCAGGATACAAAATTAACATACAGAAGTCAATAGCCTTTCTATATGCCAACAATGAAACAACTGAGAAGGAACTCAAAAGAATAATCCCCTTCACGATTGCAATAAAAAAAATAAAATACTTAGGAATAAACATAACAAAGAATGTAAAGGACTTATATAATGAAAACTATAAACCATTGTTAAGGGAAATCGAAAAAGATATAATGAGATGGAAGAATATATCTTGTTCTTGGCTAGGAAGAATAAATATAATCAAGATGGCTATATTACCCAAAGCAATATACAAATTTAATGCAATTCCCATCAAAATTCCAATGACATTTTTTAAAGAAATAGAGCAAAAAATCATCAGATTTATATGGAACTATAAAAAACCCCGAATATTCAAAGCAATCCTAAAGAAAAAGAATGAAGCTGGGGGCATTACAATACCTGACTTCAAACTCTATTATAGGGCCACGACAATCAAAACAGCATGGTATTGGCAGAAAAATAGACACTCAGACCAATGGAACAGAATAGAAAGTCCAGAAATAAAACCACATATATATAGTCAAATAATTTTTGATAAAGGGGCCAAGAACACACAATGGAGAAAAGAAAGCCTCTTCAATAAATGGTGCTGGGAAAACTGGAAAGCCACATGCAAAAGAATGAAACTGGACTACAGTCTCTCCCCCTGTACAAAAATTAACTCAAAATGGATCAAAGATCTAAACATTAGACCTGAAACAATTAAGTACATAGAAGAAGACATAGGTACTCAACTCATGGACCTGGGTTTTAAAGAGCATTTTATGAATTTGAGTCCACAGGCAAGAGAAGTGAAGGCAAAAATTAATGAATGGGACTACATCAGACTAAGAAGTTTTTGCTCAGCAAGAGAAACTGATAACAAAATAAACAGAAAGCCAACTAAATGGGAAATGATATTTTCAAACAACAGCTCAGATAAGGGCCTAATATCCAAAATATACAAAGAACTCATAAAACTCAACAACAAACAACCAATCCAATAAAAAAATGGCAAGAGGATATGAACAGACACTTCTCCCAGGAAGAAATACAAATGGCCAACAGATATATGAAAAGATGCTCATCTTCTTTAGCTATTAGAGAAATGCAAATCAAAACGGCAATGAGATACCACCTCACACCTGTTCGATTAGCTGTTATTAGCAAGACAGGTAATAGCAAATGTTGGAGAGGTTGTGGAGAAAAAGGAACCCTCATACACTGTTGGTGGGAATGTAAAGTAGTACAACCATTATGGAAGAAAGTATGGTGGTTCCTCAAAAAACTGAAAATAGAACTACCTTATGACCCAGCAATCCCTCTACTGGGTATATATCCCCAAAACTCAGAAACATTGATACGTAAAGACACATGCAGCCCCATGTTTATTGCAGCATTGTTCACAGTGGCCAGGACATGGAAACAACCAAAAAGCCCATCAATAGATGACTGGATAAAGAAGATGTGGCACATATACACTATGGAATACTACTCAACCATAAGAAATGATGACATCGGATCATTTACAGCAAAATGGTGGGATCTTGATGATAACATGATACGAAGCGAAATAAGTAAATCAGAAAAAACCAGGAACTGTATTATTCCATACGTAGGTGGGACTTAATAGTCAAACTAAGAGACATTGATAAGAGTGTGATGGTTATGGGGGGGAGGGGGGAATGGGAGAGGGAAAGGGGGTGGGGAGGGGCACAAAGAAAACAAGATAGAAGGTGACAGAGGACAATCTGACTTTGGGTGGTGGGTATGCAACATAATTGAACGACAAGATAACCTGGACTTGTTATCTTTGAATATATGTATTCTGATTTATTGATGTCACCCCATTAAAAAAATAAAATTGTTAAAAAAAAATTTTTTTTCTTTGCTTTAAGACATCCTCAAGTTTTTTTTATACGGGCAGGTGATGAAAAGTGGTTGCCTATGGTCCCAATCATCCATTGTTGTACAAATCTCAGTGTTTTTATTCCCTTTTCATCCCCTTTCATTTTTTATTTCTAAACAGCAAATTCTTTATTTTTTATTTTATTTAGAAAGTTATATTTAATGGGATGATATTGATCAATAAGAGTACATAGGTTTCAGATAAACATTTATGTAACATTTGAACTGTTGATTATATTGTTTACCCATCACCCAAAGTCAAATTATTTTCTATCATCGCATACTTGTTCCTCTTTAATTTCCTCCCACCCTGTTGCATAACCTCCTCCCCCTGTTAACCACTTGACCTTTATCTATATTTATGAGTCTCAGTTTTATATGCCACCCATGTGTAAAATCATATAGTTCTTAGCTTTTTCTGATTTGCTTATTTCATCAATATAATGTTCTTAAGGTTCATCCATGTTGTCATAAAGGGCAGTATGTCATCATTTTTTAGGCTGAGTAGTATTCCATTGTATATATGTACTACATCTTCTTTATCCAATCCTCTAATGAAGGACATTTTGATTTTTGTTGTTTCCATGACTTGGCCACCTTGAATAATACTGCAATGAACATGGGGGTGCATGTGTCTTTATGAATCAGTGTTTTTAACTTTTTTGGGTAGATACCCAGTAGAAGGATTGCTGCATCATATGGTAGTTCTGTTCTTAATATTTTGAGGAACCAGCATACTTTCTTCAATAATGGCTGTACAGAACTAGTTTACATTCCCACCAGCAGTGGATGAGGGTTCATTTTTCTCCAAATCCCTCCAACACTTGTTATTACCTGTCTTGTTGATAATAGCCAATCTAACTGGTGTGAGGTGGTATCTCTTTGTAGTTTTGATATGCATTTCTTAAATAGTTAGTGAAGATGAACATCTTTTTACAAATTGGTTGGCCATTTGTATATCCTCTTGGGAGAAGTGTCTGTTTAGGTGCTCTCCCCAGTTTTTAATTGGATTGTTTGCTTATCTGTTGCTGAGCTTTGTGAGATCTTTATATATTTTATATATTAACCCCTTATTGGAACTGTTGGTTGCCAATATCATCTCCCATTTGGTTTGCTACCTTTTTGTATTATTGTTGTTTTCTTTTGCTGAGCAGAAGCTTTTTAGTTTGATATGGTCCCAGTCATCCTTTGTTGTTTTTATTTCCCTTGCTTTTGAGGTCAAATTCATAAATTGTTCTTTATGGCCAAGATCCATGTTTAATATCTATGGTTTTTTCTATGTAATTTATTGTTTCAGATCTTATATTTTGGTCTTTGATCTACATTGAATTAATTTTTGTGCAAGGGGACAATTTGTAGTCAAATTTCATTCTTTTGCATGCGGCTTTCCAGTTTTCCCAAGACCATTTATTGAAGAGGTTTTCTTTTCTCCATTGTTTGTTTCTGACTTCTCTGTCAAAGATATGTGTATATCCATATATATGTGGTTTTATTTCTGGGCTCTCGATTTTGTTCCATATGTCTGTATGTATGTTTTTCCACCAATACCATGTTATTTTGATTATCATGGCTCTGTGGTATAATTCGAGGTCAGGTAATGTGATACTTCTGGCTTTATTCATTTTCTCAGGATTACTTTGGCTATTCAGGGCTTTATATATTTTCATACAAAACTGGTGATTTTTTAATTGTATTTCTTTAAAAAATGACATTGAGATTTTAATGAGGATTGTATTAAATTTGTATATTGCTTTGGGTAATATGACCATTTTAACACTGTTGATTCTTTCAATCCATGAACATGGAATATCTTTCCATTTCATTGTGTCTTTTGCAATTTCTTTCTTTTTTTTTCACTAAATTCTTTTTTTAAAAATATTTTATTGATTTTTTAGAGAGAGAGGAGTGAGAGAGAGAGACAGAGAGAGAGAGAGAAGGGGGAGGAGCAGGAAGATTCGACTCCCATATGTGCCTTGACCGGGCAAGCCCAAGGTTCCGAACCGGCGACCTCAGTGTTCCAGGTCGATGCTTTATCCCACTGCACCACCACAGGTCAGGCTTTTGCAATTTCTTTCAATAAAGCTTTTTAGTTTTCAGTATAGAGGTCCTTCACATCCTTTGTTAAGTTTATTCCTAAGTATTTTATTGTTTTGTTGTAACTGTAAAAGGAAATTTTTTTAGTTCATTTTCTGAAGTTTCATTGTTGTATAGTTTTTTGGTGGAGTCTTTGGGAGTATATGGAAAACCCCAAAGACTCCACCAAAAAAACTATTAGAAACAAATTCATTTTAAGCTCATTTTTTTCTATACTGGTCAAAAGTAGCCACGTATCCAACACATACTACAGATATCCTATTTTCCCCATCTTTTCAGATCATCGAATAAATAAGTTCTTAGATATAACTTTCAAGTGATGGTTGGCAACAATTTCTAGTTTAAAAATAAAAGGTTATTGCCTGACCAGGCAGTGGCACAGTGATAGCGTATCAGACTGGGATGCAGAGGACCCAGGTTTGAGACCCTGAAGTCTCCAGCTTGAGCGCAGGCTCATCTGGTTTGAGCAAGGCTCACCAGCTTGAGCCCAATGTCGCTGGCTCCAGCAAAGGGCCACTCGGTCTGCTGTAGCCCCCCAGGTCAAGGCACATATGAGAAATCAATCAATGAACAACTAAGGAACCACAACAAAGACTTGATATTTCTCATCTCTCTCCCTTCCTGTCTGTCTATCCTTATCTGTCCCTCTCTCTGACTCTCCCTGTCTCTGCCATAAATAAATAAATAAATAAATAAATAAATAAATAAATAAAAAGTTATTTATTGCACGTGCTATTATATATTCATCATCGGTCCCCTGGGGACTCTGCATAATATTGTCAGCATTCTCACTATGTGTCCAGGTTGATTAAGTAAGCACTTTCTAGAACACTGCTGTTATTCATAACTGTAGGAAAAAAGAAATAGTAAGTAGCATGACAGGTTCTTAAAGCTTCTAGAAAGATATGAGTCTTTTCCCTTCCACTTACTTGGTCAAAGCAAGTTAAATGGTCCCAAGACAACAGGAGTGCAGACATGAGTGTTCGTTTAGATGTAAAGAGCTATATGATTCTAAGAGCTCCTTTTGACTTCATAGCTACCAGTCAGAACCTCTATTGGGTATATGTTGACATTAAACCCAGAATCTAGGTACTTATCACCTAATTCTTTGTTATGGCCTCAATCAGAGCCATTCATTGCTCTCCTGAATCCTGTGTCTCCTTACTTGATTTCCCTGCTCTAACTTCACCTCATCTTGGCCCATTCTAACTACATCATCTATAATGATCATTTAGAAATAACTCAAATCACGTGACTCCTTTGCTTAAACTCTCCATAGGTCAGCATTAATGTGAAATTCTCAGAATAACCTCAAATCACGCTAGTCACTATCTCTTCCTATCTCATTTACATATACTTTTGCTTTTATTTATTATGTTCTATAATCCTTACTTTTTCCTATTTTTCAAACATATCTATTCAGCCTAAAAGATCATTCCAGGCTTTCTATAAGGCTGATATTCATGCTGTTAAATTTCCTCAGAAGTCTATATAGTTAATTCTTTTGCCTCCTGTCTTTGTTCAAATGGCACCTTCTCATTAGAAGTTAACACTGATCACTGTATGTAAATCTGAATCTCACACAACCCACTAGAGTGCTCTCTAAATCTGATTTACTTTTTCTTTTTGTAGTTCCACAGTTTGTAAATCTCCCATTATTTCTCATGTAGATCAATTTAACTCTTTTTATTTATCTCAACATTAGATGTTCCTACAGGCACAGCAACTAGAGGAGCAACCCTGAACAGGCTTTTCAAAGCATTTGTTCACCATTTTCCCTAGGAAGAATTTTTGTAGCAGCTCCTGGGAAAAATCTGTACAGGTAAAGTAGAAGGAAACAAAAAACAAACCAAAAAAAACTAGAAAACCCCAACTTCATTGAATCATGAAGCAAGCTTTTACTAAATAATTTTGAAACCATTCCTTAGATACTGTGAATTAATAGAGCATGGATAATTACCAGAAATCTGTAGTTTTAAGAAGCATTGAATGTAATGTTGACAAACTTTCAGGTAACCGCTAATATATATATAAACATGAATTATACAGTAAATCAGGATCATTTTGTAGAAAGATGTTAATGTTTATAATGTCACAATAAAACATGCCTCTTTACTCATGATATATTTATAAGAATATATCATACATTAAGCAAAAAAGAAGACAACACTAAGTCACACACAACAGAAGCTGTAAAATATATGTACCGACAATACTGCTTGAAAACAATTAAAATTATGAAAGTTTACATTAAAAAAGGTATATATTAAGGCCAAAGAGGAAGTAAAAATTATAATCACAAGTTAATAAGAAATTAATGATAATGAAGCATTAAAACACTGTATATGAAAATTTATGGGATATGGTCAAAGCTGTATTCAAATAGAAATACATTTATTATTTTAAAAATTAAAATCAAAGAGCTAGAAAACATGGGAAAAGAATAAACCTTTGTTGGCCAAGTTTGCAAATATGATATATATTAAGTTTGTAAATATGATATATTGAATATATGTTTGCTTGCTTGTGGTTTGCACTGGGGGCTGGGCAACACCAGATAAAGTGGTCTGTGGGGTTGCAGGTTGCCTTCCTGATTGGGAGGGTCCATTGTTTTGCTAGTGTTTACTGGAAGGGAGATTCAGCCCCACCACCTAGAGATGCAGGAGGATTTCTCCCCCCACCCCCGATCCCTTGCCCTCCACAGAAAAAGCAGACCTGCTTTTTTCCCTTGTCTTTTCTTGTGGCTTGCCTGTCTTGGTGAGATACCAATAAACAGAATGGCCCACCATCCTCTGACTCTGCCATTTCTTTACCGTCTGCCCGAATTTAATGAGAACTTGCATGTGAATGGCCATAATGGTGGTGGAGGCTCCTGTCTTTTTTTTTTTTTTTTTTTTGTATTTTTCTGAAGTTGGAAACGGGGAGGCAGTCAGACAGACTCCCGCATGTGCATGACCAGGATCCACCCGGCATGCCCAGCAGGGGGTGATGTTCTGCCCATCTGGGGCATTGCTCTGTTGCCACCAGAGCCATTCTAGTGCCTGAGGCAGAGACCATGGAGCCATCCTCAGTGCCCGGGACAACTTTGCTCCAATGGAGCTTCGGCTGTGGGAGGGGAAGAGAGAGACAGAGAGGAAGGAGAGGGGGAGGGGTGGAGAAGCAGATGGACGCCTCTCCTGTGTGCCCTGGTCGGGAATCGAACCCGGGACTCCTGCACACCAGGCTGATGCTCTACCACTGAGGCAACCAGCAAGGGCCAATATTAATTATTTTTTTAAAGATAAAGTTCAACATTAATTTCTTCTTCTGGTGAGATGGAAAAAGAAAAGTAAAAAAAAAATGTGAACAGAGCTTTAGGAATCAGAGAGGTAAGCAGAGAGGTAAGTATGACATAATCACAAATAAGGAAGATGTTAAATTACAAGAATTTAGAAGGGTGTATGACCAGGGGCCACCATTGTGCCATTCACATGCAGGTTCTCATTGAATTCAAGCAGACTAGTGAAGAAATGGTGGAGTTGGAGGATGGTGGGCCATTCTGCTTATTGGTGTTTCACCAAGACAGGCAAGCCACAAGAGAAGTCAAGGGAAGAGCAAAAACCCTGCTTTTCCCATGGAGGGCAAGGGATCAGGGAGGTCCCTGCAATGCTAATAGCAGGAACCGAGAGAGCAAGCCCCTGGTCTGCCCCATTTTATAGTGTAGAAATCAAAACCTTTAAGCCAATATACAAACAAGGAAGTCTCTGATACAAAGCCACTTATCTGAGGCATAAGTGAGATTCCTCATAAGAGTGCACCACCCCACATCATGCAACAGTCAAGGGTGTGGGGAAAAGCTTAGTGTTGAGAAGTTCTTACTATTAAAAGGGTGGGAAAGGCTTAGTCTTAAAACTAAGCCTTAGACTATGATGACCCTGCTTGTGTACAGCCTGTTCCCCACACCTAATGCAAACTATAAGTGAGCAAACATATACATCATATTTGCAAACTTATTTGACCCACTGAGGGAATACAGATTGGTGCAGCCACTGGGTAAAACAGTATGGAGTTACTACAAAATATTAAAAATTAAACTGTTTTATGACCCAGTGATTTCACTTCTAGGAATTTATCTGAAAAAACCCAACCCACTAATTTGAAAGAATATATGCACCTCTATATTCATTATCACATAATTTACAATAGACAAGATCTGGAAACAACCCAGGTGCCCCCCCATCTGAGGTCAATACTTGAATCAATCAAGCTATCCTCATTGTCCAGGGCTACGTTCAAACCAATAGAGCCACTGGCTGAGGGGAAGGAAGAGGGAGAGAAGGAGAGGGAGAGAGAGAGAAGCAGATGGTTGATTTTCCTGTGTGCCCTAACTGGGAATCAAACCCAGAACATCCATACACTGGGCTGACACTATTCACAGAACCAATAGCCAAAGCCTACACTGACTTATTTAGAAATAAAACAGAAATAACTCAAATATTCAACCAACAATAAAGGATTGGTGAAATAAATTACTTATATTCTTATAATGAAATTTTCTGCAGTCTTGAAAAATACAGATGAATATAAAATCTCCAAAGTATACAGAAAAGGATGTTTCTCATTCATTGAAAGGCCTCTGTTTTTATAACTATTTTATTTGATAGTACTAAAATGGAAGAAAAAAGAGCTGAAGATTTGCAGATATTCTTTTCTTTCTTTATTCTTTCTTTTCCTTCCTTCCTTCCTTCCTTCCTTCCTTCCTTCCTTCCTTCCTTCCTTCCTTCCTTCCTTCCTTCCTTCCTTCCTCCCTCCCTCCCTCCCTCCCTCTTTCTTTCTTTCTTTCTTTCTTTCTTTCTTTCTTTCTTTCTTTCTTTCTTTCTTTCTTTCTTTCTTTCTTTCTTTCTTTCCTTTCTTTCTTTCTTTCCTTCCATCCTCCCTCCTCCGCACCCTCTCTCCCCCTCCTTCCTTCCTTCCTTCCTTCCTTCCTTCCTTCCTTCTTTTTTTTTTTTTTTTATAAATTTTTATTAATGTTAATGGGATGACATTAATAATTCAGGGTACATATATTCAAAGAAAACATGTCTAGGTTATCTTGTCATTAAATTATGTTGCATACCCTTCCCCCAGAGTCAGATTGTCCTCCGTCACCCTCTCTCTAGTTTTCTCTGTGCCCCTCCCCCTCCCCCTAACTCTCTCCCTCCCTCCCTCCCTCCTGCATCCTCCCTCCCCCCACCCCTGGTAATCACCATACTCTTGTTCATGTCTCTTAGTCTCGTTTTTATGTTCCACCAATGTATGGAATCATGTAGTTCTTGTTTTTTTCTGATTTACTTATTTCATTCTGTATAATGTTATCAAGATCCCACCATTTTGCTGTAAATGATCTAATGTCATCATTTCTTATGGCTGAGTAGTATTCCATAGTGTATATGTGCCACATCTTCTTTATCCAATCTTCTATTGAAGGGCTTTTTTGGTTGTTTCCATGTCTTGGCCACTGTGAACAGTGCTGCTATGAACATGGGGCTACATGTGTCTTTACATATCAATGATTCTGAGGTTTTGGGGTATATAGCCAGTAGAGGGATTGCTGGGTCATAAGGTAGTTCTATTTGCAGTTTTTTGAGGAACCACCATACTTTCCTCCATAGTGGTTGTACTACTTTACATTCCCACCAACAGTGTATGAGGGTTCCTTTTTCTCCACAGCCTCTCGAACATTTGTTATTACCCGTCTTGTTGATAATAGCTAATCTAGCAGGGGTGAGGTGGTATCTCATTGTAGTTTTGATTTGCATTTCTCTAATAACTAATGAAGCTGAGCATCTTTTCATATATCTGTTGGCCATTTGTATTTCTTCCTGGGAGAAGTGTCTGTTCATGTCCTCTTCCCATTTTTTTATTGGATTGTTTGTTTGTTTGTTGTTGAGTTTTATGAGTTCTTTGTAAATTTTGGATATTAGGCCCTTATCTGAGCTGTTGTTTGAAAATATCCGTTCCCAATTAGTTGGCTGTCTTGTTTATTTTGATATCAGTTTCTCTTTCTGAGCAAAAACTTTTTATTCTGATGTAGTCCCATTCATTTATCTTTGCCTTCACTTCTCTTGCCATTGGAGTCAAGTTCATAAAATGTTCTTTAAAACCCAGATCCATGAGTTTAGTACCTATGTCTTCTTCTATGTACTTTATTGTTTCAGATTTTATATTTAGGTCTTTGATCCATTTTGAATTAATTTTAGTACATGAGGACAGGCTGTAGTCAAGTTTCATTCTTTTGCATGTGGCTTTCCAGTTTTCCCAACACCATTTGTTGAAGACGCTTTCTTTTCTCCATTTTGTGTTGTTGGCCCCTTTATCAAAGATTATTTGACCATATATATGTGGTTTTATTTCTGGGCTTTCTATTCTGTTCCATTGCTCTGAGTGTCTATTTTTCTGCCAATACCATGCAGTTTTGATTATTGTGGCCCTATAATATAGTTTAAAGTCAGGTATTGTAATGCCCCCAGCTTCATTCTTTTTCCTTAGGATTGCTTTGGCTATTCGGGGTTTTTTATACTTCCATATAAATCTTATGATTTTTTGTTCCATTTCTTTAAAAAATGTCATAGGAATTTTGATGGGAATTGCATTAAATTTATATATTACTTTGGGTAATATGGCCATTTTAATTATATTTATTCTTCCTATCCAAGAACAAGGAATATTTTTCCATCTCATTGTGTCTTTTTCTATTTCTCTTAACAATGCCTTGTAGTTTTCTTTATATAGGTCCTTTACATTCTTTGTTATGTTTATTCCTAGGTATTTTATTTTTTTTGTTGCAATCGTGAAGGGGATTATTTTTTTGAGTTCGTTTTCTAATATTTCATTATTGGCATATAGAAAGGCTATGGACTTTTGTATGTTAATTTTGTATCCTGCGACCTTACTGTATTGGTTTATTGTTTCTAGTAATCTTTTTGTGGAGTCCTTTGGGTTTTTGATGTATAGGATCATATCATCAGCAAAAAGTGATACCTTTACTTCTTCTTTTCTGATATGGATGCCTTTTATTTCTTTGTCTTGTCTGATTGCTCTGGCCAGAACTTCTAGCACCACGTTAAATAAGAGTGAAGAGAGTGGACACCCCTGTCGTGTAACTGATTTAAGGTGGAAAGTCCTCAGTTTTACGCCATTTAATATGATGTTGGCTGATGGTTTATCATATATGGCCTTTATCATGTTGAGATATTTTCCTTCTATACCCATTTTGTTGAGAGTCTTAAACATAAAATTGTGTTGTATTTTATTGAAAGCCTTTTCTGCATCTATTGATAAGATCATGTGGTTTTTGTTCTTTGTTTTGTTGGTATGGTGTATTACGTTAACTGTTTTACGTATGTTGAACCATCCTTGAGATTCTGGGATGAATCCCACTTGATCATGATGTATTATTTTTTTAATATGTTGTTGTATTCGATTTGCCAGTATTTTGTTTAGTATTTTAGCATCTGTATTCATTAGAGATATTGGTCTGTAGTTTTCTTTTTTTGTGCCATCCTTGCCAGGTTTTGGTATGAGGGTTATGTTGGCCTCATAAAATGTGTTTGGAAGTATTGCTTCTTCTTCAATTTTTTGGAAGACTTTGAGTAGAATAGGAACCAAGTCTTCTTTGAATGTTTGATAGAATTCACTAGTATAACCATCTGGGCCTGGACTTTTATTTTTGGGTAGGTTTTTAATAGTTTTTTTTATTTCCTCCCTGCTAATTGGTCTGTTTAGGCTTTCTGCTTCTTCATGACTCAGTTTAGGAAGGTTGTATTGCTCTAGGAATTTATCCATTTCTTCTAGATTGTTGTATTTGGAGGCATATAGTTTTTCATAGTATTCTACAATAATTCTTTGTATATCTATGATGTCTGTGGTGGTCTCTCCTATTTCATTTTGGATTTTATTTATTTGAGTCCTGTGTCTTTTTTCCTTGGTGAGTCTTGCCAAGGGTTTGTCGATTTTGTTGATCTTTTCAAAGAACCAGCTCCTTGTTTTATTGATTTTTTCTATACTTTTTCTGTTCTCTATTTCGTTTTTTTCTGCTCTGATTTTTATTATCTCCTTTCTTCGGCTGGTTTTGGGTTGTCTTTGTTCTTCTTTTTCTAGTTCCTTAAGGTGGGAAGTTAAGTGGTTCACTTGGGCTCTCTCTTGTTTGTTCATATAGGCCTGAAGTGATATGAACTTTCTTCTTATTACTGCTTTTGCTGCATCCCAGAGATTCTGATATGTCGTACCTTCATTTTCATTTGTCTGTATATATCTTTTGATCTCTGTGCTTATTTCTTCTTTGACCCATTCATTTTTTAGAAGTATGTTGTTTAGTTTCCACGATTTTGTGGGTTTTTCCCCCTCTTTTTTACAGTTGAATTCTAGTTTCAAGGCTTTATGATCAGAGACTATGCTTGGCACAATTTCAATTTTTCTAAATTTGCTGATATTGTCTTTGTGGCCCAACATATGGTCAATTCTTGAGAATGTTCCATGTACACTAGAGAAAAATGTATACTCTGTCGGTTTGGGATGAAGTGTCCTGTAGATGTCTATCATATCCAGGTGTTCTAGTATTTCATTTAAGGCCACTAAATCTTTATTAATTCTCTGTTTGGATGACCAATCTAGAGCCGTCAGCGGTGTATTGAGGTCTCCAAGTATGATTGTATTTTTGTCAGTTTTTGTCTTATATATTTTGGTGCTCCTTGGTTTGGTGCATATATATTAAGGATTGTTATGTCTTCTTGATTCAGTGTCCCCTTAATCATTATGAAATGACCAGTTTTGTCTCTGAGTACTTTTTCTGTCTTGTAGTCAGCATTATTAGATATGAGTATTGCTACACTGGCTTTTTTTGGGGTGTTGTCTGCTTGGAGTATTGTTTTCCAGCCTTTCACTTTGAATTTGTTTTTATCCTTGATGCTTAGATGAGTTTCTTGTAGGCAGCATATAGTTGGATTTTCTTTTTTAATCCATTCTGCTACTCTGTGTCTTTTTATTGGTAAGTTTAATCCATTTACAGTTAGTGTAATTATTGACACTTGTGGGTTCCCTATTGCCATTTTATAAATTGCTTTCTGGTTGTTTTGTATCTTGTTTGATTCTTCTCTTTTGTTTTTCTATCGTTTGTTTTTGTTTGTTTGTATTCCATACTTCTTTCCTCTGTTGCTACCTTTTTTAAGTCAAGTGTTTTTGTGGTGGTTTTTTCAAGGGTGATTACCATTAAGTAATGAAAAGGGTACCTACCATATTCATTGTAGTACCCTTTCTTATGAGTATTTCTGCGCTTCATGGTCCTTTGCTACTGTTAATCTTCATCCTTTCTCCCCTTTTTTTTCTTTTGTTGTCACAGTTTAAGTTTGGTTTTATTGTTTTCTTGATGGAGCTGTTACTTGTGTTATGTTTTCTTTTGTTCTTTGAATCTGGTTGGAAAACCCCCTTTAGTATTTCCTGGAGTGGGGCCTTTCTGATGATAAATTCTCTCATCTTTTCTGTATTTGTGAATATTTTTATATCTCCTTCGTACTTGAAGGATAGCTTTGATGGGTATAGTATTCTTGGCTGAAAGTTCCTCTCTTTCAGGGCTTTAAATATTGGGGTCCACTCTCTTCTAGCTTGTAGAGTTTCTGCTGAGAAATCTGATGATAATCTAATAGGCCTTCCTTTATATGTTGTATTCTTCTTTTCCCTGGCTGCCTTGAGAATTTTTTCTTTGTCATTGATTTGTGTCATCTTCATTATAATGTGCCTTGGAGTGGGTTTGTTGTGGTTAAGAAAACTCGGAGTTCTGTTTGCTTCTTGAACTTGAGGCTTTAGTTCTTTCCACGGGCTTGGGAAGTTCTCATCTATTATTTGATTGAGTATATTCTCCATTCCATTTTCTTTCTCTTCTCCCTCTGATATACCTATTATTCTTATGTTATTCTTTCTGATGGAGTCAGACAATTCCTGTAGGGCTTTCTCGTTTTTTATTATTTTTGAGTCTCTTTCTTCTTCTCTCTGTTGTGCCTCAAGTTGCTTGTCTTCTATTTCACTGATCCTATCTTCTATCTGGGCTGTTCTATTAGCTAAGCTTGTTACCTCGTTTTTCAGCTCTTGAATTGAGTTTTTCATCTCTGTTTGATTTGTTTTTATAGTTTCAATTTCCTTGGTAATATATTCTTTGTGATCATTGAGTTGTTTTCTGATTTCCCTAAATTGCCTTTCTGTGTTTCCTTGTATATCTCTGAGTATTTTTAAGATTTCTATTTTAAATTCTCTGTCATTTGGCTCCAAGGCTTCCAATGTGTTAAATGTTTTCTCCATAGATTTTTCCACATCTATTTGTGTTACCTCTCTGTCTTTTGTATCCATAATGTTCAATTTCCTTTTTCTTATTGGAATCTGAAAGTGGTCTTGTTGATAGTGTTAATTAGAATTAATATAAAATAAAAAGGAAAAGAAAAAAAAGAAAAAGAAAATCACTCCACAAAAAAAGTAATAATTTATTATTTCCCCCTTTTTTCTTTCTTCTCTTCCCCTCCTCTCACCTCCTTAGGGAAATATCGTGATGACCTGTGAATTATATTATGCTAAATGGAACAAAAACTGCCTATAATGATGGGCCTGATTTGGGGTGAAGAGTTCAAGGGGCAAAAAAGGGAGTAGGGACCTACTAAATACAAAAAAAAAAAGGAGAAAATCTTAGACAAGCATAAAATGATTTGCTTGTAAGTGATGGTCGACTAAGAGATATAATGAGAGGGATAAGAGGGAAATAGAAAAAAGGAGAGAAAAAACAATAATTAAAAAGAAAAAAATAAAAATAAAAATAATAAGTAAAAATCTGTTGTATTACGTGGAGCGAAGACTAAATACAATGGAGACTTTGGGTTGGGAGGAATGCTAGTGAGTTAAAAAGCAATGTAAAAAGTGCCCAAAATGCCACAAAAACAAACAATTAAAGGAAAACCAAGAACAAAAGCAGAAGAAGAAAAAAAAGAACAAAAAAAAAAACAAAAAAACTTGAGTCCCAAGTTAAATTATTTGTTCGTGATTGAGGCTTAAATGGGAGGAAAAGTAAAAGGAGAAAAGAAGAAATGAATAGAAATGAAAAAATAAAAATAAGAGAGAAACGAAGAAAGAAAAAAAGGAAAGGAAAAAAAAAAACAAAAGGGGAGAGAGTGAGAGTTAAGGGTTTTGGAGTGTAACCCTTCAAGAGAGTTAGGATGAAGAAAAGAAATAAAATGTAACACTCATGGGTAGTGTAGTTCAAGAAAAGGGTAGCATAAGATGGGCAGAGAGTAAAAGGACCGAGGTGGCAGAAATAGAAATAATAATAAAGGCAATAAGATAGAAGAAAGAAACAACAACAAAGAATTAGTGGAACAAGTTATAAAGTCTGTGGATTTTTCTTGATTTTGAGAGGTTAACTTCTTCCTTTTTTCTTTTCTCTCCCTCTTCCTGGTCGGTGACTCTGTACCCCAGGTTCTGCCCCTGTGTCACTCTTAGGTAGGAATTTGCAGTTGATGGGATTCTATGGCAATGTCATATAATTGGCTTTAGTTTCGCTGGTAGTCAAGGCTTGTTGGCGTTTGCAGAGTCCAACAATGAGAGAGTTTGCTTTCCTGGAGTCTCTTTCCTAGTCTCCCCTTCCTGAATTAGCAGCCTGGTGATCCAGCTATGAGGCTGCCACTGCTTCTGTCTGGGGAGTAAGAGGCTCAAAGAGCTGGGAAATCCCCACTCTATCCTCACTCAGCGCAAGGGTCTGGGTAAGGCTCTGGCAGTCATAGCCTCCAGCGTAATCAGGTGGGGCTGGGAGTCAATTGTTGTCAAGGTGACTGTTCAGCGCCTATCATTCAGTTGGACCACTCAACCCAGGCTTTCCACACTTGGTAGCCTGTTTTGGCCGGGAAGAAGAAGCACTAGTCGCTACTTGCTTTATGGATCTTAATATCTTCCAAGTCCCTCTTGTTAGGTATATCCCTGAATATGGAGGCTCTGTCAATCAGAAGTTGCCCCCGCCCCTTTAGCGAAAGGCACTGAAAAATATCACGCCTCTTGTCTTAGATCGCTGAACTGGGAGAGATCTTATCAATTAGAGCCCCGTGGGTGCGTAGATTTCGTGGGTTAAGCTAATTTCAGTGATTGGATCTGCAGCTGTGCTCCAGAAAGAATTTCAGGCTGCCTGCGCGCCCCTCCCCCCAACGCTTGATTGTTAGCTTGAATGGCTGGGTGAGGTGCCCCGCCCACGGAGAGAATCTCCTGACTAGGAAAGACAGCCTTGGCGCCCCTCCCGGACTGCGGCTCGGGGCGCGCGTGTGGTTTCTCAGCACGCCCCAGTGGCCGGGGACTCTCCAGACCGCGGCACGGGGCACGCACGCGGTTTCTCGGCATGCCAGTGGACGGGGACTCTCTGGACCGCGGCACGGGGCGTGTGCGCGGTTTCTCGTCACGCCAGTGGCCGGGGGCTCTCCGGACCGCGGCATGGGGGGCGCGCGCGCGGTTTCTCAGGGCATGCAGCGGCGGCCGCCAGTGCCCAGGCTGCCATTCCCCGAGTGTGGGCGGGCAGCTGCATGTGTGGGTTGACTCACCACAGGTGTACTCCCTCCTCGGCAACAGTCCTTTTGCTTTCAATGTGTGTGTGGAACTCCGGAATGCTCCGAGGATAAATTTTTCTGTTTCTAGTTGATAAATTTGTTGAGATTTTGGGGAGATCTGTTGGACGCGCTGCTCACGGTGCCATTTCCGTGATGTCACTCTCTGTTCTCCATCTCCTTCTCTCTGCACAACTCTGCACAAACTGGCTTCTCCTTCAGCACTTCACCATCTTGGCTGCTTCTCCTCTCCTTTCTTCTTCTTTTTTAGGTAAGAGGAGAGGTGATAGTGAGGCAGACTCCTACATACTCCCCCACCAGGATCCACCCAGCAACTGTGCAAGTGTTCATATGTTAAGACCTGGAAGTGACTATATAAAATCTGCTCATGTCTTATTGGCTGGATTCAGTCATATAGTGCCAAACATTCTGTGTGGTGGAAATATAGTTTTCCTAAGAATAAATTATTTATTGCAGAGACCCATTTTTATTTGTTTTCAATAAAGGATCAGATAAGTCTTTAATTTTTGTAGGACATATGGTCTCGGTGACATATATTAAACTCTATTGTTATAGCTCTAAATTGGACATAGACGATATTAAATAGAAGGTTGAAACTGTGCTCGGGAAAACATTATTTATAAAAATAAATAATAAGATAGATTTGAACTGTGAGTCATAGTTTTCTGACTCTTTATTCAAGAGTAAAAAATATTGTTTTTGCTACCATACAATAATTGAAATGTAAACACATCTGTAATGCATTTTACCAAAAGTATATATATTGTTTGTGATCTAAATATGTTTTTATAAAAGTCTATCTCTGCAGAATATATATATATATAGTTTCATTAAAATTAAAGAAGGATATATGCCAAAATTTCAGCACTGGTTGTTTGCTGGTATTTTGGGTGATTTGCTTTTCCACATCTACATTTTCTAACATCATTTGCCATAAATATGTAGTCTATATAGTTACACCTCATTTTTGGGCGGCTTGACTTTATTGCACTTCACAAATACTGCAACTTTTTACAAATTGAAAGTTTATTCCAACCCTGCAACAAATAAGTTGCCAATTTTCCAATAGGCTCAGATTAGATATTAGCAATAAAATATTCTTTAATTAAGAGAGGCACATTCTTTTTTTTAGACATGTTGCTTTTGTACACTTAATAGACTACATCATAGTGTAAATATAGCTTTTTATATGTAGTGGGAAACCAAAAAGTTTGTGTTACTAGATTTATTATGATATTCACTTTATTACAGTGGTCTGAAAAAAACAACAACCCAAATATCTCTAATATTTACCTCTGCATAATGATATCTCTGTATATCACTAATAACTAGAAGAGAGAAAAGAGTGAACAAACTTTAAATGTATTCTAAAACAGCATTAATTTCAAAACACTTTGCTGGAACAGATATAAACAGAAAAATCAATTGAATTGAATTGAAAACCTAAAATAAGCACAAGCCAAGTATCAGAATTTGATATTGGGTAAAATGTTTTTGTCTGTGTTAATATATTTATAATTATTTATTTAGTTATACATGTATACATATGTATCAGATACATATGTATTACATAAATAATTGTATTATATATATTAATGCATATATGTATCAGATAAAAAGCCTGGCACACTAATATTAAATAAATACTTATTCAATGAATGGTTGGGTTGTTGATTAAATAATTAAATCAAATATTTCTACTTTGGATATTAGACCTCATTTATTTTTTAAAGGTATTGGTGATTATATTTAATGTAGAGACTTGTTCTTATATTTGCAATCAAAGATAGTTTTTTCCTCTATGTTGTCTCCCTCTCTACACTAAAAATCTTCTCAATTGTGAGATCATATTTTCTCCCATTTGTTCCATGGTTTTATTTTTTAGAATAACATTTTAATTTCTGGAAAGCTTACCTTATGGAGGAGAGATTTAACCTCATTTTTTTTTTCACTAACCAATTCTTCTTAAATCATTAATTGCATAGCACTTCCTTTCCAAACAAAACTGAAATGAAAGGAATTTTAATCTTGCTCTCATCTACCCAAACCAACCACTAGGGCTGCCCTCTATGGGTTTATGACAATAAAAACTCTAACCCCTCAGGTCAGATACTCATATGTATGATGATTAATTGTATGAGTAATTATTGTATCATGCTAATAAACAATGCAGATAAGTCATTTTATTAAACAAGCACCACAGGATCATTAAGCTTTGATTTCTGTCCTAGTCTTTTTGGGGAAAATACTTTCTATGAAACACTCTCCTGAAATGGCAATAAAACATCACTACTAAACTCACATTAAGCTGGATAATATGCAGACTGCTTGATTTGTATTGAATATGTGTCTGGTGGTTGGGGCCCAGTGTAATGAATTAGCCCACAGATCACAGCTTAATGGGAATCTACTTTTACATATTGCTTAATTAAAAGTTGTGAGCTTATTAACATGTGTCTTTGGCACTGAGCTTTAGGGATGTAATCTCTGTGCAAATAAAACTAGGTTGTAAAAGTTTTATAGATTGACAATGATATTATAGTCCATACCTTAATAACCCATCATTTCCCCAAAGAATTTTTCATATCCTACATTCTTCTATTTAGCTATAACAAATTCTTTTGTGTATGTTTTTCATTGTGTAGGACCCACTCTAATATGGACTGGTATAACCAAAAAAAATGGTTATACCTTCAATATTTCATCTGAACACCTTTTTATCATTTAATCCTGTTAGCAAATTTATCTGTTAGAAAGTCTTAGAGCCTGTCTTTTATTAGAGGGTCCCTGGGTAATATAGATCTATTAGGTATGGGTTTCTATAATTTTCATTATAAATTTCTATTTTCAGGAATTTCTAATTCACCTATAAAAATATTGCCCTAGGAATCAAGTTGGAATAAAAGGTCTTAGCCTGAGAGAGTAGTACATTGTTAACACATTAAAAAAAATTGTGTTGTTTTCATCCTACTACTGTGAAAAAAGTAATGGCATGTAACCATTTCAAATACTTACTGATAAGCCACTGTAGGATGGTGTTTACAACTTCTTGCTTTGTTTTGTTTCAACATGATGTTTTACAGGATGTTTATTGGAATTTTTACCAAGTCAAAGGGTGGCTTTTTTTAAACGTCAAAATAAAAGATGTCTTTCATATGCCTGATACTCTATCCAGGCTTTGGACTGGACACCTTTGATCATCTTTGGTGGACCCTTCGACATAGAACATTTCTCAAGTTCTTGCACCGAAATATCTTCATTTACTAATTCCTATCAATATTTAGAGAAAAAAATTTATTGTTAGAAACAACTAAACTCTGTTATTACTACTTTCATAAGTCTATTTTAATTAAAACAAAATTGACACTTCAATATAAAAAAAGAAACTATCAGTGACTGAAGTGGATCCAGTTCAAGTTGTGCTATGAAATGGCTGTGTGACTTTGGGAGTCTTACTTAAATGCTCTGAACCTGTTTCTGTGTCTCTCAAAAGAGTTTGAGAACAAAATGATCATTCCTTCAGGATTTGGAGTTTTTATGTAATCTGCTAGTTAGTAGCACATAGCTTGCCAAATTCACCAATGTCACTAAATCCCATAGGCATTTTTCTTAGTCTTTAATTTAATCTTTCCATAATATTCCAAAGAGATGACCACTCACCACAGATGGGCACATTCTTTTTTTTTTTAATAATGAGTTCATTGTACCTATTTCTATCACCACTGACCTCACCTTGCAGTCTTGAAAAACTACCCATAAAAACAAAGTTCTCTTTTTAAATATTTATTTAGAAAATTATATTTATAACAGGATAACATCAATCAATAAGAGCATACAGGTTTCAGGATAGGTAGACAGGTTTGGCCCTGGCCAGTTGGCACAGTGGTAGAGCGTCGGCGCTGGCGTGTGGATGTCCCGGGTTCAATTCCAGCCAGGGCATACAGGAAAAGCACCTATCTGCATCTCCACCCTTCCCAATCTCCTTTCTCTCACTCTCTCTTCCCCTCCTGCAACCAAGGCTCCACTGGAGCAAAGTTAACCCAGGGAACTGAGGATGGCTCCGTGGCCTCTGTCTCAGGTGCTAGAATGGCTCCAGTTACAATGCAGCAATGCCCAAGATGGGCAGAGACTCACCCCCTAGAGAGCTTGCCATGTGGATCCCAGTTGACCACATGCAAAAGTCTATCTCTCTGCCTCCTTGCTTCTCACTTCATAAAAATAAAAAATAAAAAGAGTATACAGGTTTCAGGTAAACATTTCTATAGCATTTGAATAGTTGATTATGTTGTATACCCATCACCCAAAGTCAAATCATTTTTTATCATCTTACAGTTGCCCCTCTTTATACCCTTTCCTCATCCCTCCCCCACACCCCCATATCCCATGTCCTCCTCCCCACTTCAATTTTATCTATGCCCATGAGTCTCAGTTTTATATCCCACCTATGTGTGAAATAACACAGTTCTTAGCTTTTTATGATTTACTTATTTCACTCAGTATAATGTTCTCAAGGGCCATCCATGTTGTTGCAAATGGCAGTATGTCATCATTTCTTATGGTTGAGTAGTATTCCATTGTATATATGTACCACATCTTCTTTATCATATCCTCTATTGGGGACACATTGGTTGTTTCCATGTCTTGGCCACCATGAATAATGCTGAGATGAACATGGGGGTGCATGTGTCTTTACATACCAATGTTTTTGAGTTTTTGAGTAGATACCCAGGAGAGAGATTGCTGAGTCATATGGTAGTTCTAGTCTTAATATTTTGAGGAACCACCATACTTTCTTCCATAATGGCTATACTAATTTGTATTCCCTCCAGCAGTGAATGAGGGTTCCTTTTTCTCCACAGCCTCTCCAACACTTGTTGATAGCTGCCAGTCTAACAAGTATAAGGTGGCAATCTCAATGTTAAGTTCTAAATTACCTTAATGTCAAGTATTTGTGGTTCTTTTTCTGTCCCTCCACCCCTCTATACATCTTTGTTGTTTCCTTTCCAGGTCAACTCAGTAATTAAATGTTGACATTTACAAAGCTCAGTCTGATGGACTTCTCTTTTACTATCCTATACTTACTCTCTAAAGAAGATTTCTAGTGGTTTTCCAGTCATTTCAAATGATGTAATGTATCTTTTCCCAAACATTTATGTGAACCTCAGATCTCTCCTCTGAACTAAAGAACTAAAGACTTCTTTAATTCAAATGTCTATACAATAGTTCCTCTTGAATCAGTGTCCACTGTTATTTATAGATTTCCCTACCTCCTAGTGAAAGCTCTTCCTTCCTTTCCCTATTAAATATATAACTCTATCTTTCACCCCATATTCTAAATCCTTGGCTTCATCCTTGTATTATTTCTCCTTCTCTGTATCATAAAACATCAGTCTTTTCACTTGTGGAAATATACAAGTGTTTTCATTTTATTCCTAATGTCATTCTTGTTTATGTCACTAATTTCTTCTCTGGTGACTTATTTTTAGAAATTCTTTACCAGTATCTCTTCAAATATTCTTTCTGCTCTGTTCTCTGTCCTTAAAGTATTTGAATCATATACATTTTAGAGCAGTGTTTTTCAACCAGTGTGTTGTGGCACACTAGTGTGCTGTGAGACATGGTCAGGTGTGCCATGGGGAAATTAAACATGGGTCCCCAAACTACGGCTCGCTTATGTACAAACAAGGAGAAACAGGCAACTTTTTTGAGAAAAACCACAAAGGTAAATGAGAGAGCCCTCAAAGCTAGCTACCTTGTTGCTGAACTCATAGCTAAATCAAAAAAGTCCCACACTGTGGCAGAAACATTAATACTGCCAGCTTGTAAAGCCATTGTAAATGAGATGCTTGGCCCTACCACAGCCAAAGTGCCTCTCTCAGATAACACAATTGCCAGACGTATTGATGACATGTCTGCGGACATTGAAACTGTTCTTTTGGAAAAGGTGCGCATCAGTAAGAAATTTGCCTTGCAACTTGATGAGTCGACGGATATTAGTGGACATTGTCAGCTTTTTGCCAACATGTGTTTTGTGGATGAAGAAGCCATTAAAGAAAACTTCCTATTTTGCAAGGCACTGCCAGAAAAATCAACAGGAGAGTAAATATTTCGGGTCACGTTGGAATATCTTGATAAAAGCGGGCTTACATGGGAAAACTGCACAGGTCTGCACTGATGGAACCACAGCCATGGTCGGGCGCATCAAAGGCTTCGTAAGTAGGGTCAAAGAAAGAAACACAGATGTTATTGTTATGCACTGTTTTTTTCACCATGAGGCCCTCGTTGCAAAGACCTTACCAGCAGATCTAGCTCCTGTGTTGGATGATGTTGTGAGCTAGTGAAATTTGTAAATACGCGACCTTTGAGATGTCGCTTATTTGCGTCTTTGTGTAAAGAAATGGGAGCGGAACATAAAATCTTATTGCTCCACATGGAGGTCCGGTGGCTGTCGCGTGGCAAAGTGCTAGCCCGTGTGTATGAGTTGCGAGAGGAACTTAAAGTATTTCTGACAAACGAGAGGTCTGATTACTCAAAGCTACTTGCAAGTGATGAGTGGTGTGCAAAGCTGGCATACCTGGCTGATATATTTCATTATCTGAATGAACTGAACACATGGATACAAGGCCGAAATGAAAACCTGCTTACAAGCACTGATAAAATGAACAAATTCCATTTAAAGGTGCAGCTCTGGCAACAAATGTGCAGCGTGGCAACCTTGAGATATTCCCGCTCACTGAGAAACAGCATGATGGCAACACTGCTGCAATGTGCGAGGTGATTGGCAGACATTTGAAAACTCTTGAGAAGATGTTGTCATTTTATTTCTCTTCAGCCTTCACAGAATGCCTTGACTGGGTTAGGGACCCATACAGCTCAGGATCCGTTGCTGGAAAGGACATGACTTTAAAGGAGCAAGAGTTTAAGCTAAAGTTTGCTGATCTTCCTTTGGACAGTTTTTGGTTATCTGTTGCCAAGGAGTTCCCCATTCTGGCCAACAAAGCTATTTTGATATTGCTCCCGTTTTCAACCACATATCTATGTGAGCTGAGCTTCTCAAGCTTGACTGCGATAAAAACTAAAAACAGAGAGAGTCTGTTGAGGAAGAACTTCGTGTGTGTCTTTCTACCATTCCTGACAGGATATCCCTTTTGTGTTCATCAAAACAGGCCCGGGTTTCACACTAAGTGAGTATAAGTACATTTAGAAACTATATTATTAACTATATGTATAATATGTACTGTGTTAGAGTGTCATTTTGTGTCATTTTGGTAGGTGGTGTGCCCCAGGATTTTGTAAATGTAAAAAATGTGCCGTGGCTCAAAAAAGGTTGAAAATCACTCTGTTAGAGCATGTGATGTTTTCTCATAGATCTTGGATGATTCATTTGTTTTTCTTAATCTTTAACTCTTTTTTCCATTGTGTTTTAGTATGGTCATTTTTATGAATGTATTTTCCAGTTCACTGATTTTTTTCCTTCAGTTGTGTCAAGTCTACTAATGAGCACTATTGAATCAGAAACTGTGAAGTGTCCGAGATTTTATTCTATCTGCAATCTAACAAGTTAGTTTGCGACTATTATATATACATATACTGACAGAAGAACACAAAATGCCTGGGTTAGAGAAACACATTACTTATTACTTTTGGAAAAATATAGCAGCCTCCAAATCACCTTGTGTTTGTTCTTCATACCACAACTCTCACAGGATTACTTGCACAGTGATGTGCAGTATAAGTTGAAATGAGATGATATTAAGCTTTTATGCAGCTATTGAAACACTGCCAGTCCTTCCCTTGAAGAGAGATTACTAATTTCTGTGGAATATAAACAAATTTCTCTGAGGAGAAGAAGGCAAGGACTTTATTTTTACTATTGTAAGACATCTGGTTGAGTCTTCAAATCTCCCTGGAGTGTTACACTATCTCTGTTTTTCAACACTGTTTTGTGTTCAAATATCTCATTTTTAGAACACCCAAGCCATGTAGGAACTTAAGAAATCCATAGACAATTGTCTTCTAACAAGCTTATTATAGATATTCTTGATCTCTCTTACCATGTATCTTTATTCCTGGAAATGTCTCTTGAATTTTTTTTTATAGTTCACATCTCTCTTTTGAAATTCCTCTTTTTAACAAGCATGCTTTCCAGTTTTCTACTAAAGTCTTTAACATATTAATCATAATAGACTTAGGTAACCTGTCTGATAGTTAAAACACATGGGTCATTTTTCACTTTTGTTCTGCTTATTACTTTGTTTCTTTCTTTCTTTTTTTTCCCCAAAGTTGGAAACAGGGACGCAGTCAGACAGACTCCCGCATGCGCCTGACCAGGATCTACCCGGCATGCCCACCAGGGGGCAATGCTCTGCCCATCCGGGGCATTGCTCTGCCACAATCAGAGTCATTCTAGTACCTGAGACAGAGGCCACAGAGCCATCCTCAGCACCCGGGCAAACTTTGCTCCAATGGAGCCTTGGCTGTGGGAGGGGAAGAGAGAGACAGAGTGGAAGGAGAGGGGGAGGGGTGGAGAAGCAGGTGGATGCTTCTCCTGTGTGCCCCGGCCGGGAATCGAACCTGGGACTCCCGCACGCCAGGCTGACACTCTACAACTGAGCCAACCAGCCAGGGCTGTTTCTTGACAATGAGTTACAGTTACATTATTTGCCTTTTTTGCATGTATTCAAATATTTGACTGAATGGATGATGTTATTTATAGAATGGTAGAGCTGTGTTATATAAAATTTGCATTTAGATATGGGCACAACACTCTTCTGCTGTTGTTGAATATAAATGGTACAACTAAATAAAAAAATCAGAAACAGAATAAAAAAGAGAAGAGTGGGTAAGAGAAAAATTATCTAAGAAATTATTTATAAGCAACTCTTATATTGAAGGATGTATGTTTTTAGACAGTGAGGACTCAATGGGAGCCCAAACCAATAGATAACAGAGACATAAACATGATAAAATTTATAAAATATGGGGAAAACGAAGACTTTTTAAAAATAGTCTACAGAAAAATTAAGAAACAGATCACATATAAAAAGACTAGGAATCAATATTACATCAGATTTTTAGTAGCCATACTTGTAGCTTGCAGATAATAAATCAATAAAGAAATGATTCAAAAATCCCCCCAAAATGATTTGAATAATGATTCTTGAAAAATGATGTTCAGCCCTGGGCGGTTGGCTCAGTGGTAGAGCATCGGCCTGGAGTGCAGGAGTCCTGGGTTCGATTCCCAGCCAGGGCACACAGGAGAGGTGCCCATCTGCTTCTCCACCCCTCCCCCTCTCCTTCCTCTCTGTCTCTCTCTTCCCCTCCCGTAGCCGAGGCTCCACTGGAGCAAAGATGACCCGGGCGCTGGGGATGGCTCTGTGGCCTCTGTCCCAGGTGCTAGAGTGGCTCTGGTTGCAACAGAGCGACGCCCTGGATGGGCAGAGCATTGCCCCCTGGTGGGTGTGCCGGGTGGATCCTGGTCGGGGGCATGCGGGAGTCTGTCTGACTGCCTCCCCGTTTACAGCTTCAGAAAAATACAAAAAAAAAATGATGTTCAAAAAAAATTTTTTTCCTGACAAATTATGAATAAAGTCAAAAGTACATAGAAAATTTTAAAACATGAAAGTTATAAAAATTATCTCTCATGTATACTTTCTCAGGAACTAAACTACAAAGAATAAAAGAGGGATAGAGATTCATACAACAGAGAGATGAAAAGAAAAGTTCAATGGAAATCATATTCCGGGCTTGGTGAACAACCAACCCAACGATGCTCAGTGATGAGCAGTACTGGAAAGGAGTCACATTTTGTTTTTAAAGTGAAATTGAATGATTTTCTGATCTTTAAGTGTACCTAGAGGAGATTTATTCACTCAGAAAATTTTGGAAGTGTTTTAGTGAAAGCCTCATAGACAGCTAAATAAATAAATAAGAAATAAGTAAAATGACATGAGAGGGAATTGGGGGCGGGGGAAGTAAAAGAAGGGTAAAGGAGAGTAAATTGTGTTGGGAAAGGACTTGACTTGTGGGGGTGAACACTTGGTGCAGTGTTTAAGTGAAGTGTACAGGTGATGTATTATGGAATAGTGCACCAGAAATCTATATAATATTATTAACCAATGTCACCCAATAAAATATCAGGGTAGTCCTGGTCTCAGTGGTAGAGCATCAGCCCAGCATGTGGAAGTCTCAGGTTCAATTCCCACTCAGGACACACAGGAGAAGTGACCATCTGCTTTTCCAGTCCTCCCCTTTCTCTCTCTCTTTCCCTCTCTCTCTCTCCTCCTCCCAAAGTCAAGTCTCAAATGAGCAAGTTGGCCCCAGGATCTGCGGATGGCTCCATGGCCTTGCCTCAGGGGCTAAGATAGCTCAGTTGCCCAGTAACATAGCAATAGCTCCAGATGGGGCTTTCCGGGTGAATCTTGGTAGGAGCTCATGCGGGAGTCTTTCTCTCCACCTCCCTGCTTCTCACTTGATAACACAAAACAAACAAACAAATAAAAAAAACAAACAAAAGAAAAAAGATTAAGATGAGTATCTCTTTTTTTAAGATGCTGCAACTAAGAGTTGAGGCTTCTTTTTTTTAAGACTTTATTCATTTTAAAGAGGAGAGAAAGAGGAGAGAGAGAGAGAGAGAGAGAGAGAGAGAGAGAAAAGGGGAGGAACAGGAAGCATCAACTCCCATATGTGCCTTGACCAGGTAATCCCAGGGTTTTGAACCGGTGACCTCAGCATTACAGGTCGACGCTTTATCCACTGTGCCACCACAGGTCAGGCAAGATGAGTATATCTTATAAAACGAAAAGTTTTACACAAAAAAATGTTATTGTGGAACATTACCTAGTTCAGCTACAAATAATATGTACAAAGCCATAATGATGTAAGTAATCAATGTTAACTTACCCAATTATATTTCAAAGACTTTATGAGAGCCAGAGGGAAAGAAGAGAGAGGAAGGATGTCCATGTTTGAGAGGGTAGGGAATGAATGTAAAAAGCTTAATATTTTTCTCATGTTAAGAATTGCTGAAACTAAAGAACCATTTAAACTTAGTATAAGCACAGTAATTGAAAGAGTTGAATAAAACTGTTACCTCTGAGGAACTGAAATTAAAAGTAGTGACTGAGGTACTTTCTATATGTTTTTAAGTTCATAACTTGAAACATTATATATTTCATAAAATATATGTATACTTAAAGAAGATGACTAAATTGTGACTATATGCTGATATTGTAAACACATGAACACATTTCCCAGAAAATAAATATAGCTTTTCAACATTATTTTAAAAGAAAAAATAGCTTTGTGTGTTGTGGAAGAAAAGAAATATAAAAATTCTGAATATTATTCTAGTAAAAAAAATGTTTAAATATTTTAATTTACTAAAATAAAGTCTCTTAAAAATATGGTTCTTAGAACAAAATATAGAAGTAAGAAGAAAAGTAGAATAGTAGTTTAAAAAATATGGCAGACTATTACATGATTGACATAAAATTAAGAATACTAATTATCAAGAAATCATTAAGCTCAGCTTCTAAAATTGTATTTAAGAAAGTGGAAAATGTTGGTAATTGCTTTTAAATTTCTTTTTAACAATTATTTAAAATTTATTCTTTTAAAATATTAAGAAATAATTTAAATTATTATAAGATAAAATGGCAGGTATTTAGTGATACTTTTTCCAATATTTAGTAAAAGAGCTGAAAATTTTAGTCCTATAACCACAACCAATTCATAATAAAATGCTAAAATTTTATTGTTAAAAAACTATATTTGGTATTATTGTTTTTTTGTTTATTTGTTTGTTTTTTAATCATCTTTTGGCAAAACAGTACTCCCTGGAAGCCTGCCTAAGTTGCTTCCTGTTGTCAGTTACTAGATGAGGCTTCTAGTGCTAATGAGAAGAACTGTACTAATGAGAAAAGAGACCCGTTGAATAAGAAGGGGAACCAATGGGCATGCTTAATTCAGGGGTGAAATTGCTAGCTGTCTGGTCAGAGGGATTGTGGACCTTTGCTTAAGAACCTCCCATTTCCAGGTGGTACATGAGTAACATGTAAGGAGTCTCTCTCTCTCTCTCTCTCTCTCTCTCTCTCTCTCTCTCTTTCTCTCTCTTTTGTAGGAGTATGTGACTAAATGTTTCTGAGTGGATTTATAAAATGGTATTCATTGTTCTTGAAGAAGAAAAGAGGAAGTAAAAAAGGGTATCAGGAGGACTTCATTCAACATTTTGAAGAACTGTAATATGTCAATTGTCTAAGAAAAAGGGGATCTTTGAATCTGAAGATGAGATATCAAGTATATTCTTTATCTTTGAATGAAATACAAGAGACACGTAGTGTTCTTGTCACTTTTAAAAAAAATCACACATGTGGACACTGGGCAATTTAGAATCTTACCCAAGTATAGCATAGTAAAGCAAAATGGAAAGAGCTGTAAGTACAATGCAGATGTTTTGACTAGCATGTTCTACATGCTAGCCTCATGTTTTCATAACTCATTTGGATACAATACCAACTCTTTAAAGGTTAATATTTCATTACCAAATGACTGAGAAACATGTCTCTGGGTCAGATGGTGAGAGAGGCACAGTGAGGGATACTGCTGGATAAGAACAAAACAAGAAAAAATATATCTGCTGTCACTCTCAATGAGTCTAGGTGTCTAATTTTGAAAAATCTTACATTTGACTTTCTTTTTAGTGTCTGTACTTGAAATCAAATGTATAGGTTTAATGTAATTTTGTACTTAGGCAATTCAAATAATTTGAGGTTTATTTTCCCAGTGATTAAGTGTCTAAGGAACACATTGCCTTAAAAGGATAAACATAGATGATACTTATAGTACAAAAATTTTCAACTGAGTTTATCCTTTGACCACTATATGTAATCACATTTTGCATGTTTTTGGATTTTATAGTTTTTGGGGATCTAACCGTTATTATCTTACCTTCTTTTTTTTAAATTTATTGTGTTTACATAGATTCTAGTGTCCCCCTGAATTCATCTTCCCCTCCCTCTGTTTTCCAGTTCACCCCCTCTGTCCCCCTCCCTGTAATGCCCTCCACCCTTCCCTCTAAGATTTCCTTTTCTGCTCTCATCCCATCCTATCAACCTATCATCTCCTTTCCCTCTGTCTGCTTTCCCTCTGGATCCTTTGATGCCTCCTCTGTCTCTATTCCGCTCCCCAGTTTATATCGTTCGTTGGATTCCTCAAATGAGTGAGGTCATATGATATTTTTCTTTCTCTGCCTGGCTTACTTCACTCAACATAATAGTTTCCAGGTTCA
Source organism: Saccopteryx leptura (assembly GCF_036850995.1). Lineage (NCBI taxonomy): Eukaryota > Metazoa > Chordata > Mammalia > Chiroptera > Emballonuridae > Saccopteryx > Saccopteryx leptura. Next base: position 185,588,510 of record NC_089505.1, on the reverse strand, counting down.
TTCAGTTGTCGCAAAAAATAATATTTCCTTCTTTTTCATGGCCCCATAGTATTCCATTGTGTATATGTACGATGGCTTTTTAATCCACTCGTCAACTGATGGACACTGGGGCTGTTTCAGATCTTGGCTATTGTAAACAATGCTGCCATATTCATGGGGGGTGCATTTCTCCATTTAACTCATTGATGTGGTGTTCTTGGAATATATTCCCAAAAGTGGGATAGCTGGGTCAAAAGGCAGTTCGATTTTTAATTTTTTGAGGAATCTATCTCCATACTGTTTTCCACAGAGGCTGCACCAGTCTGCATTCTCACCAGCAGTGCAGGAAGGTTCCCTTTTCTCCACATCCTCACCAGCACTTATTCCGTGTTGCTTTGTTGATGAATGCCATTCTGATGGGTGTGAGATGATATCACATTGTGGTTTTAATTTGCATTTCACTAATAATTAGTGATGTTGAGCATTTTTTCATATACCTATTGGGCATCTGTATGTCCTCTTTGGAGAAGTGTCTATTCATTTCTTTTGGCCATTTTTTGATTGGACTGCTTATTTTCCTGGAGTTGAGTTTTATAAGTTCTTTATAAATTTTCGTTATTAACCCCTTATCAGACGTATTGGTGAATATGTTCTCCCATTGTGTGGTTTGCTTTTTATTTTGTTCATATTGTCTTTAGCTGTGCAAAAGCTTTTTAGTTTGATATAGTCCCATTTGTTCATCCTGTCCTTTATTTCCCTTGCACGTGGAGATACATCAACAAATATATTGCTGTGAGTAATGTCAGAGATCTTATTGCCTATGTTTTACTCTAGGATGCTTATGGTTTCATGACTTACATTTAAGTCTTTTATCCATTTTAAGTTTATTTTTGTGAATTCTGTAAGTTGGTAATCTAGTTTCATTTCTTTGCAGGTAGCTGTCCAATTTTCCAAACACCATTAGTTAAACAGACTGTCTTTACTCTATTGTATGCTATTACCACCCTTTCAAATATCAATTGTTCATAAAGATGCAGGTTTATTTCTGGGTTCTCTGTTCTGTTCCATTGATCTATATGCCTGTTCTTATGCCAGTACCAAGCTATTTTTAGTACAATGACCTTGTTGTATAACTTGACATCTGGAAGAATGATACCACCATTATTTATTTATTCTTTTCCAAGATTGCTGAGGCTATTTGTGTTCTTTTTTTGTTTCTATATGAATTTTTGGAATATGTGTTCTATATCTTTGAAGTATGTATTTGGTATTTTAATAAGAATTGCATTGAATTTGTAAATTGCTTTGGGTAATATAGACATTTTAATGATGTTTAGTCTTCTGAGCCATGAACGCGGTATATGCTTCCCCTTGTTTGTATCTTCCTTGATTTCTTTTATCAATGTTTTATAATTTTCCAAGTAAAAGTCTTTAACCTCTTTGGTTAAATTTACACATGGGTATTTTTATTTATTTTGTTGCAATAGTAAAGGGGATTGTTTTCTTAATTTCTCTTTCAGACAGATCATTGTTGGTGTATAAAAATGCCTCTGATTTCTGAGTATGAATTTTATATCCTGACACCTTGCTGAATTCCTTTATCAGGCCCAGTAGTTTTTTGAATGCGGCTTTAGGGTTTTCTATGTACAATATCATATAATCAGCAAATAATGATAGTTTTACTTCTTCTTTTACAATTTGGATGCCTTTTATTTCTTCTTCTTGTCTAATTGCTGTGGCTAGGACTTTCAGTACTATATTAAGAGTGGTTAAAGGAGGTTCTTCTGCCTTGTTCCTGAGCTTAAGGGGTTTGCTTTTAACTTTTGCCCTTTGAGTATGATGTTGGCTGTGGGCTGTCATAGATGGTTTTTATCATGTTGAGGTATGTTCTCTGTATTTCCACTTTGCTGAGAGTTTTGATCATGAATGGGTGCTGGATTTTATTGAATGCTTTTTCTCCATCTATTGATATTATTATGTGTTTTTTGTCCTTCCTTTTGTTTATGTGATGAATCAAATTGATTGATTTGCAAATATTGTACCATCCTTGCCTCAGCAAAATGAATCCCACTTGATCATGATGTATAATTTTTTTCATGTATTACTGGATATGGTTTGCTAATATTTTATTGAGAATTTTAGCATCTAAATATATCAGGGATATTGACCTATAGTTTTCTTTCTTTATGTTGTCTTTGCCTGGCTTTGAAATCAGAATTATGTTCACCTCACAAAAGAAGCTTGAAATTTTTTCCTCCTCTTTTAACTTGTGAAGGATAGGAGGTAATTCTTCCCTGATTGTTTGGTAGAATTCATCTGTGAAGCCATCTGGCCCAGGGCTTTAGTTTGTTGGGAGTTTTTGGATAACTGTTTAAATCTCATTTGTTGTAATCAGTCTATTTAGGTCTTCTGATTCTTCCAGATTGATTTTTGAAAGATTATGTTTTTCAAGGAATTTGTCCATTTCACCTAGGTTGTCTAATTTTTTGGCACAAAGTTTTTATAGTATTTTTTTTACAATTCTTTGCATTTCTGCTGTGTTCATTTTTACTTCTCCACCCTCATTTCTAATTTTATTTATTTGAGTCTTTTCTCCTTTTTTCTTGGTGAGTCTGGCTCAGGGTACATCGATCTTGTTTACTTTTTCAAAGAACCAGCTCTTGGCTTCATTGATCCTCTGTATTGTTTTTTCATTCTCTATGTCATTTATTTCTGCTCTGATCTTCATTATTCCTTCCTTCTACTTCATCTAAGCTTTACTTGCTGTTCTTTTTCTAGTTCTTTTAGTTGCAGAATTAAGTTGTTTATTTGAACTTTTTCTACCTTCTTAAAGCATGCCTGTAATGCTATGAACTTCCCTTTCAGGACTGCTTTTGCTGTGTCCCACAGATTTTGAGTTGTTGTATGCTCATTTTCATTTGTTTCAGGAAAATTTTTTATTTCTTCCTTGATCTCATTGTTGACCCATTAGTTGTTTAATAACATGCTACTTTAGTTTCCAAGTGTTTGAGTATTTTTCAGTTTTCTATTGTAGTTGATTTCTAGTTTCATGCCATTGTGGTCAGAGAAGATGCTTGATATGGTTTCAATAATCTTAAATTTGTTAAGACTTGTTTTATGCCCTAATATCCTAGAGAATGTACCATGCACACTTGAGAAGAATGTATATTCTGCTGCTTTAGGATAAAAGGTTCTGAAGATATCTATTAAATCCAGTTCATCTAGTGTGTCCCTTAATTCTGCCGTTTCTTTGTTAATTTTCTTTCTTGAGGATCAATCCATTGATGTTAGTGGGGTATTGAAATCCCCTACTATTATAGTATTGCTGTTGATCTCTCCTTTTATGTCCATCAAAATCTGCTTTATATATGTAGGTGCTCCTATATTAGGTGCATAGATATTTATAATGGTTATCTCTTCCTATTGGATTGCTCCCTTTATCATTAAATAGTTACCTTCTTTACCCCTTACTATAGTCTTTGTTTTAAAGTCTATTTTGTCAGATATAAGTATTGCTACTCCAGCTTTTTTTTCATTTCCATTTTTATGAAAATTTTTTATTCTTTTACTCTCAGTCTATGTATATCTTTTGTTTTGAGGTGGGCTTCCTTTGATAGCATTTGTACAGGTCTTGTTTTCTTATCCATTCAGCTATCCTATGTCTTTTGATTGGAGCATTTAATGCATTTACATTTAAGGTTATTATTGATATGTACTAATTTATTGCCATTTTTTTCTTTAAATCTATTTACTCTTTTAACACACACACACACACACACACACACACACACACACACATACCCCCCCCCCATTGTTCTGTCTACAACTGGTCCCTTAACATTTCTTGCAGCACTGGTTTAATTGTGATGGATTCTTTGAGGTTTTTTTTTTTGGTCTGGGAAGCTTTTTAGTTCTTCTTTAATTTTAAATGATAGTCTTGCTGGATAACAAAGTGTTGGTTGTAGGTTCTTGTTCTGCATTACTTTGAATATTTCTTGCCATTCCCTTCTGACCTCAAGTGTTTCTGTTGAGAAGTCAGATGTTATTCTTATGGGTGTTCCTTTGTAGGTGATTGACTGTTTTTATCTTACAGCTTTTAATATTCTTTCTTTATCTCTTAGCTTTGGTATTTTGATTATGATATGTCTTGGTGTGGGTCTCTTTGAGTTCTTTTTTAATGGGGTTCTCTCTGCTTCTTGAACTTGTGTGACTCTTTCCTGCATCAATTTAGGAAAATTTTCATTTGTAATTTCTTCAAAGAGCTTCTCTAGTTCTTGTTCTTTCTTTTCTCCTTCAGGAACCCCTATTTTGCAGATATTTTTTTTTCTTCATGTTGTCACAGAGCTCCTTAGGGTTTCCTCAGACTTTTTGATCCTCTTTTATTTTTGCTTTTCTGCTTCCATGTTTTCACTTATCTTGTCCTCTAAGTTGCTGATTCAATTCTCTGCTTCCTCCAACCTGCTTTTAATTCCTTGTAGTGTAGTCTTCATTTCTGATATTGTGTTTGTCATTTCTGTCTTGTTCTTTATGATTTCTGTGTCCTTTTTGATGCTTACAATTTCTTCATTGAAGTGTTCATTAAGTCCATCCATTGTAGCTTTGAGTTCCTTAAGCATCCTAACAATCATTATTTTATACTCTGTGTCTGATAATTTGATTACTTCCGATTCATCCAAGACTTTTTGTGAGGACTTATCTTGTTGAAGCATCTGTCTTATGCTTCTCTGCCTACTCATTATTCTCTGTATGACTTATAGGCTTCTTCCAGTTGTGATCTCCTTACCTAGTAGAGCCGCTTTGAAGTCTTCCAGTATTATTGTTAAAGCAACTTATTTGATGACCATAGAGATGTTACCAGTTTTAAAAATAAGATTATTTTAGGCTTTATAAGATCAAATAGTTGAAGAAAAAAGATTGATGTAAATATTTTTAATGATCTTAAGTTTCTGTCTTCTCTAGTTTTAGTTGCTGATATAATAATGTTTTTTCATTTAGTGCAGCTTATGTCACAGTTTTTATTTTCATCTCTTACATGTATCTTCAATGTGGGATTGTTAGTAAGTTGTCCTTGTAGACTACAATGAACACTCATCCAGTCTCCATTATTGGTGGAAGACTTACATATGTTTGAGTATCTCCATAAAAAATAGGTATGTTTCGGAGATAGAGACTGTCTTATATTTCCTGAATCATTTTGCTTACAGGAAAACTATAATTTTGTAAATGTCATTTTTTAATTTAAACTTTATAATCAATGATTTCTCTCCAAGTGACTGGGTTAGAATTATGATGAAACTCCACACTCTCTTAAATAAAAAACTGCAGTAGTAGGGCTTCAGCTTGGAATTAAGGACCTACTTGTTTGATATGCTACCTTTCTATAAATTTTTATTTATTGATTTATTTATTTGAGAGAGGAAAGAGAGAGAGAGAGAAAGGGGGGAGGACCAGGAAGCATCAAATCCCACTGCACTTGACCAGACAAGTGCAGTGTTTTGAACTGGCAACTTCAGCATTCCAGGTCAATGCTTTATCCACTGCACCACCACAGTTCAGGCTGCATATGCTACTTTTCTAAAATTGAGATTCTTCTTTTATAAAAGTAAAACTACACCCACAACAATAACACTAACCTGAGTTCATTTGTGCAAAGATTATGACATTTCTATACTATCACTTAGAAAAAAAAACTTTTCATCTTGACACTAATCTTCAAATACATACTGTTCCAGAGTTATTATCAAATCTTGAAGAACCTAGACCAATAAATAGAATTTATTAGTGGAAGAATATATCTACTAAAAAATAAACAGATTTGTTTAAAGGAAAGCATTAGAAACATCACATTCTAAAAAGATAGGTGTGGGTGCAAACAAAACTGTGTGCTCCTAAAGGTGGCAGTGTGGTGGAGAGTAGGAATGATTTAGACATATTTTGTACAACAATTAAGAATTCTCTTGATATTACCTCTTACTCCAGCCACTACTGTGGCAATCAATTTTAGCAAGACTTGAGAAGCTTCATGCAGTATTAGCCTTGCCTCAGGGCCATGATACAAAATTTTGCTTCTTGCCTTGAGACTTCTCAAATGCCATTGCTGAGCATGCTCACAAGCAACTCCACATAGTAATCAATGATTAACCCAGTAGTATGGGAAAGTTAGTTCCCTTGAAGCCATCCTTGACCCAGTGGAGATTTGCACCCTGTGGTTAAATGCTTTTTATGTGTGTTTAAACCTAAATAGGTTGTTCTGTGACACACTAGAGCTCTTCAGAAGGTTCTAGTGAATGAAGCATAATTGCTATTAATTATAGCCAACTTGATTATACATTCTTTTGTTGGTTTTTAATTAATTTCTTATTTTATTATTCCTGTTCTAAATTCTTGATTTTTTAAATTCCACTATCCTATAAACTATCTACTACTTTCTTTTCAGACTCATCTTTTGGAGAAAGTTGGGGTAAAAAAAATAGCATCTGAATTGGTCTTAAAAAACAAACCTTTAGAATGTGATTTTGACACTGAGTAATGAACTGGCCAGATGATAACTCCTGGCATATAAGCCATCCTATGACTAAGATTTCATTCATGTGAATTGGGATGTGGTTCAGGTAGAAGGTGAAACATGGAGTTAAGAAGTAGTTGTGTCATTTGTAACATGAACAACTATAATTTAAAAGATTGTAGAATTAACCTGTTTTTCTTAACTATTTTGTAATCCTTCAAAAACAAACAAACAAAGAACAAAAAACAAACAAACAAGTCAATGGGGATTAAGAGGAAAGGCCCACTCATCATCACTTTCAATAACTTCCCTAATAAAATCTGTGCTGTCAGTTTCCACAGTCTTAGCATTTGCTAAGATAAAATGAACTTATTAACACATAGATCCTAATTATTTAATGTCTGAGCCCTCCCACTAAGAAGAAACTTAGGCCAGTCAAAATTCTGACTAATAGTGAGAGAAACCTAGCAGGAGTAGTGACAGAGGGAGATGGTGCTTGCTAGGGTATCAGAGTCAGCAGCTGCAGCCGCCAGGACTATAGCTATTTCCACTAATTCTCTTTGTATTAAGACTTTGAACAGATTATAGAAGACCTCCTTTTAATAAGGAGTCTATGGTTAATTAAACTTGTGAAGGTTAAGAGTTTATCTCAGTGAGAAAAAGGTACACTATATCTGATAGCTTTTATGTATAATTTAAATATCCACTCAGCCTTGCCTCTTATTTTAACCACTGGGGAGTTGACTAGTTTCAGGCAGACTTTAACTAACTTTGTGCAGAAACAACAGAATAGAGCCTCATTATCAACCAGTGTCACAGATGTCTCATTCCCTTCTTTGGGTCTTTTTGGGGGGCTATGGTGAGGGATATACAAAGGAACCAGCTATGTATTTGTACAAGTGAAACCTAGAGAGATGTAGAGAGTTAATATCTAGGGTGTCAATTGAACAACTGCAAATGGAACATTATAAATAAATGCGTCCTTTTTTATCTCTCTCTTTACTAGGTTCAGTAGTATCAAGCACTGGTCCCTTGCAGTTGTGGCCAACTTTTTGATAAATTTCTGTAGTGCCTTCCCCTCCCCCCTAATTTACTGTTGTATTGCCCTTTTTGCCTGTCTGCTCACTGGTATTACATTCCAGAACTTGTCAAAGGTTCAGCATTTCAGTGAAAGGAGCTTATAATGATTGGGATGGCATAAAATAAGAGAAAATAATAGAACTGATAATACTCTTTGAATCAGGATTAATCATGAAGCAGGAGAATCTGAGATTGATTTCTAATTATAGAACTGGTCTAAAGATGGACTTGTTATAACTGGACAGAGAAGAAACAAACATTTTGCCACACAATTAAGTAGCCAAATTAAGGAGTCATTAGTTTAATGTCAGCGACCACGAGTGGGTTCACATTCTAAAGAACTTGTGGCCCCAAATGAACTCAGGGGTTTGCTTTTAAAGGCAAAAAGAAGTGAGGGGAGGTGGTGAGTACCTAGCCAAAGCAGTTTTACAGAAGCAAAATAGGCTTTTGATTATTGTTGGAACAATCTAGGGAGAGAGTGCTCAGTGAAGCATTTTCCAAAAAACAAAGAATGTGCTCCATTATCTTGGCCTTTTACAGAGGTTGTTAAAGAAGCATCCTGAGGGCTTCCCAAAAGGCCTTTACAGAACTCTTTTCATTTACTTACTTGCAAATCTTTCAAAATTTATTCTATGGTCAGGGATATGGTGTTTCTACATTTCAGACCGATACACTTCAACTCAACTCTAAGAATTCTAAGTAGGTTAGTATCTAATACTTTTTATTGCTTTTATTATACATTGATGTCTCTACTAATTAAAAAATACAGAAACTGATATTCTTCTAAGAGGAAGAAATGGTAACACAGAGGAAGTGGGAATTGCAAGGGAGAAGTGGTTATTTTATAATTTCATGTACATCTAATGACATAGAAGAGGAGAGTCTTAAAATCACTCTAAGTACAGGTAAGATGAGTTTAGATGTCAGCAAATATTTATAGAAAATATAAAGATATAACACCAAGAGTCATAAAACAAGAATATGATGCAAGCTTCTAAGAATTATGTCAACATTACTAAAGCCCAATGTAAGCAAACATTTGTAAACAATGTTAAAAAGAGGAAAACAAAATTTCTTAAAGTACTTGTAGAAAGAAAGTGAGGGAGAAAAGGATGGGGCTTCTGTCTGAAAAATATGATCAAAACAAATAGATGACACCAAGTTAAGAATGAAATAGCCACATATTCAAAAACTAAAGACAGCCAAACTTAACTCAAGGGAAAAAAACCTTACAATATCACTTTTGGATATATATATAATTCCCAAAGATTATGTTACTAGCTTCTTCTGGATGATCAAAACTATTTCTCTTTAAAAATATTTGATGTGTATGTGAAATGTAAGATTCAGGGAATTAAAATACATTGATGAATAAAAATATATGTTTTTTCATTTCCCAAGATTCTAGAATTAAGTAACATTTTATTTCACTCACAGAGGTAAACAGAGTTCCTAGAGTTAGTTAGGTAACATAAAAAAATATATAGGTACTATATGTCTAGGTATATAGAAAATACACACATGTATAAGTTAATAGAAGTTAGTACACTTTAGCTCATAAGTCTGTATGGTTTGTATGTAGGAGACCAGAAGAAGCAATATATTGGGGAAAACAGGAAAAGAGCCATGAGATTTCCAAGCCCAGACGAAGGGGTGTGGGAAAAGGTGTCAGACTTCTCTGAACCATCCAGGAAGTCTTTGTGAGGCAGACAACTTAAGAGATGTTAAAATGCCTACAGATGTGTAAACCTAGTCATTTCAAACATGTATTTATCCCCGAAATTGAACCCATGTGTGTCAAGTCACTGACGATAGATTTCAAAGGGAAACAGAACTAAACATTTCTGTTCCAACCAGAGTTATTGTGTAGTTACCAGCTGCATTGATTTTAAGATAAGAGTTTCCTTTATCCAGGCAGATGCAGCCGTCATCAGAAGCTAATTTGCAAGGATATTCATATATGCAAATCATGTCACAATGCTGAAATGCACCCACGTAATGACTGGAAAATGTTATACTCATAAATCATACCACCACAATCATCAAAATTTCCATTCAGCCAGGACAAACTCAGCTGCATTTATGTCTTTCCAGATTTTAGCCCATAAAAACTGTGTTTTTGGAGAATGTGTTACCCTGGTGATCTTAAAACTCCCAAGTCTGGTATAATGAGTCCTCAAGTGCGTTATAACTTACTCGTAATTACATTTCAACATATCTGCTTTCAGCAGTTAGTGTTTTATTCATAAACATTTAAACATTGTATTAGGCACAAAATAAGAATGTTGGCAACAACCCGGCTAAATTTCATTAACTATTAGGTAAACTTAGTATTTCTTCTTCAAATAAACCTTGGTTTTGAATACTAAAGATGTAATGAACTTCACGGTTCATAGCATCTGACATTGCTTAATTAATGGGTGCATTTATAGTACATAGGCCTTTGTAATTGATTTATATGCATGATTTACACATACAGCTGTTAGTTCCTGTAGGAAAGTCATAATTCAAATGTGTGCATATTTTGCAGATACAGGAAAAAGAAAAAAAATTGAACTTGACAAGTTCTCCCAAAACATGATAGCAAAGTAATAGCTCAGAAGCAATATTATAGGATGAAGCTTGAAGTTATAGTCTTGAATTTTAACAGCATATGCATTTCAAAATATATTGAGAAAATTATTTTATTTTTTAAAAAATATTTAGCTTATCAGAAACAGAAATTTATTTGCATATCTTTCCATTCAAATCTATATGTTGGAAGGGAAATATGGTTAGTTTATTAACAAAGTTGATTTTACAACATGGATGGACCTTGAAAGTATTATGCTAAGTAAAATAAGTCAGACAGGAAAAGCTATGAATCATATGATCTTACTCATAGGTGGAATAGAAAACTGAAACTCCTAGACACAGATAGAAGCATAGTGGCTACCAGAGGAAAAGGGTGGTGGAATAGTAAAAGTTAAAGGGAGCCAAATATAGGGTAACAGAGGTTAAAGACTGGGTGGTGGGCACACAATGCAATATACAGATCATATATCATAAAAATCTACACTTGAAATTTATATAACCTTATTAACTAGTTCAACCCAATAAATGTAATTGAGACATACCTTCATAGTAGCTGGTCCACTTACTGGTATATAAGTCAAATGAATATCCTCTATGCAGACATGTATAATTTTCTAACCAGTGTCACCCCAATAAGTTCAATAAAAAGGAAAAAAAAGTTATTTATTCTCTAGATGTGAAATGCCTATACTATCCATAATATTTAGAGTTGAAGTAACATTTGCTTTAGAAGTAATGACAGATTGTCATTTACATTCTCTTGGCTAGTTCTCTAAATTAGCAATACATTAATTTATTACCAAGCTGCCCTTAAGTGAGGACACAGTTTGAGGTATTGAATAGGGAGAAACTAATAGGTCTCCTGAGTATAAGCGGTTGCTTCCTTATATAAGGAATAATGTGAGAGATATTGAGTACTCTATCTTTATTTCCTCCATTGTACCCAGGGACCTATACTATCAGGAAGAAACTATGATTTCTCTCTATTCAGGGTCTTGGAGTATGTCTTGGAGACAAACATTTTATGGGCAGGCATGGGAATTCCGTTTTTCTATGTTGTCCAACAAATTACTCCTGAAAGCTAAAGTTGCAAATTGAGAGGTCAGAACTGAAGAATAACTGAGCTGTAAGGGCAGAAGTCTCTGAAGCAGTTAATAAGATTGAGGCAGAGACACAATTGCTTCTAGATTCTGTATTACTCCAAGAGGGGAGCAGCATCCTATGAATGCAGTCATGTTTTGTGTGATTGTCACATGTTGCACCCACACCTTCCAGTTACAGTGACATTTGACAGAGTCAATTAACATCTTTCCCCATATCATTGATGATGACTAATCCTTTTCCCTTTGTTAGCTGCTGGAAGTATTTCAGTGACGCTTTCAGGAAACACTTGCAAACATTACCAGTTCTTTTTTTTTTTTAAAGGCAACTATCAAAGTGCTTTATTGTACATTAAAACCTTTACAGCCCAGGCAAGTTGATGGTGTTCACCATGCTGGCCCCATTTCCTGGTGCTCCAAGGCAGTGCTTAGTTTTTTACTTTCTAACCTCATACTCTACATCTGCTATTCTAATGCCTTCATTCATCAGAAAACCGGCAGTTGTAAATTGTTCCAAAACTCTTCCCACACATGTGCATACACACACACTTGCCACCCTTCACAAGCAAGTATATATAAATAAAGCAACATTATTTTTTTAGCGCTCATCTGCATTGAATAAAGAAAAGAATTTTGGACAGTAAATGGATTTGATTTATCCATTTGTTGATGCCCCTTTAAATCTTTTAGTGGTTACTTGATTCTTTAACTACTCTTTGAAGACTGGAAAGTATAATAACTATATCATCTCCTGAGTGGATACTTAGTTGGTTTACTCTAGCAAGGCATTCCATTCCAGAGAGTGTGTCCCAGTCTGAGGATTGTAACAATTAATAGCCAATGTAAGAAACAATTTTCATCAGCAAGTTTCTGTGGCTTCTTCTGATAAGAAAGTCTTCAAGATGTTAGATAGATAATCCCTACCCATAAACCCTAGTCTATAATATTTTCATTTACACACTCTTGCCTTGTTATGGTTGGAGATGATCAAACAATAATAAATAAAACACATTCATACATTTTATAAAGACAACCCTAGGCTTGCAACTCATTACTTTTATATACTGAAATTTTGCCTTTGGTCCAAGTTTTTTAGTTTTGGAATTAATTTCAAGCTCTTTTTCTCTTGTTAGCATTCAGAATTTTGATTATGTAGTTAATCAAGAGACCAGAAAGGTAACTTGGATGAGATGTTAAGTTCCTATTATGGAACAATATATATAACTAATATTAAGTCAATAACAATAATTTATATAATTTTGCCAAATACAAGGTTAATTCTTATGTATAACCTAGGATCAATATTTGGTACCCTGGGAAATCATGGATAATAATAACTTTTTATATGAATACAATATCAGACTTGAAGAACTACCTCTCTGAACATTAACTTATTTGAGTCTCTAAATAATTCTATGGCTAATAATGCTAACATAGTAATATGTTAGCATTGTCTCTTTTCTATAATGATGAAACTAGGGTTGAAAAAGGAAAAATAAATAGAGATAGTATATTAACTTAAATTCTTTAAATTCCAAATTACATGGTCTTTCTCTTACACCCAACTGCTATTATCATCCTTGGATCTTAAACATTAATTTTAAAAAATTTAATTATAGATATTTTTAAAATTTAACATTTAACCACTTAAACCTCAAAAATAAAATCCAATTATCTTCTTTGAAAAGTACTATGACAAGAAAACTTGTTTTTGCCAGTACCCATGATTTCAAAGTCTTACATAAGAGATGATAAACTATATAGTAGAGTGAACTATTAATTTTAAATTCACACTTGTACAAATAAAAAATTGGAAAATGTAATATATTCATTAATTTTTTTCTTTCTTCCTTCCCTTTCCTCTTCTCTTTTTCCTTCCTTCTTTCCTTCCTTCCTTCCTTCTTTCCTTTCTTCTTTCTTTCCTTCCTTCTTTCCTTCCTTCTGCACTTAAAGTGGTATTTAAAATAATAATACTTTGAGTTAAAAATGGTGAAATTTCACTTAAGATGATAGCAGAGAATAGGAAAAAAAAGAAGATTGGTGGATAAAAAAAGTTATGTTTTAATATTTAAAACATGCTGTTTGTATATTATTGAACTGAGAAATCAAACAACAGATTCAATAATATCCAAGAGTTCTACAGCTCAAACATTTTAATAAATTGAATGACTGAAAAAGTTGAGTCTTAAGAACTAAATATTATGCCTGGGTCTCAATGTCTTAATAAATGTTCAATAAAAAATTGAATGTGTCCTATGGAGCACTGAATGAGCCACTGATAGCACTTTAAGAAACTCTATAGAGTTATGTTGCCATATGCAACATAAAAGCATAAGCTAGTTACAGAATCCTATGTGATAAAGATTTTCCAGGGAGAAGTTTTGTATTTTAATCTTTTTTTTCTAAAATGTATAAATACTTTCAATAAAATATCCTTTGCAATTAAAGTGAGGCTGAACTTATCAAGCTCTAAAATGTAAACATTGAAATATCATGAAAGAGGTTTCTTAGCAGTGTCTTCACAGACCGAAAAGGAGTTGCAGTACATCTTGGAAGTGCTGGGGGGAAAATAAAGGAACTTATGACCTAAAGTAGTTCACCCAGTAAGGTTATTATTCAGAATTGAAAGAGATAAAGAATTTCCTAGACAAGCAAAACTAAAAGAATCCATCACTATTAAGCCAGAAGTGGTAACAAGTCTTCTTTAAGTATAACAAATAGGAAAGGCATAATCAAGAATAAAAAATATGAGAAAGAAAAAATCTCAGGAATAATGCCAAATATTTAATAAATACAGTAAATTATACATTTATGAACTACTATAAGATAAAAGGAAAAAAGTATTAAATTGAACTAGAACTACAATAAATAGGAGGTACACAACACAAAAACATCTAAATAATGACGTCAATAACAGAGTGTAGAATAGGGAGTAAAAATGTAGTTCTTAGAGGATATATCAAATGTAAAAGCTTGTCAGCTTGAAAACAACTGTTATAAATAAAGAAAAATATACATAAATCTAAAAGTAACCAATAACCAAAAGCTTACAAAAGGTATACATAGAAAAAAGAAAAAGGATCCTAAACAAAACTCTAAAAAACCCCAGCAAACCACAAAGGTGGAAGAATAGAACAGAGAAGAACTATAAAAACAACAACAAAAATAACAAAAAACAATGAACAAAATAGCAATAAATGTTAGTTGTCAACAATTATTTTAAATGTAAATGGATTAAATGTTCAAATAAAAAGACATAGAATAAATAAATTGATTAAACAACATGGCATGACTCATCTATATGTTGCTTTCAAAAGATTCACTTCAAATTGAAAAACATACAAAGTGAAAGGATGAAAAAATATATTCCAAGATAGCCACAGAGTAGGCAAATGCACCAACTCCCACTTCCCAGAAGCAAGGTGGATTACAACTTAAATATGAGAACACTTTGTGTGAAAGACAAATTTTGGACTGAACTAGGAGGATTCTACAGCCAAGGACCACCGAAGAACCCATGCTGAGTCTGGTAGGAAAAGCGGAGATGCAGAAAAGGCTGCCCTGCTCCCGGGAGCGGGAAGCGGCACCCAGGAGAAACTTTCACGATGGGGAGGACTGTCCAGCCAGTTGCAGGTCCTTATCCCCCAAAACCAAATTCCAATCTAGAGCCCTGGAGCCTGGAAGGGGTTGACTGACTATACTTGGCTGAGAAAAAAGCCTATACATGGTTTGAGAGAAGGAGGCAGGACTCTCAGACCAAGGCTTCATATTAAGGAGCTCTCTGCATGGAGAGCCTCGCTCACAGCCACCTTCTCAGAGCTCCAGGAGGACACCCTAACCCCTGGGCCGAGTCACTCCCCAAATTTAAAGTGAACCAGCATCACCAACAAAGGAAAGAAAGTGCCCTGTCGACCAGAGGCTCCCCTACCCTAGCTAGAACAAAGGTACTTAGAGCCAGGCGCCATGTTAGGGACACAAATAGAAAGTGCAGAGGTGTAAGCTACATCATCTACTGCAATACTGAGTGCTTGCCCAGGGCAGACAGGCTGGAGGTGGCAGGGTGTGGCTGCAGAAGTTCAAGAGAGCACACACAAGCCAGACTGTGGAGCTGGGAACCACCATTGCTGCTGGGGAAGCCCGCGCTCACACACAGCCTTGCTGGCTGAGTGGCCCACCCTTTGGCAGGGGCGGAGGCCCAAGAGTCAACAGAGAAGATACGTGCAGGCATGCCCGAGCCTACCAGTGATAGCAGAAGTTCTTCCAGCTATCTGCTCGGGGTGCGGACATGCCCTCAGCAGTAACAAGAGCACAGGCAACGTTGGAGGTGATCCGAGAGGGTTCACGCAACCCCGAGGTGGCTGCTGAAATCTGAGCCATCTGAGGAAGCCCTGAAAACAGTCCAAATGGGCACAAGGGCCCCTGCAAGCCTGACCAGGTCAGTGGTGGTTGCAGAAGTGGGCTGGAGCCAGCAGCACCTGAGCCCAAAAGTGTCAGGCAGCAACAGTGGTGGTGGCCTAGTAAACAGACCACACAATGGGAGCTAAAATGTCTGGATAAAATCACACCTGAGGCTAAGAAGTAGGCCACATCTAATAACATACCTAATCACTAAATTACAATACTGAGCCCAACAAGTAGCCAGCAATAAAATACAAAAGAAAGTGGATTTTAGGGGAACTTTTAAAGTAACCTCTCCCAGGCCAAGAGTAGATAAAAAAAAAAAAACACCTAGGAGTGCAGCTGATATTTGCAATGGCACCTGGACACAGCAGGGGCAGCCACAAGATCTGGATCACCTGTAGCCTCTAAAAAATGGATAAGAACCAGTCACAGGCAGTGACTCTAACTGATTTGCCCCAGGCCCCAGCCAAAAAAGCCCAGGGCAACCAGACAAAATGGGAAGATAGAGAAGTGCAATTCAAACGAATCAAAAAGAGAAACACCCAGAAAATGAGCTCAGTAAGATGGATATAAGCAAAATACAGGATGCAGAGTTTAACATAATGATTATTAGAATGCTGAAAGATCATAGAACAACAATGGATGGTCACAGTGAGCACATAAATAAAGAAAAAACAAGTATTAAAAATGACATTAAAATAATAAAGAAAAACCAGTTGACAAATACAATATCTGAAATGAAGAATACATAGAAACAATTAAAAGCAGGCTGGATGAAGCAGAGGATTGAATCAGTGATTTAGAAGGTAAAGATAAATAAAAACACAGAAGCAGAGCAGCAAAAAGAAGAGAACAAAAAAGTCTGAGGAAACTCTAAGAGAGCTCTGTGACAACCTAAAGAGAAACAATATCTGGATCATAGGAGTTTCTGAAGAAGAAGAGAAGAACAAGAGATAGAGACCTTGTTCAATCAAATCATACCTAAAAATTTTCCTAAATTGATGCAGGAAAAAGTCACACAAGTTCAAGAAGCACAGAAAACTCCATTAAAAAGAAACCCAAAGAAATCCACACCAAGCCTGACCTGTGGTGGCGCAGTGGGATAAAGCATCGACCTGGAATGCTGAGGTCGCCAGTTCAAAACCCTGGGCTTGCCTGGTCAAGGCACATATGGGAGTTGATGCTTCCAGCTCCTCCCTCCTTCTCTCTCTCTGTCTCTCCTCTCTCTCTCTCTCTCTCTCTCTCTCTCTGTCTCTCCCTCTCCTCTCTAAAATGAATAAAAAAAAAAAGAAATCCACACCAAGACACATCATAATTAAAATACCAAAGCTAAGAGATAAAGAGAAAATATTAAAAGCTGCTAGAGAATAAAAGGCTATTACCTACAAAGGAACCACATAAGGATGCCATTCGACTTCTCAACAGAAACACTTGAGACTAAAAGGGAATGGCAAGCAATATTCAAAGAAATACAGAAGAAGAGCCTACAACCAAGACTAATTTATTTAACAAAGCTTTGTTTAAAATTGAAGAGGAAATAAAAAGCTTCCCAAACAAACAAACAAAAATTATGAATTCATTACAACCAAACCAATGCTGCAAGAAACATTAAGGGCCTGTTATAAACAGAACAAAGGGGGCAAAGAATACAGCAAAAGAAGATAGTTTTAAAGAATAAAATGCCAATAAACAACTACATATCAATAATAACCTAAAATGTAAATGGTTTAATGATCCAATCAAAAGACATAGAGTAGCTGCATGAATAAGAAACAGGACCCATACATATGCTGTTTACAAGAGACACAGCTCAAAACAAAAGATACACATAGACTAAAGGTAAAAGGATAGAAAATAATATTTCATGCAAATGAAAATGAATGAAAAGCTTGGGTAGCAATACTTATAACAGACAAAATGGACTTTAAAACAAAGGCTATAGTAAGAGATAAAGAAGGTCACTACATAATGATAAAGGGAGCAATCCAACAGTAAGATATAACCATTATAAATATCTACATACCTAATATAGGAACAGTTAAATATATAAAGCAGACTTTGATGGATATAAAGGGCGAGATCAACAGCAATACTATAATAGTAGGGGATTTCAATATCCAACTAACATCACTAGATAGATCCTCAAGAAAGAAAATTAACAAAGAAACAGCAGACTTAAAGGACAAACTAGATCAACTGCATTTCATAGATATTTTCCAAACCTTTTACCCTAAAGTAGCAGAATATACATTCTTTTCAGTTGCTCATGGTACATTCTCTAGGATAGACCGCATGTTAGGGCACAAAAGCAGTCTCAACAAATTTAAGAAGATTGAAATCATATCAAACATTTTCTCTGATTACAATGGCATGAAACTAGAAATCAACCACAACAGAAAAACTAGAAAATACTCAAACACATGGAAACTAAATAGCATGTTATTAAATAACAAATGGAATAACAAGAAAATCAAAGAAAAAATAAAAAAATTCCTAGAAATGAATGATAATGAACATACAACAGCTCAAAATTTATGAGACAAAGCAAAAGCAGTACTGAGAGGGAAGTTCATAGCACCACAGGCATTCCTTAAGAAGCTAGAAAAAGCTCAAATAAACAACCTAACTCTACATCTAAAAAAACTAGAAAAAAAACAGCAAGTAAAGCCCAGAGCTAGTAGAAGGAAAGAAATAATAAAGATCAGAGTGGAAATAAATGACATAGTGGCTAAAGAAACAATACAGAGGATCAATGAAACCAAAAGCTGATTCTTTGAAAAGGTAAACAATATTGATGAACCTTTAATGAGACTCACCTAGAAAAAAAGTGAAAGGACTCAAATAAATAAAATTAGAAATGAGAGTGGAGAAATAACAACTGACACAACAAAAATATAAAATATTGTAAAAAAAAATACTATAATGAACTGTACGCCAAAAAATTAAACAACCTAGATGAAATGGACAAATACCTGGAAACATATAATCTTCCAAAATCAATTTGGAAAAATAAAAAAACCTAAACAGATCGATTACTACAAATGAGATCGAAAGAGTTATCAAAAAACTCCCAACAAACAAAAGCTCAGGGCCTGATGGCTTCACTGGTGAATTCTACCAAATATTCAAAAAAGAACTAACTCCTTTCCTTATCAAGCTATTTCAAAAAACTCAAGAAGAAGGAACACTTCTAAGTTACTTTTATGAGGCGAGCATAATTTTGATTCCAAAACCAGGTAAAGACAACACAGGACAAAACATTATAGGTCAATATCCCTGATGAATTTAGAAGCTAAAATTTTCAACAAAATATTAGCAAACTGGATCCAGTGATACATGAAAAAACCATACATCATGATCAAGTGAGATTTTTTCTGAGGAGTCAAGGATGGTACAACATTTGTAAATTAATCAATGTGATTCACCACATAAACAAAAGGAAGGAGAAAAACCACATGATAATTTCAATAGATACAGAAAAAACATTTGATAAAATCCAGCACCCTTTCAGGATTGAAAACTCTCAGCAGAGTGGGAATACAGGGAATATACCTCAACATGACAAAGGCCATCTATGACAAACCCACAGCCAACATCATACTCAATGGGCAAAATTAAAAGCAATCCCCTTAAGATCAGGAACAAGGCAGGGGTGCCCCCTTTCACCACTCTTATTCAATATAGTTCTGGAAGTCCTAGCTACAACAATCAGAAAAGAAGAAAAAATTAAAGGCATCCAAATTGGAAAAGAAGAAGTAAAACAATCATTATGCAGATGATATATACTGTATATAGAAAACCTTAAAGTCTCAGTCAAAAAACTACAGGACCTGATGAATGAATTCAGCAAGGTGGCAGGATATAAAATTAATACTCAGAAATCAGAGCGGTTTTTTTTTTTGTATTTTTCTGAAGCTGGAAACGGGGAGAGACAGACAGACTCCCGCATGCGCCCGACCGGGATCCACCCGGCACGCCCACCACGGGTGACGCTCTGCCCATGAGGGGGCGATGCTCTGCCCCTCTGGGGCGTCGCTCTGCCGAGACCAGAGCCACTCTAGTGCCTGGGGCAGAGGCCAAGGAGCCATCCCCAGTGCCTGGGCCATCCCTGCTCCAATGGAGCCTCAGCTGCGGGAGGGGAAGAGTCAGAGAGGAAGGGGGGGGGTGGAAAAGCAAATGGGTGCCTCTCCTATGTGCCCTGGCCGGGAATCGAACCCAGGTCCCCCACATGCCAGGCCGACCCTCTACCGCTGAGCCAACCGGCCAGGGCCTCAGAGGCATTTTTATACATCAACAATGAACTGTCAGAGAAATTAAGGAAATAATCCCCTTCACTATTGCAACCAAAAAAATAAAGTACCTAGGAGTAATTTTAACCAAGGAGGTTAAAGACTATACTCGGAAAATTATAAAACATTGATGAAAAAAATCAGTGAAGAAAGAAACAAGTGGAAACATATACTGTGCTCATGGATAGGAAGAACAAACATCATTAAAATGTCTATATACCCAAACAATCTATAGTTTCAATGAAATTCCTGTTAAAATACCAATGGCATACTTCAAAGATATACACCAAATATTCCAGAAATTTATACAGGAATCATAAAAGAACACAAATAGCTTCAACTGTCTTGAAAATGAAGAATAAAGTGGGAGGTATCACTTTTCCTGATATCAAGTTATACTACAAGGCCATTGTACTCAAAACAGCTTAATATTGGCATAAGAAAAGGCATACAGATCAATAGAACAGAACATAAAACCCAGAAATAAACCCACGCCTTTATGGTCAATTGACATTTGACAAAGGGGGTAAAAGCAGACAATGGAGTAAAGACAGTCTCTTTAATAAATGATTTTGGGAAAATTGGACAGGTACATGCAAAAAATTGAAGGTAGACCACCAACTTACACCATTCACAAAAATAAACTCAAACTGGAAAAAAGACTTAAATGTAAATTGTGAATCCATAAGCATCTTAGAAGAAAACATAGGCAGTAAACTCTCTGTTATCTCTCTAGCAATACCTTTGCTGATTTATCTCCATGGGCAAATGAAATAAAGGACAGGATGAACAAATGGAACTATATCAAGCTATAAAGCTTTCACACAGTAAAGTCACCATGAACAACAACAACAAAAAAAAAACCCACTTACACAATGGGAGAATATATTTACCAATATGTCTGATAAGGGGTTAATAACTAAAATTTATAAAGAACTTCTAAAACTCAACAACAGGAAAGTAAACAATCCAATTAAAAAATGCATAAAAGAACTGAATAGATACTTCTCCAAAGGGGACATACAGATGGCCAATAGGCATATGAAAAAATATTCAACATCACTAATCATCAGAGAAATGTAAATTAAAACCGCAATGAGTTACCACCTCACACCTGTCAGAATGGCGCTCATTAACCAAACAACACACAATGTGGAGAAAAGGGAACCCTCCTCCAGTGCTGGTGGGAATGCAGACTTGTGCAGCCTCATGGAGAACAGTATGGAGTTTCTTCAAAAAATTAAAAATGAAACTGCCTTTTGACCTAGGTATCCCACTTTTAGGAATATATCCTAAGAATACCAAATCACTGATTCAAAAGAAGATATGCACTCTCATGTTTATTGCAGCATTGTTTACATAGCCAAGATCTGAAAAGAGCCCAAGTGTCTCTCAGGGGATGAGTGGATTAAAAGTTGTGATATATATACACAATGGAATACTACATGGCCATGAAAAAGAATTAGAAAATCTTACCTTTTTGACAGCTTGGATGGTGGGGACTTGGAGATTATTATGCTAAGTGAAATAAGACAGACAGAGAAAGAAAAATATCATATGATCTCACTTATATGTGGAATCTAATGAACTAAGTGAACTGAGGAATGGAATAGAGGCAGAGGGTTACAGGAATCAGTGGGACAGCAGTCAGAGGGAAGGGGGATGAGAGGATGAGATCAGAGAATGTAAAGAGTTTAATGAAATTATATATACATAACACAGAGATATAGATAACAGGACAGCAAATCCTAGAAGGAAGTGGGGAGGGAGTTAGGGGGAAGGGAGCAAAAGGGGTATAAAAATTGACACATGGGTGGGAGGTGAGGGAGTTATATTTAGTGGGACACTTGAATCCATGTAAACACAATAAATTAAAATTAATAAAAATTTTAAAAATCTAATAAAAAAGATAAAACAAAACAAAACAAAAAAGAAATTTATGAGATAGAGGAACATACTAAGTGACATCACAGAGTTACAATCTATAAAATTCCAACTGTAAGAAACTCTACAGGAATGCTTCTGAAACTTTAACATGTATATAAATTACATAAAGATCTGCCCTGGCCAGTTGGCTCAGTGCTAGAGCATCGGCCTGGAGTGCAGGAGTCCCAGGTTCGATTCCCGGCCAGGGCACACAGGAGAAGCACCCATCTGCTTCTCCACCCCTCCCCCCTCTCCTTCTTCTCTGTCTCTCTCTTCCCCTTCCGCAACCGAGGCTCCATTGAAGCAAGGATGGCCCGGGCACTGGGGATGGCTCCTTGGCCTCTGCCCCAGGCACTAGAATGGCTCTGGTTGCAACTGAGTGACACCCCAGATGGGCAGAGCATTGCCCCTTGTAGGCGTGCTGGGCGGATCCCGGTTGGGCACATGCGGGAGTCTGTCTGACTGCCTCCCTGTTTCCAACTTCAGAAAAATACAAAAATAAAATAAAATAAAATAAAATAAAATTACATAAAGATCTGGTTAAAAGGCAAATTCTTACTTTGTAGTTTTGGGTGAGCTTGAGACAGTTTATAATGAGGTTTCAGGAATTGTCAGTGATGCTGGACGATTGAACCACACATACATTAGCAAGGCTCAAAAAGGTAAATTTAATATCATTTAAAAACAAAAGGTTACCTATAAATTTAAAATGACTACCGAGACTTAATAATCAAATGCATTGTATATCCTTTTGTTTAGATCCATTTAGCAAATCAATGTAAAAAATTATGAAAACATATTTGATAATATCAAGAAATTATTTTATATTTTTAGATGCATTAATGATACTGGTTGGTTATGTTTTAATTAATGTTCTTAAAAAGACAACACACAATAACAACAAAGAATAAAAGCAAAGCAGTTACAACCAACACCACAGAAAACAAAGAATTATTTAAAGAATACTATTAACAATTATATGCGAACAAATTTAGTAATCTAGAATAGGTAAATTTCTAGAGTATATAACCTTCCAACACTGAAACAAGAAGAAATACAAAATGTAAACATATTACTATCAACAAAATTGTAGTGTTGATCAAAAAATTCCCAACAAGCCCTGGCCAGTTGACTCAGTGGTAGAGCATTGGCCTGGAGTGCAGGAGTCCCTGGTTCAATTCCCGGCCAGGGCACACAGGAGAAGCACCCATCTGCTTCTCCACCCCTCCCCCTCTCCTTCCTCTCTGTCTCTCTCTTCCCTTCTCGCAGCCAAGGCTCCATTGGAGCAGAGATGGCCCGGGCGCTAAGGATGGCTCTATGGTCTCTAACTCAGGCACTAGAATGGCTCTGGTTGCAACAGAGCGACGCCCCAGATGGGCAGAGCATCGCCCCCTGGTTGGTATGCCGGGTGGATCCCGGTTGGGTACATGCGGGAGTCTGTCTGACTGCCTCCCCATTTCCAACTTCAGAAAAATACAAAAAAAAAAAAAAAATTCCAACAAGTAAAAGTTTAGGATCAGAAAACTATAAGTGAATTCTTCCAATGATTCAAGGAACAATTAATATTTATACTTCTCAAAATATTTAAAAGAATTGAAGAAGAAGGACCATTTCTGAACTCATTCTTGAAGCTGGCCTTAGCCTCATACCAAAACCAAAAAAGATATTTTATTTATGTACATATATATAACAATAAAATATAATAGAGAGTCTATGAATAAATTTTCACATATACAACTCAATGAATCTATGACAAAGGGTGCAAATATATAAAATGGGGTTAAAGACAATCTCACCAATAAATGGTGTTGGGAAGACAGGACAGATACATGGAAAAAAATGAAACTGGACAATTTTCTTATAGTATATTCAAAAATAGACTCAAAATGGATTAAAGACTTAAATGTAAAACCTGAAGCTATAAAACTACTAGAAGAAAACAAGGGCAGTAAACTCTTTGACATCCCTCTTAGCAATGTCTTTTCCAATGTGTCTCTTGGGGCAAGAAAGACAAAAAATGTTTTTTTTTAAATAAGACTATATCAAAATAAAAGTTTTTGTATAGTGAAGGAAACCATCAACAAATCGAAAACACAATCTACTAAATTAGAGAAGGCATTTACAAATAATATATGAAATCAGGGGTTAATATCCAAACATATAAGGAACTCATTCAATTTAACCCCCCCAAAAAAACAAACAGCCCCCCCCCCCAAAAAAAATAATCTAATTAAAAAATAGGCAGAGGACCTGAAAAGACATTTCTTCAGAGATGGCCAACACACATATGAAAGATGCTCAATATCACTAATCTTCAGGGAAATAAAACTTAAAACCACAATTAGACATCAACCAACACCTTTCATTAAATAATCCACAAAACATGAGTGCTGGGATATATGTGGAGAAAAGGGAACCCTTATATACTGTTGATGGCATTGCCTATTGGTGCAGCCACTATGGAAAACAGTACAGCAATTCCTCAACAAATTAAAAATAAAGCTGTCATATGACCCAGCAATTCCACTTCTGGGTATTTATTTGAAGAAAACAAAAAAACTTATTTGAAAAAAATATATGTATCTCTATATATTCATTGCAGCATTACTAATAATAGCCAAGATATGAAAGTGGCCTATTCATTCATGAATGAATAAAGGAAATATGAGAGATAGATGTAGATATAATTAGAGTTATAGATGATATATGTGGAATCTAAAAAATAAAAGAATAAAAATAGCAAATGAGAAATATACACAGAGAAACAGAAAAGAAGCTGATAGTTATCAAAGCGGAGGAGAAGGGTAAATGGGGATATATCAAAATTTATTCTGGAAAAATAAATAAATAAATAAATAAATATTAGGAAAGAAGACTAACATTTTTTGAGACACTGTCATGTCCTTAGGCCTAAAATTAGGTACTGTACTTTTATTTGAATTAACTTATTATATAGATGCAGTATCACTTGCTCACTTATATTGGCTTCCAGTTGTGCAGATAAATTCTTTTATGAGAAATTAGTGCTAACCACTCCATATGTGTTTCTACCTTTCTCCCACACACTTGCTTTGCTCTGATTACACTGTTCTCTTTATTTTCTTGTCTTTTTTCTTTTCTTTTTTTTAAGTGAGGAGGGAAGATTGAAAGACAGACTCCTGCATGCATCCTCACTGGGATCCATGGCAACTCCCTGTCTGGCGCTGACACTCAAACCAATTGAGCCACTGTCTACGAGAAAGTAAGAGGAAGAAAAGAGGGAGAGGGAGGGAGAAAGAAGCAGATGGTGGCCTCTCCTGTGTGCCCTGACTGGGAATTGAACCCATGACGTTTATACACCAGGCTGATACTCTATCTACTGAGCAAACTAGCCAGGACCTCTCTTTATTTTCTAATCCCATACTTTTATTACCTCTTTCCCTCTGTCCCAACCTCTGTCCTTCTCTTTTTATCTCCAACCTCATTTCTTTCTGCTCTTTCTTCGATATATACTTATATTTATGGAGCATGGATTTATTTGTGCTGTGGATTCATCAGTGAAAAAACCAAAGTCTCTGCTCTTACATTTTAATTGGAGACCGTTAATAATAAAGTATATACAAATATGTCAGTTTTTTAAATGTGCTATGAGGAAAATAAACAGGGTAAGGGCACAGAGGGTCACAGAGGGACACAGCTCCTTTCCCCCTTCTCTTTCTCTGTATCTTCCTATGAGGGTTGATTCCTCATAGGAACTCTAACCATACCTCAGAGCCCAGCTTAACCCTTACTCCCTTCATGCAACCTTACCCAGCATTTAGGGTCCCTACGCATGCCTTTTTATTTTTACAAACTCTATTTTGTACTTATTGTCAGCACTTATTGAATATTTAGATCATAATGATGTTCCATTTGTCTTTATGTCATTGCTTGGTCAACTCAGCTTGATTGCAAAGTCTCTGAGAGTAGGGACTGTTACCTTTGTATTTTTAAACCTTTTGCTTAAGAGAAAAGACATATTGAGTACTCAACCAATTCTTATAAAGTGATAGATTAATACATTTTATAGAAACATTAAGATAGATATTATGGAAGATAGAGATATAAAATAAGCTTTAAGCCCTAATGTGCTAGGTTGTGTAGAATAGAATTTGACCATATTTTTTTTCCATTGAAATTACAATGTCTCAGTGACATACATTTTTATAAACCTGAAACAGGGTTTCTTCACCCTTATTGAGTCATAGGTTTCTTTGGCAATCTAATGAGGCTTATGAATCCATGTTCAGAATAATACTTTTAAATGTAAAAAATAAAATATTCAAGATTACAAAAAACCCCAGATTATATTAAAACGATGTTTTCAAAATTTAAAGGATTTTGATATAGTAATGTACATATTTCCTCATTTACTAAATAATGTGACCCACAATGTCCAAGGAATGATAGACATCAATCATATCCCATGATGCCTATAACATTGTGGTATAAATATACCTGTGATTTCTGCTGGTAATAAAACCACAGGTACTGCTAATACTACCAGTGTTCATTAATTATATTAAAAATAAAAGGAAATGCTAAACACTTTTGTTAAATATTAGTTAAAATAAAGAAATAATTTTTCCCACAGATGTTTACAGACTCCTTGAATTGTTTTGAGCAATTTTTGGGTTGTGCATGTGTGTTTAAATCTTAGGGAGGGGGAAATATATATAAATATATATATAATAAAATATATATATTATAAAATACATATATATATTAGACTCTATAGTTTGTGATAGAGAATCTTTAGAATTCCTATTTAAAAAAAGTTAAGTTCTTAGGGATCATAAATCCACTTTAATCTACAGAATAAGATGCACCAATGTGAATTACTTAGAACATTTTGATATAATGAAGAAAAACAAAATCAACCATAGAAATGTATACTGAAATTAAGCACAGCAGGTAGGCTAAGATTCTGTGTGGATTTCCAAGGATGTCACACATTTGTGCACTGATACATGTTGTTTTTCTGTTTCTGCAGCAAGGAGGTCTTATTAGAAACAATTAAATTTGCAAATGAGAACTGAAAAATAGAGTCGAGAATTTATAGAATATTTACCTTTTTGCTATCCTATAAAATCTAAGTTTTGGCTTCTTAACAGCAGGATCTACCTAGGGTCTACACCCCAGAATTTTCAGTGGATAAAGGGATTACATTTACTTAAAGTGATCAAGTATAGGTATTTTTATTCAAAATGGTAGATGTTACCTGTTTTGGAGATTTCTCTAGTTTCCCTACAAGTCACAAACTCAATATAATCTGGTCATATGGATACCTTACTATTTATAAATAATATGAGGACCAGAATAATTTGAGAACCTAAATGCTATAAGGATGGTGAAAGTGAAAGAACCAAGAGGAACAAATTTGTGTAATCTGTAGTATTTGGCCGGACTCCTTACCTTGTAGATTTCATGCATACTGAAAAAGGTTGGTAACTCTACAAGAAATACATCTATTCAAGCCATTTTGCCTGTGGAAGGTAAGGAATGCAGGAAAAGTCAGGGAAATTATCATTATGTTAGACCCATTGTTGACTCCCCAGGCAGCTGCACAACCCTAAGTGGGCTGTGGGTAATGGGAGGTGGCTGTGCCTCAGAAGGCATTTGAGAAAATTTATCTTTATGTGAACATCTAGACAAGATTCAAGAAAAAAAATCAGGAAAAAGTGTAAAATTTTCAAAATAATCAAGGTAAGGCATATTCTTAGGCAGAAGTAAGATACAGTTATCTCTTGGTATTAGTTTAATAAAGTAAATTAATTATTCAATTACTAGAGTGGTACCATGAAAAGTGAGTCATATTATGAAAATTATTATAACAATATCAAATGGAAAAAGATATTATAAACTTGAATCAATGTGGTGTGTACATAAAATATCTAAAAGGCATACATCTAAATGAAGGGTTTAAACTCTTGTGGTGGTGAGACAGTGGGAAATTTAAAAAGTTTTGTTCAATGCACTGTTAATATAAAATTGAGTTAGATGTCTTTTTTTTTCTCTTAAAATTAACATTTGTGGTAAACTTTCCTCATAACTTAAAAAAAAAATTAAACTGACCAGGTGATGACACAGTGGATAAAACATTGCCCTGGGATGCTGAGGATACAGGTTCAAAACCCTGAGGTCACTGGCTTGAGCAGAGCTCACCAGTTTGAGTGTGGGGTCACTGGCTTGAGCATGGAATCATAGCCATGACTCTATGGTTGCTGGCTTGAGCAAGGGTCACTGGCTCGGCTGCCTGTCCCCAGTTAAGGCACATATGAGAAAGCAATCAATGAACAACTAAAGTGTTGGAATTACAAGTTGATACTTCTCATTTCTCTCCCTTCTTTTTTGTCTATCTCTCACACGCACACTCTCTCTGTCTCTCTATCTCACTTAAAAAAAGGATTATACTATTATATCAAGCCAGAAGGAACACTTTCTCATTACAGATTTGGTACCTGGAATCAGACACAAATGGTTTCTGTCTAGATGTTATCAAATATTATATTTTTTATAGTGACCAAATCATTTTATCTCTCTGAGCCTTAATTCTCTTACTTTGTAAGCTTCTGTAAAAATAGTTGTTATGAAAATTAAATGCATTTGAACATGTTAAACACAATGCCTGTCACTTAGTAAATCCTCCAAAAATATGTAGTTCTTATATGATTGTCTAAACTGGATACTCAGAAGGCACATAGTCTTAGTGGCTCACCTTCTAATATAAAGCCTCTGGCACATACATTAAAAAAGTAATATCTCTATTCAGTTTATTCAAGGAGACCTCTAGGTTGTACTAGAAAAAAATGTATTGTTACAAGTACAAATTTTGTTACAAATTTTAATTTAAAAACAGATAAAAAGAAAATATTCTCAGACTTTATCAGCCTATAGGTAAGAATAAGATATCCTTAACATTGTTTAGCTGAATAATGCTTGTGGAATGTATTTATTTGATAAACACACCCAATACCTTTGCAAAGTTTCAATAATTAACTATGGAAGTCCTTGGGATGACCTTATTTATGGTTAGAATCAGCATGCATTTTTTTTTTTTTTGTATTTTTCTGAAGCTAGAAACGGGGAGGCAGTCAGACTCCCGCATGCGCCTGACCGGGATCCACCCGGCACACCCACCAGGGGGCGATGCTCTGCCCATCCAGGGCGTTGCTCTGTTGCGACCAGAGCCATTCTAGCACCTGAGGCAGAGGCCATGGAGCCATCCTCAGCACCTGGGCCAACTTTGCTCCAATGGAGCCTCGGCTGCAGGAGGGGAAGAGAGAGACAGAG
The DNA here is from genome assembly GCF_036850995.1 of Saccopteryx leptura. NCBI lineage: Eukaryota > Metazoa > Chordata > Mammalia > Chiroptera > Emballonuridae > Saccopteryx > Saccopteryx leptura. Next base: position 185,559,345 of record NC_089505.1, on the reverse strand, counting down.
AGGAAGGGGAGGGGGAGGGGTGGAAAAGCAGATGGGCACTTCTCCTGTGTGCCCTGGCCGGGAATCGAACCAGGGACTCCTGCACTCCAGGCTGACGCTCTACCACTGAGCCAACTGGCCAAGGCTCAGCATGCATTTTATGTTTCCAGGTTGAAGCTTTATCCACTGCGCCACCACCAGTCTGGTCTCAGCATGCATTTTATGGGTGCTTTCACTCTTCCTCTTTCTGGATGCTTGTGGGGCATGATCTCTCCTGATTAAATATACTCTGCTTCTCAGTGTGCCCTCACATTCCACTGGGAACCTCAAATCCATTCAGGCAAATTCTCTATGATTTTCCAGGTGCAAAGCTGAGCAAAGAAAAAAGGAGACTGACCCAACCTCAATAGAACTCAGGTCTTGTTGCTGGGGGCTGCATTCACCTGATTAAAACCTGAACTTTCCCTTCCCTTTCTTCTCTCCACTTCCTGCCAAAGAAAGAAAGAAAGACAAAAACAGAAGCAAACTGAGACATTTACTCTTCTCCATTCCCTTTCTTCATGGGATTCCCAGGTTCCACAGCACATTCTCAATGAGACTGCGTGGCCGCTTGGCTGCCTTTCTAGAGTGACTCTAGAGAATAATGTATGTTCTGTCAAAGCTCTGCAGAATTCTCCCAACTCTCATTCAAGTTCCAATTTTGTGGAGACAGCAAGATGATGAGGCATATTTGTTTAGGATTTTCTTTTCCCTAATCTGGCTGTACAGAATGGGCAGTACTGGCTTGTTCCTAGACTCCAGATGTCTTATTTCCTAGTCCTAGAAAGGACTGTGATTTTATTCAGAAGGAGAATGAGTTGATGCTAAGTCTGTGATTAAAAATAAGTTTCAAGTAAACAGGTTACTGGGGGAAGAATCCCAAGGCTATGCAAAGAAATTATAGTTAATTCTAAACATGACAGACCTTAAAACTATTATAAGACAGTAAGAATAGCAGTTCTACAGATGATTAAAAAGCCATTTTCTAAAATATTCTCACTGGAGCTTTTTAAAAAAAGAAAACATTTAATTGCTTCAATCAAGCATAACTACTTTCTACTTATGGTATAATTTGTATACTCTGATCTCACGGTGTGTGACTCTCTGTCATAATTTTATAAGTATATATTCCCCACTGCAGTGATCGGCGATCATGCATTGTGAATAATTCCCTGATCATTAAAGTACTGCTAAAAGGTCAAAAAACAAAGCACAGCAAATAGAGGTAGGGTGGGAAGCCTTGTTTGTGTTTACTCTATAAATATGAATTAAGTAAACTATGTCCACTTGGAACACATTCAAAACATATACAAACAAGTGACAAAAATCAGTTCTTCAAGGATTTTTGGTAAAAACAAACAAAAAAATAGGAAGCAAACTAAAACAAAGAACCTGAGCATGCCTAATGCCTTTTCTGCCTCAAGTAGCAATTATTTCAATGCAATTCAAACAAGCTTTACTTTGCAACATTTAAACCTGCTGCAACTCTTTAATGTATAGGTTAAACCATACTGACAGGAAACAGGAAACTACCTAAAGGTTGTCCCAAAGGAACCATTTTAGAATATAGTAATACCATTACTTAGTTAAGTAACATCAAATCTTTACAATATTCAAATAACTCAGAAAATAGGGTATGGAGAAGTAACCTCTATTTAAATAGCTTAGGCAGCTCCTTGATGTGAATGAGTTATATAATGCTAATACAAATGAAAACAATCCAGGTTTACTTGGACTAGAGAAGAATTCAGGATAATGGGAACTGAGTACTGTGCTAACCGTAAACACCAGCAGTCAGCTAGCTGTCATACCTCATTGTCCTGAAATAATAAAAACATCTTATGTATTTAAACCTTATATGCAATTGTCTATTTCCCCATCCATTGTCTCCATTTCTTTTAAGTGAGGTCTACTGTCTGCTCTTCCCACTCCCACCTCTGTTTTCTGTGCTTCGACTGTGGCATGCACCATGGTTCTACAAACCCCCTCACTCGTCACTCGAGCAATTTCCAAATTCCCACCTCTTTCTTCATAAAACCTTAAATAAGTCCATCCAGAAAAGTTCACAGAACTCTTTTACCTTCCTGATGAAGTGACAGGAGAATCAATGGCAATTCTCTGGCTGGCAACAGACATACCACTGACCTGGCTACTCTCCTTGTCTCAGACCAGTAAATGCATTACCTTTACATGCACCTTTGAAAATATTTTGCTAACTCATATAATTTGTGTATTTGTTGATGTTTTTTAATTTACACATTTGTTCACACTTTCTTATTTTTCAGATCAAATCAATAAATTATTTTCTGCAAGGTACTTCTATCGAAATTAATGTTAACTATTACTATACTTATACATAATTTTTCATAGTATGTTGAGCAGATAGGTTTATAGCAGAGTTACTTCTGTACTCCCTCACATCATCAATGAGTCCTGGTGTCCTGGTTTTGGATCAAAGAATAGTGTTGAAGACCTCATTAATGCTGCCAATTGGTATTACATATCTTAACATAAGTAAGACATCATAGCTTCTTCTATGTTTACATTTTTTGTGTATGTGTGTGTATGCATGCATGCATGTGTGATTATTTTTGTTTTCACCTAGCATACCATGCAAAAGTAGTGTCCCCCAAACCAACCTCCAAATGTCCCAATGCTGCAGTCATTCACATTTCTTAACTGTCTCCTTTTATCTGCCCTCAGCATCTCATCATTGCCTTGTTGTGCACTTACAGATTTTTGGCCTGATGTTTTGGTTCCTGTTATTGTTTCCACACTATTCCTTTGGAATTGACAAACAAACATGTGTTCTTGCTGGATTTAATACACATTTGTTCTCAAATGTAAATGACCACTGTGCTCTGGTTCAGTTTTGCTCTGGCTGTTGCTAGTAATTCCATAGTTTCATTTATTCTTGGCTAAGTTCCACGTTGGCTACTCTTGAACAACTATAGAATCCTACGGAGGTGGAGAGCAGTGATTATACATTATCAATTAGTTAATTAATAAATAGACAAATATGAATAAAACACAATCTCTGTTTCTATGGAGTTCATGGTCCAGTTGAAAAGATAAAATTATAAACATTATTTATTAAGTAATGTGATAATGCTACAACAAAAGGAGTGTACATATTGCTGTGGTTTCTCAGGAAAAGATAGCAGTGTCTCAGTAAATGTTATACATATATTTTAAATATATTTATTGATTTTAGAGAGAGAGAAAGACTGATTTGTTGTTTCACTTATTTATGCATTCATTGGTTGAATCTTTATGTGCCTTGACCAGGGATTGACCTCACAATATTGGGCCGACACTCTAACCAAATGTAAAGGATATTTAAAAAACATTTAATTAAACAAGGAAAAACTTTGTCCAAATTGAAGAGTTATCTCAATTACACAAATATTTAAATGAAAATTGCCTATTTATATTCTAACTATCACATATTGTACAGTTTCTTTTGCATTAGCTACTTACAAAACATTTCTATTCAGATACAACTAGGAGAGTGTTTTTGTTTTGACAAAACAGATTAACATTATAACAGTTATTTGAAAGGAAGAGATCTGGTAACAAGTTTGTGGAAGTTGGAAAGAGAGCTGAGCACATGAGACCTCACTGTTAGGCTACAACAGGCTATGAGTGATGCTGCGAGAAAAGAATAATGGGACTACATCCATCATATAATGTTCTTACCTAACAATAGGTCTTGTGAACAAGACAACTGAAGAAGGCGTTACATGCAGAAACTAACAAGTTAAATATAATATGATGCACCCATAATTTGTGATATTATGCAGCCAGTAATAATCAATTTTTTAATAATATTTAATATACTTAAGGGTAAATTTCCAGGGTAATATAAAGAGAAAATCATTAAATACTAGCATAAGATGATCTTATATTTATAATTTATAGTAAATATAGTAAAGATATGAGTATTTTATGTATTATTTTATAAATAAAAGGAGAAAAAGAGAAATTAACCAGTCCAGAATCAATATTTAGTATAAAAAGTTTATAACTACAATAACTTTTTGCAACTCTCTTACCAAGGTAGGATATTTTTCTGCCATTTAAATAAACTCTACACATCTCTGAAAATGAAAAAGAAAAGGCAAAATATTTATGATATCTAGAGAGAAACCCCATACAAAAAATGAAACTAGACTATTGATAATCCCCGTACACAAAAATTAACTCAAAATTGTTCATATACCTAAATATAAGACCTGAAACAACAAATTATATCAGAGAAAATATAGGTACTAAATTTATGAACCTTGATCCTAGAAAGACTTTTCTGAATTTGACCACGAAGGCAAGAGAAGTAAAAACAAAAATAAAGGAATAAGACTATATCAAACTAAGTTACTGCACAGCAAAAGAAACTGCCAACAAAACAAAAAGATAGCCAAATGGGAGAAGATATTTGCAAACAACAACTCCAACAAGGGGTTAATATTGAAAATGTATAAAGAACTTACTTAACTTAACACCAAGAAAACAAACAATCCAAATGAAAAGTGAGCAGAGGAACTGGACACTTCTTCCAAGTAGAGATACAAATGGCCAACAAATATACAAACAGAAGCTCACTTTTACTAGCTATTAGGGAAATGCAAATCAAAACTTTAATAAGATACCATCTCATACCATTTAGAATGGTTATCAACAAGAGAAATCATAGCAAGTTTTGGAGAGGATGTGGAGAAAAAGAAGCCCTTGTTTACTGCTGGTGGGAATGCAAACTAGTACAGCTGCCATGGAAAACATTATGGAGGTTCTTCAAAAAACTGAGAATAGAACTATCATATGATCTAGCAATCCCTTGCCTGGGTATCAACCAAAAATGTAAAAACATTTATTTGGGAAAATATATGCACCCCTAATGTTTACTGAAATATTATTTAAGATGGCCAAGACATGGAAAGAAACAAAGTTTTCCTTGATAGATGATAGGATAAAGAAGACGTGATACATATCTACAGTGGACTACTACTACCAGCCACAAGAAAAGATGAAATATTGACACTTGAAACAGTGTGGATATAGCTTGAGAATATCATGTAAAGCAAAATAAGTCAGACAAAAAAAAGGTGAAGAACTATATAATTTCAGTCATGTGTGAATATATAATGGAAAGCAACAAATGAACAAATAATCAAATGAAAACTCATAAACACAGATAACAGTTTGATGGCTAGCAGAGTGAAAGGGGGTGACGATAATAAAGTGTAACGGAAGACAAATATATGATGGTAGAATGTTTGACTTTGGGTGGTGAGCACACAATGCAATATCCTGATAATGTATCATTACATTGTATACTTGAAATGTATGTAATTTTATTAACCAAATTCACCCCAATAAATTAATAAAAATAAAAATAAAAAATTAACAAGAATCTTAGAATTATGGATAATTTTATCCTCTTTATATATTACTATATTTTTTATATTTTCTATAATTTAATACAGAATGTCAAATCTTAGACCGCAGAAAATAAGTGTCATTAAATATAAATTGTCTCCAGTGACAAACTCAATTTATACCTAAAAAAATCAACTAAATTACATGTGTCATAGATATCACATAGATAATAACATGTAAAATTTACATTCATAATTTAATTTCATGTGTCATATTTAGCATATAAATTATTACAGTGTGAAATATAAGTAAATAAAAATGATATGCAAATTTAACATATACCTTTATGAAGGAACCACCACTTATCTTTGTAAAAGTAGTACCATTTACTCCCTATTTCTCTCTTATAACACAGTTCAGTCATTCAAGCATACTTTTAAATAGCATTTCTTGTATTTGAAAAGTTATTGAGTAATAAAACAGTGACCTTTAGTGCTTCACCAAGAAATGCAATTCAGCTTTGTATGGAATCCAAACTAATCAATATCCTATTATGATCACAGATGGGGATATTATAACTGAGACACAGTAGCTAGGGTATCAGACATACCTTTGTTTCTCTAAAGCCAGAAATGTGGTGGCCTTGTGAAGAAAATCATTTTAAGTAAGATCATTGGTTCATTTCTCCTTTTGACTAGGACAATATAATTTCAGTTTTTAATTGTATCATGATGTTAAGAGAATAAAGGTGTATTGGTCATCTTTACCTTATACAGACCTATTCATTGTAAAGAATGAAAATACATACATGAATCTCTTTTCATCTAGTCTATACATGCTGAGTGGATCTATAAAAATTGGTGCACACTGCCCATGGATCAGGTCACAAGAATGCTAAGAGATATTCACATGTAGAGCTTATTTGATTATTAAGCTGCATTAACTGGCTATCTAACCAGTTATTAAGATAATTGACTGGTTCATTAATAATGACCAAACCAGTTCTGTAAATTACTACATATATATTTGAAATGTTTATGAGGCACTTGCAAACCTAGCAGTTTTAGAAGTGCATTCCAAGTGCAAGGTTGTCTGTTGATTTTAGCCTCAATGCACTTCCAGGGCAAAGTTGGGTTTATCTAAGTTATGGCACAGATTATCAGTTGGCTAACTGATGAGTTTCTATCACTGCTGAAAGCACCATGGACAGATTACTTTAAATATTATTTGAACCTTATATAACTAAAAATTTATAAGGCTTCCTAAATTTCTTCTGGGTAAGTCACACTTTAGGGATTCATCATCAGTATATGTCTTTTAGAATATTACTTAAGCAAGCATTATTATTATTATTATTATTATTGTATTTTTTCTGAAACTGGAAACGGGGAGAGACAGCCAGACAGACTCCTGCATGCGCCCAACCGGGATCCACCCAGCACGCCCACCAGGGGCGATGCTCCGCCCACCAGGAGGCGATGCTCTGCCCCTCTGGGGCATCGCTCTGCCGTGACCAGAGCCACTCTAGCGCCTGGGGCAGAGGCCAAGGAGCCATCCCCAGCGCCCGGGCCATCTTTGCTCTAATGGAGCCTTGGCTGCGGGAGGGGAAGAGAGAGACAGAGAGGAAGGAGGGGGTGGGGGGTGGGGAAGCAAATGGGCGCTTCTCCTATGTGCCCTGGCCGGGAATCGAACCCGGGTTCCCCGCAAGCCAGGCCGACGCTCTACCGTTGAGCCAACCGGCCAGGGCCTTAAACATTATTTTTGAATATTAAATAATAATATTTAGAAATCTACCTCAAAACTACATATAAATATCAGAAGTAGAAAAGAAATAGAATATTACCATCACCATCTCCAAGATGAATAATCAAGGAAAACTTTTATTCTACTAGCTAATTTTATTCTCCCAGGTTCACTGAGCATAATTTACTTACAACATTGTATAAGTTTTAGGTGTATGGCATAATGCCAACATACATATATTGCAAAACAATTGTCACAGTAAGTTTAGTTAACATTCATCACCTCATATCATTACCAAATTTACTACTAGCTAAATTAACTAAGAAAATGAACTTATAAAAACTTGAGTATCATCACTAGAAACAAAGATTGATCTTTATAAAAGTATAGTAGCCCTTCTAGCTAATAAGTTTTAGAGCGGAAAATCCTTAATGGGTCTTACTATATATGGTATTTAAAAAAACCAGAAAGACTATACTTTCAGGGATCATTTCTATAGTTTGTTAAAAAAAAAACAGAAAAAGTAAACAAATAGAAAACTATATACTAAAGAAAGGCCATATTTGTATCATATATATTCAGTTTTTGTACATGTTCTTATATTTCATATAATATTTCATTACTCTAGATGTTTGAAGCTTATTGTCTAAAAGTGACAAAGAAAGTAAAATGCAAAGTTATTATGTCATTCAAAATTTAAAGAGATTTACCTTCTGCTATGATATCTATTACATCAATAGCATATGCTTTAAAAATACTTTGAGCCAACATCTATGCTGTATAAGGAAGTTGTGTTATTTCTCTTAGAGAGTCTTAATAAAGCCTTGCCCATTTGAGTCATCAGGATTAAAGAATAAATCATAGAGGCAGTAGTACATAACCTTTATTGGGGATTAGTTTCCAAAAAAGAATAAAAAATAGAACTGCCCTGACTGGATAGCTTGGTTAGTTAGAGCATCATCCCAAAGTGCTGAGTTTGCCGGTTTGATCCTCTGTTAGGGCACATACAGGAATGGATAAATGTTCCTATCTATCTGGCTCGCTCTCTCTCTCTCAAATCAATAAAATAAACAATTAAAAAACAGTAATAATATGTATTGAGTGCTTGGCATAGGCAGTCCCTGTTTTATTTTTTATTTTTATTTACTTTAAAAAATTTTTTTTTAATTTTTATTTATTCATTTTAGAGAGGAGAGGGAGAGACAGAGAGGAGAGACAGAGAGAGAGAAGTGGGGGAGGAGCTGGAAGCATCAACTCCCATATGTGCCTTGACCAGGCAAGCCCAGGGTTTCGAACTGGTGACCTCAGCATTTCCAGGTTGACGCTTTATCCACTGCGCCACCACAGATCAGGCAGCAGTCCCTGTTTTATTTTATATATACTATTATTTTTAATTTTCATTACCACTATAGAACAGATGTTATTATGCTTGTTTTAAATATGATGAAACTGGGTAGCAGAATGATTAAATTATTTGCCCAACATTACATATACAGGAAGTGCCTGAGCCATGTTTGAACTTGGACAATCTGCCTTCAAAGCTCACCTGTAAACACCAGCATCCCTTTGTCACCCTAAACACATTGATTTTCCTTTGTCTATGAGCTATGCAGCAAGGAATAAACTGTCTGCTTCTCATAGTTACTGGCTCCTCTTTACAGTAGTAATTTTGTCTCCAGAGGTAATGAGCCAAGGGGAAAATTTTAACAGCAGCAAGTAGGGCTTAGAGTTGACTTCTATTTATTATGAGTAGGAGTGTGATTTAGTGCCCTCTAGAGGGCAAAAGAGGAGATTATGGGCCATGTAGTTTTGGGGTTTGTTTTTTTTTTTGAATGAATGAATATAAGCAGAAATATTGCATTAAGAAAATAGAGCCATAGGTGCTTGAAAACCTACACTCTATTATGAAATATCTCTCTCCATCTCTCTCTATCTTTGTGTCTTTCTGTCTCTTTGGTAAAAAAAAAAAAAAAAGAGAAAGAGGATATTGCGCTCTGGGTGTTGTGCAAATGAATTGTAGCCAAGATAATAATATTAAAAAGCATTACATCTGGTTTTAAGTTAGTGAAACAACCAGAACATTTTAACTTGTGATGCTCTAACATGAAGAACGTGATGATACAGGAGTAGTGGAATCGTATGTCCCTGTGAATACTGAAGTTTCTCTCATGGATTTTGGTGAGTGATCATTAAACTGTTTTCCAACTTGTCAACTAACTAACTAAATATATAAATAAATAAAATATAGAGCACTAGAAAATCTACAGTAAAATATGAAATTGTCAAAAATAGTCATTTAAGTACTACAATTTCACAGATGAATGATTTGAAGAAACTAAAAATTACTTTAACATGATTAAATAAGAGAAGATTAGTGAAAAAAAACTTTTTTTTTTTTGCAGGAAGTCTGGTTATCACTCCGATCCACATAAAATCAGGTTATCTGCACAGTGCAGAGAGGTACACTTCAAGCACCAAAAACCTGTCTATTTTTGTTTGTTTGTTTTAAAAAATCTGATCTCTCTAGAAATCAGTGTTTTGTGGATGTGAGAAACAAAGAGATTTTTTTTCCTCTAAGGCAAAAAAAATTGTATCACTAATATTTTAAATAATTGGTACACATTAAATACTTGATAAATTAGTGAATGAATTCTGGTTCTAGTTATACTATAAAGGTCAAATACTCTTTAGTTCTTTTTTTAATATATTGTCGAATTCCTCACCCATCTTTTTTGTACTAATGAAGTGAAGATATCCATCATGATGTAACTGTGAGCTGGGGGGATCTAAATTGCCTTCATCTGGCACCATCCCAGTAACTATAAATGAGGTAATTGTCCTTGACTATAAAATTTGCATTTTCAAGACTTAATTGCTATCATTACATCTTTTAGTAATTCTATTAATTTAACTGAATGGAGCGCTTGGTTGTTATGGTTAAAAATTTGCATTGAAATATTGTACATCTAAATAAAATTTTAATATATTTGTCAAAAGTCCTGTACAGCTATGCTCAAAGAGCTAAATAATTACTCAAGGAAGGGTAGGAAGCTGTCAAGAAGCTGGTTTTGCCATCACTGATCATTAACAGACCCTTCACGTTACCTGGAAAATGCTTCTTTCTGGGATTTCAGACATCACTGAGGCCCTGTGCTCTGTAGAGTCCTCTGACTTAATCATTAACAGGAAATCTATTAGCCAGGGCCAAGACATGCCCTTTCCTTTGATTTCCTGGGTGTTTAAGGCATTTCTTTCTTATCCTTGGTGAATAGATCCTTCTTTGTCTACCTGTGTTTGGGTTCTGTTGGAACATACTGTCTGACAGCCTTCTCCGCTACTGAGTATGGTGTTTACACTTACAAGTCTGATCTTCCAGTCACGGTTCATTGTACAGACTACTTAGGAAAATGTTATAATTCTTACTCCTACTGAAGAGTGCAATTAAGAAAACTTTCCACCTTTACCTCTGGAATCTTTTTGGTCAATTTCCAACTATGCAACAGTTTCCTGCTGAATTTGAATGAGATTGTGGAATCTTTTTAATAGATTAAAGCACCTCCACCCCCCCCCCCATTGATTTGAGAGAGAGAGAGACAAAGAGAGAAAAAGAGAGGACAAAGAGATAGAGAAAAGCCTCAACTTGTTGTTCCACTTAGTTGTTCCATTTAGTTGTGTACTCATTGGTTGCTTCTCATATGTGTCCTGATCAGGTATCAAACATGCAATCTTGGTGAGCCTGGGTGATGTTCTATTCACTGCACCACCCTGCTATGGCCTAAAGCACAGTTTTGTTTTGTTTTTATTCAGTGAGAGGAAAGGAGGGAAAGACAGACTCTCATATGCACCTCGACTGGGATCCACCCTGGCAAGCCCACTGAGGTGAGATGCTCTGCCCATCTGGGCATTGCTCCGTTGCTCAGCAACAAAATTCTTCTTAGCACCTGAGACGTAGGCCATGGAGCCATCCTCAGCACCCAGGGTCAACTCACTTCAACCAAGCCATGGCTGCAGGAGGAGAAGAGAGAAAGAGAGAGAGAGAGAGAAGTGAAAGGTGGAGAGGTGGAGAGCAGATGGGCGCTTCTTCTGTGTGCCCTGACCGGGAATCAAATCCAGGACATCCATATGCTAGGCCAATGCTCTACTACTGAGCCAACTGGCCAGGGCCCTAAAGCACTTTTTAAAGTAAAGTTACATAGAATTGCAGCTAATAATACTGACATTTTATGTAACAATTCTCCATCCTCTGAAAACTACCTGCTTCTTGATTGTCAAGACAACTGAGATTGGTTAAAATTATAAGAGGATTGGAGCAAATTTCTTTTTTTTAAGACTTTATTCAATTTAGAGAGGAGACAGAGAGAGAGAAGGGAAGAGCAGGAAGCTTCAACTCTCATATGTCCCTTGACCAGGCAAACCCAGGATTTTGAACCGGCGACCTCAGCATTCCAGGTCAATGCTTTATCCACTGCACCATCACAGGTCAGGCTGGAACAAATTTCAAAATAAACTTTGGGAGGAGGAGCGAAAACACAGAAGCAGCATTTATTTCAAAAGATTTTTCTCCTCATTTTGCTAGCAGTGAAAAGAGTTTACACACACTTTCTTTTTCACCAAAGAAAGATGACAAATATTTGCAAACAGTGGACCAGAAAATGTCATTAGGAACATGAAGAACCTTAGGCATATTGTATGCCAGTCACACATTTTGAAGATGGGGAACTGAAACCCAGTAAAGCTCTGTGACTGACCAAGAACCACTGACAGACCTATAAGGTAGAATTTTTCATTCCAGCATATAGTTTTTGTCAATGCCTTTGTTACCTCTGATGATAAAAACTCTCCTGAGGAAAATCATTGCAAACTCTAGAGAAGAAAAGGGGCCAGGGAAGGTTAAATAAGAAGTGGTTGATACCTGCTCTTATGGATGCCTGGACTGGTTCTTTGTTGAATCTTTCTACCTCATGTGTCTTCATTTAAATATTCCATGATGCAACCCCTGAAGCCCAATAAACTGAAAAGTGTGTGTCTAGCCTACCACAAAGGTATTCTGTATCACCTCAGTTTTCCTACTCACCAAACTTACTCACTCACAGGTCCTTAACATACCACTTGCAACTCATTCAGAGGTATTACAGGAAATGTAGCAACTCCCATTTCAAAGTAAATACAAAGTACTTTCACTAGAAATATAGGACTATATTGTATTATTGAGCAACTAAAATGTGTCTACTTAGCAGTGGCATTGGATGTGAATAATACATGGAAAGAAAAATATTACATTAATTAGCATATACAAAACATAGCTGTGCCTATCCAAAAATACAATATGGATCCTTTTGATTGGATTGAAATTATTATCTTTAAAATTTATTTATTAATTTATCTATTTATTTATTTATTTAATTTTAAGTGAAAGGAGGGAAAATAGTAAGGCAGACTTCTGCATGAGCCCCAACTGGGATCCACCCAGCAACACCATCCTGTACAGAGCTATTTTTAGCACCTGATGTTTGTTTGTTTGTTTGTTTGTTTTTTGTTGTTGTTGTCATTTGTATTTTATTCTCGGTAAAAACCTTTTTTTTTATAAATAAATTTTTATTTTAATGGGGTGACATCAATAAATCAGGGTACATATATTCAAAGAAAACATGTCCAGGTTATCATGTCATTCAATTCTGTTGCATACCCATCACCCAAAGTCAGATTGTCCTCTATCACCTTCTATCTAGTTTTCTTTGTGCCCCTCCCCCTCTCCCTCCTTCCCTCCCCCTGCCCCCCATAACCACCACACTCTTGTCCATGTCTCTTAGTCTCATTTTTATGTCCCACCAATGTATGGAATCATGCAGTTCTTGTTTTTTTATGATTTACTTATTTCACTCCGTATAATATTATCAAGATCCCACCATTTTGTTGTAAGTGATCCAATGTCATCATTTCTTATGGCTGAATAGTATACCATGGTGTATATGTGCCACATCTTCTTTATCCAGTCTTCTATTTTTTTTTTTACAGTGATTAAAGCCTTTAAGCAAACTCTTGGCCAATACAGCAAGAATTAATAAAAAAGTGTCCTTAACATGTTCACCAAGTCCAAGTTGGCCCCAACACCATGCCAAATCCCTGAAAAATGCAACCCAACCCCAGTTCAGTCTGTTAGGAGCTGTCCCAAGGAGCAGGAGTCCAGGAAAAGTCCACATCCAGGAAAAGTCTGCATGGCACTGGAATTGTTGTCACAATTCTATACTTTGCAGCTCACGTGCAAGTCCCAATGACCACTGCTTCTAGCTGGTAATGATTCAGGTAGACTGGAAAAGCCATCTGCAGCATGTGTGGAGATGGGGCTTCTGTTCTTCTCTGCCTGGAGAGATGAGACCAGGGTGCTTTTCCCTGGAGCTCTGTGACTCTGGCTTGGTAAGGAGAACGTTGGAATACACTAAGCTGGGTGTCAAAGGTAGATTCATAATAGAAGTTGGCAAAAGGGGGAAAGAGAGCTCTAAATTAGGAGTAGGTCCCAGCCTGAAATATGAGTGGGGTTTTGAGGTAGGAGGAATAAAGGAAACACTATATATTAAACAAAGCAGCAGAAAATAGGACTATCAACACCCACAACAGAGATCTCGAGGGAAGAATAAAAAACCTGACTATTCAGGCAAGACATAGTTAAGTGGCCCTCATGCAAATGAGATCAGTTTACCTGCTTCTTGGAAGAAATACCCTAGGCTTGTCCACAGTGTTGTAGACGGGGCCAATGGCCCTGGGCACCTTCAGCCTTCAGTGGCAAACCCCAGCATTCTGGGCAAGGTTAGGTCATAGGTGGCTGGAGCAGGGCTGGAAGAGACTGAACCCTCCCTTAGAGGAGCAAGGGAGAGGTCTACCTTCCAGTGTCCCTGTTTCCTCACAGCAGAGGCATGTAAGTCTGGCAGGCTTTAGCTCAATGACCTTCCTTTCCACTATTGAAGCAGGACCCAGATGGCATCCTATGAGACCCCTTTGGGGCATTGGAGCCTTTAAGGGCATATCCTAAAAGCTGGTAGTTCCCCTGATCTCTATTGGGCTTTTTCTGCCTCTAGGTATCTTAAAGGCCATGCTCAGAAGATCTCACTGAGGGGTTTGAGGATCCCTCACCAGAATGCTGCAGCCCTGTGTAAACAGTTTCAACTTTCTCGGGAAGCAGCACGGCAGATTGGGAAATCCAGCCGTGCACCTGAGGTTGATGTGCTCCAATGGAGCTATCCTCAGTGCTCAGGACCTTGCTCAAAACTATTGTGTCACTGTCTGTAGGAGGGGAAGAGGGACAGAAGGAGAAAATGGAAGTGGGGAGAAGCAGATAGTCACTTCTCTTGTCTACATTTACCAGGAATCTAACCCAGGATGTCCATACACTGGGCTGACGCTCTTTCCACTGAGCCACCAGCCAGGGCTAAAACCATTCTTTTAATTATATAATTTATTTGACCAATATTAACAAAATCAAGCAATTATTTTTAGATTAACATTTGCAACAAAGGTATTTTTTGCTCAAACAGGAGATGAATTTCCTTATCTCTGCTTTTTCCCCCAAATCATCTTCCACAATGCGATTAGTCAGAGGTTAGTATGCACTGTGCTTTATATCTTTAATGCATGATGATATTTAAAGTTTGCCAATGAAGAAAAGGTCACATAATAATCACAAATATATTATCACCATAGACCAAGTGAAAAGACTTTGCGTGAACTTTTCTTTTCTTTTTTTTTCTTTTGTATTTTTCTGAATTTGGAAACAGGAAGGCAGTCAGACAGACTCCTGCATGCACCCGACCGGGATCCACCCAGCATGCCCACCAGAGGGCGATGCTCTGCCCATCTGGGGTGTTGCTCTGTTGCAACCAGAGCCATTCTAGTGCCTGAGGCAGAGGCCATAGAGCCATCCTCAGCTCCCGGGCCAACTTTGCTTCAATGGAGCCTTGGCTGCGGGAGGGGAAGAGAGAGACAGAGAGGAAGGAGAGGGGGAGGGTGGAGAAGCAGATGGGTGCTTCTCCTGTGTGCCCTGGCTGGGAATCAAACCCGGGACTCCTGCACACCAGGCCAATGCTCTACCACTGAGCCAACCGGCCAGGGCCTTGAACTTTTCTTTTTAATTTTTATTAATTTTAATTTATGGTGTTTACATAGATTCAAGTGTCCCACTGAATATAATTCCCTCGCCCCCCACTCCTGTGTCCCTGTTTATACCCCTTTTGCTTCCCTTCCCATAACTCCCTTTCCACTTCCCTCTAGGATTTGCTGTCCTGTTATCTATATCTCTGTGTTATGTATATATAATTTTACTAATCTCTTCACCTTCTTTGATTCCATCATCTCATCCCCCTTCTCTCTGTCTGCTGTCCCTCTGGTCCCTTTGACCCTGCCTCTACCTCTATTCCATTCCTCAGTTCACTTTGTTCATTAGATTTCACATATAAATGAGATCATATGATATTTTTTTTTCTCTGACTGACTTATTTCACTTAGCATATTAATCTCCAGGTCCATTCCTGCTGTTGCAAAAGGTAAGATTTCCTTCTTTTCATGGCCACGTAGTATTCCATTGTGTATATGAACCACAGATTTTTAATCCACTCATCCACTGCTAGACACTTGGGCTGTTTTCAGATCTTGGCTATGTAAACAATGCTGCAATAAACATGGGGATGCATATCTTCTTTTGAATCAGTGATTTGGTATTAGAATATATTCTTACAAGTGGGATAACTGGGTCAAAAGGCAGTTCCATTTTTAATTTTTTGAGAAAAGCACATGCAGTTCCTCTCAGTGACTGCACAAATCTGCATTTCCACCAGCAGTGGAGGAGGGTTCCCTTTTCTCCACACCCTTGCCGCACTTATTGTGTGTTGATTTATTAACGAGCACCATTCTGACTGGTGTGAGGTGGTATCTCATTGTGGTTTTAATTTGCATTTCTCTAATGATTAGTGACATTAAACATTTTTTCATATGCCATTTGTATGTCCTCTTTGGAGAAGTGTCTATTCAGTTCTTTTGCCTATTTTTTAATTTGATTGTTTACCTTCCTGTTGTTGAGTTTTAGAAGTTTTTTATGAATTTTGATTATTAACCCTTTATCAGACATATTGGCAAATAAGTTCTCCCATTGTGTGTGTTGTCTTTTTATTTTGTTCATGGTGTCTTTTGCTGTGCAAAAGATTTTTAGTTTGATATAGTCCCATTTGTTCATTCAGTCCTTTATTTCACTTGCCTGTGGAGATAAATCAGCAAATATATTGCTGCAAGGGATGTCAGAGAGCTTACTGCCTGCATTTTTTTCAAGATGTTTATGGTTTCAAGACTTACATTTAAGTCTTTTAACCATTTTTAGTTTATTTTTGCAAATGGTGTAAGTTGGTGGTCTAGTTTTATTTTTTTGTATGTACCTGTCCAATTTTCCAAACACCATTTATTAAAAAGGCTATCTTTACTCATTGCACGCTCTTACCTTCTTTGTCAAATATCAATTAACCATAAAAGCGTGGGTTTATTTCTGGATTCTCCGTTCTGTTCTATTGATCAGTATGCCTGTTCTTATGCCAGTACCAAGCTGTTTTGACTACAAGGCTTTGCAATATAACTTGATATCAGGAAAAGTGATCCCTCCCACTTTGTTCTTCATTTTCAAGATTTTTGAGACTGTTTGTGTTCTTTTTTGGTTTCATATATATTTTTGGAATATTTATTCTATATCTTTGAAGTACGCAATTGGTATTTTAATAGGAATTGCATTGAATTTATATGCTGCTTTGAGTAATACACACATATTTATGATGTTTATTCTTCCTATCCATGAACACAGTACATGCTTCCACTTGTTTGTATTTTCCGTGATTTCTTTTATCAATGTTTTATAATATCAGTGTACAAGTCTTTTGCCTCCTTGGTTAAATTTACTCCTAGGTACTTTATATATATATATATATATATATATATATATATATATATATATATATATATATATATATATATATATATATATTTGTTGTTGTTGTTGCAATAGTGAAGGAGATTGTTTCCTTAATTACTTTTTCAGAAAGTTTATTATTGGTGTATAAAAATGCCACTGATTTCAAATATTAACTTTATATTCTGCCACCTTGCTGAACTCATTTATCAGGTCTACTAGTTTTTTGACTGAGAATTTAGAGTTTTCTGTATACAGTATAATGTCATCAGCAAATAAAGATAGTTATACTTCTTTTTTTCCAATTTGGATGCCATTTATTTCTTCTTGTCTGATTGCTGTGGCTTGGTCTTTCAGAACTATGTTGAGTAAGAGTGGTGAAAGGGGACACCCCTGTCTTGTTCCTGATCCCCTTATGGGGATTCTTTTTAATTTTATTTATTTATTTATTTATTTATTTATTTATTTATTTATTTTATACATAAATTTTATTTTAATGGGGTGACATCAATAAATCAGGGTACATATATCCAAAGAAAACATTTCCAGGCTATCTTGTCATTTAGTTCCGTTGCATACCCATCACCCAATGAGAGATCGTCCTCCGTCACCCTCTATCCAGTTTTCTTTGTACCCCTCCCCCTCCTCTTCCCCTCTCTCCCCTTCCCTCCTCCCACCCCCTGTAACCACCACACTCCTGTCCATGTCTCTTAGTCTCGCTTTTATGTCCCACCAATGTATGGACTCCTGCAGTTCTTGTTTTTTTCTGATTCGCTTATTTCACTCCGCATAATGTTATCAAGGTTCCATTATTCTGCTGTAAGTGATCTGATGTCATTGTTTCTTCTAGCTGAATAGTATATCATGGTGTATATGTGCCCCATCTTCTTTATCCAGTCTTCTATTTTTTTTTACAGTGATTAAAAGCCTTTAAGCAAACTTTTGGCCAATACAGCAAGAATCCATAAAAGACTAGTGTCCTTAACATGTTCACCAAGTCTAAGTTGGCCCCATCACCATGCCAAATCCCTGAAAAATGCAACCCAACCACAGTTCAGTCTGTTAGAAACTGTCACAGGGAGCAGGAGTCCAGGAAAAGTCCACACAGGAAAAGTCCGCATGGCACTGGGATTGTTGTCACCATTCTGTACTTTGCAGCTCATGTCCAAGTCCCAATGACTGCTGCTTCTAGCTGGTAATGATTCAAGTAGACTGGAAAAGCCATTTGCAGCATGTGTGGAGATGGAGTTTCTGTTCTCCTCTGCCTAGAGAGTTGAGACCAGGTTGTTTTTCCCTGGAGCTCTGCGACTGTGGCATGGTAAAGAGAACCTTGGGATACACTAAGCTGGGTGGCAAAGGTAAATTCATAATACAAAGTGGCAAAAGGGGAGAAGGAGAGCTCTAAATTAGGAGTAGGTCCCAGCCTGAAATATGAGTGGGACATTGAGGTAGTAGGGATAAAGGACACACTATATATTAAGCAAAGCAGCAGAAAATAGGACTATCAACACCCACAACAGAGATCTTTGAGGGAAGAATAAAAAACCTGATTATTCAGGCAAGACATAGTTAAGTGGCCCGTGTGCAAGTGAGATCAGTTTACCTGTTTCTTGGAAGAAATACCCTAGGCTCGTCCACAGTGTCATAGACGGGGCCGATGGCCCTTGGCACCTTCAGCCTTCAGTGGCAAACCCCAGCTTTCTGGGCAAGGTTAGTTCATAGGTGGCTGGAGCAGGGCTGGAAGAAACTGAACCCTCCCTTAGAGGAGCGAGGGGGAAGCCTACCTTCCAGTGTCCCTGTTTCCTCACAGCAGAGGCATGTAAGCCTGACAGGCTTTAGCTTGATGACCTTCCTTTCCACTATTGAAGCAGGACCCAGATGGCATCCTATGAGACCCCTTTGGGGCATTGGAGCCTTTAAGGGCGTATCCTAAAAGCTGTTCGTTCACCTGATCTCTATTGGGCTTTTTCTGCCTCTAGGTATCTTTAAAGCCATGCTCAGAAGATCTCGGTGAGGGGTTTGAGAATCCCCATCCGCCTATATAAATCTTTTCCATATATCTGGAGCTATTTGGAAAAAGACAAAACAGTGTGATTATCTGGCTCTAATAAAGAAGGTAGTAGTTTGCAGGTGAAAAAGATTTGGTGTCTCCTGTTCATCAGCCTTCAAAAGAAATGTAATTTTTTTTTAAGTAAAAAGCATGATATGGTAGACCTGTAGGAGTCATTGGCCTGGTGTGCAGGATTCCCGGGTTCGATTCCTGGCCAGAGCACACAGGAGAAGCTCCCATCTACCTCTCACCTCCTCCCCCCCCCTTTGTCTCTCACCTCCCCTCCCGCAGCCAAGGCTCCACCGGAGCAGAGCCACCCTGGGCACTAAGGATGGCCCCACAGCCTCTGCCCCAGTCACCAGAACAGCTCTGGTTGTAACAGAGCAACACCCCAGATGGGCAGAGCAATCCCCCCTGTTAGGCATGCCAGGTGGATCCCGGTCAGGTGCATGCAGGAGCCTGTCTGACTGCCTCTCCATTTCCATCCTCAGAAAAATACAAAAAATAAATAAATAAAAGAAAAAATACAATAAAAAAGGGGGGGCATTCCCTTGTGTTAAAGCTCCAGGGAGCATGGAGTGAGCTTGAGTATGTCCTATGAAACATGGAGGTCTATGTTGACATATAAGTCTTTGAAGAAGGAGGAACTGCTGAAATAGTTCAGCCTTTGTCCCTAAGACAGCAGTCTTTATAGTGGAAACACCATAAGTAAATATTTGCTGTCTGTCTATAGAATAAAGGGGGAATATGGCAAATGCTGAAAAACCATGCTCTTTGTGCCCCTCTCCTCCGCCAACTCCCTCCCTCTCCTCCCCCCACCCTGTAACCCCAACACTGTTGTCCATGTCTCTGAGTCTCATCTTTATGTACCACCTATGTATGGAATCATATAGTTCTTAGTTTTTTCTGATTTACTTCTTTCGCTCAGTATAATGTTATCAAGGCCCATCCATGTTGTTGTAAAAGATCCTATGTCATCATTTCTTATGGCTGAGTAGTATTCCATAGTATATATATACCATAGCTTTTTAATCCACTCGTCCTCTGATGGACACTTGGGCTGTTTCCAGATCTTTGCTACTGTGAACAATACTGCCATAAACATGGGGGTGCATTTTTATTTTCAAACAATGCTATGGTGTTCTTGGGGTATATTCCTAACAGTGGTATAGCTGGGTCAAAAGGCAGTTCGATTTTTAATTTCTTGAGGTATCTCCATACTGATCTCCACAGTGGCTGAACCAGTCTGCATTCCCACCAGCAGTGCAGGAGGGTTCCCTTTTCTCCACATCCTCGCCAGCACTTATTCTGTGTTGTTTTATTGATGAGCGCCATTCTGACTGTGTGTAAGGTGATATCTCATTGTGGTTTTAATTTGCATTTCTCTAATCATTAGTGATGTTGAACATTTTTTCATATGCCTATTGGCCATCTGTGTGTCCTCTTTGGAGAAGTGTCTATTCATTTCTTTTGCCCATTTTTGGATTGGATTGTTTGTCTTCCTGGTATTAAGTTTTACAAGTACTTTATAAATTTTGGTTATTAACCCCTTATCAGATGCAATGTCAAATATATTCTCCCATTGTGTAGTTTGTCTTTTTATTCTGTTCTTATTGTCTTTAGCTGTGCAGAAGCTTTTTTTTTTTTTTTTTTTTGTATTTTTCTGAAGCTGGAAACGGGGATAGACAGTCAGACAGACTCCCGCATGCGCCCGACTGGGATCCACCCGGCACGCCCACCAGGGGGCGATGCTCTGCCCCTCTGGGGCATCGCTCTGTCGTGACCAGAGCCACTCCAGCGCCTGGGGCAGAGGCCAAGGAGCCATCCCCAGCACCCGGGCCATCTTTGCTCCAGTGGAGCCTCGCTGTGGGAAGGGAAGAGAGAGACAGAGAGGAAGGAGAGGGGAAGGGGTGGAGAAGCAGATGGGTGCCTCTCCTGTGTGCCCTGGTTGGGAATCAAACCCGGGACTTCTGAACGCCAGGCCGATGCTCTACCACTGAGCCAACTGGCCAGGGTCTAGCTTTTTAGTTTGATAAAGTCCCATTTGTTTATCCTGTCTTTTATTTCACTTGCCTGTGGAGACAAATCAGCAAATATATTGCTGCGACAGATGTCAGAGAGCTTACTGCCTATGTTTTCTTCTAAGATGCTTATGGTTTCACGGCTTACATTTAAGTATTTTATCCATTTTGAATTTATTTTTGTGAGTGGCATAAGTTGGTGGTCTAGTTTCATTTTTTTGCAGGTAGCTGTCCAATTTTCCCAACACCATTTGTTGAAGAGGCTGTCTTTACTCCATTGTATTTCCTTACCTCCTTTGTCAAATATCAGTTGTCCATAGAACTGTGGGTTTATTTCTGGGTTCTCTGTTCTGTTCCATTGATCTATGTGCCTGTTCTTATGCCAGTATTATGCTGCTTTGAGTACAAAGGCCTTATAATATAACTTGATATCCGGAAGTGTGATACCTCCCGCTTTATTCTTCCTTTTCAAGATTGCTGAGGCTATTCATGTTCTCTTTTGGTTCCATATAAATTTTTGGAATATGTGTTCTATATCTTTGAAGTAAGTCATTGGTATTTTAATCGGTATTGCATTGAATTTATAAATTGCTTTGGGTAATATAGACATTTTAATGATGTTTATTCTTCCTAACCATGAGCATGGTATATGCCTCCACTTATTCGTATCTTCCCTGATTTCTTTTATCAATGTTTTATAATTTTCCGAGTACAAGTCTTTAATCTCCTTGGTTAGATTTATTCCTAGGTACTTTATTTTTTTGGTTGCAATGGTAAAGGGGATTGATTCCTTGATTTCTCTTTCTGACAGTTCATTATTAGTGTATAAAAATACCTCTGATTTCTGAGTATTGATTTTATATCCTGCCACCTTGCCAAATTCATTTATCAGGTCTAGTAGTTTTTTGACTGAGACTTTAGGGTTTTCTATATACAATATCATATCATCTGCAAATAATGATAGTTTTATTTCCTCTTTTCCAATTCGGATGCCTTTTATTTTTTTTCTTGTCTGATTGCTGTGGCTAGGACTTCCAGAACTATGTTGAATAAGAGTGGTGAAAGGGGGCACCCCTGCCTTGTTCCTGACCTTAAGGAGATTGCTTTTAATTTTTGCCCATTGAGTATGATGTTGGATGTGGGTTTGTCATAGAGGGCCTTTATCATGTTGAGGTATGTTCCCTGTATTCCCACTTTGCTGAGAGTTTTGATCATGAATGGGTGCTGGATTTTACAAATACTTTTTCTGTATCTATTGAAATTATCATGTGGTTTTTCTCCTTCCTTTTGTTTATGTGATGAATCACATTGATTGATTTGCGAATATTGTACCAGCCTTGCCTCCCAAGAATAAATCCCACCTGATCATGGTGTATGATTTTTTTCATATATTGCTGGATCCGGTTTGCTAATATTTTGTTGAGGACTTTTGCATCTAAGTTCATCAGGGATATTGGCCTATAATTTTCTTTTTTTATGTTGTCTTTGCCCGGTTTTGGAATCAGAATTATGCTCACCTCATAAAAGGAGTTTGGAAGTCTTCCTTCCTCTTGAATTTTTTGAAATAGGTTGAGAAGTATAGGAGTTAGTTCTTCTTTAAATATTTCGTAGATTTCACTTGCGAAGCCATCAGGCTCAGGACTTCTCTTTTTTGGGAGTTTTTTTTTTACTTTTTTTTTTTTGTATTTTTCTGAAGCTGGAAATGGGGAGAGACAGTCAGACAGATTCCCGCATGTGCCTGACCAGGATCCACCTGGCACGCCCACCAGGGGCAATGCTCTGCCCACCAGGGGGCGATGCTCTGCCCTTCCAGGGGCATCGCTCTGCCACGAACAGAGCCACTCTAGCGCCTGGGGCAGAGGCCAAGGAGCCATGCCCAGTGCCCGGGCCATCTTTGCTCCAATGGAGTCTTGGCTGCGGGAGGGGAAGAGAGACACAGAGAGGAAAGAGGGGGTGGTTGGAGAAGCAAATGGGTGCTTCTCCTATGTGCCCTGGCCGGTAATTGAACCCGGGTCCCCCTCACGCCAGGCCGACGCTCTACCGTTGAGCCAACCAGCCAGGGCCTTTTGGGAGTTTTTTGATAGCTGTTTGAATCTCATTTGTTGTAATTGGTCTGTTTACATTTTCTGATTCTTCCAGATTGATTTTTGGAAGATTATATGATTCAAGGAATTTGTCCATTTCATCTAGGTTGTCTAGTTTTTTGGCGTACAGTTCTTTATAGTATTTTCTTACAATATTTTGTATTTCTGTTGTGTCAGTTGTTATTTCTCCACTCTCGTTTCTAATTTTATTTATTTGAGTCCTCTCTCTTTTTTTCTTGGTGAGTCTCGTTCAAGTTTCATCGATCTTGTTTACCTTTTCAAAGAACCAGCTCCTGGTTTCATTGATCCTCTGTATTGTTTCTTTAGCCTCTGTGTCATTTATTTCTGCTCTGATCTTTATTATTTCCTTCCTTCTACTAGCTCTGGGCTCTTGCTGTTCTTTTTCTAGTTCTTTTAGATGCAGGGTTAAGATGTTTATTTGAGCTTTTTCTAGCTTCTTGAGGTATGCCTGTAATGCTTTAAACTTCCCTCTCAGGACTGCTTTTGCTGTGTCCCATAAATTTTGAGTTGATGTATGCTCATTATCGTTTGTTTCTAGGAATTTTTTAATTTCTTCTTTGATCTCAATATTAACCCATTCATTATTTAATAACATGCTATTTAGTTTCCAAGTGTTTGAATGGTTTTCAATTTTTCTATTGTGGTTGATTTCTAGTTTAATGCCATTGTGATCATAGAAAGTGCTTGATATGATTTCAATCTTCTTAAATTTGTTGAGACCGCTTTTGTGCCCTAACATGTGGTCTATTCTAGAGAATGTACCATGAGTGCTTGAAAAGAATGTATATTCTGCTGTTTTAGGGTGAAAGGTTCTGAAGATATCTATTAAATCGAGTTGATCTAATATGTCCTTTAAGTCTGCTGTTTCTTTGTTGATTTTCCTTCTTGAGGATCTATCTAATGATATTAATGAGGTATTGAAATCCCCTACTATTATAGTATTGCTGTTGATCTCACCCTTTAAGTCCATCAAAGTCTGCTTTATATATTTATGTGCTCCTATATTAGGTGCGTAGATATTTATAATGGTTTTATCTTTTGGATTTCTCCCTTTATCATTATGTAGTGACCTTCTTTATCTCTAACTATGGTCTTGGTTTTAAAGTCCATTTTGTCTGATGTAAGTATTGCTACCCCAGCTTTTTTTTCATTTCCATTTGTGTGAAATATTTTTTTCCATCCTTTTATCTTCAGTCTGTGTGCATCTTTTGATTTAAGGTGTGTCTCTTGTAGACAGCATATGTATGGGTCCTGTTTTCTTATCCATGCAGCTACCCTATGTCTCTTGATCAGATCATTTAATCCATTAACATTTAAGGTTATTACTGATATGTAATTGTTTATTGCCATTTTTTTTCTTTGAAACTGTATTCCTCTTTTGCTATATTCTTTTTTTCCTTTGATCTGTTTACAATAGGTCCCTTAGTATTTCTTGCAGCCTTGGTTTGGTTGCAGTGAATTCCTTGAGTTTTTTTTTTTTTTTTTTTTTTTTTGTCTGTTAAGCTTTTATTTCTCCTTCAATTTTAAATGATAGCCTTGCTGGATAAAGTAGTCTTGGTTGTAGGTTCTTGTTCTGTATTACTTTGAATATTTCTTGCCATTCCCTTCTGGCCTCAAGTGTTTCTGTTGAGAAGTCAGAAGTCATCCTTATGGGGGCTCCTTTGTAGGTGATAGTCTTTTTTCTCTAGCAGCTTTTAATATTTTCTCTATATCATTTAGCTTTGGGTTTAATTATGATGTGTCTTGGTGTTGGTTTCTTTGGGTTTCTCCTTAATGGAGTTCTCTGTGCTTCCTGAACATGTGTAATGTTTTCCTGCCTTAATTGGGGGAAGTTTTCTGCTATAATATGTTTGAACAAAGTCTCTATCCCTTGTTCTTTCTCTTCTTCTTCAGGAACCCCTATGATGCGGATGTTATTTCTCTTCATGTTGTCACAGAGCTCTCTTAGATTTTCCTCTGATTTTTTGAGTCTCTTTTCTTTTTTCTGCTCTGCTTCCGTGCCTTTATTTATTGTGTCTTCTAACTCACTGATTCGATTCTCTGCTTCATCCATCCTGCTTTTAATTCCTTCCATTGTATTCTTTATTTCAGATATTGTATTTGTCATTTCTGACTGATTCTTTTTTATTAATTCAATGTCCTTTTTTATATTTGTTATCTCTTTATTTAGGTTTTCGTAATGGCCATCTATGGTTGTTCTGATATCTTTGAGCATCCTAACAATCATTATTTTAAACTCTACATCTGATAATTTGGTTATATCTGATTCACTTAGGTCCTTTTCTGGGGATTTCTCTTGGTTTATTTGTGTTGTATTTCTCTGCCTCCGCATTTTCTCTTCACGGGAGTGGCTGTGATCACGTGCTCGGGTGCACAAGCGTTGGTGGCCTTGGCCTTTATCCCGCCCCTGTGTGTGACGTTATGCTCGTTCCTGAGGGCACTGTCGAGCACCTTTGCTCAGCTGCGGGTCTCGCCTGTTTCCAGGCTTTCGCCCTGCCCTTGTAGGAGGAGCCCACTCAAGGAACGGCTGCTAGCCTTGGCTCTACAGCTGGGCAGGACTGCGTTCCCAAGCTCAGCTCAGTAGCGGAACTCCGCCTCTTCTGGGCTTTTGGCTCCACCCCCGTGGGAGGAGCTGGCTACCAAGTCAGACTGCAAGCCTGGGTTGCATGGGTGGGGCAAGGCTGTGCTCCTCTGCCCTTGCTCAGGGGCTGGTCTCCACCCTTTCTGGGGTTCCCGCCTTTTTCCGCAGGCTGGATTACAGGCTGCCAGCAGCTGAGCTTGACTGCTTTTGCATGCCCCCTTCTCCCCAGCCGGGCAAGATTGAGCTCACACCTGAGCCGAGTGGTGGCCAGCTGGTTTCCGCCCCTGCCAGCAGAACCGCGCTTTTGTCTCCCACTGCTGACCGTCCTCTGGCTCACCCTCAGCCACGTGGGTGGGTGCGCTGCAGCTCGGACCCTAAGACTCACCACTACAGACCCAAAGGCTCCCTCCTTCTATGTGACCCTACTCTGAATGCCACAGGGGAGCTTGTTTGGCTGCTCTCCTGCTTCCCATTGCTGGTATTGCTGTTTCTGGGGGAAATATTCACTTCAGCTTTGGGGAGTGACTCGTCCCAGGGGTTAGGGTGGCTATCTCCCCAAATGCTTCTCCCTGTGCCTCCTAGATTACACTCTCCTCCTGTTACTCTGGTCCTCTCCTCTCTCCCCCCGTCCCCAGGAACCCCGGGTGGGTGGTTATGAGAGAGATGTTCTGCGCAGTCCCTTTAAGAAGGATCCTGGGTCTGAGAAATCAGACTCTTTCTCAAGAACAGTATCCTGACTTGTTTCTAGCTAAATACTGTCCTTACGCCTCTTCTCGGCTTTGGGGCTGCAGGCTGGGGCTTTGTTCCTGGGGCTCAGGACCCTTCCCCCTCTGCTAAACTCACTTTCTGCCATGCGAGTCTCTCCCTGCTGCTGTTCGCTAGGGGAACTGGGCAGCCCTCTCGGCGTTTCCTCATTTCCGCTTTTTCTACCAGTCTCGGTGTGGCTTCTTCAGTGTTCCTTGGTTGAAGAGTCCTCTTAGTTTAGTCCAAAGTTGGTTTTTCCAGATGATAGTTCTTAAAATTAGTTTGTAATCCACTTTGGTTCTGGGAGGTAGATGTTGGTACGTCCGCCTACTCCAGCGCCATCTTGTCTCTCAGCTGCTTTTAATTTTTGCCAACTGAGTATGATGTTGGCTGTGGGTTTGTCATAGATGGCCTTTATTATATTGAGGTACATTGCCTGTATTGCCACTTTGCTGGGAGTTTTGATCATAAATCGGTGCTGAATTTTATCAAATGATTTTCTGCATCTATTGATATTATCGTGTGATTTTTCTCCTTCATTTTATTTATGTGATGAATCACATTGATTGATTTGCAAATATTGTACCAGCCATACCTCCCCAGAATAAATCCCACTTGATCATGATGTATAATTTTTTTCATGTATTGTTGGGTCAGGTTTGCTAATGTTTTGTTGAGAATTTTAGCATCTAAGTTTATCAGAAATATTGACCTATAGTTTTCTTTCTCTGCAGTGTCTTTGCCTGGTTTTAGAATGAGAATAATGCTTGCCTCATAAAAGGAGCTTGGAAGTTCTCCCTCTTCTTGAATTTTTTGGAAAAGCTTGAGAAGAACAGGTGTTAGTTCATCTTTGAATATTTGGTAAAATTCGTCTGTGAAGCCATTGGGCAGTTTTTGATAACTGTTCGATCTCATTTGTTGTAATTGGTCTGTTTAAGTTTTCTGATTCTTCCAGATTGCATTTTGGAAGATTATATGTTTCTAAGAATTTATTCAATTAGCCCAGGTTGTCCAGTGTTTTGACATACAGATCTACATAGTAGTTTCTTACAATCCTTTGTATTTCTGTGGTGTCAATTATTACTTCTCCACCCTCATTTCTAATTTTATTTATTTTTTATTTGAGTCCTCTCTCTTTTTTTTTTTGATGAGTCTTGTTAAAGGTTCATCAACTTCATTTACCTTTTCAAAGAACCTGCTCTTGATTTCATTGATTTCTGTTTTTTTTTTAAATCTTCTATATCATTTATTTCTACTCTGATCTTTATTATTTCCTTCCTTCTACTTTTTCTGGGCTTTATTTCTTATTCTTTTTCTAGTTCTTTTAGGTGCAGGGTTAAGTAGTTTATTTGAGCTTTACCTTGCTTCTTAAGGTATGCCTGTAATGCTATGAACTTTTCTCACAGGACTGTCCTTACTGTGTTCCATAAATTTTGATTTGTTGTATGTTCTTTTTTATTTGTTTTAAGGATATCTTTTATTTCTTCATTGATCTCATTGTTAACCAATTCATTGCTTAATCTCATGCTATTTAGCCTCCATGTGTTTGAATGTTTTCAGTTTTATTTTTATTGTAGTTGATTTCTAGTTTCATGTCATTTGATCAGAAGAGATGCCTGATGTGAGTTCAATCTTCATAAATTTGAGACTCATTCTGTGTCCTAACATGTGGTGTATCCTAGAGAATCTACCATGAGCACTTGAAAAGAATGTGTATTCTTCTGCTTTGGGGTAAAAGGTCATTATGATATCTGTTAAATCCAGTTGATCTAGTGTACCATTTAAGGTGGCTATTTCTTTGTTATTTTTCTGTCTGGAGAATCTGTCCATTGATGTTAGTAGGGTATTAAAATCCCCTACCATTATAGTTGATCTATAGTTGATACCAGTGCTATTGATCTTGCCCTTTATGTCCATCAAAATCTGCTTTATATATTTAGGTGTTCCTATATTAGGTGCATAGATATTTACAATGGTTATATCCTCCTGTTGAATTGCTCCCTTTATCATTATGTAATGACCTTCTTTATCCCTTTGTTTTAAAGTCTATAAGTATTTCTACTCCAGCTCTTTTTTAAATTTCCATTTGCGTGAGGTACATTTTCCATCATTTCACTTTTAGTCTATGTGTATCTTTTGTTTTGAGGTGAGTCTCTTGCTGACAGCGTATATACCTTCTTGTTTTCTTATCCACACTGCTACCCTATGTCTTTTGATTAGAACATTTAATCCATTTACACTTAAAGTTATTATTAATATGTAGTTATTTGTTGCCATTTTATTCTTTATATATACTATCATCTTTTTAATATTTTTTTCCTTTGCTCTCTTTACAGCAGGCCCCTTAGCATTTTTTGATGCACTGGTTTGGTTGTAATAAATTTTTTGAGGTTTTTTGTTTGTTTGTTTTTTGTTTTTGTTTTGTTTTTTGTCTGGGAAGCTTTTTATTTCTCCTTCAATTTGATACTGTAGTCTTGCTGGATAAAAATGTTTTGGTTGTGGGTTTTTGCTTTGCATCACTTTTTATAATTCTTACAATCACTTCTGGCCTCAAGTGTTTCTGTTGAGAAGTCAGATGTCATCCTTATGGGGGCTTCTCTATAGTTAACTGCTTTTCTCTTGCAGCTTTTAGTATTCTTTCTTTGTTTCTTAACTTTGGCACATTATTTATGATGTGTTTTGTTGTAGGCTTCCTTGAGTTCCTCTTTAATGGGACTCTCTGAGCCTTTTAAAATTGTGTGTCTTTTTTCTTCATCAATTTAGGGAAGTTTTCAGCTATGATTTCTTCAACCAGATTCTCTATTTCTTGTTCATTCTCTTCTCTTTCAGGAACCCCTATGATACAGAAGTTGTCTCTCCATGTTGTCACAGATCTCTCTTAGAGTTTCTTCCAACATTTTGAGCCTCATTTCCTTTTGTTGCTCTGTTTCCATGCTTTTATTCATCTTTTTTTCTAAATACCTCATTTGATCCTCTGCTTAATCTAACCTGCTATTGATTTCTTCTAGTATACAGTCTTCATTTCAGTTATTGTATTTGTCATTTCTGATGATTCTTTTTTATGATTTCAATATCCTTTTTTGATGCTTGCTACTTTTTTATTTAGGTACTCATTCTGTCCATCTAATGTTGCTCTAAGATTCTTGAGCATCCTAAACATCATTATTTTGAACTCTGCATCTCATAGTTTGGTTAATTCCATCTCATTCAGTTCTTTTTCTGAAATCAAGGGATTTCTCTTGTTGATTTATTTGGGTACATTTCTCTGTCTGCCCATTTTGTCTGTGCATTAGGTAGTGCTGTTTAATTTTGAAATTTTTGTGGTTTCTTTATAAAGAAGATGGGCTTCGTGGCACTGTCCTCCAGGCCACTTGTATTCCTTGTTCTAGGAATGCTTCTTGAGGGTACTATTTTCCCTCTTGTTGTATGTGTATAAGATGCAGTTGGTCCTTTCATGGGTATGGTTATCCTTTCAGGTTGGCTGACTGTAAGGGTCAACTTTGATCATGTGTATTATTCACTGTACAATGTCTGTCCTTTTGGGTGTATCTATTCTCCACGTTGCCTGGTGCCTGCTATTACTCCATATATGGGTGTGTTGCTTGTGTAGGTAGTTGATTCTAACCTGTGGTGGCGCAGTGGATAAAGCGTCGACCTGGAACGCTGAGGTCGCCGGTTCAAAACCCTGGGCTTGCCTGGTCAAGGCACATGTGGTAGTTGATTCTAGGTTTGGTGCTATTTAATACCCACTACTGGCTTTAGTTTGCCTTTGGTTGGTGTCATCTGTTGTTTGTAACCTGTTTTGGGTTACCAGTCTGTAGCTACTGCCCTTGTTTGTGTCTGTGTTTACTGTGCTGGGGTACTGTGGGAGGAGTCAGGTTTTGTACAAGGATAAACTTACTTTTGCTTAGACATGATAGCAGCTCTGTAGAAGCCCCAAGCTCTGTAATATTTGTCTCCACTTTTCAGCTGCTCTTTCTCCTCATGCAGCTGCTCTGTCTCCTCATGTGGAGACAATAGAGTCTTCCCATAGAGTCTTCCCATAGAGTTTTCCCATAGAGTCTTCTGTAGTAAGATTGTAGTGTGTGCTCAGATTGGCCTCACCCAACCAACCCCTCTACAGGTTGCATGGTTGGTGGTTTAGGGTAGCTGGGGTTGTGAATACCACCTTTGTGAGACTCCCTACTTGCAAAGGTCTCTTGGGTCAGAATTCAGTACAGAGAATGTGGCCCCTACTCCAGAGTTTTATCACACAGCCACTGCTGGATACTCAAATTTTATTTCTCCCCAACAATGTGAGCAGCAGGTTCAGACCATATGTGGCTGACAGTCTCCTCTGCAGAAGTCCTTTCAGCTGTTAAAACCCTGGTCTCAGGGAAGAAAACTGAGAGAGTCCTTTTCTGGGGCTGACTGTGCCTCTCTTGAAGGTGGCTAAGCCCCTCGACCAGATCCAACAATAGACTCACAGGGACTCACATGTTAAATGTCCATGCTCCAAGCCTCTCTCCTTTCCCACTGTGGAATGTAGTCCCACAGTGCAGGAGATCTAGTGCCCAGGCCAACTGACTGTGAAGCTCCACCCTATCCTATGCACATGAGTTGCTGTGCCAGTGCTGATCAAAAGGATGGAACTCACCTCACTTGGGCCAGGTGTGCGGAGATTTTCCACAGGATCCTACTGTCACAAGGGTTGTTAGGTTCTGAACTGATCCTTTCCACAGCTGGCCTTTAGATCTGACAGCCCTGGGTCTCCCTACCAGGAACCCAGCACAGACCAGTAGGAGACACTGCCCATGCCTGGCCTTCAGCAACCTTCTTGGAGCTACAAGCAATTCAGATTTTGTGGCTGCCTCTGCTGGTCCCAGGTGTACATGGAAATACCAAACTGCACTACTAGGCTGGCTTTTACCCACACTTGGCCTGGGGGAGGTCTGCTCAAATGGCCAAGTTTTCCAAAATCCTGCCTCCTGTAGGCTCTGTCTGCTGGCTGCTTATTGGCCTCAGCCACTGGAGAAACCTCTGCTAGAATCTAGAACCTGTAGTAATTCAGGAATTAGGAAGGGTGGTGGTTGTGGCTCCACCCCTCAGCCCCAGGTGTCAGTCTGTTCAGACTTTTTTTCACAGACCTCAGTAGGGTGTGACCCCAGTAGTTCAGTAGGTGTTGCTCTGATACCCAAAGGTGTGGTCTTCCCACTCTCTGGACAGTTTCTATCGAGTCTCCTGTGAGGTGGAAGCACCAGTCATAAATTCAGGACAGTGTGGGGGGGAGCTCCAGTATCAATACTAGAAAACTGAGTCACTGACGCGCCCCCTGCTTCCTGGCCTCTTTGAATGACACTTCACCATGAGGTAGGAGAAACCCCGAGGGAGGAACAGCTGCTTTTTCCCAGGCTGATGCCACTCACAGGAGATGCTCCACCCAAGAAAGATGGTGACTGCAGTACAGAGAATGAGTCAGCACAGGGGTTCTGGTGGCCATCCTCCACAGTGTCTCTCCCTGGGCCTCCAACTTTACATTCTCCTCATGCAACTCCAGTCCTCTCAGCTCTCACCTGCCAGAGCCCTGGGTAAGAGGCTGTGAATGAGGTTTTCTGCCTAAATGCTGTCTGGGCCCCTCTTCTAGGCTCTAGGGCTCTAGGCTGGGGCTCCATGCCTCAGGCTGAGCACCCACACTTCTCTGTGTGAATCTCTCTGCAGTGAGAGTTTCTCCGGACCCTTAGCTGCTGCTCGCTCCTGGAAGTGGGGTGGTCCTTTCTGCTTCTCTGCCCTTCCTTCCAGTCTTGGTGTGGCTTCTTCAGTGATACTTGGTAATAGACTCCTCTTAGTTTAGTCTAAAGTAAAATTTTCAAGATGATTGTTTTTAAATTAAATTGTAATCCAATTTGGTCCTGGGAGGTGGCAGTGGGAACGTTCACCTACTCTGTAGGCATCTTTGTTCTCCACTTTGTGTAAGCTTTTACTATGTCTCCCTCTCCTTCATTTGCACTGAGCACCTAAATTCCAAGAATACCAAGTCATGTAAACAAACATTTATGGAGCTTCTACTATATTCTAGGCACTCTATTAAGCATTGGATCTTAGTAATGAATAAAGCATCTTTGTTTGCTTGAGGCATATGTTTCTCTGTTCTGAATAGCTATAGCTGTTATCACTTACCTGTCTCTTCTATGCTACTTTGAGGGGTTTTGGTTTAATTATATTTCTACTCCAAAGCTATTTTTTAAGGAAGTTGGAGTTTGAAAGCATGCCTTGTTTTCAGTATTCTGACCAGTATGAACCTACATTCTGTTCAACCTGATTTAGTCTTTTTATCACAGCATAATTAATACTAGCACCTTTTTTCACTCACCAGTATGTTCTTCTCTGGATGATAAATTCTGCCTGTACAACATTGTCTTTGGCCTCTTGCTGGCTTAGAGACCAAATAGATAAAGGCAGGAGGAATAGAGACTTGTAGTCTGAAACCGGTGTTTGATCTCTGGTTCAGCACCAGAAAACTTATCACAGGTGCCCTTAGGTGCCCTAAGCTTCCATCTCCTAACCTGCAAAACAGACTGGCTAACACCAACTGCATTGAGTTGCTCTAAGACCAAAGGACTTCAAATGCTGTAGAGAAACTTGGGGAAAAAACTACTACATAACCGTTGCAATAAATAATTGTGCTCAATGATGATGATACCAGCAGTATGAAGAGTCACAGATTTCAGGAATGGAAGGACACTACAGTGTATCCTTTCTAAACCTACTATTTAGGTCTTCTCTCTCCAAGTACAGTATTACCAAGCAGTTAACAAAATGTAGTTAAGTAAAAATAAGAACAGTAGTGATAATTATAGTTTTGATTTATTGTGTCTGTATTATGTGCCATGCATTACATCAAGTGTATAGAATGTACACATAATAATATATGTGCACTTGTTAATTTTTATCTTTTTCCATTTTACATATGGCGAAACTGGTGTTCAGAGATGTTGAATAATTTGTAATGGGCATAAGTTAAGAATAAATGGCTGAGTTAGATGTCAAATAAACACTTCTCATCATTTCCAACTGTCTTTTGCTGGGTATCTGCCCTGGTGGTAAATTCCCAACACAGATATATTAATATAATTGCATGCTTACACACACACACACACACACACACACACACACACACATACACACACACACACACACCAAGTGGCCAGACAATTCAACATAGAGTATATACATGCCCTGTACATATGATTCACTGTCCAAAACAAAACCTTTTTTTTTCTTTTTATTGAATTTATTGGGGTGACACTGGTAACAAAATTATAGGTTTCAGGTGCACAATTCTATAACACATCATCTATACACTGTATTGTGTGTTCATCGCCCTAGTTAAATCTCTTTCCATCACCATTTATCCCCCCTATAACCTCT
Source organism: Saccopteryx leptura (assembly GCF_036850995.1). NCBI lineage: Eukaryota > Metazoa > Chordata > Mammalia > Chiroptera > Emballonuridae > Saccopteryx > Saccopteryx leptura. Next base: position 185,525,363 of record NC_089505.1, on the reverse strand, counting down.
TCTACCTCCCTCCTGCCCCCTCTTCCTGGAAGACACTGTAAGCAAACATTTTAAAGTCTTGATGTCCTTAAAGAAATCTTTAAGAGCATTTTTTTAGGAGGAGGAGGTCTTTTTTTTTTTAATATCACAGTTATAAGATATAACAAAATGTTTTCTAAAACTGTTTATATTAAGAATTGTCACATATTTTAAATAATTTTATTTATTTTGTTATTTTAGGTGACTCTATTTAGATAACTAACCACCAAATAAACAATTAACTTTCAAGTTAAAAGTATATGTCACATAACCTGTGGTGGTGCAGTAGGTAGAGCATCGACCTGGAACACTGGTCGTTAGTTTGAAACCCCAGGCTTCCAGGGTCAAAGAACTTACGGAAGCAATTACTACCAGTTGATGCTTCCTGTTCTTTCTTCTCCTTTCTCTCTCTTGCCTCTTTCTAAATTAATAAATAAAATCTAAAACGAAAGTATATGTTGACATTTTTAGATTTTATTTATTTATTTTAGAGAGAAGAGAGAGAGAGAGAAGCAGGGGGAGGAACAGGAAGCATCAATTCCATATATGCCTTGACCAGGCAAGCAATGGTTTCAAACTGGCAACCTAAGTATTTTAGGTCCACGTTTTATCCACTGTGCCACCACAGGTCAGACCTATGTTAAATTTCTATTAAACCAGAGAATTAACTATTGTTTGCATGTCAGTACTACCATACTATGTTCTTGTTCTACATTATTTCTTCATTTAAAAAAATATAGCACTCATTGCTGTTTGTTCAAAATATATCTTACTAGGTAAGATCAATATGCTTTCTCTAAATTTAACTGCTCACAAGAAGTAGGGGATATTTTATCGTTTCATACTTTGAAATATCTTCTAATTTTTGTGAACAGTATATTAGATATTTCAATTATTTTAATTAAATGTTAAAATTCTTAGTGTTGTTTGAAAAAGCATAGAGGCATCATATTAAAAATTTAAACTCTTTTCTACATAAAATATTTTTTTCTGAATCCTTAAAAATTTGCAGTTATCAATATTGCATTACATAGCATTGCACGTTACATGCTATTTGAAGAGGATTGTTTTAATCTGCTTGTACTAAAATCGCCAGTTCCAGTTCTCCCATTTCACAGTAACGTTGCTGTTACTCAGACACCAACACCAATCTTGCCCAAGATACTGGTGTATTCTGCTATGAACAGCTTCTAGAATACCACTGTAAATAACAGGGTTCAGGAGCTAATGATAGTTCTTTATCACAATATTCTGAGGGTCAAATACAATATTTTAAGAGTCATTTTCAGACAGAAAATTATGAATTTTCTCCACAAATAGTGAGAAACTCCTTTATAACAAGTACTCTACTCTGGGGGTCAAATTAATAATTTAAATAGTAATCATTGTCATTATCATCTGTGCCTTTAGAAAACTTAAGTTAAGGATGAAGATGCAGAAAAAATAATAAATTAAAATGCAGTTTGATAACAGCTATGATGGCAATAGGCATGAGATTGTATGGGACTGTCAATATAAGCGAAGAGTTTAACTTAAATTATTAGGGACACTGTGGAGTTATTTTCTTGGGTCTGGTGATGAAAGCCCAACCTTAAAAATAATGAATGGATGACAGGTGTGAGGCAGAGAGACAAAGGTCCAAAAGTGAGCATTCCATTGTAGGTTTTGTGTTGTTTTCTTCCTTTAAAGATGGAATAATCTAGAAATAATCCACAGTCCTGGTTTACAGACTTCTTCTCTGAGCTTGACTTCCCTTGGTAATAAGGTTTCGATAAGTTTCATAACACCTTTGGAAAAAAAAACAACAACAGAAAATCATCTCTGCTTCCTACCATTCAAAACTATAAAGATAAAATGAGGTAACACAAATAACCCTTGAACAATTTTATGCTCGTCCTTGCAAGAACTAGAAGAGAAAAAAGTCCCGGTTTTAAAGGAACTGGTGTAACAAGCAAGGACTGGAAAGGGGCAGCGTCACTGACTCAGAATTTTACTACCATGTTTGATTCCAGGCTACCTGATTCTGTGATGCAAATGTTTGTCCACCTGAATCTCAGCCATTCTCCTGCTGGGAAACATCTCAACCCAGTGTCCCCACTTTCTAAAACCTCTACAATTTAGTTGTCACCAAGACCCATAAATTTGACATTTAAGAGTTAATCTCGGGAAACATTTTTCCCCAAAACTGAACTCAAAAGAGGTTAAAGGGAAGCAAAATTTTCTATAATTTTGCTAAACTCTAACTATGAAAATGGTGTACTTATTTAAGTAAGAATTCTATTATGCTTACTCTTTTTAGACATTGATGGTATGAAATGTGATTACTTTTCTACAAGAGGCAGAATCACAGATATTCTCAAAATAGATTCTCTAAAGCCAGATTATCTAGGTTTAACTTTGGTTTCCTTACTTGCTAGATGAGGATCTGGCACAGTTCCCTTTGCAACTGTTTTATTTTTTTTTTTCATCTGTAATTAGGGTAATGACAATATATATCTCACAGAGTTCTTGGGAAGAATAAATGAGGTATTTCACAAAAAGCTGTCAGAACAATGCCTGACACATAGTAAATGTTCAATAAATACTGGCTCTTATTATATCCAGCATGAGGGTCAAGATAGTTTACCTGGTTGACACTCAATAAAATTTGTGATGGAAACAAATGAATGTTTGACTCAAATTATGACATAATGCTTTATATAAGTTCATATTGATAAGATTACCCTTACAAAAGGCATTCCTGAAAGCAAACTCAGACATTAGTGTGAATAAGATGAACATACAAGAGAATTACAATAATTAACAGCAAACGTTTTTAATGGGTTGGAAGTTTCTGTTAGTGGGTGGTTGCAACAAGAGCTCAGTAAAGACCTTGCCTATGACAGAGTGAGGAATTTTCACAGGGGGAAAACTTCAAGGTGTCAGAGAGCATTTAAAATATTGAGTCATGAGTGCTACTTCCAAGGAAATAATGCCATCTGCTGTTTTCCACTTATACTTAAAACACCAAAACAAAATAGCTATGCTGAAACATTTAATCAAATTTCCACATTAAAATCCCACCTCTCATCACTGGTTAAATGTCACAGCGAAACTGGTTTTGATTTTGATATTGTTACCAGATATTCTTCTATTTCAAGGGTTGAAATAGCCTGTTGTAAAACTTTAGCCCAGCAAACAAGAGTTTATTTGATCAACCAAGTAGTTTGCTGATTACCTGGCTTGCATCTGGTTATCTGATGTAGATCTGTCTGATGCATAGATCTACTGACTCAGCCAGAGGTTCAAAACATCAATACTATCCCACTGGCTGCCATGGAAGGGTGTAGAAAACACCCAGCTTCGAGAACTTGCTCCAGAGGGTCAACCCACATAGTCAGCATTTCATTATTGAAGAAAGCATTTCGCTCATTTAACAATGTCTGGGATATTCTGCTCTCAGTAGTGAGTTGCCTACCTCTACACATGTGCAATTTATATGCACTTGAATAGAATAGAAATTTTTGCTTGATGTGTGTGTATATATATATGTATACACACATATATACTATATATATACAGGTATATATATACACATATATATCATATATATGATTAGTGTATTTATGTTCAAATTTCTTGTTTCTGTACCACTTTGTAAATCTACTTAAATAAGACTTCCTGCAATACGTGTTAAAACTTTTCACTATACAGTGGTCCCTCATCTGTCGTGGGGGTTAGGTTTCAGAACCTCCTGCAAAGGGTGAAAATCCGCAAAGTAGTGACCTTATATTTATTTTATTATTTTTATATATTTAACGCTTTATAAACCCTCCCCACACTCTTATAAACCTTTCCCACATTGTTATAACCCTTTCCCACACTTATTTTGCCACAAAAATAATTAAGATAATAAATATATAAAAAACCCTATATACTGAAAATTCCCATGATATAGCAAAAAATCCATGATACAAAATTAGATACATACAATTTAAAAATCTGCAATGCAGTGAGACCATAAAAAGTAAACCGTGATATGGCAAGGGATGACTGTAGTCGGGAATTTTGATTTGGTCATTTTTGCTCTATGTTTTTAAGGCATATTTATTATGCTTTACAGATTATAATTATCATAATTTAATGGACAGATTGCTATTTTCATAGTTATCTAGTATTTCTGTGACTACTGAATCTCTCTCCTTAAATTTTATTGTCCTGTAATAATTTTACTTTACCATCTATCTTTTGTTTGGAATTTATCTGATTTTTTTATCCATTTATGTTCAAACTTTAAGTAGGTTTAATGTATAAGTAAATAATAAACATAGATATAATAAATAGTATAGAGAATTAGCTTTTGAAAATCCATTCTAAAACACACTTTTGTTAACTGTGTTTAACATGTTTAAATTTATTGGATGACACTTATACTTAATTTTATTATTTTTTATTAGTGTTCTTATTGATATCCTTTTTTCTTTTTCTTATTCTCTGCCCTTTTTACATTGATAATTGTCTTTAAGTTTAGAAAATAAATTTAACGGGGCAACATTGGTTCATAAGAACATGGGTTTTAGGTAAACATCTTTATAGCATTTGAATGTTGATTACATTGTGTTTCCATCACCCAAAGTCAAATAATCTGTCACTACATATTTGTTCATCTTTACTTCTCTTCTCTCATAACCCTTCCCCTGATAATCACTTCATTTTTATCTATGTCCATGAGTCTCATTTTTATATCCCACCTATGTGTGAAATCATATAGTTCACAGCTTTTTCTGATTTACTTATTTCACTTAGCATAATGCTCTCAAGTTCCATCCATGTTGTCATAAATGGCAATAGGTCATCATTTCTTATGACTGAGTAGTATTCCATTCTATATATGTACCACATCTTTATCCAATCCTCTATCGAGGGACACTTTGGTTGTTTCCATGTCTTGGCCACTGTGAGTAATGCGGCAATGAACATGGAGGTGCATGTGTCTTTACTTACCAATGTTTCTGAGTTTTTTAGGTAGATACCCAGGAAGGGGATATCTGGGTCATATGGTAGTTCTATTAATTTTTTGAGAAGCTGCCATACTGTATTCTATAATGGCTGCACCAGCTTACATTCCCACCAGCAGTGAATGAGGGTTTCTTTTTCTTTACCACTTCCAACACTTGTTATTACCAGTCCTGTTCATAACACAGCCAATTTAACAGGTGTGAGGTGGTATCTCATTGTAGTTTTGATTTGAACTTCTCTGATAGATACCAGAGATGAGCATCTTTTCATATATCTATTTGTTGTTTATAAGGTTTCATGAGAACCTGTTCAATATATATTTTGAAAGAGGAAAACAATAATGGTAAAACAGTGATGCCTTTCCAGAAATTAATTTTATTCCAAAACCACAATTCTGTTTTCTCAAACAGAAGTTAGAAATATAGTGTAACTTCTAAAACTGCCAAATCTTTAATAATTTTTTATGATGTTTTATTTCTTATTTAAAAACTTTTTTTTGTTTATTCGTTTTAGAAAGGAGAGAGAGAGAGGAAGAGAGGGAGAGGGAGAAGGGGGCAGAGAAGGAAACATCAACTCCCATATGTGCCTTGACCAGGCAAGCACAGGGTTTCAAACTGGCGACCTCAACGTTACTGGTCGACACTTTATCCACTGCGCCACCACAGGCCAGGCCTTTATGATATTTATAAAGATAGTTAGATGTTAAAAGAGAATGACTTTGGTTATGATTCCAGTTAGTAAATGATACATTCCAAAGTGAAGTTCAAGGTCTCAAAATTGTAATTTTCAAAAACATTGGGGAAAAACAGTTCTGTGGTCTTTTCCTGTCATTAAAAACAAAAATTAAGATAATTTTGAATTGCATCTTGGATCATCTGAGTCCTACCCCTTCTCCAAGATGTGGGCTGTTTACCTGGAAGAGCTGAGCTGGGGTTGCCCTAGGTTCTGTTTCCAGAGCCTCCTAAAGAAGCAAAGAGCATTCCTGACAACTCTGTGTGCGAGATGCTATGACAAAAGCAGGCATGAGATTCCCTGGGGCTGTATACTTGGGAGAGGCCTCCAGCTTAGGTGATGAGGGTCACTTTATTGAGTGTGATGATTCAAGTTCAGTCCTGAAAGTAACAGAGGTGAAATAGGGTTTGATGCAGGAGGTCAGCCCAGTGTCCAGTGAGAGATGTTCCCACATGCTGAGGAAGTAGCCAGGTGCGCCGCAGGAAGGGATGCATTTTCTTAAATCAAGGGAACTGCTGAAAGGAATTGCCAACAAAGTAGTGGATAGGCTAAAATAACCTCCAGAACCCCACAAAATATTTGCAAAATTTGGTGAAAATCAACACAATCTTACAACAGCACTTATCTGATAAGGCCTTTCTGCTTTGTTTCTCCTCAACCTAACCTTCTCCCTCTGTCCTTGACTAATCTGTCCTGAAGGATCAATCATCACCTTCAGCAGAATGGGGAGCAGAAGGAAAAGTAGAAGTCAGGAAGGAGGGGAGAGTTGACTACCTTCTTATTACCACAGTCTCAGGAATAGAGAAAGAACAAGCCTCATGTTGAAGGATGGGAAAAATCAGTGCAAAATTCCTTTATGATCATTCCCTGTAATTTATACTTATTTGAGGCAACATTTATACATGTAAATGCAATTTATTATAATATTAATGGTTTTTGTGAGAATCAAGAGAAGCAATATGTGTTAAAATCACTACACATGTCTGGTTTAAAAGAAGTGCTTGCTTTTAGATTGTTTTTGTTTTCTTTCTTTCTTACCTTTATTGTATAAAATGATATGACATGGATGGAGAACTGAATAAAGTAGTAAAGGGGAGAAAAAAAATATGGAGAGACAGAGATGGAAAATTCCACTGATCTAGTAATGATGTATATTACATAAAGAGGTATTAAGCAAGAGATGGAGGCTAAGAGTGGCTACAAAGGTGTGACAGTGAAGTCACCATTACCCAAGGACAGCAAGAGACCTTACATCCATTTTTCCTCTATGACTAAATATCACAAAATTTACCACCATGGGCCAATGCTTTTGCTTTATTTATGGAGCTAAAACCTTTCATATTTTCTGTGCAAGTCTCTGTGAAAGGATCTCATAAATTGAAGGAGAGCAAACACTACTGATTGAAAAATTACTCAATGTCAAGTTAACTGACTCACTTTCTGAAGACTGATTTATAAATATATGGTATTTAAGGGTATAACTCATATTCTTGGCGTAATTGTAGATTTGTCACCATGAAGAACAATAATAGGCTACTACTGGAGATAAAGTTTTGTGAAAGTACAGTGAGACTTCTATTTCTAATGGCAATATGGTTGTGGCTTTGCTGTAGCCATGTCTTAGAGCCAAAATAGTATAACAAATCACAACAATGTTCTATCTATATTTTTCAAAATATTCAATCAATTCACTTCATATTTTGATTTTTTTCTTTCACATACATAAAATATTTATGTTAACTGAATTCTGGATTGAGTTGATACTATAATTTGGTGTCATTTAGATATAATCAATCATTTATCATGCCCATTGTATTTTTAGTTTAATCACTCAAAAAGACATTTTCTTTTTCAGTATAAACTTGAAAGTATGAGACTCTAGAAAATTGCTTTATTGTGTCAATTTAAATCTAATAATGTATTTATAACACTCAGTTTACCTGTCTTGCAGAAAGCAATGTATTACTACCACACACAAAAAAGCAATTTTCAGTATCCCTTTCTATATATGGTATTACTTTTATAGCAACCATCTACAAATAAGGTTTTAGTATTTATGTTTGTTGTTCTACTACACTGTTTTTCCATTAATCTGTTTTTTATTGAGACTGATATTAAGGGCTATAAAATATTGAGATTATTTTGAACTTCTGTTCACTTAAAATACAACACTATATTTAGTTATGGTTAGAAATATATATCAAAGTGGGTTTAGTAAATGCTTAGAGGCTAAAATTCTAATACAACAATGACAAAAAAAATAATCTCTAAAGGAACTTTTTATTTTAGTAAAATCAATGTAATATGAATATGGTATACTTAATGATAGTTCTTTTTTAAATTACATTTCTTTTTTTATTTTGAAATTAAATTTAATGGGATGACTTTAATCAATAATAGTACATAGTTTTCCAGTGAATATCACTATAGCATTTGAACTGTTGATTGTATATACTTAGTGATATTTAAAAAGGGATGGAATGGCACAAGTGTTAATAAAGAAAGATCATTGAATATCATAAAAATGTAGATAATTGGATGATGGTAAGGTAAAATTCTTATTCCTGTGATTGCACATATTACTACTAATTGCACCTATGACAGCATGCATATATAAAATATTAGTTTTATCTAATGTCCAAGAAAATGACATTTCAGCATTTCCCTTAGGGTAGCTAATTGTACAGATGTTAATTTTATTTTTGCCTGAGTAAAAAAAAAATAACAGCACAAGGAAGATGAGTAACAGTTTGGAACCAGTATGTCCAAATATATGCTATTATTTATAAATTAAGGAAGGTATAGTTAGGTATAATTAACTTTCTTACATAGTTTTAAAATGTTGCTCTAAAAAAACTAAAGCACAGCAATGCATACATTCTACTCTATTTTGGATTTTTTTATATCTGTATGATGTCAAAATATCATATATGTTTTGGAAATTGAACTATTCATTTAGTCACTAGGCTATGTGATTCATATAAAAATATTTCGCCTAATGTTTACTATACACACATTTGATATAAATATAGATGACATGTAAATATTATAATATATATATGATAGTTTTATGTGTCCTTCAGAATTGACTTCAAACAGGACATCCTAGAGAAGATTTTAATAGGAAATAAATTACTCAGTTCCTCATTATTCTAATTCCTAAACATTATTTCTAAGTTTTTTTTTCTCCTCAGCTGTTAACTGTTATCTCAAGTCCTATTTTACACAGTGACCTCAACCTGCATCAGGATGACTAAAACCCGGGTGAAACTTTGTGCTTCCCTGTTGCTAAACTGTGCAAATTAGTGGACAAAGAAAGCCTATTCTAAGAAACTATACTACAACCAATGTCATTTCCAGATTTGACTATATCCTCTGGTATTTAAATGTGGCCACCCCAACAGTTTTGACAGTGTGAACTATTGCCATTAGAAACACTCTGATCAAAAAAAGTCATCCAGAATGTTTTTTATAAAATATGGTTAGAGTTTGATCCTGTATTATTCATCTAATTACTACAGAGCATCTGTTTGGTGACCAACTTACTCTTCCTTTTGGACAAGTGGAAATATTATAAGCCATGTGTTAGAACACACCCAAGGCTCAGTGCATTGCCTGTCTAGCCATACTCTGGCATGCAGTGTATGTTAATATACTACATTATTCAGAGTAAATATAAACTTCAGGCAAATATGTTATATGGATAGTAAAGCAAAAGGGATAACTCAAACCGTGTACTTATAGAGATATAAGTTTCAAAAATAGCATTTTGGGATGCCTAGATACCTAGAATAATGGTAATGTTGCCTCTTCAGCAATTTCTTCCTGAACCACAAACATGATCCTTTTTCTGGTATATCAGCACTTTATTCTTAATTTGACTTCATCCTTAATCTCAGAAAATGTATTTTCACTTGAGCTCTAATCTCATGAACATGGAAGAAATGAAAAAATAGTAAGATAGGGCAATCTGCTTTCTACAAGTTAAGTTTTCTTACATTTTTTTGGATATAATATTTAAAATATTAAAATTTAGGCCCTGGCTGGGTGGCTCATCTAGTGCACTAAGGTTGTGGATTTGATCCCAAGGTCAGGGCATATACAAGAAGCAACCAATGAGTGCACAACTAAGTGGAACAATGAGCTGATGCTTCTCTTCTTCTCTTTCTCTCTCTCTCAAACCAATGGAAAAATTAAAGAAAATAAAATGAAATATTAAAATTCAAATTTATTATGCAGGAGAAGTCACTGAAATGTCTGACTTTGAGTGGACAGCAACTTATTCATTCATTCACTCATTTGTTCATTCATTTTTTGAGCACTAACTATGCCAGCCACTGGGAGTATAACCAGACTATTTTACAAACTCCTGCTATAGAGAAAATGACACTTGATGACATAAAGATAATTACAGAGCGATTGGCATATGAAAATAGAGAAGGCAGTGTCACTGAGTTTACTTATCTGAGTGAGCCTATCTGAGTCTTCTCTCTGAGGTCCTGAGAGGAAGTGAAATATACAAAAGAGGTGACCACTCCCTCTTCGTTGATGTGGCTGCCTTCACATTTTTAGCTTCATTACAAGGGATTAAGGCCACTCAAATACTGCTTGCTATTCAAAGCTAAAAAAGAGTGTAAAAAAAAAACATCTCTTAGAAATGACCTGATGGAACAAAAAGTAAACAATTCAGTTGTAATTTCAGCAGAAAGAAAGGAAAAGCAGGAAAATAAAGACAAGTCTTTTTAGCGTTTGCACACCTAAATTTCTTAGCTCAGAAATGGCTCATGGCAGATTTGACAGAGGTTGCTGAGTGGAGAGGAGTCTGTGTTGCTCCTGTGGGATGGTTGTCTCTGTCTCCCTGTAATGCTGACTCACATGTGAAAGGACACTGGCATGCCCCTGTGCTCAGAGCAGTCATCCTGCAACCTCAGCTGCACAGGTGTCTGCTTTACACTGACCATGTCCTGTCAGTCAACAAGAGGCCCATTTGAGGCCAAAACACACACAGTGGCAGCAACGCAAGATACCAGTCTCTCAAGTAAAACTTGCTCTTTGTGCTGCATTGGCCTCTATTTAAAGCTGATCAATCCTGGTAGTGCCCTGTCACTATAAACTGCACTTCCCAGAGCTGTATTTTTAAATAGGGAAATGCTTACAATAGCCATTTACAACTGTATGCTGTTTAATTAGCCAATCTGGGCAGTGCTGTAGGCATAGATCACTTTGCTTTAAAGATTTGAGAATGTTAATAGTTCAGTATATCATTTTAATTATTGCTGGATTAATGTTGTGTCTCAAAGAACACGTAATACAAATCATGAGAAATGGCCTGAAATGACCTAAGGGTTGCACATTATTAGAAAAGAAATAGTTCTGATGCTTACATATAAGGACATTTTCTTTGTTCAAATGTCAGTCAGCATTCAGCAGTGAGGTTTTGTGAAAAGAAAGCTTTTGCTTCTTTTATTGGTAACAGTGTTCTACAGCTCAGTCTGAGAAAGGCCAAAAAACTAGGTTAGATATGTCTGTCTAATATGGTTGCCACACATGTTAATGAACACTTGAAAAGTGACAAGTCCAAAATGTGATGTGCTATAGATGTAAAACACACACTGGATTTCAAAGACTTAGTATAAAATAAAAGGAATGTGAAATATCTCATTAATATATTTTTATATTAGTCATGCTCTAATTGTAGTATTTCAGATATATTAAGTTAAAATAAAATTACTTAACCTGTTTCTTTTTCCTTGTGTAGTGTAGATGTCTAGAAGAAAAGAAAAAAACTGGCCACTTGCTGACTATATAAGGAAGAAACTGTTACTAAGAAGACCTGATAGTAAGTTGGAGACAAAAAATCATGGTATCACTACATCATGTAGTAAAACCAGGAAATATAAGAACAAATTCAAACAAGCTTTTCTGGGACTATTATATGTAGCACCTTAGTCAAAATATAGGCACGTTTTAAACACAGGATTTGTAAATATCATTCAACAGATAATAAACATATCAGTTGCTTGACCTCTCTGATAGGAATCTATGTCATGTACCTTGGAGGGTGTCCTTTTGCTGAACATCTAATTATCTGGAGCTAATAAAAAGCTTCAGTTATTCAAGGTTAACTTGAAGTGAACTTGCTCATAAAACAAAAAGAATTAGACAATAGAGAGTGCACACACATGGCACACATTGTAATTGGTAAGGAAGCTGTGAAAGCGTCTGAATTCCGTTAATATACAGAACGAAAGGTAAAAGCGAACTGAAATTAAATATTGGCAGGATCGTTTAATGTGTTTGAAGTCTGAAAAAAGTTAGAGAAGCAGCAAAGAAGCTTGTCAGAAACTCATGGAACCCTTGAATTTCAGGAAAGTTCTCCTAAAACCTCCTACCTGAGCCTCATCTTTGCCATGATCATGTTGCTACCTGTTGAGAAAAGCTTCATTATATCAGCAGCGTTTTAGAAAATGTTGTTATAAATGCTTTACAACAAATCATGATTGAGCCTGTTGAAACATATGCCTATATGAAATGCAGAAAAAATAGCTTTGGCTTTACAACACTTAAATTTATGGTTTTAAACAGATTTTAGCATTGGATACTATGTCCCTTTAACTCTCCATATCCCTGCATATAGTTTTTTTCAAAATGTATGCTTTCTTAAGATCACACATGACAGCCAAAAGTTTAAGAATAGGCTTTTACTTAAAAGGAGATAAAAAGAATTATAAAACTGTTTAATTTGAACAAACACTACTTAAAGACATGTTTTATAAGGGCTTGGCATTTGTAATTCCCTAATCTTCACATATTCATCTATCTCTTCCCCACTTTTTAAAAAATTTTTCAATTATTTGTATTCAACATTATTTTGTTCTAGTTTCAGGTGTACAAAATAGTGTTATGTTTACAAAGTGTTCCTCCAATATTACAGGTAACTGCCTGGCACCGTACATAGTTATTAAAATATTATTGACTATATTTTCTATGCTGAATTTTACATCCCTGTGATGATCTCATAATGATGAATTTTTACTTCTTAATCCCTTCACCTTTTTCACCCGGTCTTTCAATGCCCCTCCCATGATAACCATCAATCTCTTCTCTGTATTTTTAACTCTGTTTCTATTTTTGTTTATTTTTTTCTTTAGATTCCACATATAAATAAAATCATTGAAAGCTAGAATTCTTTATTTTTAGTGTGAAGGGGTAGAAAACATACAATTATCGCTGCATTAGAAATGGGCAGAGAGATCAAAGATGACAGTAGAGTAGGTAGATGATATACCCACCTCCTCTCAGGACCAAACTGGAGTTACAACTAATTATGAGTACAATCATCCTGAAAAACCAACTCAAGACTAAGTAAAGATGAGTCTTATAACCAAGGACTCAAAGAAGAAGCTACATCAAGACTGGAAGGAAGGGCAGACATGCAGACAGGGCTGGCCTCACTCACTCCCATGAGCTGTGGCTAAGGTACAAGAGGGATATGTCAGCTGCAATGGATTCCTTTTGAGAAAGGAGAGGCCTAAACCCCAAACCGGTGACCCAGCCCAGACCATCAGAACCACGACGAGGTGGTGCCTACATAGCATTTGGCTGTAAAAAGCATGAGGTTTCTGTCAGAAAAAAGTAAGAGTCTGAAAGACTGGCACTTCCCCTTCAGGAAAAATTCAATAGCTCCATCCTCCCAAATTCACCAAGGCTCTTTTTTTTTTTTCCTTTTTGTATTTTTGTATTTTTCTGAAACGGGGAGAGACAGTCAGACAGACTCCCGCATGCGCCCGACCGGGATCCACCCGGCACGCCCACCAGGGGCGACGCTCTGCCCACCAGGGGGCGATGCTCTGCCCCTCCGGGGCATCGCTCTGCCGCAACCGGAGCCACTCTAGTGCCTGGGGCAGAGGCCAAGGAGCCATCCCCAGTGCCCGGGCCATCTCTGCTCCAATGGAGCCTTGGCTGCGGGAGGGGAAGATGGAGACAGAGAGGAAGGAGGGGGGTGGAGAAGCAAATGGGCGCTTCTCCTGTGTACCCTGGCCGGGAATAGAACCCGGGTCCCCCGCACACCAGGCCGACGCTCTACCGCTGAGCCAACTGGCCAGGGCTCAAATTCACCAAGGCTCTTTAAGTGACAGAGCCTAACAGGTAGCCAGCAGGTAGAGGCAGCTGGAGTAAAATTTGGGCGTACCTTGAAACTTTCCTGATCTGCTCCTGGGCCAAGCGGTGGAAAAACTAGCCTTAGTGTGCAGCTTGATCCTTCCCACATGCACCTGCACCCAACAGAGACTTTAACAGCCAGTGAATTGCATCTAGCTCCACATAGGTAGCTAAAAGCCAGTCACAGGCTGAGTCTTACATTGGCCTGCATGAGGATTCCCTCCGAGAAGCTTAGAACAAACACATCCAGTAACCAGCTTCAGACAACATCACAGCAAGATCCAATTAGGTTTACAAACAGCATATCCAAAGGGAGATCTCAGCAGACACCAAACCCAGCTGAGGCAAATCTGCTTCTTGTTATCAGTAAGTGCACTGCAGCTTGCATACATTGGTTGAGGTAGTGCCTCACAGACATCCAGCTAGAGGATCAATCCCATGCACAATGGGCCAATAACAATCAAGATTCAATTACAATAGGAGATACACCATAACTCCCACAAGAGACATTCTTGGAGTACACAGCTCAGGTGATTAAAGAGTCTACAACACTGGACCCAACAGAGTGCCTACTACATTAGGTCACCCCACAAAGACTAGGCATCACAACAGATATGTCCAATGCATAATAACAAACACAAAAATGCAGCCAAAATGTGGAAAAAAATAATCAGGCCCCTAATGACAAAACAGGAGAAATCTCCAGAAATGGAGCTAACTGAAATGAATATTAGCAATTTAACAGAAATAGAGTTCACAGTAGTGGTTATAAGGATGCTCAAGAAACAAAGTGATAACTTCAACAAAGAGATAGTAAGCATGAAGAAGGACATAGAAACCATAAAAAAAGGACACAGTCCGAAATGAAGAAAATGATATTCAACATCAAGAATACACAAGAAAGAATAAAGAGTGTGTTGGATAAGCTGAGAATTGAATTAGTGATTTGGAATACAAGGAAAAAAGTAACACCCAACCAGAGCAGCTAAAAGAAAAATGAATGAAAAAGAATGAGGATAGTTTAAGGGCTATTTTGGACCACATAAAATATAACAACATCAGTATAATTAGGGTACCAGAAAGGAAAAAGAAAGGGCAGGGGACCAAGAACCAATTTGAAGAAATAAAGACCAAAAATTTCCCTAACGTGGTAAAGGAAAAAGACACATAAGTCCAAGAAGCACAGAGAGTTGGACCCAAAGAGGCCCACACTAAGACACATCATAATTAAAATGACATGAGTTAAAGACAAAGAGAAAATCTTAAAAGCAGCAAGAAAGAAGCAATTTATTACTTACAAGGGAGATCTTTTAAGGCTGTCAGTTGATTTCTTACCAGACACTTTAGGCTAGAAAAGATTGGCATGAAATATAGAAAGTAATTAAAAGCAAGGATCTACAACCAAGACTACATTACCCAGCAAAGTAGATTTAAAATAAAGGAGAAATAAAGAGCTTCCCAGACAAAAAAAAGCAAGGGAATTTGTTACCAAACCTGTATTGTATTACAAAAAATATTAAAGAGGCTGCTAGGAAAAAAAGAAACAAAAATAATAACAAGAAGATGGAGGAGGATGAGGAGGAAGAAGAGGAGGAGAAGGAGAAGAAGAGAAGGGAGGAGAAGAAGAAAAGGAAGAAGAAAAAGAAGGAGACAGAGGAACACAATTAAAAAGAGTAAAATGGTAAGAGATGCATACCTATCAATATTCACTTTAAATATAAATGGCTTGATTGCTCCAAAAAAAAATACAAGTTAGTTGAATGAATAAAAAAGTAAGACCCATATATATGCTGTCTAGAAGAGACCCCACTTAAGAATGAAAGAAAGGCTAAAAATAAAGCTTTGGAAAAGGGTATTTCATGCAAATGGAAATGATAAAAAAGCTAGGTTAGCAATAGTTATATCTGACAAAATAGACTTTAAAATAAGAGTAAGAGATAAAGAAGGACAGTATGACCCTGGCCAGTGAGCTCAGTCATTTTAGAGCGTCGCTGTTGAAAGACAAGTTTGCGGGTTTGAACCCCAGTCAGAACACACACAGGAAGCAACCAAGAAATGCATGTCTGACTGGAACAATTAATGAATGCTTCCCTTCCCTCTCCCCTCTCTCTCCCTTCCTCTCTCTATCCCTCTAAAAGTCAATAAAAATTAAGCCCTGGCTGGATAGCTCGGTTGGTTGGGGTGTCGCCCCCAAGTGCAGAGATGGCCCGTTTGATTCCCTGGTCAGGGCATATAGAGAAGCAATACGATGTTCTTGTCTCTGTCTCTGTCTCTGTCTCTCTCTCTCTCTCCCCCCCCTCCCTGCCTCTCAAAACAAAACAAAACAAAATAAACAAAAAAGCAAAATAAAAAACAAATAAAAAAAGACAGTTTGCTCAGGATCTTCTGTATAGAATTTACCCCATTTTTCCACGGTTCATTGTTTCAACTGAGATTCAGAGGGACTGGCATTCTCATGTTTTATGAAGACTTGACAATTTAGGGGTTGTTAAATAATCATAAAAACAATAATAAAAATATCAATGGTTAACATTTATTGGGTGCCTAGTATATGCTAAATACCGTCCTACATAATTCATATCTCTTTAATTCTCACAACATGCACAACAGCTGGAAACTGTTACCTCACTCTATAGATTTTGAACTTAAGCTCAGAAATAAGGCTCAATGGACAGAGAGATGATTTTGTCCTACATTTTTCTGCCTCCAAATTATGCTCATTTTATCTAATAATGCATTTTCTTCCATATACATGTACTCAAATAGTATGAAAGGAGGATTGCTCTTAACACTGACATTCCCTTCTACTACTTCAAGAAGAGTTGTTTATGACAAATACAACACTGTGCCTTTTCCAAAAATCATTGCATTTTTTTTATTTGCTCTAGTTAAAAAAAAAGATGTTCTTTGAATCTGACATCATTACCCCCATGATATATATAGAAAACCAACTGAAAAGCAAAAGCAGTTGGCAATCAGTGCATCTGGAATCATCTACCTAAGCTGACTTAACTCATTTGTTTTAGTGAATTTACCAATGCAGATGCCCACCCAGTCTAACACAGCAGCCACTAGCTTCATGGAGGTGCTGAGTTATTAAATATGGCTAGTCCTAATTTAGAAGTGCTTGTAAGTATAAAAACACACCAAATTTTGAAGACTTTAACAAAATTAAATTATCTCATAATTTATTATACTGAATATGTGTTGAATGAATAATAATTGTGATATGGGGGTAAATAAAATATTAGAATTAATTGTATTTTTTTTACATTTTATAATATATAGCCACTAGAAATTTTAAAATTGCAGTGGGCTTGCTTTATATTTTTATTGGACAGTACTGGTATAGAACAACCTAGAAAATAAGATCATGAAAGATAGCAGTACTGAAATAACATCTTAAAGTTACATAAAAAAAGCATTTATTCTCTCCAACATCATAACTCTCTGCAAGGCAAGTTGATGGTAGGATTTTAAAAAATCAAAATAAACAAGGAGTTCCAAGAAATTTACAGTTTGGGAAAAGAAACAGAAACATTTATAATGAGTTCAAGAGAGGAATGGTAAAACAAGGAAGAACATTTGCTGAGGAAAGAAGCAGACCAATAGCCTGTCTTAAAGTTGTAGACTGATGTTACCTTTAAATCCTCCTCCTTAGCACTGGTCAGTGTCAGAAAATGTCACTCAGTTATCTCTGCAGGGATATTGGCCAGATTCAGGGCAACCTCAACCAACAATTCATAAATAGTCCTTATAGTGATGTAGCTTCACGAAAATTTTTAGAGTATCAACAAAGTGAACTTACTTAGTTGCTTTGGTAGAGAGAAGTATATGAACTATTCTTCACAGTTTGGGGCTCATTAGTAAGTAACCAGAAACTTTCTACTCTAAATGACAAAGAGTTTCACTGTCACAAAGAGAAATTGCTACTGACCTTAGACCTCTTTTTTTTGAAAAGTGGGATAATGGGGCACAGGAGCAGAGTTTGGTATTTGACCGAATCCTTCACAATTATCATGCATGTGAATATAATAAAATTAATTCTGTGTCTCTGCACCATAGCCTGAGGCAAAAAGCACACAATCAGTTTTGTATGTATAATAGATCACAGAGTTGTTCATGAATAATACAAATGCATTGAGCAGATACTAGTGAGAAAGGATGTTTGTCTTTGCTTGGAATCGAAGTGAACATGTAATATTGTGATAATATATATTTGATGAATTCAGGTCTGCCTTGCCTTTGCCATACTCTGCTAATTTCCCTACAAAGGTTGCCACAATAATTGAGTTTCCAATAACATTATGATTATTTCCACATGATAATTTAATTGTGGGTATTTTTTTAATATTGTAATATTGTAGCTTTGTGATTATTATGCATTTGCATGCAGATTTTTATGGTGACTTGGAGCACATCCCTACATTTATAACTTAATTTTATATATTGTTGCATATATATTTGGAGATCAACTCATTAATGCAAATAAAAAATGTAGGTCTGTTTAGTCATTCAGCTTTTATTATAAATGGCTGAAAGCCTTGCTCATTTTGTTTATTACAGTCCTTACAATACTGTGAATACACCAAAGAGGACCTTAATTCAAGAATAGATTCATTAAAAAATAATGGTAATAGCTATAATAATTACAAATTATAGCATATTTGTTCACCTATTAGGATACAAGATACTATATATTAGTCTTTTCAAGATATAAAAATTCTACATATGTTTTTTACTAACTTTATCATATAAACTCCTTACTGTTAAGAATGTGAATGTTAACTTAAAACTTAGTCAGTGGAAAGTAAGAGAAAAACTTGTTTTCAAAGTAAAATTTTATATAATGTTCACACTATATACATCTTAAAAACTAAAAGTAAATTTCATAGTAAAGACATTTAAGTTATGTAAAAACTCAGTGTAGAAAATAGATAGATTTTTAGAAAGCAAGATATTATTACAGAAGTAAGCTCTAAACTAGTTCTTCATATAAAATCATTTAAAAATAATACAATTTTGCTTTATAGGCATGTGTTCTAAAACAGCAAATATAAAGAAATGACATACCTACTGCCACTTACAGGCAATGGAAATGATTGTCAGTTTAGAAGATTTTTTTTTTTTTACAAAAAATTAGATAGAGAGCTGAGGTAATTATTGGTAAAAAGGCCAAGAAACACTTTTAACAAATACATCTAAAAATTATGAGCAATAAATTTAGTTATTTAGTTTTAGTTGCCATTTTCTTCTTTAAAGGTGTATTCCTCTTTTTTTTTTTTTTTTTTTTTTTTTTTCTGCATTCTTTTCCCACTTTGATCTGTTTACACCAGGCCCCTTAATATTTCCTGCAGCATTGGTTTGGTTGTAATGAATTCCTTGAGTTGTTTTTTGTCTGGGAAGCTTTTTATTTCTCCTTTGATTTTAAACGATAGCCTTGCTGGATAAAGTAGTCTTGGTTGTAGGTTCTTTGTTCTGCATTACTTTGAATATTTCTTGCCATTCCCTTCTGGCCTCAAGTGTTTCTGTTGAGAAGTCGGATGTCATCCTTATGGGGGCTCCTTTGTAGGTGATAAGTTTTTTTTCTCTTGCAGCTTTTAATATTTTCTCTTTATCGCTTAGCTTTGGTGTTTTAATTATGATGTGTCTTGGTGTAGGTTTCTTTGGGTTTCTCTTTAATGGAGTCCTCTGTGCTTCTTGGATTTGTGAGAGTTTCTCTTGCATTAATTTAGGGAAGTTTTCAGCTATGTTACAATTGAACAAAGTCTCTATCCCTTGTTCTTTTTCTTCTTCTTCAGGAACCCCTATGATGCGGATGTTATTTCTCTTCATGTTGTCACAGAGCTCTCTAAGAGTTTCCTCTGACTTTTTGAGTCTTTTTTCTCTTTTCTTCTCTGCTTTCATGCCTTCATTCCAGTTGTCCTCTAACTCGCTGATTCGGTCCTCTGCTCTATCTATCCTGTTTTTAATTCCTTCCATTGTGGTCTTTATTTCTGATATTGTATTTGTCGTCTCCACTTGATTCTTTTTTATACTTGCTATTTCTTTATTTATGTTTTCAAACTGCCCCTCCATTGTTGTTCTAAGATCCCTAAGCATCCTTACAATCATTATTTTGAACTCCGCATCTGGAAGTTTGATTATTTCCATATCACTCAGTTCATCTCTCGAAGGTGTCTCTTGTGGTTTCATTTGGATTGCACTCCTTTGTCTTCTCATCCTCTTTTTTTTTGTTGTTTTATTTGTAGAGTTGGTTGAGTCTAGGCTTGGTGTTGTCTGCCTCCAGTTTTCAGTTGTGTTATTTTTAGGTCTTCTTGGGTTAATATCAGCTGTTATCTATAATCCACTTTCGGATTTGGGCAGCTTTGAAGTCTTGATTTGTTTGTTTTCTTAACAGGTGATAGTCTTGTTTACTGATCTCAGCAGGGGGCTTCCTTGAAACTGTATCCAGGAATGCAGTGGTGTAACCTGAGACTCTGAAGGCCTCTTTAGCCAGCTAGACTCACTGGGGGCAGGGTGTTTTCTCAGCTTCAGTAGAGGGAGGTGTATCTCAGATCTCCATGGAGACCAGAGTTACTGCCCCTCCTCCCCACTTCTTGTTTTCAGCTGTGTCTTGTTGCGCTGATTGGAGCTGGAGAGATGTCCGGAGGTCTCTGATCCGGAAGCACTTCAGCTCTGTTTTGTGAAAGGTTCAGTCCCTCCCCCAGCTATGGCCGCCTCCAGCACGGATGAGTCAGCCCTTTTAGCTCCTCTCCTGCATTCCTTATCCCCTCACAGTCTGTCCCTCTCCCTGTCCTCTCCACCTGGGAGATAAGCTGGTCCTTTCAACGCACCTTGCTTCCTGGTCGCCAGGCAAGTGGCTGTGAGCAGTAGTTTCTGCTCCCCTCCCTCCGAGATCCTCTCTGGGCTCTCAGCCCCACCCTCCATTCTGGCAAGCAGAGGAGGTTCAGGGGCTCCCTACCAGGACTTCTGTGATTTCCTCTTTGCTCCTTGGTTTTTGAGAGCCGTTCTTGCAGTTCAGAGTTGGTTTTTCATGCTGATTTTTCCTAAATTGATTTGTATTCCAGTTTGGTGGTGAGAGCTGGGTATCTGGGCATCCGCCTACTCCGCTGCCATCTTTTTCTCCTAAATTTAGTTTTAGTGAAGTAGTATCTTAGATGTTAAGAATAGGAAGAGAGATAGTTGTTGCTGGGATTAATCGCACTATACCTAGTCAAGCACTTAAACAGAGGAGGGGAGTATAAACCATCACTGACACAATGGCTGAATTTGAATGGACCAATTTCAACTAAATGTGTCAAATATAAATGATTTAGTGTAATTCAACTATTTTTTAACACAATGTACATTTCAGCTTAAATCATCAGAGTCAAAATCGTGAATCAAGAAGACATGCAAAATGTAATTTTAATTTAGATTTTTGTTAGTTTTTTTTTAAATTTATCAAACACTTGAGAATAGATATTAAGTGGAGCTCTGATTTAGTTACTGTCAGAGGTAGAGGGTTTTCAAGAACAGTGACCACCAGAAAATTTATTATATGCTTTTTAGGCTAGGTGGACACCAAGGCAGAATGAAAACAGTGTTATAATGGAAATGCAGACAATGTATATTCCAAGGGTGACTAAATTGAGGAAGTCTTCTTGATTGGCCTTACAGAAAGATGAACGGAATTCTGAAAAATGGAGGAATGGGGAATGACATGATTATAAATGACATAAAGGGGTCAGCATGATGAAGGAAAAATATGTATTCTTGAACTAAACAAATCAGATAACAATTTAACCTCTGTGAGCTTCAACTTCTTCATCTACTAAAATGGGGATAAATATAGCTATAGTACAGGTATATCATAAGAATTAGAAATAACACAAATGTTATCTGAAAGGTAGCTCATAAATAATAGCAGTAGGAAACAAGAACTTATATTCTCTTTAGGTAAAAAACATTCTATAATTTCTTTTGTGCAACTGAGAAAACTCAAATGCAAAGTGTTACATAAACCACTTCAGTGCATAATGTTTTCAGGGTCTAGAGGCAAGGTTTACACTCAGGCATCTGACTCTGGAGTTTCAAAACAGTAAATGTTATGGTATTAAATTGTACAGGATGTCGCACAAATGAAAAGTATCTCATTAGACTCAATTATTTTGATTATAAACTAACTTACTGACATGTTAATTAGGGCTAGGGATTAGAATATATTTTTATAGGTGAAAGGTTCTCCAAGTGTGGTCTTAGGGGCTAGTACTATCAACTAAGACCTATTAAATCAAAGACTATGCACTAATAAGTTTTCCTGTTGATTCCAATGTGCACTCAGGTTTGGAAACCAATGTTCCAACTAAGGTGGGAATTGTCATGACATAGTTTGACCCATATTTTAAGAAGGTTACTGGGGATATACCAAAGGCAGAAAATGTATTGAGGGAGCTCTTTCAGTCCTTTATAAAAGAGATACTGAAGGACTGACACCAGTATTACCAGTGGAACTGAAAAGATAGAGAGATAAGTAGCAATAAGAATCAAACATAAGAACTGACTGAATAAAACAAGAGGTAAAGGGATAGAAAATATTGAAGGTACAGATATCTCTACCCTGGGAGGCAGATGCTGTTGATGTTATTGACAAATACAAGAGATATATAAGGAGAAGCAAGCGGTGCACCTACTCCAGTTTCCTTAGTCATTGCTTTGGCTTTACGTTAGTTATTAAGCTCTTTTCAACTTGTAAGTAATGACAAGTCTATCATTTTGTTCTCACATAACTCTTCCAGTTTTTATTGAAATATACAAGATGCTGAATAATGTTTCTCTTCTACAATCTTCAATGAACCTATCCTCCTTTTATGCCTTCAACATAAGATTTAGACTGAAGGGGTTTTTTTAGAAGGCTGTTTCTTGTGCTATTATCTTTCTGAATGTGATAGAAGGATCCTAGTTTAGTGAGAAGATTCCAGGGAAAGATTTCAGCTGACTTATGTTCTATCCTTAGTCCATCTTCTTTAATTGTTTTTAGGTTTGGGGGGTCCTTTAGCCCTGACCAGGAATCAAACTCGGGATTTCCACATGCCGGCTGACACTCTACCACTGAGCCAACCAGCCAGGGCCAATGAAGAATTATCAAACTGTGTATGCAATTTTAGTATTATATGCAATTAGAAATAAAATAATGAATGCAATGATCATATAGAAACATTAACCTTTAATTCCAGTGCCTAATGTCATATTCAGTGACTACTGCATAGTCTCAGTAAACTTCCTATTTAGCTATTACTTGAAATTATCACTCACTGTTCTTCCACCACATTCATATTCTGATTAGTAAATACTCACATACTCATATGTTCACCCCATGGAAAAGGTTATTGATAAGCTCCTCCCTACCAGATTTTTCTTCCTGGGTGGTGAGGGTTAACAGCAGTAGTTACACATTTAGCAAAGAGCCAAGTGATACTGTTTGCTTTTGATCCTCTTGTATTATTCTACCAAATACTGAAACAGAAGGTGTAGGACAGCTTGGCAGTTCAGATCTACTCTTTACACAATGTTGGACTAAGAAGAACTGTAAGAGACTTGTTAATAGATTTACTTGGTAAATTTTATTTAAATTCTGACTCTAATAAACACCCAGAAGAGGCTAGTTTCTTTTTTCCCCTGTTTCATTGTGTTTTGTTGTGATTTTAAATTATGCGCCTATAATGGAGTCTTTGTCGCACCATTCCTGATTTTGAGAGGCAACAATCCACAGGTTGGTCCACATCAGTGACTAAGGCAAATAATATTTTTTCAGGATTGCTGACTGAACTTTGTTTCATATGAAAGTGACAAAACTCCAGCTAGTGAGTAATCCTAAGAAAATACCCTGATACTTATTGATTTTAAAAGCTGGAAAAAATATGTACCTCTCTTGATTTAGATATAGATGCCAGGGTCCCGTTTATTCTTGTTAGTAATAATAAGTTCCCGAGGAGCTTTTGTGACTCCTGTTCCTTGTCCTTCAGATTCTTTATGCAGAACAAGAATAGGAGGTGGCATACTGATTTGCATTGACTTCCCGTAGGGGTTCTACAGACAAGGAGTTTTTTCCTACCTCTCTAAGGGTAGTACAAGATCTCAGTGAGAATGGAATGTCTGAGGAATTTCTGCTTTGTTTGCTGGTCAATCAGATTTCCTAAATAATTGCACAACATTCTATTCGCCTTATTATACTGTGTGTCATTTTAATTTCCTCCAGGTAATCATGTGATAGATTTCTCATGCATATAAGGCATTAGTTGTTGTTTTTCCTATGTAACAGCTATAAACAAAGAAATACATGTTCAAGAGAAGAAAACAAAAATAAAAGAGTCAAAACATATTAAACATTAATATGTTTGTTTCAACATATTTTATGTCTCTCATTATCCCCAGTGGTTTCCTGTTGTGAAATACTGTATTTTGTTTTCAAAATTACAAACTTGAGATAAAAAGAGGCATTTTCACTGTGAGGTCACATTCCAAGCATATTATCATGTGTCTATTTCTAATGTGTGGCTTTGCCCAGAAGAAAGACCCGCTTTGTAAGCTTTTATATTTTAAGGCCATGTGATAGCAGAGCCATCTTGAAATTCATTCCAAAGAATTTACTACTTGCCAAAATTCTCCAAAATAGTCTGTCAATCAGCCAGTCATTTTGACTATAGAGCACAAATTAAACTTTTGATTTATAATTTTCCCATGAATTTAGCTTTTAAGATTAATTGTGTATGACTATTTCGGATTTGTTAAAGAATTATTGGTTTATTTAGGACACAGAGGGTTTCTTCAAATTAGAGGAAACAGGCAATGACTAAGGAAAGGCATCCTTGAGAAGAAGAGGGAACCACACAGTGAGTTCCAATTACATAATTATAACAGCAGTCATAACTAACAGTTGAGTACATGTGATGTGCCAGGAACTATTCTAGTTGGCAATTATTAACTAGAACTTGTAAAGCAAATTTGGATTTTTTATTGGCCAATCTAAAATTTAGAATTTATTTCATTTTTTGTGAAGAGTAATGAGTCCATCTTTCTCCATGAAACAAATTCAATACATAAGTATGCCTTCTTCTATTTCATGAAGAAATTAGCTAATTGACTTATAAATCAGTTAAGAAATTGTAGTTTCTTTTTATTTCACATAAAACAAACCATTAGTTATCATTTCTTTTCATTTAGAAATGTAATATAACTTTCATTAAAACCCAGAAAGTAGGCCCTGGCCGGTTGGCTCAGCGGTAGAGCGTCGGCCTGGCGTGCGGGGGACCCAGGTTCAGTTCCCGGCCAGGGCACACAGGAGAAGCGCCCATTTGCTTCTCCACCCCCCCCCCTTCCTCTCTGTCTCTCTCTTCCCCTCCGGCAGCTAAGGTTCCATCGGAGCAAAGATGGCCCAGGCGCTGGGGATGGCTCCTTGGCCTCTGCCCCAGGCACTAGAGTGGCTCTGGTCGCGGCAGAGCGATGCCCCGGAGGGGCAGAGCATCACCCCCTGGTGGGCAGAGCGTTGCCCCTGGTGGGCGAGCCAGGTGGATCCTGGTCGGGCGCATGCGGGAGTCTGTCTGACTGTCTCTCCCCATTTCCAGCTTCAGAAAAATACAAAAAAAAATTAAAAAAAAAAAACCCAGAAAGTAGTGCAGAGAAATAGAATTGCCCACCATTCAACTGGTTTTAAGCATCAGTTTTGGAGTAACAGAGTTGGATTCAGGCCTTTGTTCTGTTATGTAGTGTAATTTTCAGCAATAATTAGCTGTACCAAACCTCAATTTGGAATCTGCAAAATGAACAAAGTAGCACCAATTTCTGAAAAGTCTTCTAAGATGTACGTCAGTTTTAAAGTATGAACAGAGGCTGGGACATAGGAGATGCTCAATAAAACTACCTTTTTTCACTAAACTAGTGGCACTTTGGGTTAAACTTTTTACATACATATTATTGGGTATCTATAATTTGGAACTGTAATGTTTTCTTCAGTCCCTATATTTCTAAAGTTTTCATAACCACAATTTTCAAACTTCTAAAAAGTGAATATCTTATATTTTTAAACTGTCAATTAATACTATGTATCTTTGATTCCCTTTTGGGCTTTAGACTCATTTGAAAATGAGTCTCAAATTTAGATCATTTGAAAATGATCTTTCTTGGACTATCCTGGTCCTTCAGAGGTGCCTTACAGGCAGTTGGGAGCAGGCGATTGAACATCATCCAAACACCTTTGTTTTTCTGGGTTTTAGAGTTCATTGTAATGGTTCTATTTCTTATAATATTGTGTTTGGTAAGATGAGTTAATACCCCAAGTCCAATTAAGCATTATTGGATACATTTGCAACAACATGGCCTAGCAGAAAGGACACAGGCTCTAAAGCCAGCCATACCTGCCTTGGCACTGTTTGCCGGCTTTCTGGTTGGTGGACTTGGAGGAAACACCTACAATATTTTCTCTAAGTATCAGTTTCTTCCTCTGCAGAATGAAGTGACTAGTATTCATGCATTAGTGCTACTGTAAAGATCAAAGCAAGCAATTGCAAAAAGTTCTTGGCATTTAGTTTTTAACAATTCTTCTCTGTACACTAAAATCACAATTATTTACAAAGGCTTTTTGTTGTGCTTACACAGGCATACATGAACATGTGTGTTTATAATTATGAAGCACAAACAATAGACATTAATTTTCAAAGCAATGAATACATGAATTATCAGGCTAGAAACTATAGAGATGTTATCTATGAAAGAATGACTTTGCTAAATGAAATTTTCTATGGATCTAACACCAAATAATATTGGTTAAGTCTCATATTATTAACCTTTTAATGTTACACATTTGTTCAAAAATTATACTTAATTATAACACATTCAAAAAGTTTCAAGTACTCTGTTCATCTTTATTAGCTGTGTGTATCTGTTAATTATTAGATGTTATCAATCTTATTACAAAGAACCTCTTGGATACCAAATGTAGTGAAGATATAGTTTCTTTATAGTATCAATACCTAGTTAATTCCATTTATGCAGCAGATGTTCATTGTTTCAAGTAATACTATGCTGTGTTTGTATGGTTAATGAGCTTGAGATTCTAAGTTGAAAGTAAAAAATTTGGTTCTTGTTTATAAAGAGAGGCACATGTTTCACCAATTTATTGTGGAATACAGTAGTTCTCAATGAGACATTTAAGATATTTTGGTGGGCATTGCTTGTTTTTATAATGATTGGAAGAGTAATAATAGCACTTAGGAGCAGAAGCCAAAGAACTTAGTTATCACTACATTGTATAGTTCTGTTTTGTGCTACAAGGCATTTCCTTGTATCACATGACTTCTGTTCATCTTGCTAGAAATTCTTGTAGACAAAATTCTGTTTATCTGAACCTAGAGCCAAACTTGGATAACATATTAACAAAATGTTGTTGCTATTGCTTTTTGCTTTATGGTTTGTTTGTTTTTACTAAATTTCATTTATAGATTTTTTTTCATTTCAATCTATATTGAATGTTCTAGGAATACAACTGTTATACTGAGAAAGATGTCAGTTTGCTTTATTTGGGATACTAACATAATTTTTCCATTAACTTTTTTTTTTAGATTTTATTTATTTATTTTAGAGAGGAGAGAGAGAGAGAGAGAGAGAGAAAGAGAGAGAAGGAGGGTGGAGCAGGAAGCATCAACTCCCAAATGTGCCTTGACCGGGCTAGTCCAGGGTTTTGAATTAGCGACCTCAGTGTTCCAGGTTGAAGCTTTATCAGGCTGGAAAATTACCATGATTTGTTCACCATTTTCAAAAATCACATCACTGACTGCAACACAACTATTTATCTCTCACAACCAATATAGCCCACCTATATTGATCCACATTTAAAGTTGTCATACTTACGGCATTTCAGCTGTAAATATCTGACTTTTTTATGTCTTCTAGCATTATTGTTTCTGAATATTTACCTAAGAAATTGGACACTTTGATTCCAAGATGGCGACAGAGTAGGTGGACATTCCAACTGCCACATCCCGGGACACAATTGGATTACAACTTAATTTAAGAACAAACATCTTGAAAATCCAACTTTGGACTAACCAAAGAGGAGTTTATAATCAAGGACCACAGAAGAAGCCACACTGAGACTAGTAGGAAGGGTAGAGTTGTGAAAAGGGCTTCCCTGATTCCAGGAGCGAGTGGAGGCTGAGGGTCCAGAGGGACTCATTGTGGGGAGAATCACCCTGAGAGGTGTGGGTCCTCAGCCCCAGACACAAAGCCTCAGCCTAGGGCTCTAGAGCCTAGAAGAGGTGTCCACATAGCATTTGGAGGTGAAAAAGCCAGGTTTCTGTCTGTGAGAAAGAGACAGTGCTCTCAGAGATGTAGGCTCCATTTTAAAGGACCAGTGCAGAAACTATTGTTCACAGCCACTTACCTGGGGCTCTGGGGGAGGGAGAGCTGAGAGGACTGGAGTTGCACGAGGAGAGTGTAAAGTTGGAGGCCCAGGGAGAGACATGGTGGGGAACAGCCACCAGAACCCCTGTGCTGAGTCATTCTCCAATACTGCAGTCACCATCTTTCTTGGGTGGGGCAGTCCCCTTTGAGTGGCATCTGCCTGGGGAGAAGCAACTTCTCCACCCTTGGGAGAATCTCCTGCTCCAGTTATGAAGATGGGTTCACGCTGAGAGGCCAGGAAGCCTTGTACGCATCTGTGACTCAGTTTTCTGGTGTGAAGGCTGGAGATTTCCCCACACGCTCCTGAGTCTAAGACTGGTGATTATGCCTCATGGGAGACTCGGTAGAAACTGTCTGGAGTTCAGGAAAACCACACCTCTGAGTCTCAGAGGCCACACCCCCTGGACTCTGGGACCTCACCCTACTGAGGTCTGTGAAAAATGTCTGGACAGTCTGACAACTGGGCCTGATGGGTAGAGTCACATATACCACCCCTTCTAATTCCTGAATTGCCACGGGCTCTAGGCTCTATTAGAGGTTTTTTCAGTGGTGGAGCCCAACAAGCAGCCAGCAGACACAGGCTGCAGGAGGTGGGACTCAGGGAATCTTGGCCTTTTAAGCTGAACTTTCCCCAGGCCCAGTGTGGGTAAAAGCCAGCCTAGGTGTACAGATTGGTATTTCCATGAGCACCTAGGCCCAGCAGAGAAAGCCACAAAATCTGGGTTGCTTGCAGTTCCAAGAAGGTTCCTGAGGGCCAGTCATGGACAGTGTCAGCCACTGGTGTGCACTGGGTTTCTGTTAGGGAGGCCAAGAGCTAGCACATCGAGTGGACAGCTGCAGAGAGTATCAGTTCTAATAACCCTTGCCAGAGTGGTATCCTAAGGAAGATCTTCTCACACCTGGCCCAGTTGAGGTGAGTTCCACTTTCTATGATCAGCAGCAGCTCAGAAGCTCATGTGCATTACATAGGGTGGAGCTTCACAGTCAGCTGGCCTGGGCCCTGGATATTCTGTCCTGCTAGGATAGATTCCACAGGGGGAAGGGATAGAAGCTTGGAGCATGGACATTTAAAGTGTGGGTCTGTAATGCCAGTGGCCACAGCCAGGCAGGTTCACGTTGGATTTGGGCAGATGGTAGAAAACTGTGGAGCCAGGAAAGGGTTGGTCCATTTTGTTTAATAAAGTCTCACAATGGCAAAGAAGCACACAGGCAGGGGAAACCACCTCTCAGGCAAACAAATAGCAAAGTGGCCCTCACAGTGGTGGAAAGGCAATCTGCCATCCACAATTTTCCTGATGCAAGCACATATAGCCTTATATAGGCCATACACATGTGGTGCAGACATGCACTCACACACTAATCAGGCAAAATGCTTACACCTGGTAACCCAGCAAGCAAGGCTAATACAACTGCCCTACATTCTACCCCTTTAGGGTTGCTCACTTTATAATCTACATGATATTATAATATCAGAGACTACAACAATATCAAAAGTTACCCAATAATTAAAATAATTACAAAGGTGTCCTTCACGATATCTCCCTGAGCAGTCTGCCCAGGGTATAAACTGGAGGCCCCTCTCTGGCATCCTACTCCATGGTAGGTAGGAGGGCCTGTATATTTCATGGTTGTGTCCATGAAAACCTTAAAGTGTCCTTGGTGCACCTCTGCAACTGAGTGAGAGCTGCTTCCTGGTGCACAAGGACATCTGCAGGAGTTGCTCCCCCATCAGGTCTCTCATACTGTCCAAAGGCGGCATGTCTATCTAACAAAGGAGCTGATGCCCCCCCACTCTGGTTGTAGTCCAAGAGTCAATCCACGATAGACAGCCCAGCTATCTGTGCAAATCACAAAGGTAAAGGCCCATTACAGGTGACTAGCCATACAGCTCTTTATTAACAGACCTCAGCACCTTTGCATAGTGTGCTATCCATTGCCATAAGCCCCATCCAAACCCCTCAATAGGCTCAGGGCCTGGTGGGTTCAAACACATTCAAGGCCTCTGTCACCTAAACAGTTCTCTTAGCTGCTGCTGTTGCTGCTGTAATAAAAAGAACCTATGACCTTCTAATGCCAATACCTGATGCACATTAGAAGGGGACCAGTGGGTTGCCAATACACATGGGGCCTCTGGACCCCATCCATCCCTATCGGATGGGTCTCTCGCCCTTCCTCCTATTCAAACTGGGACAATGAGTCTTGGGGATCCTGTAACCTAAATGTCAGCCATTTTCTGGCAGATGTTGGGGTCACCTGCTTCCCCTGCTTTTTCAGTGTCTGGACACTGTGTTCTGACTCAAGCTGCCACCAAAAACTCTAACAAAACTTTATTAGGCTTGCCCTGTAATTTCTCTATATCTACCCCAGCCACAATCAAATCTACCCACATCTATGTTCAGGTAACTTTCATAAGCCCATTTCTCTTGTTAATCAGGAGGTGCAGCAGTACAGGCAGCAGCCTTCACAACCTTATGGTTCATCTCTGTTCTGGAGACCATGATGACACCCACCCCTATGTCCTGCAGCCACAACAAGCAGGTGCCACGGCTCAGTGACTTTCTGACAATTTAATCCCTAACTCCATCAGCTCTGCCCAGGTGTAGGGCCAGACCACAGAGTGCTCCACTACATGGGGAGGAGGCTGTGGTTGCCCCTGAGGGGCTCTTGACTGCTGAGTTTTTACTTTCTTGGTGACTACCAGCCTGGCTTCAGGTCTACACACAGCAGTTGCAGCCCCTCAGGAGAGTCAGAAACTCCTGCCAACTCAGAGCTGCTCCACCAGCAAGAATGCTGCTCCATAGTCCATGCTTGCTTCAGCTCCTGCGGCTGATGGCTCTCAGACTGAGCTGACTCTCGAGCTCCTGTACTCACAGTTGTTTCTCCAACAGCCATTGCTGCCAATGTTCAGCTTCAGCTTCTAGGGCAAACTGCAACTCACTAACACATAACTCTTTGTCCAGAGACCAATCTAGTTCTAGGCATCATTGACTCTCAGACTGCACTTCACAATGCAACTCTTGGATCCAGTCAACCTCCTTCTCCAGGTCTCACTCCAGTTCACACTGCTCATGGTGCTCAGTATGCAGCTTATCCTTGAGCTTTCGATCTCACTCACCTTCTGGCACAGAACTCTTGGTTTCTTCTCACTGCATATAAAAACATCCAGCCCACGGTCCTCAACAGTAGAGCCACTGGGAATAGCCACTCCCCTATTCTACCCCTCAAGGATGTCCACAGCTCCATACCAATTTGCTCCAAACCCTGCTTTCTGTGCCAGATGTAATGCCGGTGGCCAAGGACAGAGAGGTTCACATTGAATTCTGGCAGATGGTAGAAAACTGTGGAGCAGGAAAGAGTTGGGCCATTTTGTTTAATAAAGTTCACAATGGTGGACAAACACACAGTCAGGGAAACCCCCTCTCAGCAAAATGGCCCATCACAGTGGTGGGCAGGCAATCTGTTCATTCACAATCCACCCAAATGAAAGCACCTATAGACTTATATAGGCCATACACATGTGGCACTGCCATGTGGTCACACACTAATCAGGCAAAGTGCTTACATCTGATAACTCAGTGAGCAAGCCTAATACAGCTATCCCACAGGGTCCCTGTGAACCTATTGTTAGGTCTGGTCAAGGGGCTTAGCCACTTTCTAGGGGGGGGGGTCATTGTCAGCCCAAGGAAAGGACTCTTTCAGTCTTCCTCCCTGAGACCATGGTCTCACTATCTGTCAGAACTTCTGAAGAGGGGACTGTCAGCACCACTCAATCTGAACCTGCTGCTCATCTTGTTGGGAGAAATAAAATTTGAATATCCAGCAGTGGCTAAGGGATTAGGCTTTGGATTAGTGGCAACATTCCCCATACTGAGCTCCTGACCAAGAGACTCTAAAGTAGGGGGTCCCACTAATGTTGTATTCCAAACCTCAGCTGTCCTAACCTAAATAGCTAGCAACCTGTAGAGGGCTTGGTTGGGTGGGGCCAGTCTGAGTCTTTCTACAGAAGACACTGTGGGAAGACCAGGCAGCTGCAAGAGGAAAAGGAGGAACTGAAAAACAGAGGCAGATCTTGAGCAGCATGGGGATTTTATAAAAGAGTAGTCTTCTCTAAGAAGGAGGAAGCTGATCTTTACACACAGGTTGACCCCTCCCACACTACCAAGGCACAGAAAATGCAGACACAAACAGCAAAAAGAGCAATAGTTGCAGACAAGTAGCCCACAGCAGGTTACAAACAATGACTGACACCAACCCAAGAAGATCTAGAACCAACATAACTGGCAGTGGATGGCAGACAGCACCAACCCAAGACTCAGCTAGCTATACAAGCAGTATGCCCAAAGGAGGAGTCTAGCAGGCACCAGACACTCTGAAGAATAAATTTTCCCAACAGGACAGATATTGCACAGTATGTAATACACATGATCAAGGTGGCCCTTAGAGCCACCAGCTTAAAGGCATAACTGTACCCACAAAAGAACCAACTGCATTCAATACTCACATACAACAGAAGAAAAAATTATATCCTCAAGAAGCATTCCTAGAAAAAGGAAAAAAGGTAACTTGAAGGTCAGTAGTACTGAGCCTATTTTCTCCATAAAGACACCACAAAACTTTCAGTCAGGTCCTGGCTGGTTGGCTTAATGGTAGAGCATCAGTCTGGTGCGTGGAAGTCCTGACCAGGGCACACAGGAGAAGCATTCATCTGCTTCTCCACCCTTCCCACTCTCCTTTCTCTCTATCTCTCTCTTCCCCTCTTGCAGCAGAGGATCCATAGAAACAGAGTTGGCCTGGGTGCTGAGGCTGGCTCCATGGCCTTTGTCTCAGGCACTAGAATGGCTCTGATTGCAGCAGAGCAATGCCCCAGAGGGGCCGAGCATCACCCCCTGGTGGGCATGCTGGGTGGATCCCGGACAGGAGCATGCAGGATTCTATCTGTCTGCCTCCTCCACTCTTCTCACTATGAAAAAATAAAAAAAATTTTTTTTCAAAAGTTATACAGCATTACTTAATGCACAGACAAAATGGGCAAAGGAATGTAACCCAAATGTATCAACAAAGAAATCCCTCCCAAAAAAACTAAAGGAAATAGAGGTAACCAAACTACTAGATGCATACTTTAAAATGATTTTAAGATGCTTAAGAATCTTAGAGCAACAATGGATGAACATAATGAGCACCTAAATAAAGACATAGCAAGTGTGAAAGAGGACATTGAAATCATAAAAAAGAACCAGTCAGAAATGACAAATACAATATCAGAAATGAAGACTGCACTAGAAAGTATCAACAGCAAGCTGGATGAAGCAGAGGATTATATCAGTGATTTAGAAGCATAGAAATAGAGCAGCAAAATGAAAAGAGGCACAAAAAGACTGAGGAAACTCTAAGAGACCTCTGTGACAACATGAAGAAAAACAACATTCACATCAAAAAGGTTCCTGAAGGAGAAGAGAATAAAAAAGGGATAGAGAACTTATTTTGAAGAAATCATAGCTGAAAATTTCCCCAAATTGATGAAGGAAAAGTCACAAAAGTTCAAGCAGCACAGAGAGTCTCACTAAAAATGAATCCAATGAGGCCTACACCCAGACACATCATAATTAAAATGCCAAAGTTAAGAGACAAAAAAAGAATACTAAAAGCTGCAAGAGAAAAGTAGTTAATTACTTACAGAGCACTTCCCATAAGAATGATATTCGACTTCTTAACAGAAACACTCAAGATCAGAAAA
Organism: Saccopteryx leptura; assembly: GCF_036850995.1. NCBI lineage: Eukaryota > Metazoa > Chordata > Mammalia > Chiroptera > Emballonuridae > Saccopteryx > Saccopteryx leptura. The sequence continues at coordinate 185,491,282 of NC_089505.1, read as the reverse complement.
AATTGGCAAGAAATACTCAAAGTGATGCAAAACAAGACCCTACAACCAAGATTATTTTATGCAGCAAGTCTATCATTTAAAATTGAAGGAGAAATAAAAAGGTTCTCAAACAAAAAAAGACTCAAGGAATTCATTACAACCAAACCAGTACTGCAAGTAATGTTAAGTGGCCTGCTATAAAAAAAGCAGAAGAAAAAAAAAAAAATAGATAAAAAGAGGGTTGTAGATTTAAAGAATAAAATGGCAATAAATAAGTTCATATCAATAATAACCATAACTGTAAATGAATTAAGTGCTCTAATCAAAAGACATAGAGTAGCTGCAAGGATAAAAAAACAGGACCCGTATATATGCTGTCTACAAGAGACTCACTTCAGAACAAACGATACACATAGACGGAAAGTGAAAGGATGAAAATAAGTATTTCATGCAAATAGAAATTTAAAAAAAAAAGCTGGAAAGCAATACTTATATCTAACAAAATTGCTTTTAAAGCAGTGGTCCCCAAACTTTTTTTGGGCCACAGACTGGTTTAATGTCAGAAAATATTTTCACAAACAGGCCTTTAGGTGGGACGGATAAATGTAACACATGACAAGACAAGTGTCAAGAGTGAGCGTCAAGAGTGAGTCTTAGGAGACCTGAAGATGGCAGCGAAGGAGGCAGACACACAGACTCCCAGCTCACACCACTGAACTGGATTACAAACTAATTTAGGAACAATTTGCATGAAAAACCAACTCTGGACTACAAGAACAGCTCTACAAGGAAAAGAGCAGGAAATACTGCTTACAGCCACTTGCCTGGTGAGCAGGGAACAAGGTATATTGAAAGGGCTGGCTTGTCTTCCAAAAAGAAAGGGGAGAGAGAGAGACAGACGGTGAGGGGCAGAGGAATGCAGGGGATGACCTGAGAAGCTGACTCATCCAGTGCTGGAGGCGGGCATAGCTGGGTGAGGGACTGATCCTTCCACAAAACAAAAGAATAAAGTGCTTCTGGGTCAAAGATCTCCAGACATCTCTCCAGCTTCAGTCCATGCAAAAAGACAGAGCCGAAAACAAGAAGTGAGGAGGAGGGCCCGTAACTCATGTCTCCATGGAGATCTGAGATACACCACCCCTACTGAAGCTGAGAAAAAACCCTTCCCCCAGATTGACAAAATGGAAGAAGAGGCCTTCAGCATCTCAGGTTACATCCACTGTATTCCTGGATACAGTTTCAAATAAGCCCCCTGCTGAGATCAGTAAACAAGACTATCACATGTTAAGAAAACAAACAAATCAAAACTTCAAAGCAGCCTAAATCTGAAAGTGGGTTACAAATAATAGCTGATGCCAACCCAAGAAGACCTAGAAATAACACAATTAAAAACTGGAGGCAGACAACACCAAGGCTAGACTCAACCAGCTCTACAAACAAAACACCCAAACACACAGACATAATGAGAAGACAGAGAAGTGCAATCCAAATGAAACCACATCAGACACCTCCAGGAAATGAACTGATTGATATGGAAATAACCAAACTTCAGGATGCGGAGTTCAAAATGATGATTGTAAGAATACTTAGCGATCTTAGAACAACAAAGGATGGTTATTACGAACACCTAAATAAAGAAATAGCAAGTATAAAAAAGGATATTGAAATATTAAAAAGAATCAGTCGGAGATGGCAAATACAATATCAGAAATAAAGAACACAATAAAAGGAATTAAAAACAGGATGAATGAAACTGATGATCGAATTAGCGAGTTGGAGGACAAGTGGAATGAAGGCATGAAACCAGATAAGAAAAAAGAAAAGATACTCAAAAAGTCCGAGAAAACTCTTAGAGAGCTCTGTGACAACACAAAGAGAAATAACATCCGCATCATAGGGGTTCTGGAAGAAGAAGAGAAAGAACAAGGGATAGAGACTTTGTTCAATCATATCATAGTTGAAAACTTCCCTAAATTATGCAGAAGAAACTCTCACAAGTTCAAGAAGGACAGAGAACTCCATTAAAGAGAAATCCAAAGAAACCTACACTAAGACACGTCATAATTAAAATACTAAAGCTAAGTGATAAAGAGAAAATATTAAAAGCATCTAGAGAAAAAAAAGGCTATCACCAACAGAGGAGACCCCATTAAGATGACATCTGACCTCTCAACAGAAACACTTGAGGCCAGAAAGGAATGGCAAGAAATATTCAAAGTAATGAAGAATAAGAACCTACAACCAAGACTACTTTATCCAGCAAGGCTATCATTTAGAATTGAAAAAGAAATAAAAAGCTTCCCAGAAAAAAAAAACCTCAAGAAATTCATTACAACAAAACCAATGCTGCAGGAAATGTTCAGGGGCCTGTTGTAAACATGTCAAAGTGGGAAAAGAATATAGAAAAAAAAAAAAAAAAAGGAATACAACCTTAAAATATAAAATGACAATAAACAACTACATATCTATAATAACCTTAAATGTAAATGGATTAAATGATTCAATCAAAAGACATAGGGTAGCTGCATGGATAAGAAAACAGGACCCATACATATGCTGTCTACAAGAGACAAACCTTAAAAGAAAAGATGCACATAGACTAAAGGTAAAAGGATGGAAAAAAACATTTCATGCAAATGGAAATGAAAAGAAAGCTGGGGTAGCAATACTTATATAAAAAAAATGGCCTTTAAAACAAAGATTATAGTAAGAGATAAAGAAGGCCACTACATAATGATAATTGGAGCAATCCAAAAGGAAGATATAACTATTATGAATATCTATGTACCTAATGTAGGAGCACCTAAATATATAAAGCAGACTTTGATGGATATAAAGGGTGAGATCAACAGCAATAATATAATAGTAGGGGATTTTAATACCCCACTAACATCACTAGATAGATCTTCAAGAAAGAAAATTAACAAAGAAACAGCAGACTTAATGGACACACTAGATCAACTCAATTTAATAGATATCTTCAGAACCTTAAATCCTAAAGCAGCAGAATATACATTCTTTTCAAGTGCTCATGATATATTCTCTAGGATAGACCACATGTTAGGGCACAAAAGTGGTCTCAACAAATTTAAGAAGATTGAAATCATATCAAGCACTTTTTCTGATCACAATGGAATGAAACTAAAAATCAACCACAACAGAAAAACTCAAAAATATTCAAACACATGGAAACTAAATAGCAGGTTGTTAAATAATGAATGGATTAAGAATGAGATCAAAGAAGAAATAAAAAATTCCTAGAAACGAATGATAATAAGCATACAACAACTCAAAATTTATGGGACACAGCAAAAGCAGTACTGAGAGGGATGTTCATAGCACTACTGCACACATTAAAAAGCTAGAAAAAGCTCAAATAAACAACTTAACACTGCATCTAAAAGAACTAGAAAAAGAACAGCAAGTAAAGCCTAAATGTAGTAGAAGGGAGGAAATAATAAAGATCAGAGCAGAAATAAATGACATAGAGGCTAAAGAAACAATACTGAGGATCAATGAAACCAGGAGCTGTTTTTTTGAAAAGGTAAACAAGATCGATGAACCTTTAACGAGACTCACCAAGAAAAAAAGAGAGAGGACTCAAATAAATAAAATTAGAAATGAGAGTGGAGAAATAGCAACTGACATAACAGAAATACAAAATATTGTAAGAAAATACTATGAAGAACTGTATGCCAAAAAACTAGACAACCTAGCTAAAATGGAGAAATTCCGTGAAACATACAATCTTCCAAAAATCAATCTGGAAGAATCAGAAAACCTAAACAGACCAAATACACCAAATGAGATCGAAACAGTTATCAAAAAACTTCCAACAAAGAAAAGTCCTGGGCCAGATGGCTTCACAAGTGAATTCTATCAAATATTTAAAGAAGAACTAACTCCTATCCTTCTCAAGCTATTTTTAAAAATTCAAGAGGAAGGAAGACTTCCAAGCTCCTTTTATGAGGCGAGAATAATTTTGATTCCAAAACCAGGCAAAGACAACACAAAGAACAAAAATTATAAGCCAATATCCCTGATGAATATAGATGCTAAAATCCTCAACAAAATATTAGCAAACTGGATCCAACAATATATGGAAAAATTATACACCATGATCAAGTGGGATTTATACTGGGAAGGCAAGGCTGGTACAATATTTGCAAATCAATCAATGTGATTCATCACATAAACAAAAGGAAGGAGAAAAACCACATGATAATTTCAATAGTTGCAGAAAAAGCATTTGATAAAATCCAGCACCCATTCATGATCAAAACTCTCAGCAAAGTGGGAATTCAGGGAACATACCTCAACATGATAAAGGCCATCTATGACAAACCCACAGCCAACATCATACTCAATGGACAAAAATTAAAAGCAATACCCTTAAGATCAGGAAAAAGGCAAGATTGCCCCCTTTTACCACTCTTATTCAACATAGTCCTGGAGTCCTAGCCACAGCAATCAGACAAGAAGAAGAAATAAAAGGCATTCAAATCAGAAAAGAAGAAGTAAAGCTATCATTATTTGCAGATGATATGATATTGTATATAGCAAACCCTAAAGACTCGGTCAAAAAACTACTTGACTTGATAAATGAATTCAGCAAAGTGGCAGGATATAAAATTAATACTCAGAAATTAGAGGCATTTTTATACACCAACAATGAAGAGTCAGAAAAAAATTAAGGAAATAATCCCCTCCACTATTACAACTAAAAAAATAAAGTACCTAGGAGTAAATTTAACCAAGGAAACTAAAGACTTGTACTTGGAAAATTATAAAACATTGATAAAAGAAATCAAGGAAGATACCAACAAGTGGAAACATATAATGTGCTCATGGTTAGGAAGAATAAACATCATTAAAATGTCTATTTTACCCAAAGCAATTTATAAATTCAATGCAATACCAATTAAAATATCAATGACATACTTTAAAGATATAGATCACATATTCCAAAAATGCATATGGAACCAAAAAACAAAACAAAACAAAAAAAACACACACACAAAAATAGCCTCAGCAATCTTAAAAAAGGAGAATAAAGTGGGATGTATTACACTTCCTGATATCAAGTTATACTACAAGGCCATTGTACTCAAAACTGCCTGGTACTAGCATAAGAACAGGCATATAGATCAATGGAACAGAACAAAGAACCCAGAAAAAAACCCACAGCTCTATGGACAACTGATATTTGACGAAGAGGGTAAGGGCATACAATGGAGTAAAGACAGTCTCTTTAATAAATGGTTTTGGGAATATTGGACAGCTACCTGCAAAGAAATGAAACTAGAACACTAACTTACACCATTCATAAAAATAAGCTCAAAATGGATAAAAGACTTAAATGTAAGCCCTGAAACCATAAACATCTTAGAAGAAAGCCTAGGCAATAAGCTCTCCGACATCTCTTGCAGCAGTATATTATATTTGCTGATTTATCTCCATGGGCAAGTGAAATAAATGACAGGATATACAAATGGGACTATATCAAACTAAAAAGCTTTTGCACAGCCAAAGGCAATAAGAACAGAATAAAAAGACAAACTACACAATGGGAGAACATGTTTGACAATATGTCTGATATGGGGTTAATAACCAAAATTTATAAAGAACTTGTAAATCTCAACACCAAGAAGGCAAACATTCCAATTAAAAAAATGGACAAAAGAAATGAATAGACATTTGTCCAAAGAGGACATACAGATGGCCAATAGGCATATGAAAAAATGGTCAACATCACTAATCATTAGAGAAATGCAAATTAAAACCACAATGAGGTATCACCTCACACCAATAAGCATGGTGCTCATTAACAAAACAAGATGGAATATGTTCTGGCAAGGATGTAGAGTAAGGGTACCTTCCTGCACTGCCTGTGGGAATGCAGTCTGGTGCAGCCACTGTGGAAAACAGTACGGAGATTCCTCAAAAAATTAAAAATTGAACTGACTTTTGACTCAGCTATCCCCCTCTTAGGAATATACCCTAAGAACATTATAGAACTGTTCCAAAAGGAGAAATCAGCCCCATGTTTATGGCAGCATTGTTCACAATAGCGAAGATCTGGAAACAGCCCAAGTGTCCGTCAGTGGACAAGTGGATCAAAAAGCTTTGTTACATATACTATGGAATACTACTCAGCCATAAGAAATGATGACATTGGATCATTTACAATAACACGGATGGACCTTGATAACATTATATAGAGTGTAATAAGTAAATCAGAAAAAACTAAGAACTATATGAACCCATACATAGATGAGACATAAAAATGAGACTCAGAGACATGGACAAGAATGTGATGGTAATGGGGATGGGTGCTGGGGCAAGAAAGGAGAGAGAGGGGGTGGGGGTAGGGTAGGGGCACAAAGAAAACCAGATAGAAGGTGACGGAAGACAATTTTACTTTGGGTGAGGGATATGCAGCATAATCAAATGTCAAAATAATCTGGAGATGTTTTCTCTGAACATATGTACCCTGATTTATCAATGTCACTGCATTAAAATTAATAATAAAAAAGATTAAAATAAAAAAAAGAAAAACAAAAAAGGAGTGAGTCTTAGATGTAACAGAGGGAATCTGGTCATGTGTTCAAAATTAAACATGTTTCTGACTTAAATATAAATAAAATGGAAATAATATAAGTTATTTATTCTTTCTCTGTGGACTGGTACCAAATGGGCCATGGACTGGTACCAGTCTGTGGCCTAGGGGTTGGGGACCACTGCTTTAAAGCAAACACTATATAGTAAGGGATAGAAAAGGTCACTACATAATGATAAAGGGAGCAATCCAACAGGAGGATATAATCATTGTAAATATTGATGTGCCTAATATAGGATCACATATATATAAAGCAGATTTTGATAGATCTAATGGGTGAGATTGACAGCAATACTATAATAGTAGGGGATTTTATTTATTTATTTTTTTTTTGTATTTTTCTGAAGCTGGAAACAGAGACAGTCAGACAGACTCCCACATGCGCGCAACCGGGATCCTCCCGGTACGCCCACCAGGGGGGCGACTCTCTGCCCACCTGGGGGTGATGCTCTGCCCCTCCGGGGCGTCGCTCTGTTGTGACCAGAGCCACTCTAGCGCCTGGGGCAGAGGCCGAGGAGCCATCCCCAGCGCCCGGGCCATCTTTGCTCCAATGGAGCCTCGGCGGCTGGAGGGGAAGAGAGAGACAGAGAGGAAGGAGAGGGGGAGGGGTGGAGAAGCAGATGGGCACTTCTCCTGTGTGCCCTGGCTGGTATTTAAACCTGGGACTTCTGCACTCCAGTCCAACGCTCTACCACTGAGCCAACCGGCCAGGGCAATAGTAAGGGATTTTAATACCGCACTAACATCAAAGGTTAGATCCTTCAGACAGAAAACTAACAAAAGAACAGAGGCTTTAAGAAACACAGTAGATCAACTGGATTTAATTGATATTGTCAGAACCTTTCACTCCTTAGCAGCAGAATATACATTCTTTTCAAGTGCTCATTAAGTATTCTCTAAGATAGATCACATGTTAATACACAAAGCAAGTCTCAATAAATTTAAGAAGATTGAAATCATATCAAGCATCTTCTCTCATCACAATGGCATGAAACAAGAAATCAAGTATAATAGAAAAAGTAAAAAACTTTCAAACACTTGGAGGCTAAATAGCATGTTATTAAATAATGAATGTGTTAATTATAAGATCAAGAAAAACATTAAAAATTTCCTTGAAACAAATAAAAATGAACATATAACAACTCAATATTTATGGGACATACCAAACCAGTCTGAGAAGGAAGTTCATAGCATAAAGGCATAGATTGAGAAGCAAGAAAAAGCTCAAATAAAAAACTTAACATTGCATCTAAATGAAGTAGAAGAACAAATAAAATCCAGAGGAAGTATAAGGAAGGAAATAATAAAGATCTGAGTGGAAATAAATAAAATAGAGGCTAAAAAAAAAAAGAATACAAAAGATCAATGAAACCAAGAACTGGTTATTTGACAAGGTAACCAAGATTGATAAATCTTTTTTTTTTTTTTTTTTTTTACAGAGACAGAATCAGAGAGAGGAAAAGATAGGGACAGACAGATAGGAACGAAGAGAGAGGAGAAGCATCAATCATCAGTTTTTTGCTGTGACACTTTAATTGATCATTGATTGCTTTCTCATATGTGCCTTGACTGTGGGCCTTCAGTAGGCCAAGTAACCCTTTTCTCAAGCCAGCGACCTTGAGTCCAAGCTGGTGAGCTTTTGCTCAAACTAGATGAGCCTACGCTCAAGCTGGTGATCTTGGGGTCTTGAGCCTGGATCCTATGCATTCCAGTCTGACACTCTATCTACTGTGCCACCACCTGGTCAGGCAAGATTGATAAATCTTTAAACCAGACTCATCAAGAAGAAAAGAGAAACAACTCAAATAAATAAAGTTAGAAATGAAAGTGGAGAAGTAACAACTGACACTGCAGAATACAAATGATTGTAAGAAAATACAATAAAGTTCTGTATGCCATAATATTGCACAACCTCTGTAAAATGGGTAAATTCCTAGAAATATAAATTTTCCAAAACTCAATCTGGAAGAATCAGAATACTTAAACAGATCGATTACAACAAATGAAATTGAAACAGCTATCAAAAAATTACCAGCAAAATAAGTTCTAGACCAGATGACTTCAAAGACAAATTTTACTAAATATTCAAAGAACTAACAGCTATCCTTCTCAAGCTCTTTCAAAAAATTCAAAAGGAAGAAAGACTTCCAAGCTCCTTAATGAGGCAGCATTATTTTTATTCCCAAATCAGGTAAAGACACTACAAAAAAAAAAAAACAAAAAAAAAACAAAACAAAAAAAACTATATGCGCATATCCCTGATGAACATAGATACTAAAATTCTCAAAAAAAATATTAGTAAACCAGATACAGCAATACATCAAAAAGATCATTTATCATCATCAAGTGGGATTTATTCTGAGATGGCAAGGCTGGCACAATATTTGCAAATCAATAATGTGATACATCACGTAAACAAAATGGAACATAAAATCACATTATAATATCAGTAGTTGCAGAAAAAGCATTTGATAAAATCTAGCACTCATTTATGAACAAAACTCTCAGCAAAGTGGGAAAACAGGGAACATACCTGGACATAATAAAAACCATCTATGACATACCCACAGCCAACATCATACTCAATGGACAAAAATTGAAAACAATCCCCTTAAGATCAGGAACAAGGCAGGGGTATCCCCTTTCACCACTCTTATTCAACATCATTCTGGAAGTTCTAGCTACGCAATTAGACAAGAAGAAGAAATAAAAGGCGTCCAAATTGGAAAAGAAGAAGTAAAACTACCATTATTTGCTGATGACATGATACTGTACATAGAAAACCTTAAAATCTCAGTCAAAAAAATTACTGGATCTAATAAATGATTTTAGCCAGGTGGCAGGATATAAAATTAATATTCAGAAGTCAGTGTTATTTTTATACACTAACTATAAACTGTCTGGAAAGAAAATAAGAAAACATCCCCCTTCACTATTGCCACAACAAGAAAATAATAATAAAGTATCTAGGAGAAAATTTAACCAAGGATGTAAAAGACTTGTACTTGAAAAATTATAAAACATTAAAAAAAAGAAATCAAAGAAGATACAAACAAGTGGAAGTATATACTGTGTTCATGGATAGTAAGAATAAACATCATTAAAATGTCTTTACTGCCCAAAGCAATCTATAAATTCAATGCAATTCTTATTACAATAAATATAATTGGAATACTTCTAGATATAAAACAATTATTCAAAAATTTATATGGAACCAAGAAAAGGACACAATTAACCTCAGCAATATTGAAAATAAAGAATACAGTGGGAGATATCACACTTCCTGATGTCAAGTTATGCTACAAGGCCATTGTACTCAAAACAGCTTGATACTGGCATAAGATCAGGCATACAGATCAATAGAACAGAACAGAGAACCCAGAAATAAACTGACACCTTTATAGTCAGTTAATATTAGACAAAGGAGGCAAGAATATACAATCAAATAATGACAATTTCTTTAATAAATGGTGAGAAAATTGGACAGGTATATGCAAAAAAATAAAACTAGACCACCAACTTAAACTATTACAAAAATAAACTCAAAATTGATAAAAGACTTAAATGTGTTGTGAAATCATAAACATCTTGAGAGAAAACATAGGTAGTAAACTCTCTGATATCTCTCGTAGTGATATTTTTGTTGATTTATCTCCATGGGCAAGTGAAATAAAGGACAAGATAAACAAATGAGACTGTATCAAACTAAAAAGCTTTTTGCACAGCAAAAGACACCATGAGCAAAATAAAGAGACAACCCACATAATGGGAGAATATATTCACCAATATGTCTGATAAAGGGTTAACAATCAAAATTTATAATGAACTTCTAAAACTCAACACCAGGAAGGTAAACAATCCAATTAAAAATGGGCAAAAGATCTGAATAAATACTTCTCCAAAGAGGATGTATAGATGGTCAATAGGCATATGAAAAAAATGTTCATTGTCACTAATCATTAGAGAAATGCAAGTTAAAACCACATGAGATATCACTTCACACCAGTCAGATTGGCGCTCATTAACAAATCAACACACAATAAATGATGATGAGTGTGTAGAGAAAAAGGAACCCTCCTACACTGCCTGTGGGAATGCAGACTGGTGCAGCCACTGTGGAAAATGACATGGAGTTTCCTAAAAAAAATTAAATATGGAACTGCCTTTTGATCCAGGTATCCCACTTGTAGGAATATATCCTAAGAATATCAAATCACTGATTCAAAAGAAGATATGCACCCTCATGTTTATTTCAGCATTGTTTACAATAGCCAAGATCTGAATACATCTTAGGTATTGTCAGTGGATGAGTGGATTAAAAAGTGGTGGTACATATATACAATGAAATACTATGCAGCCATGAAAAAGAAAGAAATCTTACCTTTTGCGTAGCATGGATGGCCCTGAAAATTATTATGCTAATTTAAATAAGCCAGGCAGAGAAAGACAAATATTAAATGATCTCACTTATATGTAGAATCTAATGAACAAAGTGAACTGAGGAATGGAATAGAGAAAGAGGCAGAGTCACAGAGAGCTGAGGGACAGATGTCAGAGGGAAGGGGGATGAGCAAATGGCATCACAGAAGGTGAAGAGATTGATGAAATTATATATACATAACAAATAAATACAGATAACAAGACAGTAAATTTCAGAAGGAAGAGCGGAGGGAGTTAGGGGCAGGAGGGCAAAAGGGATGTGATGGACACCGGGGTGGGGAATGAGTGTGTTATATTGAATGAGACACTTGAATCCATATTAACACAATAAATTGAAATTAATAAAAATTAAATGAAATTGCACACTTTTTATTTTAAATATTTTATTTTTATACTCCTTTATTTTATAATTCTTTAGAGCTCTAGACTATTTTTTTATATTACAATTCTAGGCAGGTTATAATAGCTATGGATGTTATTTCAATAAAGTAAAAGATAAATTGAAAATATCTACTATTAGAGTGCTGAATCAAGTGAGACTGCAAACCACTCATCTTTGGACTGGTTACATAGGCTTTACAGTGAGTACCATTACTGGGTTCTAATTTAGTTCTTAGAAGCAATATGACCTTAGACAAGTCCCTTTCCAAGTCAGAGCTACAATGGTCTCAACCGTAAAAGTGCATGTGAAAATAACATTTATAGAAGCCTATCTTCTGAGAACCTGAGGCAGCCTGTATTAGGGTGGCAGTCAAATAGACATGGGGAGAGTGAACAGTTTTGAGAGATACTAGAAATAGTAAATTCAAGTAAGTGGACCTTGCAAAAGATTAATTTAAAAATGACATGAGGTAAAGGAGGATGTTAAGTTTGACCCCAAATATCTATCTTGGAGTGATGATTATATTTGGCATAAATAAGCATTGAATAGAGGATACCTAGCATTATTATAAAATAATAACAATAATAAGTTGTAGGTGAAAATTTACAAACAATTCAAAATAATCTCAAGAGCTGAGAATTTATCTACTTCATTAACTTTGTGTGACTGTTTTTCTTTCTCACCAGAAAGAATATAATGGATACTTGTTTATTTTTTTGAATTTGGGCTAAGAGAAGAACAATTTTACCTTACATTTGTTGCATTTGCTGAATAAATTACATATCTATCTGCCTTCCATACTATTTACTGTAAGGATATAAATCATTTTTTAATTCAGAAATTTTCAGAAGTACTTGTTATGTTTGAACAATTTTAAGCACCATATCTTTTGAACATGACATTAAAAGAAAAACACATTTTCAAAGAACTATTGTTTTTTTATTTTCTCAAAAATGCTATGTGCAGGGCATTGCAGTTAGTTGCTGTCATAGTTTGATAAGATGAATAAATATCTCCTGACCTCAATTGTTTACAATCTTTTTGGTATAGATATCATTTCCTCCCTTGTATTACTGAGGGATATATTTTAAATTTGCATATAAATATAAAGTGATTCAGTTATTATTACTCTAAATAATCAAAAAAAGGGAAGAAATTATTTTGGGAAGTAGCAAAACCTCTTTGCTACTTTTTTGGAGTAGGTAGACTTTGCTTTGTGACCTGAAAGATATCTAAGATATAAATACGCAGACAACTGAGGAAAGCATTCTTTTTCCAAAATAAGAGAAATGGACATCACAATACACAGGGCTTAATTTTTGCTATAAAGGCTGCCTATTCTAGAGTTTATACATTGTGAGGGTAAAATTAGTAGGGAATGGAACTGGAGGTAAAAGTAGTTATTACTTAGTGGTAATTACTTGGTGGTTTGAGGCAAGAAACTCTCTCGAAAACACAAATGCATTCCTTTTTAACACCTGCCAATACTTAAAGGAAACCCTATGGTATCCTAAAACTTAACCATCAACCTTATCTCAGTTGCTATTATGAAAGCTTATTTACTTACAGTGTTGTGGCTCAGATCAATGTCATCTACTTATTTCTCCCCACTGACATTCCTTAGCACCCGCCAAATATTAATTCCTACATTAAGCATGCCAAATTTCTTCCCATAAGAAATTCACCATCTAACAAAAGAAGCAGATGTAATAAATGTTTTAATGAAGTTGCATAAGCATTATTAATATAGAAGATATGAAAAAGAGAGCTCTCTAAATTCTTCAAGGAAGAGCTAGAAAGATTTCACATAAAGAGTAACCACAAACTTGAGTCTTTACATGGATAGCTTTTTAGATAGAACTCATGTGGGAGGACACATGGGAATTCAAGGAGACATATCATATAACACAGTGGGAAAATTATTATACTTGTATTGCTAGAACATATAGTATACTTAAAGAAAGCACGAATGATAAAGTTTATTTAGTTGGTCTAACATGGGCATTATGATTTATTTTAACAGCTTTTTTGAGAGTGTACAATTTTGTTATGTTTTGACATGTATACATTAGTAAAACCATTCTCACAATCAAATTGGTGAACATAGTCATCACCACGAAAAGTTTCATTGAATTTCTCTGTAAACCCTTTCTCCCAATCCTCATCTTCCATCCCTGATCAAGCACTGATCTGCTTTAGATCACTATAAATTAGTATTCATTTTTTGAGTTTAACATCTGTTGCAGTCCAGCCACAACGAGTCTATTAGGGGGTGTTTGAATGGGAAAAGGTAAGAAATTGAAATAAATGATAAACGGACTTAAATATACAGACATGTATATATATGTCTGTAGATGGGTTCAGGAGGACACCAGACAAAGAGTCTCTACTGTTCCTTAGCCATAGCGTCCATGCTCCCGGAAGCACATCCACTTTTATTCATAGAAAAAATGTGGTCCATCAGCAATTAAATTAAGTTCCCAAGGCAACTCAAAGACAGCCCCCAAATCTACTTTACACTAATAAGAAACTAGCTTCCAGCCTCCTCCGGAGAATATGTTTGAGACAAATGAGAATCAGGTGTATCTCTTTGTTAACTAGACAATTGAGGTGGAGTTTGGGCCCAGCACCTCTGTCTAGATTGCAAAAATACCCTGTTTATTTATTTGGTCCTCGCCTGACCTGTGGTGGCGCAGTGGATAAAGCATCGACCTGGAAATGCTGAGGTCGCCGGTTCGAAGCCCTGGGCTTGCCTGGTCAAGGCACATATGGGAGTTGATTCTTCCAGCTCCTCCCCCCCCTTCTCTCTCTCCCTCTCTCTCTCCTCTCTAAAATGAATAAATTAAAAAAAAAAAAGAAAAAGTATTTATTTGGTCCTCAACAAACATCAATAATGTTATGCAGTATACTCTTTACTGTCTGGCCTTATTTCAGTCAACATAATTATTTTGAAATCCATCAATTTTATTGCATAAACCATTCGTTTACCTCTTTTTAGTGCCACAATACTGTCCCATATACAACACAACTAACTAGCTTATTTATTCATTTGATGGACATTTTATTGTTTCCATGTTTGAGTTATTATAACCATAGCTACTATGATTTCCTATGTTTAAGTCTATGTATGTATACTGCTCACATAAATTAGAGGATATTTCAAATTAAATATGAAGTCATAAAATATACCCTAATTTTTGTATGCAGTATATTTTCTTTTCTTTTGAATAAATACCAAGAAGTAGAATGGTTAAGTCACATGGAAAGTGTACACTTAATGTGTCAAAAGCCAACAAACTGCCTCAGCGGCAACACCATCCCCATTCCCACTGACATTAGGTGGGAGCTCCACTTTTCCCACATCCTTGCCAACAGTTAGTAAAGCCCCCCCCCCTTTTTTATTCTTTCTTTTTTTTTTTTACCTGTAACCACCATTCAAAAATGAGTGTAATATCATTGTATTATTGTTTTAACTTGCCTTTCTCTAATGAAGAATGATGTTGATTAACTTTTTATGTTCTTATTGGCCATTCATTCCTATGTCATCTTTGGTGAAATGTCTGTTTCAATCTTTTGCCTGTATTTTAAAATTAAATTATCTGTTCATTTTGAGTTTTGTATCTTCTTCACATATTTTGAATACAAGTTCTGTATCAGATATTTAATATACAAATATTTTCCCCCAGTCTGTGACTTCTTTATTCTCTTAATAGTATCTTTTTTTTCCTTCCCCTCTCCCTCCTTCCCTCAAAGCCCCCCCGTCCCCCCAACCCCAGTAACCACCACACTCTTGTCCGTCTCTTAGTCTCGTTTTTATGTCCCACCAATGTATGGAATCCAGTAGTTCTTGGTTTATTCTGATTTACTTATTTCACTCTGTATAATGTTATCAAGATCCCACCATTTTGTTGTAAATGATCCAAAGTCATCATTTATTATGGCTGAGTAGTATTCCATAGTGTATATGTGCCACATCCTCTTTAATCAGTCTTCTATTGAAGGGCTTTTTGGTTGTTTCCATGTCTTGGTCACTGTGAACAATGCTGCAATAAGCATGGGGCTACATGTGTCTTTACGTATCAATGTTTCTGAGTTTTGGGGATATATACTGAGTAGAGGGATTGCTGGGTCATAAGGTAGTTCTATTTTCAGTTTTTTGAGGAATCACCATCATACTTTCTTCCAAAATGGTTGTACTACTTTACATTCCCATCAACAGTGAATGAGGGTTCCTTCTTCTCCACAGCCTCTCCAGCATTTGCTATTACCTGTCTTGTTGACAATAGCTAATCTAACAGGTGTGAGGTGGTATCTCATTGCCGTTTTGATTTGCATTTCTCTAATAACTAATGAAGATGAGCATCTTTTCATATATCTGTTGGCCATTTGTATTTCTTCCTGGGAGAAGTGTCTGTTCATATCCTCTTGCCATTTTTTTATTGGATTGTTTGTTTGTTTGTTGTTGAGTTTTATGAGTTCTTTGTAAATTTTGGATATTAGACCCTTAGCTAAGCTGTTGTTTGAAAATATCATTTCACATTTAGTTGGATGTCTATTTATTTTGTTGTCAGTTTCTCTTGCTGAGCAAAAACTTCTTAGTCTGATGTAATCCCATTCATTTATCTTTGCCTTCACTTCTCTTGCCTTTGGAGTCAAATTCATAAAATGCTCTTTAAAACCCAGGTCTATGAGTTTAGTACCTATGTCTTCTTCTATGTATTTTATTGTTTCAGGTCTTATATTTAGGTCTTTGATCCATTTTGAATTAATTTTAGTACATGGGGACAAGCTGTAGTCGAGTTTCTTTCTTTTGCATGTGGCTTTCCAGTTTTCCCAGCACCATTTGTTGAAGAGGCTTTCTTTTCTCCATTGTGTGTTGTTGGCCCCTTTATCAAAAATTATTTGACCATATATATGTGGTTTTATTTCTGGACATTCTATTCTGTTCCATTGGTCTGAGTGTCTATTTTTCTGCCAATACCATGCTGTTTTGATTGTCATGGCCCTATAGTATAGTTTGAAGTCAGGTATTGTAATGCCCCCAGCTTCATTCTTTTTTCTTAGGATTGCTTTGGCTATTCAGGTTTTTTTATAGTTCCATATAAATCTGATGATTTTTTTGTTCCATTTCTTTAAAGAATGTCATAAGAATTTTGATAGGAAATGCATTAAATTTATAAATTGCTTTGGGTAATATGGCCACTTGTATTATATTTATTCTTCCTATCCACAAACAAGGAATATTTTTCCATCTCATTGTATCTTTTTCGAATTCCCTTAACAATGCTTTGTAGATTTTATTATATAGGTTCTGTACATTCTTTGTTATGTTTATTCCTAGGTATTTTATTTTTTTGTTGCAATCCTGAAGGCGATTATTTTTTTGAGTTTGTTCTCAAATGTTTCATTGTTGGCATATAGAAAGGCTATGGATTTTTGTATGTTAATTTTGTATCCTGTGACCTTACTGTATTTGTTTATTTTTTCTAGTAATCTTTTTGTGGAGTCTTTAGGGTTTTCAATGTATAGGATCATATCATCTGCAAAAAGTGATATCTTTACTTCTTCTTTTCTGATATGGATGCCTTTTATTTCTTTCTCTTGTCTGATTACTCTGGACTGAACTTCTAGCACCACGTTAAATAAGAGTGGAGAGAGTGGACAACCTTGTCTTATTCCTGATTTAAGGTGGAAAGTCCTCAGTTTTATGCCATTTAATATGATGTTGGCTGATGGTTTATCATATATGGCCTTTATCATGTTGAGATATTTTCCTTCTATACCCATTTTGTTGAGAGTCTTAAACATAAAGTTGTGTTGTATTTTATCGAATGCCTTTACTGCATCTATTGATAAGATCATGTGTTTTTTGTTCTTTGTTTTGTTGATATGGTATATTATGTTAACTGTTTTACGTATGTTGAACCATCCTTGAGATTCTGGGATGAATACCACTTGATCATGATGTATTATTTTTTAATATGTTGTTGTATTCGATTTGCCAGTATTTTGTTTAGTATTTTAGCATCTATATTCATTAGAGATATTGGTCTGTAGTTTTCTTTTTTTGTGCCATCCTTGCCAGGTTTCGGTATAAAGGTTATGTTGGCCTCATAAAATGTGTTTGGAAGTATTGCTTCTTCTTCAATTTTTTGGAAGACTTTCAGTAGAATAGGAACCAAGTCTTTGAATGTTTGATAGAATTCACTAGTGTAACTGGCTGGGCCTGGACTTTTAATTTTGGGGAGGTTTTTAATAGTTGTTTTATTTCCTCCCTGCTTATTGGTCTGTTTAGGCTTTCTGCTTCTTCATGACTCAGTCTAGGAAGGTTGTATTGTTCTAGGAATTTATCCATTTCATCTAGATTGTTGAATTTGGTGGCATATAGTTTTTCATAGTATTCTACAGTAATTCTTTGTATATCTATGATGTCTGTGGTGATTTCTCCTCTTTCATTTTGGATTTTGTTTATATGAGTCCTTTCTCTTTTTTCCTTGGTGAGTCTTGCCAAGGGTTTGTCAATTTTGTTGATCTTTTCAAAGAACCAGCTCCTTGTTTTATTAATTTTTTTCTATAGTTTTTCTGTTTTCTATTTCATTTATTTCTGCTCTGATTTTTATTATATTCTTTTTTTGGATGGTTTTGAGTTGTCTTTGTTCTTCTTTTATGTGTGAAGTTAAGTGGTTCACTTGGGCTCTCTCTTGTTTGTTCATATAGGCCTGAAGTGATATGAAGTTCCCTCTTATTACTGCTTTTGCTGCATCCCAAAGATTCTCATATATTGTATTGTTATTTTCATTCTGTGTATATCTTTTGATCTCTGTGCTTATTTCTTCTTTGACCCATTCAGTTTTTAAAAGTATGTTGTTTAGTTTCTTCATTTTTGTGGGGTTCTTTCCCTCTTTTTTGCAGTTGAATTCTAGTTTCAAGGCTTTATGATCAGAAAATATGTTTGGTACAATTTCAGTTTTTCTGAATTTGCTGATGTTATTTTTGTGGCCCAACATATGGTCAATTCTTGAGAATGTTCCATGTACACTAGAGAAAAATGAATACTCTGTCGCTTTGGGATGAAGTGTCCTGTAGATATCTATCATATCCATTTGCTCTAGTGTTTCATTTAAGGCCAATATATCTTTATTCATTCTCTGTTTGGATGACAGATCTAGAGCCGTCAGCGGTGTATTGAGATCTCCAAGTATGATGGTATTTTTGTCAATTTTTGTTTTTAGGTCAAAAAGTAGCTGTCTTATATATTTTGGTGCTCCTTGGTGTGGTGCAAATATATTAAGGATTATTATGTCTTCTTGATTCAGTATCCCCTTAATCATTATGAAATGACCATTTTTGTCTCTGAGTACTTTTGCTGTCTTGTAGTCAGCATTATTAGATATGAGGACTGCTACGCCTGCTTTTTTTGGATGTTATTTGCTTGGAGTATTGTTTTCTAGTCTTTCACTTTGAATATGTTTTTATCCTTGTTGCTTAGATGCGTTTCTTGTAGGCAACATACTTTATAAATTGCTTTCTGTTAGTTTTGTGTCTTGTTTGTTTCTTCTCTTTTGTTTTTTTATCATTTGTTTTTGTTTGTTTGTATTCCATACTTCTTTTCTCTATTACTATCTTTTTTTAAGTCATGTGCTTCTGTGGTGGTTTTTTCAAGGATGGTTACCATTAAGTAATGAAAAGAGTGCCTACCATATTCATTGTAGTACCCTATCTTATGAGTGTTTTTGCACTTCATCGTTCTTTGTTGCTTGTTTTTAGGAAGATTAAAGTGCTGTTACCCTGACCTTCTGGCTCAGTGTAAAAAAATGCTGACCTGGCCCAGGCCGGTTGGCTCAGCAGTAGAGCATTATCTCCATGTGTGGAAGTGCTGGGTTCGATTTCTGGTCAGGGCACACAGGAGAAATGATTATTTGCTTCTCCACCCTTCCCCTTCTTGTTTCTCTCTCTCTTCCCCTCCTGCAGTCATGGCTGGATGGGAGCAAAGTTGGCCCTAGGCACTGAGAATGGCTCCATGGTCTCTGCTTCTGGTGCTAAGAAGAGCTCTGAATGGAGCAATGCCCCAGATGGGCAGAGCATGGTCCCTAGTGGGCTTGCTCAGGGCACATGTAGGTGTCTCTCTGCCTCCCCTCTTCTCACTGAATAATAATAATAATAATAATAATAATAATAATAATAAAATACTGACCCAAAATTCAGAAGTGACTTTCTTGTTAGGTTTATTTCCGTAGCCATATTTTTGTTATCGTCAAATAGCGTGCTTAACTCTAGCATGGACTTGTGTGCTAAAGTTGAAGGATTAAGGGCAAAGCTCTCAAATCATACCAGAGGTAGTCATTTTTGTTCTGATTGAATGAGACAAATCCTAAAATTACTATGTGGATTTAAATGCTCATTTTCAGTGAAAACTACATCTCCAAGTTGGTAATTTTACCAAGTACACTGTGGATTTCTGTATTCCTTCTCTCTAGTTTCCCTTCCTAGTTTACATTGCATATATAGCTTTTAGGGCAATGACTGTAAAAATATATGTCATTTTGTTTAATATGGGTAAGATAAAGGCAAAGTTTCTATGTTTTTCATAACTGAATTTCAGCCTGTCAAAAAGTGTGTAAGTAAGCACCAAGGCCACTGTGAAAGGGGACCATGGATCTTTAAGGAAAACTGCCAGAGAAACTCTAACCTCTTCTAATTTACATATGGTGACATTTTGCAGAAATATTGAAACATTAGCCATGACATAATGAAATTCTGCCTATCAGCCATGGAAGGAATAATGTTTCTGTAAAGGTAACCTGTTCACAGTTTGTTATCAAGAAAATATTCTTGCCAAAAAACATATATTTAGTAAGGCATGATAAAGAGGTTTTTTTTTCTTTTCTCCTATATTCTCTCTTGGGCTATCCATCTTCCCCTATAGATTTCCTGTGTTGTCACTCCCTCTACATGCTAATTATGTGCAGGTCTGGTGAATTTGTTAGTGGTGACACTTCTGGGACCCAGTGAGACTGCAACTCATTATGTGGCAATGTCCAGATATATCAGATATTATTAGCTGTCATTAATCTGCTGTGGAAACACTGAATGCTAAGCCAAGAAGAGAGCAGAAAAGGGTGTGCAAATAAAGCCTGGGAACAGTCTGAACCCCAAAAGGTCAAAAGGAAAATCAGCCAGAAGGGAACACCCAGCAATAGAAACACTTTGCTTCAGATTTTTTTTATCCCCAAAGCTAACTAAGACAACCAAGAAGGAGGAACAAGGATGCATTGCTTAACTGTTTGTTATTTTAATACCCCTTGTGGCCATTTCGTTGGCACTAACCTTTACTGTAATTATGTACAATTATACACATTATGTGTTATCAAACTAAGCCTTGAAGAATAAAGCAGAGATATGCATTTGACCACAGGACATATTTCAGCTACAACTTTGTACAATTCTTAGGCAACCAGTTTTGAAATACAAAGCTGCTTGTTGTTCTTATTATATTATATCTTATTGATATATTTATTTATTTATTTATTTATTTTTCTGAAGCTGGAAACGGGGAGAGACAGTCAGACAGACTCCCGCATGCGCCTGACCGGGATCCACCCAGCACGCCCACCAGGGGCGACGCTCTGCCCACCAGGGGGCGGTACTCTGCCCCTCCGGGGCGTCCCTCTGCCGTGACCAGAGCCACTCCAGCGCCTGGGGAAGAGGCCAAGGAGCCATCCCCAGCGCCCGGGCCATCTTTGCTCTGATGGAGCCTTGGCTGCGGGAGGGGAAGAGAGAGACAGAGAGGAAGGAGGGGCGGGGGTTGGAGAAGCAAATGGGCGCTTCTCCTATGTGCCCTGGCCGGGAATCGAACCTGGGTCCCCTGCACGCCAGGCCGACGCTCTACCGCTGAGCAAACCGGCCAGGGCTTATTGACATATTCTTTAAATTCATTGCTTAAATTGTTTCCTTCAGATAGAGTGTCTAGTCTGTGTTTCCTCCCCAATCTTTCCCATCTCTGCATGCCAATTCTAATCGTTCTTTTAATGCTCAGCTAAACTCATGTAATCTCACTACCTTCAAAAGTGCCATAAGACCTTTTTATATTTTAATGATATATCTATAAAACTTCCATTCTTTGTATCTATTATCTATCATCTATCTATCTGTCTATTATCTAACTATCTAGTCGTCCATCTATGCATCTAATTTCCATTAGTAGATCATAAATCTTCAGAAGGAGGGAAACTTGAGATTATCATGTTTGGGCTGAGTCTTAAATAAGATGCTTTGCATTTCATAAGAAGCACACAAAATTAATTTTTATAGAAGTACAGAAATGCACAGATATCAATGATTTTATAATAGAAATGTACATTATATATGAATATATATTTTATATTTGACATACACACATAAATACACATGAAAATAGTATAGAGGCATGCTTCTTAAACAGCAAGAGTAAGAGTTTAAAATGCTTCATTTTTCCTACTTTCATTCATTCTTTGTTGCTACCAGAATTTACCTAAATTTTCCTCTTTCTCCTTCTCTCTCTCTCTTTTTTTGTTTTAGTGAGAGGAGGGGAGATAGTAAGACAGACTCCCACATGTGCCCTGACTGGGATCCACCAGACAGCCCTATCTGGGACAAATGCTCTAATCAACCGAGCTATCCTCAGTGCCTGGGCAATGCTTAAGCCAATGGTTCTTAAAGTGTGTGCCAGGGTGCACTGGTGCACCCTAGAAGATTTCCAGGTGTGCCGTATGGTATTCTAGAAAAATATGTACCTGTTGGAAACCAAAAAACCAAGAGGGTTTTTGGAGTTTAGATTTTTTGGGGAAAGAGGTGTGGGGAATTGCCTGTAATCTGACAGTCTGCCCAACCCCCCAGCTCACTTGCCTAATTAGGTTGCAAAAGGCTGTTAAACTGTGGTGCTGGATTGTTTACACTACCCCCCCCCCCCATGTTCCCCAGAAAGACTGGAGGCAAGTTTCTTCTATCCTTTGTTTGGTGTAAAGTTAAGATGATATGTATGGTGGGGGTTTTGGATTGATGATTAAACATCAGAAATTGTCTCCTGAAGCCTTTTGTCTTTCTGTAAAAGAAGAATATGTGGCAATATCTAAAAAATCTTTGAACATTTTCCCACAATTTTCAACACCCTATTTGTGTGAATTAGAATTTTCTACCCTCAAGACAAGAGTAAAAAGAGAGAAATCCTTCAATGTATTGACAAGGAAATGAGAGTTTGCCTTTCAAATACATATATGCCCAAACATTGAGAAATCGCTAGGACACATCAGGCTCATGTTTCTCATAAACACAAGAATGAAAAAAACTTAACACATTTGTGCCAGGACCTGCCAAATTTACTAAAATCTTACTAAGAATGTATATATATAACTTTTTTGTGGTTTTTTATTTTTTAATCCCTCTTTTTATGAATTCTAAAAAGCATAACTCAAAAAATATAATAATGTTTTTAATGTCAGAATTAACTTAATTTTAGTATTTATTTGTTTTAATTACCATAAAAGCACGCTTGGACTTTATATATTTTTCTTTAATGTTTGACTTAATTATTATAGCATATTTCTCAGAAATTTGTGTATAGTGTGCCTACAATTATTTGTAGGATTTTAAATGCACCCCAACTTCAAAAAGTTTGAGAACCACTGGCTTAAACCATTGGAGACACTGGCTATGAGGTGGGAAGAGAGTGAGAAGAGGGAGAAGGAGGTGAAGTGAAGCAGATGGTTGCTTCTCATGTGTTCCCTGACTGGAATTTGAACCCAGAATGTCTCTACGCCAGGCTGATGCTCTATTCACTGAGCCAACCAGCCAGGGCTAGTCTTTCTTTTTCTTTTTTTTGGCTCATCTATTTTTCAATGATTCTATAATCCCTAAGTGAGAGCTCATCCTCACATTTTGTGATTCAACGCTCCAATCAAATGCCTTTTTATTTTTGTTCATTTTCCCTACTTTAGGTTGTTCATAATCGGAAAGGAAAATCTTGCAGAGATTCCTAGGATTATGCCAAATATCTTTAGTCTATCAGCTAAGCACTCTACATTATCAAATATTGTGAAGCATCCCAGAGTGCTATAAATATAACTAATTTTTCTTCATTGATAATTGGCTTCTTGGCTGTCATAGACATTATTAGTACTCCACCCACTCTCCTTTAGTTAACCCTCCAAGGTGCTTATAGACAGTTTTATTCATGGCCAACGGTTTCTTACATTTTTCTACTTCAAAGAATTCACTGGCTATGAAAGCAGTCAGAATTTTTTGAACACTTAAGATCCTTAGGAATGATCTTCAGTAAATGGGAAATGGGAGTAGATAAACACATCAGCTTCCTTGACTCCCATGAGATGAATATGAGATGTGTTCAACTTAGTCTCTTAATGGGTCTCTTGTGGAACTGCTTAGTTTCCAACAGTTATAACCCCTTTTCTTACATCATTCCTTTCCTGATTTATTTGCTACATCAAAAGGCCTCCTATGGGACTTCCTAAATAAACTTCAGAGAACAAAATCTTGTTTTAACTTCTGCTCTTCAGCCTAACCTGTGGTGGAGTGAATAAAGTGTTGACCTGGAATGCTGATGTCTACAGTTCAAAACCCTGGTCTTGCGCAGTCAAGGTACATATGACAAGCAACTACTATGAGTTGATGCTTCTGCTCCTATCCTTTTTTCTCACTCTCTCTCCTCTCTCTAAAATCAATAATACATTTTTTAAAAAGATTATGTACCCTCACTTAAAAAACAACCAATAAACCAAAAACAAATCTGCTTTTCAGGAAATACAAACAAGATAGTATTTTTATTAGTGCCTTAGAAAGCAGACCACGACAATGAAAATTCTGGAGTTAATCACTCATTAACTGGAATGCAGCAAGTGACTTATCCTTATGGTAATTAGGGTGTTGCTAACTCTTGTGTCACAATTATTAACTCTCTTATCTATGCTGAAATACAATGAGTACAGCTTAAGGGAATATAGCAGCTCTTGAACAACATACTGACAAGTGGTCATTATAAGAAATACAGAGTTGGTTGACTTCTGTTTATTGCAATGAAATCTTAATAAAAGATAATAGTAGGCACATCTATCACCTCAAAGTGCACTGTGAAGGTTAGAAGACTTCATTGTAAAGTTTAAAGAGACCTTTACACTGGGGCTAGAGAAGAAACTACAATAAATTCAGGCCCAAAATTTAAGCATTATGATAGTGGTGTTAACAAGGATACTCAAATTTTATTACCATCAAATTTTTCATATTAAAGTCAAGTTTAATAGAGAAGAGAAGGAGTATTGAGACCTAAGATAAAGACATTCAGTTAGTAGTACACTTTAGAGTCCCATACACTCAGAATCACTATAGCATAGAAATGACAAGTTATGCCTAAAAATCACATGAAGAGCTCACAGAAAGCAGATGTCACACAAAAATATGTTCGTTTTTTTAAATACCTGCCCCATCTTCTTTTATTCTTTCTAAATCAATACCTAGAAACAGTTCTCAACCTGATTTAAGAAAGAAAATATGTTCTGCCTTAACCAGTTAGCTCAGTGGTAAAGTGTCAGCCTGGTTTGTGGATATCCCAGATTCAATTTCCAGTCAGCACACACAGGAGAAGTGACTGCTTCTCCACCTCTCATGTTCTCTTTCTCTCTCACTCTCTATCACTCTCTTCCAGTTCCATAGCCATGGCTTGATTGGTTTGAGCTCATTGTACAAGGAGCTGAGAGCATAGCTCTGTGGAGCCTCCACGTCAGGTACTAAAAATAGCTTTGGTTGTAAGCATGGCCCCAGATGGGCAGAGCATCAACCCCAGATGGGGGTTTTAGGGTTGATCCTAGTTGAGGAGCATACAGGAGTCTGTCTCTTTATCTCACCTCCTCTCACTTGAAAAAAGAAAAAAACCCAGTATATTTTTACATGGAGTATTTACCAAATTATTTGTAGATTCTGGGTAATATGTACTAGAAAAAATATAAAAAATAATGAGTGAAAATGTATTGGCAAATATGTTCTCTCATCATGTGGGTTGTCTTTTTATTTTGTTCATGGTGTCTTTTGCTGTGCAAAAGCTTTTTAATTTCATATAGTCCCATTTGTTTATTTTGTCCTTTCTTTCACTTGCCTGTGAAGATAAATAGGCAAAAAAAAATTGCTGTGAGAGATATCAGAGAGTTTACTGCCTATGTTTTCTTCCATGATGTTTGTAGTTTCATGACTTACATTTAAGTCTTTTATCCATTTTGAGTTTATTTTTGTGAATGGTTTAAATTGGTGATCTAGTTTCATTTTTTTGCATGTATCTCTCCAGTTTTCCCAACACCATTTATTTAAGAGATTGTCTTTACTCCACTGTATGCTCCTAATTCCTTTGCAAATATCAGTTGACCATAAAGGTGTGGGCTTATTTCTTGGTCCTCTGTCTAGTTCCATTGATCTGTATGCCTGATCTTATGCCAGTACCAAGCCATTTTGGTTACTTTGCCCATATAGTATAACTTGATATCAGGAAGTATGATACCTCTCACTTTACTCTTCATTTTCAAGATTGCTGAGGATATTCATGTTCTTGTTTGTTCTATATACATTTTTGGAAAATTTTCTCTATATCTTTGAAGTATGCAATTGGTATTTTATTAGGAATTGCATTGAATCTATAGATTGCTTTGGGTAATATAGACATTTTAATGTTGTTTATTCTTCCTATGCATAAACACAGTATATACTTTCACTTGTTTGTATCTTCCTTAATTTCCTTCTTCAATGTCTTATCATTTTCTGTGTACACGACTTTTACATCCTTGGTTAAATTTACTCCCAGGTATTTTTTGTTGTTGTTCCTATAGTGAAGGGGATTGTTTCCTTAATTTCTCTTTCAGGCATTTAATTGTTGGTGTATAAAAATGCTACTGACTTCTGAATATTAATTTTACATCTTGCCATCTTGCTGAACTCATTAGCGGGTCTAGTAGATTTTTGACTGACACATTAGGGTTTTCTATGTACCGTATCATGTCATCAGTAAATAATGATAATTTTACTTTTTCTTTTTCAATTTGGATGTCTTTTATTTCTTCTTCTTGTCTGATTGCTGTGGCTAGGACTTCCAGAACTATGTTGAATAAAAGTGGTGAAAGGAGAAACATCTGCCTTGTTCCTTATCTCAAGGAAATTGCTTCTACTTTTTCTCCATTCTGTATGA
This sequence comes from Saccopteryx leptura, assembly GCF_036850995.1. Lineage (NCBI taxonomy): Eukaryota > Metazoa > Chordata > Mammalia > Chiroptera > Emballonuridae > Saccopteryx > Saccopteryx leptura. Next base: position 185,464,645 of record NC_089505.1, on the reverse strand, counting down.
TGTTGGCTGTTGGTGGCTTTAATTATGAGAAGGTATGTTACCTGTATTACCACTTTGCTGAGAGTTTTGATCATACATGGGTACTAGATTTTATCAAATGCTTTTTCTGCATCTATTGATATAATCATGTGATTTTTATCCTTCCTTTTGTTTATGTGATGAATCACAGTGATTGGTTTGCATTGTACCAGCCTTCCCTCCCCAGAATAAATTTCACTTGATGATGATGTATGTCTTTTTTTTTTATTCTTAAAGATTTTTTTTTAATAATTTTATTTTTTTAATGGGGTGACATCAATAAATCAGGATACATATATTCAAAGATAACAAGTCCAGGTTATCTTGTCATTCAATTATGTTGCATACCCATCACCCAAAGTCAGATTGTCCTCTGTCACCTTCTATCTTGTTTTCTTTGTGCCCCCTCCCCCTCCCCCTTTCCCTCTCTCATTCCCCCCTCCCCCCCATAACCACCACACTCTTATCAATGTCTCTTAGTTTCACTTTTATGTCCCACCTACGTATGGAATAATGCAGTTCCTGGTTTTTTCTGATTTACTTATTTCGCTTCGTATCATGTTATCAAGATCCCACCATTTTGCTGTAAATGTTTCGATGTCATCATTTCTTATGGCTGAGTAGTATTCCATAGTGTATATGTACCACATCTTCTTTATCCAGTCATCTATTGACGGGATTTTTGGTTGTTTCCATGTCCTGGCCACTGTGAACAATGCTGCAATAAACATGGGGCTGCATGTGTCTTTACGTATCAATGTTTCTGAGTTTTTGGGGTATATACCCAGTAGAGGGATTGCTGGGTCATAAGGTAGTTCTATTTTCAGTTTTTTGAGGAACCACCATACTTTCTTCCATAATGGTTGTACTACTTTACATTCCCACCAACAGTGTGTGAGGGCTCCTTTTTCTCCACAGCCTCTCCAACATTTGCTATTACCTGTCTTGCTAATAACAGCTAATCGAACAGGTGTGAGGTGGTATCTCATTGCAGTTTTGATTTGCATTTCTCTAATAGCTAAAAAAGATGAGCATCTTTTCATATATCTGTTGGCCATTTGTATTTCTTCCTGGGAGAAGTGTCTGTTCATATACTCTTGCCATTTTTTTATTGGATTGTTTGTTTGTTTGTTGTTGAGTTTTATGAGTTCTTTGTATATTTTGGATATTAGGCCCTTATCTGAGCTGTTGTTTGAAAATATCATTTTCCATTTAGTTGGCTTTCTATTTATTTTGTTATCAGTTTCTCTTGCTGAGCAAAAACTTCTTAGTCTGATGTAGTCCCATTCATTAATTTTTGCCTTCACTTCTCTTACCTGTGGACTCAAATTCATAAAATGCTCTTTAAAACCCAGGTTCATGAGTTGAGTACCTATGTCTTCTTCTATGTACTTTATTGTTTCAGGTCTTATGTTTAGATCTTTGATCCATTTTGAGTTAATTTTTGTACAGGGGGACAAACTGTAGTTGAGTTTCATTCTTTTGCATGTGGCTTTCCAGTTTTCCCAGCACCATTTATTGAAGAGGCTTTCTTTTCTCCATTGTGTGTTGTTGGCCCCTTTATCAAAAATTATTTGACTATATATATGTGGTTTTATTTCTGGACTTTCTATTCTGTTCCATTGGTCTGAGTGTCTATTTTTCTGTCAATACCATGCTGTTTTGATTGTCGTGGCCCTATAATATAGTTTGAAGTCAGGTATTGTAATGCCCCCAGCTTCATTCTTTTTCTTTAGGATTGCTTTGGATATTCGGGGTTTTTTATAGTTCCATATAAATCTGATGATTTTTTGCTCTATTTCTTTAAAAAATGTCATTGGAATTTTGATGGGAATTGCATTAAATTTGTATATTGCTTTGGGTAATATAGCCATCTTGATTATATTTATTCTTCCCAGCCAAGAACAAGGTATATTCTTCCATCTCATTATATCCTTTTCGATTTCCCTTAACAATGGTTTATAGTTTTCATTATATAAGTCCTTTACATTCTTTGTTATGTTTATTCCTAAGTATTTTATTTTTTTTGTTGCAATCGTGAAGGGGATTATTCTTTTGAGTTCCTAACCATTAAAAACCTCCCCAAAAATAAAAGTCCAGGCCCTGACGGCTATACCAGCAAATTTTATCACACATTCAAAGAAGACTTGGTTCCTATTCTACTCAAAGTCTTCCAAAAAATTGAAGAAGAAGCAATACTTCCAAACACATTTTATGAGGCCAACATAACCTTTATACCGAAACCAGGCAAGGATGGCACAAAAAAAGAAAACTACAGACCAATATCTCTAATGAATACAGATGCTAAAATAATAAACAAAATACTAGCAACTCGAATACAACAACATATTAAAAAAATAATACATCATGATCAAGTGGGATTCATCCCAGAATCTCAAGGATGGTTCAACATACGTAAAATGGTTAACGTAATACACCATATCAACAAAACAAAGAACAAAAACCACATGATCTTATCAATAGATGCAGAAAAGGCTTTTGATAAAATACAACACAATTTTATGTTTAAGACTCTCAACAAAATGGGTATAGAAGGAAAATATCTCAACATGATAAAGGCCATATATGATAAACCATCAGCTAACATCATATTAAATGGCACTAAACTGAATTCTTTCCCCCTTAAATCAGGAACAAGACAGGGTTGTCCACTCTCTCCACTCTTATTTAATGTGGTACTAGAGGTTCTAGCCAGAGCAATCAGACAAGACAAAGAAATAAAAGGCATCCATATCGGAAAAGAAGAAGTAAAGGTATCACTTTTTGCAGATGATATGATCCTATACATCGAAAACCCCAAAGAATCCACAAAAAGACTACTAGAAACAATAAACCAAAACAGTAAGGTCGCAGGATACAAAATTAACATACAGAAGTCAATAGCCTTTTTATATGCCAACAATGAAACAATTGAGGATGTACGTCTTTTTTAATGTATTGCTGGATTTAGATTGCTAATATTGTGTTGAAAATTTTAGCATCTATGTTTATCACGGATATTTGTCTATACTTTTCTTTCTTTGTAGTGTCTTTACTATTTTTGGAATGAGGATACTGCTTGCCTCATAAAAGGAGCTTGGAAGTCTTCCATCTTCTTGAATTTTATAAATGAACTTGAGAAGGATAGGTGTTTTTTGAATATTTGGTAAAATTCACCTGTGAAGCTATACGGTCTGGGACTTTTGTTTATTGAGAGTTTTTGATAACTGTTTCAATTTCATTTGTTGTAATCAGTCTGTTTATGGTTTTTGATTTTTCCAGACTGAGTCTTGGAAGATTGTATGTTTTTAGAAATTTATTGATTTTACCTAGGTTGTCCAATTTTTTGACATATAAATCTTCATAGTATTTTCTTACAATCCTTTGTATTTCTGCAAGGTCACTTGTTACATCTCTTTTTCATTTCTAATTTTATTTGTTTGAGTCCTCTCTCCTTTTTTTCTTGATGAATCTGGTTAAAGGTTTGTCCATTTTGATTACCTTTTCAAAGAACCAGCTATTGGTTTCATTGATCTTTTGTATTTTTTTTTAGCCACTATGTCATTTATTTCCACTCTGATCTTTATTATTTCCTTTCTTCTACTTCCTCTGGGCTTTATTTGTTGTTCTCTTTCTACTTCTTTTAGATTCAGGGTTGTTTATTTGAGCTTTTTCTTGCTTCGTAAGGTATGCCTGTATGCTATGAAATTCTCTCTCAGGACTGCTATTGCTGTGTCCCATAATTTTGAGTTGTTGCATGATCATTTTCATTTGTTTCAAGGAAATTTTTTATTTCTTCCTTGACCTCATTGTTAACCCATTCGTTATTTAATAACATCCTATGTTGCTTCCAAGTGTTTGAATGTTTTTCAGTTTTTCTATTGTAGTTCATTTCTAGTTTCATGCCATTGTGATGAGAGAAGATGCTTGATTTGATTTCATTTTTTTCAAACTTATTGAGACTTGTTTTCTGTCCTAAGAAGTGGTCTATCCTACAAAATATACCATAAGCACTTGAAAATAATGTATATTCTGCTGCTTTGGGGTAAAATATTTTGAAGGTATCTATTAAATTCAGTTGTTCTAGTGTGTCATTTAAGGCAGCTGTTTCCTTGTTAATTTTCTTTCTTGAGGATTTATCTAGTGCTGTTAGTGGGATATTAAAATCCTCTACTATTATAGTATTGCTGTTGATTTCACCAATTATGTCCATCAAAATAAGCTTCATATATTTAGGTGTTCCTATATTAGGTGCATAGATATTTACAATGGTATATCCTCCTGTTGTATTGCTCCCTTTAACAGTTTGTGGCGACCTTCTTTATCCCTTCCTGTATAGACTTTGTTTTAAAGTCTATTTGGTCAGGTATATGTATTGTTACCCAGTTGTTGTTTTTTTCATTTCCATCTGCATGAAATACTTTTTTCCATCCCTTCCCTTTCAATCTATGTGTATCTTTTGATCTGAGGTGGGTCTCTTATAGATAGCATATATACGGGTCCTGTTTTCTTATCTGTGCAGCTACCCTATGTCTTTTGATTGGAGCACTTAATCCTTTTTCATTAAAGCAGTGGTTCCAAATTTTTTTGGGCCATGGACCAGTTTAATGTCAGAAAATATTTTCACAGTCCGGCCTTTAGGGTGGGACAGATAAATGTATCACGTGACCGAGACAAGTGTCAGGAGTGAGTCTTAGACAGATGTAACCGAAGGAACCTGGTCATTTTTAAAAAATAAAACATCATTCAGATTGAAATATAAATAAAACAAAAATAATGTAAGTTATTTATTATTTTTCTGTGGACCAGTACCAAATGGCCCACAGACTAGTACCAGTCTGCGGCCCAGGGGCTGGGGACCACTACATTACAGGGTTATGACATGTACTTATTTATTGCCATTTTGTTCTTTAAATCTACAATTCTCTTTTTCTAGATTATTTTTTCCTTTTGCTTTTTTTGCAACAGGCCCCTTATCATTTCTTGCTGTACTGGTTTGGTTGTAATGGATTTCTTAATTTTTTTCTTTTGTCTGGGCAGCTTTTTATTTCTCCTTCCATTTTAAATGATAACCTTGCTGAATGAAAAAGTCTTGGTTGTAGGTTCCTGCTTTACATCACTTTGAGAAATTCTTGCCAACCTCTTCTGGCCTCAAGTGTTTTGGTTGAAAAGTCAGATGTCATCCCTATGGGGGTTCCTCTGTAGGTAATTAACTGTTTTTCTTTTGTAGGTTTTATTATTTTTTCTTTGTGTCTTAACATTGACACTTTAATTATGATGTATCTTGTTGTAGACCTCCTTGGGTTCCTCTTTAATGGGACTCTCTGTGCTTTTTGAACTTGTTTAACTTTTTTCTTCATCAATTTATGGAAGTTTTCATCTCTGATTTCTTCAAACAAATTCTCTATCCCTTGTTCCTTCTCTTCTCCTTCAGGAACCCCTATTATGCAGATGTTGTTTCTCTTCATATTGTCACAGAGCTCTCTTAGAGTTTCCTCTTTCTTTTGGGGCCTTTTTCTCTTTTTGCTGCTCTACATCATTCTTTCATTTATCCGGTCCTCTAAATTGCTCATTCAATCCTGTGTTTCAACCAGCCAGCCATTGATTCCTTCCAGTGCAGTCTTCATTTCTGAAATTGTATTTGTCATTTCTGACTGGTTCCTTTTTTATTTCAATGTCCTTTTTGATGCTTTCTATCTCTTTATATAGGTGCTCATTATGTCCATCCACTGTTGTTCTAAGATGCTTGAGCATCCTAAGAATCATTATTTTCAACTCTGCATCTTGTAGTTTGGTTAATTCATCTCATTCAGTTCTTTTTCTGAAAATTTCTCATGTTGATTCATTTGGGTCACATTTCTCTTCTGTCCATTTTGTCTGTGCATTAGGTAGTGCTGCCTGACTTTAAATTTTTTGTGATTTTTTTTTTGTGTGTGTGTGTGAAGAAGGTGGGCTTGGTGGTACTGAACTCTCAGCCACTTGTTTTCCTTCTTCTAGGAATGTTTTTTGAGGGTACTATTCTCCTTCTTATTGTATGTTAGTATTAAGTGTAATTGGTCCTTTTGTGGGTACAGTTATTCCTTCAGACTGGCTGGCTCTAAATATCAACATTGATCATGTGTATTACACACTGTGCAATATCTGTCCTCTTGGGCATGTTTATTCTCCACAATGTCTGGTGCCTGATAGACTCCACCTTTGGATATGCGGCTTGTGTTGGTAGTTGAGTCTAGGATTGATGTTGTCAGCCAGCCACTACCAGTTATGTTCGCTCTAGATCTTCTTGGGTTGGCATTAGCTGTTGTTTGTAACCCGCTGTGGGCTAGCTGCTGTACCTTTCACTGTTTGTGTCTGCATTTTCTGTGCCTGAGTAGTGTGGGAGGAGCTACCTGTGTATAACAATCAGCTTCCTCCTGCTTAGATATGACAATAGCTTTGTAAAATCCCAAGCTCTGTGAGATTTGTCTCCAGATTTTAGCTTTTCCTCCTCCTCTTGCTGCTGCCTGGTCTTCCCACAGACTCTTCTGTAGTAAAACTGTAGTACTGGCTCAGACTGGCCTCACCCAACAAACCCCTTTGTAGGTTGCATGCTTGGTAGATTAGGGAAGCTGAGGTTGTGATACAGTGTTAGTGGGACCCGATACATCAGGGGTCTCCTGGTCAGGAGCTAAGTATGGGTATTTTGGTTCCTAATCCAGAGATTAATCCCTCAGCCACTGCTGGATACTCAAATTTTATTTCTCTCCAACAAAGTGAGCAGCAGGTTCAGACCATGTGTGGCCAACAGTCCCCTCTGCAGAAGTTCTTTCAGCTGGTGAGACCCTGGTCTCAGGGAGTAAGACTGAGTTCTCTCCTGGTGCTGACTATGCTCCCCACAAAGGTGGCTAAGCCCCTTGACCACATCGAACAATAGACTCATAGGAACCTACACATTAAATGTCCATTCTCCAAGCTTCCCTTCCTTCCTGCTGTGGAATGTAGTCCCACAGTGCAGGAGATCCAGTGCCCAGGCCAGCTGACTGTGAAGCTGCACCCTACCCAATGCACATGAGCTTCTGTGCTGGTGCTGATTAAAGTGAGTAGAACTTGTCTCAGCTCAGCCAGGTGTGAGGAGCCCTTCCTTAGAATATCTCTCTAGCAAGGGTTGTTAGGTCCTGAACTGATGCTTTTTGCAGCTGGCCCCTGGATGTGCCAACCCTGGGCCTCCCAGGTAAGAACTTGGTGCAGAGCAGTGGGAGACACTGCCCATGACTGGTGCTCAGCAACCTTCTTGGAGCAACAAGCAATCCAGAGTTTGTGGCTGCCTCTGCTGGGCCCAGGTGCTCATGGAAATACCAAGCTGTACTCTTAGGCTGGCTTTTACCCACATGGGGCCTGGTGGAAGGTCCACCTAAAAAGCCAAGTTTTCTTGTGTCCTGCCTCCTGTAGCCTTTGTCTTCTGGTGGCTTGTTGGGCTCAGCCACTGAAAAAAATCTCTGCTAGAGTCTTGCACCCACAGAAATTCAGGGATTAGAAAGGGTGGTAGATGTGGCTCTTCCCCTCTGCCTCAATTGTCAGTATGTCCAAAATTTTTTCACAGACCTCAGTAGGGTGTGGCCTTAAGAGTCCAGTGAGTATGACCTCTGAGACCTAGAGGTGTGGTTTGCCTGCTTTTGGGACAGTTTCTAGTGAGTCTCCCATGAGTTGGAAGTATCGGTCCTAGAATTGGGAGCATGTAGGGGAATGCTCTGGTCTCAACACCAGAAAACTGAGCTACTGATGCACCCCCTGCTTCCTGGGATCTCAGAATGACCTGTCATCATGACTGGGGTAGGAGAGACTCCCAAAGGCAAAGCAGTTGTTTTTTCCCAGGCTGATGCCACACAAAAAGGATGCTCTGTCCAAGAAAGATGGTGACTGCAGTATTGGAGAATGACTAGGCTTAGGGGTTCTGGTTGCCATCCCTCACAGTGTCTCTGCCTGGGCCTCCAACTTTACACTTTCCTCACACAACTCCAGTCCTCTCAGCTCTCCCTCCACTGGATCCCTGAGTAAGTGGCTGTGAATGAGATTTTTTGCACGGCCCCTTTAAGATGGAGTCTGCGTCTCTGAAATCTCAATCTTTTTCTTGCAGACAGAAACCCTGCTCTTTCACAGCCAAATGCTATCTGGGTGCCTCTTCTAGGTTCTGAGGCTCTAGGCTGGGGCTTGGGGTTGGGGCTGAGCACCCACACCTCTCAAAGTGACCCTCCCCACAGTGAGAGTCCCCTCAGACCCTCAGCTGCCCCTGGGTGTGGGGCAGCCTTTTTCGCATCTCTGCCCTTCCTACCAGTCTCAGTGTGGCTTCTCCTTTGATCCTTGTTTATAGAGTCCTCTTTGTGTAGTCCAAAGTTGGTTTATCAAGATGATTATTCTTAAATTAAGTTGTAATCCAATTTGGTACTAAGACGTGGCAGTTGGAATATCCCCCTACTCCATGACCATCTTAAAAATTCAATAAAAAAAGAAAATTTTTTTCAACTATTTTTATTTTATTACTGTACATATATTATTTACATTTGCTTTTCATGAAATATGACATTACAAGCAATTCTATGTATTACAATATTATTTTAAGAAAATTGTAGTATTTGAAAAACTTTCTTAAGTTTATTATATTAACCTAAGTATTCTATTTTTAATATTAAGTATTATTATTTTCTAATACTGGGAATGATGTGATAAATACATCTATCATATGGTGTTTCTCAGAGTAAATTCCATCAAATAGCATTGCTTATTGAAATTATACATTTTTAAGGCTTCTGGAATTGATTGTAAATTATTCCAGAAAGTTTTAAAAAATTTGCATAATCAACCAAAACATATAAGTTTCTCAGTATCATTGAGAAATATGAGTATTACCATTTAATGTTATTTTTGTTCACTTAAAAATAAATTTGAAAGATATAATTTAAAAATCAATCTTTATTTGCTTTTATAGATAAGGTAACTCAGCTATCTTTCTTTTCCATCAGGAATTTCAGGGACCATAAAAATTAAATTAATAGTCCAAATATACACAGCAAGTAGTGAAAATATGTAGAGATTAGTTTTTCTACCAGATTTTTTCTTGCATCTTGCTACCTCAGTTTGAAGTTTTTTCTGTGTGAATGAAGTGCTTGAAAACTTTTTTGGTGGCATTTATTTCAAAATATGACATTATTAAAGTTGGACATAACATGAGAATTATATTTAAATAAATATTTTAGGCAAACATGTTCTGCTGATGGTTACAATTTAGACATTCATCCTTTCAAAATGTTTATCAAAGTTCTTTATAAACAGCAGGGAAGACATTCTCTCTTGTTGTAGGGAGTAAGGTCACTCAATTTTGCAATCTTTCAGTTGACTTCTCGCTATAATTTTGAACGATTCTTTTGAAATGAAAGTTGTAGTTTCCTTCTTCTATACTATCTTCTCCTCTTCCTACTCCCCCCCAAACCCCTTTCTAACCCTTTTCTTTCAATAATTCCTTAACTTTTGCTTTGCCTACTTTACTCTAACTCTTCCTAAAATAACAGACTTGCATGTGTCTCTTCAGGCTTACCATGGTAGTAAAGCAGAGTACAAAGCCCCCTGAATTTCTCTTTTTGTTGTTTGTTTGTTTGTTTTTTTTGGTATTTTTCTGATGTTGGAAATGGGGAGGCAGTCAGACAGACTCCCACATGTGCTCGACCGGGATCCACCTGTCACACCCACCAGGGGGCGATGCTCTGCCCATCTGGGGCATTGCTCTGTTGCATCCAGAGCCATTCTAGCAACTGAGGCAGAGGCCATAGAGCCATCCCCAGCGCCCAGGCCAACTTTGCTCCAATGGAGTCTTGGCTGCAGGAGGGGAAGAGAGAGACAGAGAAGAAGGAGAGGGGGAGGGGTGGAGAAGCTTCTCCTGTGTGCCCTGGCCAGGAATTGAACCCAGGACTCCTGCATGCCAGGCCGACGCTCTACCACTAAGCCAACTAGCCTGTGCCCTTTTCTAACTGTAATCTGAGTACTGCTCTAAGGCTTGAGCCACTCCTAATATTGTGAGTTTATAGATCACCTACATCTGTAGAGTTACTGTATGCTTCTAGACACGTGTTCTGGAGCTGAGTCACTATAAATTGTTTTTACAGTAGTGCTGCTTTATCTGCAGGAGATGTGTTTGAAGACCACCAATGAATGCCTGTAAACATAGACAATAGTAAACTCTATATATACTGTTTTCTTCCTCTGTGTACATAGTTATGATAAAGTATAATTTATAAATTAGACACAATGAGTGACTAGCAATGATAGCTAACAATAAATAGGATAATTACAATAATACATTATAATAAAAATTATGACTATGCACTCTTTCTCAACATATCCTATTGTATGACACTTTTCTTGTGATGATGTGAAATGTTAAAATGTCTGTATAATGAGATGAAGTGAGGTAAATGAAACATTATTAAGTATAATAAGAGTTACTTGAACAGAAATATTGTGATACCATTATGATAGAAATGATAACCATGATGGCTACTGGCCAGATAGTGTATTTAGCATGGACATATTAGACAAAGGGATGATTTATGTCTGGGCTGAATGAGGCAGAAGGGCATGAGATATTATCATGCTATTCAGAACAGCCTGCAGATTAAAATTTATAAATTGTTTTAATCTGAAATTTTTCATGTCATATTCCAGATAATGGTTGACGACAGATAACTGATACTGCAGAAAATATAACAGCAAATAGAGAAAAACAACTGTATTGAGTTTTCTAATATATTTTATGCCAGCTACTACATACATATTTTTCCTTGTTGTTTCTTATACTTCTAAATTATAAATTTTCCTGTATTTTTTTGTTAACCCATTATTTAAGACAAAAGACTAATGCTTCAATATGGTTTTTCCTTAACATTTTCCTTTCATCTTTCCTCTTTTTTTATTTTTTATACCTATGTGTTGCTCTGACAGTGCTTTCAATGTTTGGCTTTGTATTTGAGGGCAGCACCTAAGTTCTGCTAATTCTTTCCTTTGAAGACTTTTCTAAAGTAAAGGCCTGGATTATGCTGTTTATAGATAGATCTTTTTACACCATGACCAAAGCCATCTTAACTCCTCTCTAGACAACTATTCAATTAGATGGTTTCCATCTGTTTCCTGTTAAATCTAGAAACAGAACCATATCAGTCTAGGTTCAGTAAAGAAAATAGAGATTAGGTATTTTAAGCAAAAGAAGGCTTACAGAAATAATTAAAGAAAATGGAAGAGCAAGAAGGCAGTTCTAAAACTATTAGGTTCAAAACCTAACAGATGCAATGCAGGAATCAGGAAGCCATGGTGATACTGAGTATGGCCTTTGTAAATATCCCTCTTTGCTCAGGGTCTTTCTTGGTTTCAGAATCAACACCAAGAAGATAGTCTCTTTCTCGCCTTTAGCTTTGATATCCTCTGAAGCTACATTTAACTAGGAAGACCTAACTCCTATCCAGAAACCTAGTAAGAAAGTCTAGAAGATGCAGATTTTAACTTTCCAGCTGTGTAGGAGCTGGAGGAAACTAGAAAGGATGTACGAATAGCTGCTGGATGCCAGTAAACATATCCAAACCACAGACTTAAAAGAGGGTCTCCTTTCTCCTTCACTTCTCTCTCCTCTTCAACCCAAATGTTCTATGGATAAAACTGCCCTCTTATGCACCATATTCAGTACATTCCCCGCCCTACTCACCCTAAATTTCAGCTCACTCCTCTTTGTTTTCTATTTACTGTTTCCTACTCTAGTTAATACTTCATAATCCAGTCAGTCACATATATTCCATTGTATTTAAGAGGAATGTTATTCGTATAAAAAATTCAGAGTTCCTCGCCAATCAGAAAGTAGTTTTCTCCTGCAGACAGCATTTATTTATTCCTTTTTTATTAAAAACAATCAAGAAAAAGTACAAGCTTGAAATGTGCCTCTTCTCTCACACCATGATTCGCAATTTAATTCCAAATGTTTGATACACAGATTAAAGGCTCACAAAAAGATACTAAAGAGTGTCTTACATAGTGAATGGGTTCATTAAGACTGCCTTATTATTTTTTCTCAGTTGTATATGAATGTATTATTAAGTGTTGTCCAGATGCCTTTACTAAATTGTTTTGTTTGTTTGCTTGTTTGTTTTGAAACATCCTTCATAGTGATCATTTACATATCCAAATACAAGAGTTTCTGCTTTCTGCCTCAAAAAATTCTTCATGTAACAAGTGTCCACAGATTCCCAGTCATATTTTTTACTGTAGTGAGAGGTTGGCCAGAGGTGAAAATACAGGATTGATTGTATACTTTGATTTGTTACAGAATACATAATATTGATCATTAAAATGGAAATATTAAATCATGGTTATAAGAGCAACAAACTGAATTTAAAATTTTACAGGAATTCTTTTATAAATTTATGTTGTTAGTACCATCTTATTTAGCTCTATCTCATGGCTAGTCAGACTAATGTCAGTAAACCAGTATAGCATATTAATGCCTGGGTACACCTAGACTGGGGATAGCATCTAGATACTTGATAAAAGTTTGCTGAATGAATGAATAAATAAATAGTACATAAATAATCAAATATGGAAATTAATAGTTATTTTGTTTTATTAATAAAAGTAGGCTGGCCTTATACAGCATAAAATATATAAGGGTGATTACTGTATACAAGAGAAAGAACATTAGCATTAAAAAAACTAAAGCTTCAGACCTAAATGATGAAAATTGTTGTATGTTTTTGGATAGATAAGCAATTTATAAAGTGATATGAGGAAGAGTAATATTAATTTAGCAGTGAATTAAATGTATGTGGGACCCAATGAGTTCAGTTCTTTTACTTGGACTCATGAGTTTATTTATTAATTTGAATGTTTCTTGATGAATTGAGCGCTCAATAGACTTCACTGGCCTAATTGGTATCAAAAGTGTTTTGGACTGAAGTCTGGATCTTTCTTCTTCCTTGAAAATTTCTAGTAATATTTTCTTAGTCCATATCTATATGTAGCAAGTGAAATAAATTAGTACACAAGCAACACTCAGGTTTAGTTCATGAGATTCATTTATGCACTAAATTATTATAAATTATCACAGTAAGTAACTGAAAATATTAATGTATGACACTGTATTGTCACCATTGAACTATTCAGCTGACCTAATTTTCAGTCCTGAACTTATATTATAATTGGCCCAATTGAATCAAAAGTTACACTTGTTTTGAAGAAAACAGTTTAAAATCATTGTGACAGCTTCTTTTAAGTTTCAAAATCAAAGTAATTGGAAATAAAAGGTCTTAGTCACTTCTCTCATGGATTAGGATCTAAAGCCCTAAATCAAATCAAAGAAAGTCTTTTCAGTATTTCTCCAGTGATTTTTATGTCTTCAGTGAAAGGAAAATGTGGTAACAGGTTACCAACACTATTGCATGTTGCAAAAACATGCAATTAAATTGTATGGCTACAGATTATCCTAATGTTGGTCATTAATAAGTAACCTTAAAATAGAGAAGACAAAGTACAAAAACATTTAGGTTTTTAGGGAGCAGTTGATTAAATGAAGGGAATTTATAATCTAAGTTTGTGGACCCCAATCTGAGCTGTTAGATAGAAAGGAAAGAAAAACTGTTCACACGTTGCTTTAAATGGTTTATTAGCTGATGTTATGAGCAACAGCAGTGTTGATTACAATAATTACTTAGGTCTTCAATTTCTATCCCCTAAAAGCTTCCCCAAAAATGTGTCCTTAAAATCACTTAATTTGAACATTTTATCTAATTAAACAATCCAGGCAGATTGTTTCACAACTGGTAATAGTAAGAAAATAGCATAGTATGGTCACATTTGGCACCATGAGTGAGCCTGGCTTTATATTTCTTGTCTAAGAAACCATCTCGAGCAAAATGTCTGGCACACACCAAAACAACATTACTGAAAAGAAAATCAGAAACAGTTGTTTTTTATTTCATCACCTTAGCTAATACTACAATTTTGTTCCTGAGTTGAAGTTGCTTGTATTCAGAACAATTATAATAGGCCATGAATATCTTAAATTAAATATATAATTGATGTATGTAGTACTCAATGGATTTTATTATTCAGTGCCTTAAGCTGCCAACTGGGACATGGGCAGCTCATCTGATAATCTTGGTTATTATCATTCAGCTGTGTCAATGTTAAAGGTTGGAACAAATGGAACGATTTGGCCCATTTAAAGTTTAGGATTTCTTTTTCAAATCCATAAGTTTCACTCCTAAGACTCCTTCTCAGCAACCTCTTATAGTGTATGGAATATTTCCAGAAACATGGTGAAAATCAGGATTAAAATACATGATTTTTTCTTATTAATGGTCCTCTATGGAATGAAGCACACCCATTGCTGTGTATCGACAGCATCCAATAGAACATGCACATTCTTTTGTTTAAATAATTCAGTTTATACATGTCCTGTAAGTAGTATATGTGGGACAATCAGCAGAGTCAAGCAAGCTCAAAATGAACCTGCTTTATGATACTTTTGAGTCATGTTAAATGGACTAAAGCAAGGATGACTGTATTACTCAGTGTTGACACTACTAACATTTTAGAGTTAAATTAATACTTACTGCAGGAAAAAAATGCATAATCTATAATTGGAAACAGTCCTGTAAAAACTGGAACTTGCTCCCAAAGAATGTATGGTTTGCCTCTTTTCACCTTTCTTTGTGTTGCATTTCTGATGTGACAGCTATCCTCTTATTGCAGCCCTCAGAATTGTTTCTCAAGTTATGTTGATGATTCTGGGTATTTCACTTGACCCCTATTATAAAAAGCAAACATTAATGGGTGGCTGGTGGGGATTTGGGTTGTAGATTGTGACAGTGTGAATTCCAGCATCTCATGCAGCAATTATACTCTTGATCTCATTCTCAGTTGCATTAGACTCTGATCAACTGAGCTAACTGTTCATTCTAACAGCACTTCATGACTTTACATGATACTTTAGGACTCAGCTTCTCTAAACAGAGTTTCTCATAGGAACCTAAAACTTGAAAGGGAGACACAGAGAGAAATTGATCATGTACTGAATAGAGCCAAAAAGTCTGCAAGAATTGTTTTTCTTTCCTGGAAGCTTTGTTACCACAGCACAGATTTTTGTGCAAAGACCTTCATTGGGTCCTGAACAGTAAATTTCAATGAGTCATTATGAGTAATACTAGGTGGTGTTTATGCTTTGGCCTCTTTGCTGTATCCCGTAGGCAGGCAGAAATCAGGCCAACTGAGTAATTGCTATAATGCACTCCCTTTTCATAATTTCTGTGCTGAAGCTTTGTTGCTTTGCACTTCAGTTTGCATTCCAGCATCCTTTCACGCCAAGCCTGGTGATTTCTTTAGGTCCCTGAGCTACACACATAATTATCTTCCAAGAATTCACTGGAGACTCTTGAGAGAAAGGAGGAAGGTGGAGAGAAGAACATTAGGTGAAAGATTGAGGTATTTCTTTGGTGATATAAACAAGGGTAGGAAGGCAAGATGGAAAAGGCTCATTTACCAAGTGTTTAGAGGGTGAGGGTCCTGAAATTTAAGCTCTAATGTTGACCAATGGTATGACCAAACATTAAGAAATTAAATAGCTATCCATACCTTTAGTCACGGTATAGAGAAAGTTTGCCAGATATAAAGAGATTACATGTTATTTAAATTTAGGTAGTACTTTGTTTCAGTTTAATCAAAATATCTGCCAATTAGTTAATTCATGATTTGTAATATTTTAAAGAAACATTTGATTTCTAGACATCCTCAAAGATTATTCTTCCTAACAAGAGTGAACAGCCATACTGCTCTTACCACATTCATAAGGCATGCTGCTTGGCCTATGAAACATCATATTAACTAAATCTAATATATAGCACCTTTGGCTGAGGGGAGCAAAGTAGAGTTAATTAGTAACAAAGGAACATAAAAATGTACCAGAGATAAAGAAAAAAAATACATCAGGTAAAAAATAGATAAATAAATAAATGATGAAATGGTAGATCAGCATGATTTCATGATTATTGCAAAAAAGTAAATAAAAATCTCTTGACTATTTATATTTCTGGCTTGCTTTAGTAATATGTCATCTATTACGAGTTTTGTTTATAGAAAACATTGTTTTTGTAAAAACATGTTTGTAATGAACTATAAAATGCAAAAAAAAATCTTATTGCAAAATAAACATGTAGATTCATGATCCTTGGCAGTATTCTATACTATAGGTTTATGTTTCTCAGAGACAAAATTATTGTTGGTCTCTTCATAATTTTTCATTTTTTTTAACAAGCCACTTAATGTATTTATCTTTCAAGACATGAGAGAAAAAATCTTGGATCAGTCAGTTTCTATTTTACTACAAAATAATTTATTACTATGCTAAGTGTTACTTATGGGGTTTTTTTGTTTGTCTGTTTTTGTAAAACAACTAAAAAATAGAATTGTTTCTCAAACATTGACATAATGTGACCAGGATAATATAGTAATATTTTCACTCCTTATTTTGATATAAATTACTGCAATCCAAATTACAATCTGTGTACAGTCAGCAAGTAGGGTGTGGGATGCTTGGGTTGGATGCTGCATTAGAATATACACTGCATTCAAAAAGTTTCTTTTCAAAAATGTAAATAGATATTTTATGAACTGGTAAATATAGTATATAGAACACCCAGGAGATTTCAATATGGCTATATTTATTCCCACATGTCTCTGGGAATCATAAATGGCTCTCTTTTTCTGAAATGTATTAGGACAAATTTCATTAAGACACGATTGTGAATCCGATTAAGGGAACACAGTTCAGTTTCTTTTACTCCTTTGGGATGACTATGTTTTCATATAGCAAACAGAGAGAAAAAAAATCCTTTGGCAAGATGTTTAAAGGCATGTCTTTCTAATATACATTTAAAATATAATTTTAAGCCTATTCAAAAATTGGTCCATACCTTTAATTTCTGTATCTAGATAAGACAAAGCTTGAAGCACAGTCTTCTCTAGTATAGATAGAGCATGGTTCAGATACGATGTGAGGTGTCCAAGAAAGCTTGTGAAAAAGAAATTTTCATGCACATTTTTTTTCTAGGGGAAAAGATAATGGTTGACAGGATTTACTGTTGACTATAGAAATCTTAAGAAAGAAAGAAAAATAACTTTATAAGTGGTGGCAATATTTTACAGAAATTAAAACTTTACACTGTTTAGTGAAATAAAAGGTCAACTTATAAAAAATGCACTTAACCTGTATTACAAAATAGATGACAAATATTTGACATTGACTAGAACTTGGAAGATGAAAGATAAGAAGAGGATATCTGAAATGTTAATAAGTGAATGATAAGTGTAAAAAGGGTAATAAATGAATATCATAGTAAGGATTAATTTTATCAGAAATTAAAAAAATTAAATCTGAAGTAAACTATTTTTAAATTATTGATAACAAATGTTTCACATATATGTGTCTACTCTTTAATTTTCAGGTCTCATTTTTGAATGATAGATCAGTGATCCTTACACTATGCTGCATAGCAGAATTACCTAGGGTATTTTTCAAACCCCTGTACTCACAATCTCTGAAAATGGGGCCCAGTATTCTTTAGCATTCAAGAAACAAACAAAAAGGCACAGCTAATTTCAATATGCAGCCATATTTAAGAACCAGTGCCCTAAGACCTTGCTAGAACTAACAACTAAGAAGTTATCTCTTGGCATATCAAGATTTTCCAAGATTTGTTTCCCTAGATATAATCAGTGTTTATTCTGATTGCTTGTCATAGTTATTATAAAATATATTTTGAATATAATCCTTATTTAAATTTCTGTAAACATGGTAATTGTGCAATGATACCTGCCAATCAAATCTATAAATTTTTCTCATTCTTGTGGTTGGTCCACTGGTCTTGAATGACACAAGTTTGGTCAGGAATTCCAGCCAATTTGGCTAGAACTCTAAAACAAATGTATTTTTTTTTTATAAATTTAAACTTTCTCTGAGAGTTGTGTCTCTCTTTTTACATTAGTGTTATTGGTTATGACTCTCTTCTCCAGCCTTGCTGTCTACTTTGATGCTTGACATTTTCAAGCATCTGCACTTTTGTTACTGTGCCCATTCTTTTGATCAAAACTGCTTAAGTATTCACTCCAGCTTAGAGTTGCAGGGCCACTGCATAGAGTAGTACTGTTTGTGCTCTGCACAACTCTAGGGGGCAATATTTCCACCTGTAGTTATTGTATATTTCTCTCTGTTGTCCAATAATCTTCTTCATGTTCTTTTGGATCTAATATGTTGAATGTTAACTCCAGGGTAGCATGCTGGTCTTAGATATTAACAGTTTCTCCAGCCCCATGCTGTTTTGGTTTCTTCTTATTCCTCCATAGACTTACTGATAAGGATGTTGTTGGTTTTATGATCAAGAAACCCCGAGTTCTATGTAATTCTGCAAAATAAAGTGCTTATTTTAGATGAAGCTTGCAACATTTTTCTTTGGAATTTTCATAGTGTACAGACAGCAGGTAATGCAAAGTATGAGTAACTTGTAGTGTTAAAGAGCTTCATAAGTCAAACAGAAAAATATATACCCTATAAAAACAAAGGCAATAAAAATGTTCACTATTAATTTTCTTTTCTCAATAACCTCTTAAACTTCTATACTTGTAGATTAAT
This sequence comes from Saccopteryx leptura, assembly GCF_036850995.1. Taxonomy (NCBI): domain Eukaryota; kingdom Metazoa; phylum Chordata; class Mammalia; order Chiroptera; family Emballonuridae; genus Saccopteryx; species Saccopteryx leptura. Next base: position 185,445,936 of record NC_089505.1, on the reverse strand, counting down.
GGAAAGTCCCTGGAAGAAATCAAATATGAACTGATTCTGAAGGATGAGTATGAAGTGGGGTGTCTCAGGATGGTAAATGTGGGAGGGGATGTTTCACCTAAAAAGAAAAGAAAGAACAAAATTTCAGAACTGCAGTGCTCTCTGGTATGTCCTGGAACTAAGGGGGGAGTCTGTACCCCTCCAAGGAGAAGATTGAGAGTTGAGAAAGGGTGACAAGAATTGATATGTAGGCAGGGCTCACATGATAAAAGATCTTACATGCCAAGGTAAGGTGTTTAGGATTCATAAAGAAGAGAAGAGGGCAGTTATATAAAGGTCTTAAATTGCAAAATTAAAAAGAAAAACCATTTTATAACAAACATCTTGGCAGTGTGAAGAAAAGATTGGAGGATGATAGGGGCTAAATTGGGGAAGAGGAGTTTGGAAAATGTTGGGTATTCCAGTGGCCATGCAAATGGCAGAGAATATATTTGAGAGATATTAGAAGAATTGAACCCACATAAATTATTGCATATTTATTTTGAACTTAATGGTGAATAAATAAAAATTTATGCTTACTATTATTCTTTCTTGGATATTCATGCCATTCAATAAGATGGGTGGAATAAATTTGGTGTCACAGCATAGGATGGTGGTAGAGTTCAGTTTAGCTTTTTCATGTTGAATTTGAGATATCTAAGATCTTAACAGTAGGTTGAATTTATGGTCTTGGCACTCAGAAAAAAGATTTAGAGGTTCAGCATTGAGAGGCTGTATTTTAAGCTATGGAAAGTAAAAGTTTTCAAAGAAAAAATATGTAGCTAAAAGATAAGATGACTATAGAATCTGTGAAATATATAGTTTTAAGATGATGATGATGGACCTAAAGATGGCAGCAAAGTAGGCAATGCACAGACTCCCAGCTCACAACACCAAACTAGATTTTAAACTAATTTATAAACAATCACCATGAAAAACCAAATATGGACTACAAGAAAAGCTCTCAAAAACCAAGGAGCAAAGAAAAAGCCACAACAAACCTGATACGAAGTGCTTGAATTTCCCCTACTTTTTTTTTTTTTTCGTCCCTTCATAATTTTATTTTTTTTAATGGGGCGACATCAATAAATCAGGATACATATATTCAAAGATAACAAGTCCAGGTTATCTTGTCTTTCAATTATGTTGCATACCCATCACCCAAAGACAGATTGTCCTCTGTCATCTTCTATCTAGTTTTCTTTGTGCCCCTCCCCCTCTCCCTTTCCCTCTCCCTTTCCCCCCTCCCCCTGTAACCACCACACTCTTATCAATGTCTCTTAGTTTCACTTTTATGTCCCACCTACGTATGGAATAATGCAGTTCCTGGTTTTTTCTGATTTACTTATTTCGCTTCGTATCATGTTATCAAGATCCCACCATTTTGCTGTAAATGATCCGATGTCATCATTTCTTATGGCTGAGTAGTATTCCATAGTGTATATGTGCCACATCTTCTTTATCCAGTCATCTATTGACGGGCTTTTTGGTTGTTTCCATGTCCTGGCCACTGTGAACAATGCTGCAATGAACATGGGGCTGCATGTGTCTTTACGTATCAATGTTTTTGAGTTTTGGGGGTATATACCCAGTAGAGGGATTGCTGGGTCATAAGGTAGTTCTATTTTCAGTTTTTTGAGGAACCACCATATTTTCTTCCATAATGGTTGTACTACTTTACATTCCCACCAACAGTGTATGAGGGTTCCTTTTTCTCCACAGCCTCTCCAACATTTGCTATTACGTGTCTTGTTAATAATAGCTAATCTAACAGGTGTGAGGTGGTATCTCATTGCAGTTTTTTTTTTCTTGATTTTTTTTTTTATATTTTTCTGAAGCTGGAAACGGGGAGAGACAGTCAGACAGGCTCCCGCATGCGCCCGACCAGGATCCACCCGGCACGCCCACCAGGGGCGACGCTCTGCTCACCATGGGGCGATGTTCTGCCCCTCTGGGGTGTCACTCTGCCACGACCACAGCCACTCTAGCGCCTGGGGCAGGGTCCAGGAAGCCATCCCCAGCGCCCGGGCCATCTTTGCTCCAATGGAGCCTTGGCTGTGGGAGGGGAAGAGAGAGACAGAGAGGAAGGAGGGGGTGTGGGTGGAGAAGCAAATGGGCGCTTCTCCTATGTGCCCTGGCCAAAATCGAACCCGGGTCCCCCGCACGCCAGGCTGATGCTCTACCGCTGAGCCAACCGTCCAGGCTCATTGCAGTTTTGATTTGCATTTCTCTAATAACTAAAGAAGATGAGCATCTTTTCATATATCTGTTGGCCATTTGTACTTCTTCCTGGGAGAAGTGTCTGTTCATGTTTTCTTCCCATTTTTTTATTGGATTGTTTGTTTGTTTGTTGTTGAGTTTTATGAGTTCTTTGTATATTTTGGATATTAGGCCCTTATCTGAGCTGTTGTTTGAAAATATCATTTCCCATTTAGTTGGCTTTCTGTTTATTTTGTTATCAGTTTCTCTTGCTGAGCAAAAACTTCTTAGTCTGATGTAGTCCCATTCATTAATTTTTGCCTTCACTTATCTTGCCTGTGGAGTCAAATTCATAAAGTGCTCTTTAAAACCCTGGTCCATGAGTTTAGTACCTATGTCTTCTTCTATGTACTTTATTGTTTCAGGTCTTATATTTAGATCTTTGAACTATTTTGAGTTAATTTTAGAACAGGGGGACAAACTGTAGTCCAGTTTCATTCTTTTGCATGTGGCTTTCCAGTTTTCCCAGCACCATTTATTGAAGAGGCTTTCTTTTCTCCATTGTGTGTTCTTGGCTCCTTTATCAAAAATTATTTGATTATATATATGTGGTTTTATTTCTGGACTTTCTATTCTTTTTTTTTTTTTTATATATAATTTTATTTTTTTAATGGGGTGACATCAATAAATCAGGATACATATATTCAAAGATAACAAGTCCAGGTTATCTTGTCGTTCAATTATGTTGCATACCCACCACCCAAAGTCAGATTGTCCTCTGTCACCTTCTATCTTGTTTTCTTTGTGCCCCTCCTCACCCCCTATCCCTCTCCCATTCCCCCCTCCCACCCGTAACCACCACACTCTTATAAATTGGACTTTCTATTCTGTTCAATTGGTCTGAGTGTCTACTTTTCTGCCAATACCATGCTGTTTTGAGTGTCGTGGCCTTGTAATATAGTTTGAAGTCAGGTATTGTAATGCCCCCAGCTTTATTCTTTTTCTTTAGGATTGCTTTGGCTATTCGGGGTTTTTTATAGTTCCATATAAGTCTGATGATTTTTTGCTCTATTTCTTTAAAAAATGTCATTGGAATTTTGATGGGAATTGCATTAAATTTGTATATTGCTTTGGGTATTATGGCCATCTTGATTATATTTATTCTTCCTAACCAAGAACAAGGAATATTCTTCCATCTCATTATATCTTTTTCGATTTCTCTTAATAATGGTTTCTAGTTTTCATTATATAAGTCCTTTACATACTTTGTTATGTTTATTCCTAAGTATTTTATTTTTTTTTGTTGCAATTGTGAAGGGAATTATTCTTTTGAATTCGTTCTCAGTTGTTTCATTGTTGGCATATAGAAAGGCTATTGACTTCTGTATGTTAATTTTGTATCCTGCGACCTTACTGTATTGGCTTATTGTTTCTAGTAGTCTTTTTGTGGATTCTTTGGGGTTTTCGATGTATAGGATCATGTCATCTGCAAAAAGTGATACCTTTACTTCTTCTTTTTTGATATGGATACCTTTTATTTCTTTGTCTTGTCTGATTGCTCTGGCTAGAACCTCTAGTACCACATTAAATAAGAGTGGAGAGAGTGGACAACCCTGTCTTGTTCCTGATTTAAGGGGGAAAGCCTTCAGTTTAGTGCCATTTAATATGATGTTAGCTGATGGTTTATCATATATGGCCTTTATCATGTTGAGATATTTTCCTTCTATACGCATTTTGTTGAGAGTCTTAAACATAAAATTGTGTTGTATTTTATCGAAAGCCTTTTCTGTGTCTATTGATAATATCATGTGGTTTTTGTTCTTTGTTTTGTCGATATGGTGTATTACATTAACCGTTTTACGTATGTTGAACCATCCTTGAGATTCTGGGATGAATCCCACTTGATCATGATGTATTATTTTTTTAATATGTTGTTGTATTTGATTCGCTAGTATTTTGTTTAGTATTTTAGCATCTGTATTCATTAGAGATATTGGTCTGTAGTTTTCTTTTTTTGTGCCATCCTTTCCCGGTTTTGGTATGAGGGTTATGTTGGCCTCATAAAATGTGTTTGGAAGTATTGCTTCTTCTTCAATTTTTTGGAAAACTTTGAGTAGAATAGGAACCAAGACTTCTTTGAATGTTTGATAAAATTCGCTGGTATAGCCATCAGGGCCTGGACTTTTATTTTTGGGGAGGTTTTTAATTGTTTTTTCTATTTCTTCTCTACTGATAGGTCTGTTTAGGCTTTCTGCTTCTTCTTGACTCAGTCTAGGAAGGTAGTATTGTTCTAGGAATTATCCATTTCTTCTAGATTGTTGAATTTAGTGGCATTAAGTTTTTCATAGTATTCTACAATAATTCTTTGTATATCTACGGTGTCCCTGGTGATTTCTCCTCCTTCATTTTGGATTTTGTTTATATGAGTTCTTTCTCTTTTTTCCTTGGTAAGTCTTGCCAAGGGTTTGTCAATTTTGTTGATCTTTTCAACGAACCAGCTCTTTGTTCTATTAGTTTTTTCTATAGTTTTACTGTTCTCTATTTCATTTATTTCTGCTCTGATTTTTATTATCTCCTTTCTTCGGCTGGTTTTGGGTTGTCTTTGTTCTTCTTTTTCTAGTTCCTTAAGATGTGAAGTTAAGTGGTTCACTTGGGCTCTCTCTTGTTTGTTCGTATATGCCTGAAGCGATATGAACTTCCCTCTTATCACTGCTTTTGCTGCATCCCATAGATTCTGATATGTAGTATTGTCATTTTCATTTGTCTGTATATATCTTTTGATCTCTGCACTTATTTCTTCTTTGACCCATTCATTTTTTAAAAGTGTTGTTTACTTTCCACATTTTTGTGGGACTTTTTTCCTCTTTTTTGCAGTTGAATTCTAGTGTCAAGGCTTTATGATCAGAAAATATGCTTGGCACAACTTCGATTTTTCTGAATTGGCTGATGTTGTTTTTGTGGCCCAACATATGGTCAATTCTTGAGAATGATCCATGTACACTGGAGAAAAATGTATACTCAGTCACTTTGGGATGAAATGTCCTGTAGATGTCTATCATATCCAGGTGCTCTAGTGTTTTGTTTAAGGCCACTATATCTTTGTTGATTCTCTGTTTGGATGACTGATCTAGAGCCATCAGCGGTGTATTGAGGTCTCCAAGTATGATTGTATTTTTGTCAGTTTTTGTTTTAAGGTCAATAAGTAGCTGTCTTATATATTTTGGTGCTCCTTGGTTTGGTGCATATATATTAAGAATTGTTATGTCTTCTTGATTCAGTGTCCCCTTAGCCATTATGAGATGGCCATTTTTGTCTCTGAGTACTTTTGCTGTCTTGTAGTCAGCATTATCAGATATGAGTATTGCTACACCTGCTTTTTTTTTGGATGTTATTTGCTTGGAGTATTGTTTTCCAGCCTTTCACTTTGAGTTTTTATTTATCCTTGTTACTTAGATGAGTTTCCTGTAGGCAGCATACAGTTGGTTTTTCTTTTTTAATCCATTCTGCTACTCTGTGTCTTTTTATTGGTGAGTTTAATCCGTTTACATTTAGTGTAATTATTGACACTTGTGAGTTCCCTATTGCCATTTTATAGATTGCTTTCTGTTAGTTTTGTGTCTTGTTTGATCCTTCTCTTTCATTTTTCTATCTTTTGTTTTTATTTGGTTGTATTCCATACATCTTTCCTCTGTTGCTATCTTTTTTATCTCATGTGCTTCTGTGGTGGTTTTTTCAATGGTGCTTACCTTTAAGTAATGAAAAGGGTTCCTACCCTGTTCATTGTAGCGCACTATTTTGTGAGTACTTTTGCACTCCATCGTCCTTGCTACTGTTAATATCCATCCTCTCCCCCCTTTGTTTTTGTTGTTGTCACAGTTTAAATTTGGTTTTATTGTGTTCTTCTTGGAGCTTTTACTTGTGGCTTTATTTTTTTTGTTCTTTGTATCTGATTGGAGAACCCCCTTTAGTAATTCCTGGAGTGGGGGTTTTCTAATGATAAATTCCCTCATCTTTTCTGTATCTGTGAATGTTTTTATTTCTCCTTCATATTTGAAGGATAGCTTTGATAGGTATAGTATTCATGGCTGAAAGTTCCTCTCTTTCAGGACTTTAAATATTGGGGTCCACTCTCTTCTAGCTTGTAGAGTTTCTGCTGAGAAATCTGATGATAATCTAATGGGCCTTCCTTTATATGTTGTATTCTTCTTTTCCCTGGCTGCCTTGAGAATTTTTTCTTTGCCATTGGTTTGTTCCAGTTTCATTATGATATGCCTTGGAGTAGGTTTGTTGGGGTTAAGAAAACTCGGAGTTCTGTTTGCTTCTTGAATTTGAGGCTTTAGTTCTTTCCACAGGCTTGGGAAGTTCTCATCTTTTATTTGTTTATGTTCTCCATTCCATTTTCTCTCTCTTCTCCCTCTGATATATCTATTATTCTTATATTATTCTTTTTGATGGAGTCAGATAATTCTTGTAGGGCTATCTTATTTTTTTTAAATTTTTGAGTCTTTCTTCTTCTCTCTGTTGTGCCTCAAGTTGCTTGTCTTCTATTTCACTAATCCTCTTTTCTATCTGGCCTGTTCTATTAGCTAAGCTTGTTACCTCATTTTTCTTCTCGTGAATTGAGTTTTTCATGTCTGTTTGATTTGTTTTTATAGTTTCAATTTCTTTTGACATATATTCTTTGTGTTCATTGAGTTGTTTTCTGAGCTCCCTAAATTGCCTTTCTGTGTTTTCTTGTATATCTCTGAGTATTTTTAGGATTTCTATCTTGAATTCTCTGTCATTTAGCCCCAAGGTTTCCAAAATATTAATTTTTTTCTCCATAGATTTTTCCTCATCTATCTGTGTTACCTCTCTTTCTTTTGTATCCATGATATTCGATTTTCTCTTCCTTAATGGCATCTGAGGGTGGTTTTGTTGATAGTATTAATGTTTTAATAAAGAATAAAAAGTTAAAAAAATAAAAAATCTAAAAAAGTTTTTTTTAAATTAATAATGAAATAAAGAAAAATAAAATAAAATAAAAATTTTAAAAAAGGAAATTATTCCTCTCCTCTCCCCTCTTTCTTGAGAAAATCTTGTGGTGAATTGTGAATTATATTGTATTAAATAGATCAAACAATGCCTGTAATGGAGGGCCTGAATTGGGGAAAAGTAATAAAGGGGCAAAAAAAATAAATAAAAATAAAAATAAATTTAAAAAAGGGGGGGTATGGACCCACAAAAAGCAAATAAGGAAAATATTTGGATTAAGAATAAAATGATTTGCCTTTAGGTATTGGTTGACTAAGAGTTATGATGAGAGGAATAAGAGGGAAACAGTAAAATGGGGGGACAAATTAAAAAATTACTATTGTATTTAGTGGAACAAGAGCTTGATAAAATGGAGAGCCAGGGATGGGAGCACTGCTACTGAGTAAAAATGGTAAAGTAAAAAAAACTCAAAATGCCACAAACATAAGTTTGAGTCCCAGATAAGATAATTTGTTCGTTATTGAAGTTTGAATGAGAGGAGACGTAAAGGAGAAAGGAAGAAACTAATATAGAGGGAGAAAAGAAAGAGAGAGAGAGAAAAAAAGAGGGAACCAATAAAAGAAGAAAAAAGAAAAAAGACGAGAGAGAGAGAGAGAGTTAAGGGTTTTGGAGTGCAACCCTCAAAGAGAGAAAGGGAGAGGAAAGAAAAGATAATGGGAGATTTAACACTTATGGGTAGTGTAGTTCAAGGAGAGGAGAGAGTAAGACCGGTAGAGAGTTAAATGACCAGATTGGAGGAGGAAAACAAACAAACAAAAAATCAAGAATGAAGATAAGAGAAACAAATGAACAAATATAATAAAATGGGATAGGTTATAAAGTCTGCAGATTATTCTTGCTTTTGAGAGGTTATCTTCTTGCTTTTTCTTTTCTCTCCCTCTTCCTGGTCGGTGACTCTGTACCCCAGGTTCTGCCCCTTTGGCACGCTCAGGTAGAGGTTTGCAGTTGATAATTCTCTATGGTGATGTCATGTATTGTGCTTTAGTCATGTTGGCAATCAAGGTTCATTAGCATTTATAGGCTCTGACAGTGAGAGGGTCCGTGTTCCTGGAGCCTCTCTCTTAGTCTTTCCTTCTTCAATTAGTAGCCTGATAATCCAGCTATGGGGTTGCTGCTGCCTCTGCCTGGAAAGTAAGAGGCTCAAAGAGCTGGCCACTCCCCACTCTATTCCCACTCAGCACAGGGCTCTGGGTAAGGCTCAGTCAGTCAGAGCTGCTAGCATAATCAGCCGGGGCTTCCGCCCAGTCAAAGACTTCTGGCTCTGCCACTCTGTCCGGTAACATGGGCGGGCACCCACTCCCGGGGCACTTGGAGGAAACTCTCGCTCACTATCTGTGCACACAGTCCAGGATATCAGACCGGAAGTATTGCCCTCTGAGTGAAACCCCCTGCCTGCACTGAAAAGTTCCAGCATTGGAATTGGCTCTCACTCCGTCCCTGTGTGTGGCTTTTTCAATGCGCTGGGGCGGCCTGAGATTCCACTTTCGGTCTACTCAAAGGCCCCTGACTCTGCCCCTCTGTGGGATAACATGGGCTCCCACTCCTTAGGTGCTGTGAGGAGTCTCTTGCCCACTCTCCATGTGCGCCGACCAGGATATCAGGCCAGCTGCCTCACCCTCTGAGTGAAACCTCTCCCGCACGGACAAGTTCCAGCGTTGGAATTAGTTCTCGCTCCCTTCCCGTGCACGGCTCTCTCAGGGCGCTTGGGTGGCACAAGATTCTGCTTTTGGCCCACACAAAGGCCCCTGACTCTGCCCCCTGTGGGATAACACGGGCGGGCACTGCCGAGGCACTTGGAGGAATTTCGCTTTCACTATCTGCATGCACATACCAGGATATCAGACCAGTGGCCTCACCCTCTGAGTGAAACCACTTCCCGGTGTGAAAAGTTCCAGCGTTGGAATTAGTTCTCACTCCATCCCCATGCGCAGCTCCCCCAGGGCACTGGGGCAGCCCGGAGATTCCACTTTCGGCCCACACAAATGCCTCTGACTTTGCCTTTCTGTGGGACAACATGGGTGCACACTCCCGGGGCTTTGGAAGGAATCTCTAGCCCACTATCTGCGCGCACCGACCAGGAGATCGGGTAAAATGGCTGCCCTGCTTGTCTTTCTTTGTCTGGGTATGGCACGAGTGTTAGCTTGTATTGCCCGGGGTTGCCACAGGAACAGTTTTTCCTCAGCTTGGATCTCCGTGCCACAGCCTGGTTCAGCCGTTTGTGCCGCAGCCTGGATCTATTCACCCCCTTTTCCCGCCTTAGTTTCTATATTCTCAGTTTCCAGTGAAAGCCGCCCTGTTTAGGTTAGTGAGGAAGGTGGAACATTTCTTAGTCACTATTTCCTTCGGGGTTTGGTTATATATTTAGCCAATTTTTCACTTGATCATTCCTTCGGGTGTATTGCGAAACATCTGGAGGCTCCAAGGATAGGTTTTTCTGTTTCTGGTTGAAGATTTTGTTGAGTTTTGGGGGAGATTTATCGGTATCACTTCCTACCCCGCCATTACTCTGAAGTCATCTCAATTTCCCCTACTTACAGGAACAGTGGAACGGGGTGAGGCTGAGAACCCAGAGTGATCTCACTCCAAGAAAAAGAGCAGTAAATACTACTCACAGACACTTGCCTGGTGACCAGGGTATGAGGGGTGTTAAAAGGCCAGCTTGTCTTCCAAAAAGAAAAGGGAGAGACAGACAGACAGCAAGGGACAGAGCAATACAGGAGACAAACTGAAAAGCTGACTCATTCAGAGGGGCTGATCCTTCCACAAAAGAGAATACAAAGTGCTTCCAGGTAACAGATCTTCAGACATCTCTCCAGCTCCAATCAGCGCAACAAGACACAGCTGAAAAGAAGAAGTGGGGAGGAGGGGCAGTAACTCAGGTCTCCATGGAGATCTGAGATACTCCCCCTACTGAAGCTGAGAAAGCAACCCACCCCCAGGTAGATTAACTGGCAGAGCTTAGGTTGCAACCACCACATTCCTGGATACAGTTTCAAATGAGCCCCCTGCTGAGATCAGCAAACAAGACAATCACCTGTTAAGAAAACAAACAAATCAGACTTCAAAGTGGCTCAAATCTGAAAGTGGATTACAAATAATAGCTGACGCCAACCCAAGAAGACCTAGAAATAACACAATTAAAAACTGGAGGTAGACAACACCAAGCCTAGACTCAGCCAGATCTACAAACATAACACCAAATACAAAGATATGAGAAGACAGAGAAGTGCAATACAAATGAAACCACAATAAAAACATCCAGGAAATAAACTGAGTAATATGGAAATAACCAAACTTCCAGATGTGAAGTTCAAAATAATAATTGTAAGGATGCTAAGGAATCTTAGAACAATAATGTATGGTCATTATGAACACCTAAATAAAGAAATAGCAAGTATAAAATAGGATATTGAAATATTAAAAAAGAATCAGTCGGAGATGACAAATACAATGTCAGAAATGAAGACCACAATGGAAGGAATTAAAAACAGGATGGATAAAGCTAAGGATCGAATTAGCGAGTTGGAGGACAACTGGAATGAAGGCATAAAAGCAGAGAAGAAAAAAAGAAAAGAGACTCAAAAAGTCTAAAGAAACTCTTAGAGAGCTCTGTGACAACACAAAGAGAAATAACATCTGCATTATAGGGGTTCCTGAAGAAGAAGAGAAAAAACAAGGGATAGAGACTTTGTTCAATCATATTATAGCTAAAAACTTCCTTAAATCAATGCAGAAAAAACTCTGACAAGTTCAACAAGCATAGAGAATTCCATTAAGGAAAAACTCAAAGAAACCTACACCAAGACACATCATAAATAAAATACCAAAGCTAAGTGATAAAGAGAAAATATTAAAAGCTGCAATAGAAAAAAAGGCTATCACCTAAAAAGGAGCCACCATAAGGATGACATCAGACTTCTCAACAGAAACACTTGAGGCCAGAAGGGAATGGCAAGAAATATTCAAAGTAATGCAGAACAAGAACCTACAACCAAGACTACTTTATCCAGCAAGGCTATCATTTAAAATCAAAGGAGATCCTGACCAGGCGGTGGCGCAGTGGATAGAGCGTCGGACTGGGATGCAGAGGACCCAGGTTCGAGACCCCGAGGTTGTCAGCTTGAGCGTGGGCTCATCTGGTTTGAGCAAAAGTCTACCAGCTTGAACCCAAGGTCGCTGGGTCCAACAAGGGGTTACTCGGTCTGCTGAAAGCCTGCGGTCAAGGCACATATGAGAAAGCAATCAATGAACAACTAAGGAGTTGCAAGCGCAATGAAAAACTAATGATTGATGCTTCTCATCTCTCTCTGTTCCTGTCTATCCCTCACTCTGACTCACTCTCTGTCTCTGTAATAAATAAATAAATAATAAAGTCTTAAAATCAAAGGAGAAATAAAAAGCTTCCCAGACAAAAAACAACTCACGGAATTCATTACAACCAAACCAAAGTTGCAGGAAATGTTAAGGGGCATGGTGTAAACAGATCAAAGTGAGAAAAGAATATACCAAAAGAGGAATACAGCTTTAAAGAATAAAATGGCAATAAACAACTACATATCAATAATAACCTTAAATGTAAATGGATTAAATGATCCAAACAAAAGACATAGGGTACCTGCATGGCTAAGAAAACAGAACCCATACATATGCTTTCTACAAGAGACACACCTTAAGACAAAAGATGCACATAGACTGAAGGTAAAAGGATGGAAGAAAACATTTCATGCAAATGGAAATAAAAAAAATGGGGTAGCAATACTTATATCAGACAAAATGGACTTTAAAACCAAAAATATAGTAAAAGATAAAGAAGGCTACTACATAATGATAAAGGGAGCAATCCAACAGGAAGATATAAATATTATCAATATCTACACACCTAATATAAAAGCACCTAAATATATAAAGCAAACTTTGATGGATATAAAGGGTGAGATCAATAGCAATACTACAATAGTAGGGGATTTTAATACCCCACTAACATCACTAGATAGATCCTCAAGAAAGAAAATTAGCAAAGAAACAGCAGCTTAAAGAACACACTAGATCAACTCAATATAATATACATCTTCAGAACCTTTCACCCTAAAGCAGAAGAATATACATTCTTTTCAAGTGCTCATGGTACATTCTCTAGGATAGACCACATGTTAGGGCACAAAAGTGATCTTCTCAACAAGTTTAAGTAGATTGAAATCAAATCAAGCACTTTCTCAGATGACAATGGAATAAAACTAGAAATCAATCACAACAGAAAAGCTCAAAAATTCTCAAACACATAGAAACTGAAATAGCAGGATGTTAAATAACAAATTGATTAAGAATGAGATCAAAAAAAGAAATAAAAAAATTCCTAGCAACGAATGATAATGAGCATACAACAACTCAAAACTTATGGGACACAGCGAAAGCAGTACTGAGAGGGAAGTTCATAGCACTACAGGCACATTTTAAGAAACTAGAAAAAGCTCAAATAAACATCTTAACCCTGCATCTAAAGGAACTAAAAATGAACAGCAAGTAAAGCCCAAATATAGTAGAAGTATGGAAATAATAAAGACCGGAGCAGAAATAAATGACATAGAGGCAAAAGAAACAATACAGAGAATCAATGAAACTAGGAGCTGGTTCTTTGAAAAGGTAAACAAGATCAATGAACCTTTAACTAGACTCACCAAGAAAAAAAGAGAGAGGACTCAAATAAATAAAACTAGAAATGAGAGTGGAGAAATAACAACTGACACAACAGAAATATAAAATATTGTAAGAAAATACTATGAAGAACTGTATGCCAAAATACTAGACAACCTAGATGAAATGGACAAATTCCCTGAAACATACAATCTTCCAAAAATCAATCTGGAAGAATCAGAAAACCTAAACATACCAATTACAACAAATGACATTGAAACAGTTATCAAAAACTCCCAACAAATAAAGTCCTGGGCCAGATGGCTTCACAAGTGAATTCTACCAAATATTCAAAGAAGAACTAACTCCTATCCTTCTCAAGCTATTTCAAAAAATTCAAGAGGAAAGAAGACTTCCAAGCTCCTTTTATGAGGCAAGCATAATTCTGATTCCAAAGCCAGGCAAAGACAACACAAAGAAAGAAAACTATAGGCCAATATCCCTGATGAATATAAATGTAAAATCCTCAACAAAATATTAGCAAACCGGATCCAACAATATATGGAAAAATCATACACCATGATCAAGTGGGATTTATTCTGGGGAGGCAAGGTTGGTACAATATTCACAAATCAACCAATGTGATTCATCACATAAACAAAAGGAAGGAGAAAAACCACATGATAATTTCAATAGTTGCAGAAAAGCATTTGATAAAATCCAGCACCCATTCATGATCAAAACTCTCAACAAAGTGGGAATACAGGAAACGTACCTCAACATGATAAAAGCCATCTAGGACAAACCCACATCCAACATCATACTCAATGGGCAAAAATTTAAAGCAATCCCCTTAAGATCAGGAACAAGGCAGGGGTGCCCCTTTCATCACTCTTATTCAACATAGTTCTGGAAGTCCTATCCACAGCAATAAGACAAGAAGAATAAATATAAGGCATTCAAGTCAGAAAAGAAGAAGTAAAGCTATCATTATTTGCAGATGATATGATATTGTATATAGAAAACCCTAAAGTCTCAGTCAAAAAACTAGTGGACCTGATAAATGAATTCAGCAAAGTGGCAGGATATAAAAGTAATACTCAGAAATCAGAAGCATTATATAAATTGTTGTATATAACACCAACAATGAACAGTCAAAAAGACAAATTAAGGAAACAATCACCTTCACTTTACAACCAAAAAAATAAAGTACCTAGAAGTACATTTAACCAAGGAGACTAAAGACTTGTACTCGGAAAATTATAAAACATTGATAAAAGAAATCAAGAAAGATACAAACAAGTGGAAGCATATACCGTGCTCATGGTTAGGAAGAATAAACATCATTAAAATGTCTATATTACCCAAAGCAATTTATTAATTCAATGCAATACCAATTAAAATACCAATGACATACTTTAAAGATATAGATCACATATTCCAAAAATGTATATGGAACCAAAAGAGAACACAAATAGCCTCAGCAATCTTAAAAAAGAAGAATAAAGGGGGAGGTATCATACTTCCTGATATCACGCTATACTACAAGGCCATTGTACTGAAAACAGCCTGGTACTGGCATAAGAACAGGCATATAGATCAATGGAACAGAATGAAGAACCCAGAAATAAACCCACAGCTCTATGGACAACTGATATTTGACAAAGGAGGTAAGGGCATACAATGGAGTAAAGACAGCCTCTTTAATAAATGTTGTTGTGAAAATTGGACAGCTACCTGCAAAGAAAGGAAACTAGACCACCGACTTTCAACATTCACAAAAATAAACTCACAATGGATAAAATACTTAAATGTAAGCCGTGAAACCATAAGCATCTTAGAAGAAAACATAGGCAGTAAGCTCTCTGACATCTCTCGTAGGGATATATTTGCTGATTTATCTCCACGGTCAAGTGAAATAAAAGACAGGATAAACAAATGGGACTATATCAAACCAAAAAGCTTTTGCATAGCCAAGTACAATAAGAACAGAATAAAAAGACAATCTACACAATGGGAGAACATATTTGACAATACATCTGATAAAGGGGTTAATAACCAGAATTTATAAAGAAGTTGTAAATCTCAACACCAGAAAGACAAACAATCCAATCAAAAAGTGGGCAAAAGAAGTGAATAGTCATTTCTCCAAAGAGAACATACAGATGGCCAATAGGCATATGAAAAAATGCTCAACATCACTAATCATTAGAGAAATGCAAATTAAAACCACACACTGGTCAGAATGGCGTTCATCAACACAACAACACAATATAAGTGCTGGCAAGGATGTGGAGAAAAGGGAACCCTCCTGCACTGCTGGTGGGAATGCAGACTGGTGCAGCCTCTATGGAAAACAGTATGGAGATTCCTTAAAAAATTGAAAATCGAACTGCCTTTTGACCCAGCTATCCCACTTTTAGGAATATACCCCAAGAATACCATAGAACTATTCCAGAAGGAGAACTGTACCCCCCCCCCGCCATGTTTATGGCAGCATTCTTCACAATAGCGAAGATCTGGAAACAGCCCAAGTGTCCATCAGAGGATGAGTGGATTAAAAAGCTTTGGTACATATATACTAAGGAATAGTACTCAGCCATAAGAAATGATGACATTGGATCATTTACAATAACATTGATGGACCTTGGTAACATTATATGGAGTGAAATAAGTAAACCAAAAAAAACTAAGAACTATATGAACCCATACATAGATGGGACATAAAAATGAGACTCAGAGACATGGACAAGAATGTGATGGTAATGGAGGGGGTGGTGGGGGGTTGGGAAGGGGGTGAGGAAGGAGAGAGAGGGAGTAGGGGGAGGAGAAGGGCACAAAGAAAACCAGATAGAAGGTGACGGAAGCCAATTTCACTTTGGGTGAGGGGTTTGCAGGATAATCAAACGTGAAAATAATCTCGAGACGTTTTCTCGAAACATATAAACCCTGGTTTATCAATGTCACTGCATTAAAATTAATAAAAATAAGATAAAAAAAGATGATGTTGAAAGCCCTCATATAAATGGCTAAAAATAAAAGAACAATCAGAAAAAATAACTATCAGCAAAAACAAGGGCTACAAGCACATTGAGGTACTTTGTATCTTACCAGCCCCAGACAATAGCTGTGTGTATTAAAGACACATTCATTGACTAATATATATAACATAAATATGCAATTAAAAATACAAATAAAATTAAATAAATGCATTACATAGAAAGTAAACAAAATTTATCAGAAAAACAAAGTACTCTCCATATCATCGATTTCAAAAATATGACAATTGATTTTTAATTCTTTTAGCAATCTGTATGTGTACATATATATCATATATAGGAAGAAAAGCAGGTTTGCAGTTGTGAGTACACAAAACAGAGTTTTTCTTGTACTATTATTTATTAATTATTATATTATTTTCCATATAAACCATTATAAACCTACTTTTCCCCATCCTGTATTCTATAACATTGATGTTTTTAATAGTCTTTGGTTACAAATGGCATTATATCGTCAACTCCACTGACTTGCTAATTTTACTAATGACTTGCTAATTATACTATTGTAGCTACTCCTTTATGGAAGAAAGCTATAAATAGAAGTATTTACAAGTACAAGAATAATCTTCTTGAATAACCTCTTCAGAGATAAATAATTGTACTGTAAATATATTTTCTAATCTATTTACCATTATTGAAATTTTAAATCAAGGCATTTGAAAACGTATTTCATCCTTTCAGGTACCTATAAATTTCTATAGAAAATAATTTCAAAAGTCTCCTTCTAAAATTTTGAGAATCCTATTACTACATTTAATAAACACGTTGGACTTAAGTTAATTGATCTTGAACTTATAGGAATTTATAAATATAATTGTCAAGCTGATATATTGTTCCATTTAGAGTAAGGACAGTAAGTGTTTTATTTACATGAGACATTATCAGACTCATTGAAATTCTCTTCTTTTTCCATATTCAAATTTTAGCAGTTCATGCCTATATACTACTCACCCTATTACTCAGAAAGAAAGAAAGCAGTACACAAATTCAGTAGGAAAGAAGGAAACCATTTTGAATGTTATGCTTTCTTAAAGATCTTAGTGGATGTGGTTAGCAGGTCAAAAATTTCTATTATATCTATAAAAAAAAGAGAATAAACATTAGTATTTATAAATTGCTTCACTAGTTTGTATGTTGCTGTGATACCAAGTACATAATGACTCTGAGTCTCAATTCATTGGTCATGATGTGGAAAAACACAGAAACCAATAAAAAGTGATTTCTCAAGTCTTTCTGTCACGGCAGTTTCTTCTGTTGTGATTTAGGAAATGATAGGCAATAAGAAACCTCCTTTTTAAATGACAGATACAAAATCCACTTCTGTAGTGCTATAATCCAAATCTCAAGACTTCTAAACTGAATCAGCAATCTGACAAGAACTTTCTAAGCTTTAGTCATCAAAACTGCTGGTTTTTAAGATACAAATCCTGATTTCTGGGAATATCCAATATTGAAACTTCACGATGCTGAAAAATCCATCCACCAAGAGGAAGATATGTTCAACAACTTGTGTATAAATGGTCACTCAAGAGTGGTATTAGAGAGTACAATGAGAGTGACAAAACTAAATTAAGAACATTTCCACCTAGAATAGAAAGATAATCCCTTTTTCAAGACCTTTTCTCTTTTTTTTTTTTAATTTATTTTCCTACACCATTTTTCCTTGATATGGGACTATGTTTTTTGTTCCCTTCCTAAAGCTATGTATACTTGTCAAGGTAAAATGAGAAAGATATACTTTTTATAGTTTAAATGACCGTATGGAACTCATTAGGGAGTCAAAAAGGCATGTAGGACTCTAGTTCACATGAAGCTGCCCAGTGAAGCAAAATTCTTTACCTCCAAACCACACTGGCTAGAAAATAAACATATGAGCAATCTAAATAAACAAAAATCAAAAAAACAAACAATAAACAAAGTAAACAAAGGTAGATATGAATAATGAACCCACACATCCAAATAAATTTTGTTATGTTTTTTTCTAATTCAAATTAACATTGAAAGTATTGTATCATGTTCTGAAACTAGACTATCCCTTTTGATTCATAGAGACGCATGAAGTAATCCTCAGCCTACACACTAAATCATTCAGTCCCAGAGCAAATTATGAAGTTGAAGTCTATCTGGTTTAGCTGAGAGAGGTATTAGGTGACTACTTAGAAACAAGGAAAATAACGAAAGGTTCAGGACTCAGTGGGTAAGTGCCTTTGGATCACAGATCCCTGGGTACAGGAATGTGCTTCTTAGGGAAGAGGTTCTTTTAAGTATAACTTATGAAAAACTTTTCCTTGGCATATACATTTACAGAAAAGAAACAAACAAAAAGCTTGTTTGTTGACAATGAGTATATGGAAAACCTATTTAAATAAGAATTGAAAAATTTGAAAAAAAGTAAGCTTTAATTTCCAGTTATAATATATAAAGAAACTATTTACAGAATAATGATTAAATCACTTCATTCATGAAGTTTAGAGATGGCATTAAGAAAACTGTTCCAATTGAGTATTTTCAGAAATAAATAAACTAATAATCTGAAATATGCTTTCTCTAGATATTTTAGTACTCATCAAAGGGAAATTTTGTCTTTAGTAACCAACAACAAAAAGGCAAAATTCAAGTTCAAGGATCTCAGACTTGGCCAAGCATAAATGTAACATGAAAACAAGTCCCCTTTTTAATTTCTTGCATTATTTTCCTATTGATAAACAATATGGATCTTAACTCTGTGGGCACTAACAAGTTGGTGTATGCTAGGGGTGGAAAATTGAAAAAGTTTTCACTGAAGCTTCTAGAAAAATACACTAAACAAGTTTAAGATAAGGCAGGAAAAAGGATGGACATGCTTTGTTAAGGAGGTTGCGAAGAGAAAAGATTAACCAGAAACTGGTAGGAATTCACAGGCATCCAAGACTCAAGACTGAGAATAGAGATACTTTGGCACAACATGGATGGATCCACTCATTAGACTCTAAGCTTTATGAGACTAGAGAACTGTCCTCTTTATCATAGCAACCCAATCATGGTAGATATTACTTCACTAGATCAGACACCCAAGACGTGTATATTAAATTAAGTAATTGTCATCAATAATGACTTCTTCAAGTCTTCCCAAGAGAAAATATTTGGTCTATTTCTACAACTTGGAGAGAGAAATATGTACAATTATATCTTAATTTTTGGTTATCTCTTAATTTTTGATAGAGGTTATGCTAACTAGGGGAAATAGCTATACCACTAAGTGGTATCTGATGAGGATGAAGCATTCTCAAAGTATTTCTTAAGAGGATGACAATTTCTGTTTCTGCCCACAGAATACTTCTGATACCAATGATGTGGGCATTTCTCCCCCTCTCTCTCACACACACACACACCAATAAATTCTCCAACTCTCTGGTTACCAACTAAGTGTCCTAAAATTCAGTTCTATTTTGACATTACACAAAATCAGAACAAACTCTATGGGATAACGGCTCAGTCCCACAAGACTGCCTCTACTTCAAACACTCCGGCCTCCCATTAGGATTTACATCATCCTGACCTCAATAATTTGGTATAGCAGCCAAGTTTATAAACGAGTGCACTATATCAATGCTTCTCAATTTAATTATCTTCACTGGTTTATTATAAAGAATACAAAACATAAAAAGCCAAATGGAAGAGATCCATAAGCAAGCCATGAAATATTATAGATACAGAGCTTTCATACTCTTTATGGCTGTATCACTTTCCAAGCAATTTTAAATTTTAGAAAAAACTGGGGCACTAAGGAACTGAAACATTATCATATTACATATTAGATTAGAACCATTAGCTTATGCATCTTATTCCCCCTACATTATTGACTAGTTCCTTAGTGTGCAGAAGGGCAAAGGTTTTACTTCACTGTCTAACCCAGGGGTAGTCAACTTTTATACCTACCGCCCACTTTTGTATCTCTGTTAGTAGTAAAATTTTCTAACCGCCTACCAGTTCCACAGTAATGGTGATATATGAAGTAGAGAAGTAACTTTACTTTATAAAATTTATAAAGCAGAGTTACAGCAAGTTAAAGCATATAATAATAATTACTTATCAAGTATTTTATGTCAGATTTTCGCTGTTTGGCAGAATAAATCTTTATAAAACAACTTACTATAGTTAAATCTATCCTTTTATTTAAACTTTGGTTGCTCCGCTACCACCCACCATGAAAGATGAAATGCCCACTAGTGGGCAGTAGAGATGAGGTTGACTACCATTGATCTAACCGGTCCACACTGAGCACAGTTCTGACCAACAGAAGGTGTTGAGTGAATATTTGTTGATGCAGTTGAGTAACTGTGCTGACTTCCATTAGAAGTAAAGCAGGAGCAATAAGAAAAGAGTATGGATGTGTAAACCCCTTTCTAATTTTTATTATTTAGGGACTAATTATCATGTTTCTTTTGATGCCTTGTAGTCTTATGCCTATCTCATTTCACTGTTCATTAGCACCTCTACAACACCAGAGAGTAGACAGGAGTTAATAAAGTGATTATGAGGGATAATATGCAAATTAATCATGCTGGTTTGGTAGGCAGGTAGTTTGTAATTTTGATTAATAAGAGGCTTTGGGATTACCTTGGAATTTTTACTGTTATGCAACACCCTGTTGGTGAGCATATATAATCAGGAATATAGACTTTGTCTACAAGCTTTTGGAATAAAAATGAACATTCACTTGTTTCCAACCACCTGAGCTGTAATAGATGTGGAAACATCAGTAAAAAATAGATTAAGAAGAACTTGGCAGGCTGAAAGTCCTTCAAGAAAACTTTGTAATCTGATTAGCAAGCCATTTAATAAAGCAGAAGTGGAGTTATGTGTGTGTTCTATATGATACTACAGTAGAATCCCGATGTCAGCATTTTGTACACTGCAGTCTGTTAATTGTGAAAGAAATAAGACATTTTGAAGGGTCATTACTGACATTTAAAAAGAAAGAGAAGCTTGATAAGGACACTTTCATGAGCAAAAGTAAAAGGAGTGAAATTTAAAATGTGAGTTTCAACTAATAATTTTTTTTTTATATCATACTGATGATGGGAACCTGGGGAGGACATGTTAATAAAAAGAAAATAAGTTAATGAAAGGCTATGTTTCTTACAAGTCTAATCTAAAAACAATTGTTGGATAAAACCAACAACAAAAAGGCAAAATTTAAGAATTGACAAGTTAAATTAATCAAGTTCAAGAATCTCAGACTTGGCCAAGCATAAGCAGCAATTGAAGCTTATTTATTTATTTATTTATTTATTTATTTATTTATTTATTTATATTGAATGTGTTTGTAATTGCATTGGTTAATAAAATTAAATAAGTTTCAAGCATATCAGTCTATAATTCATCATCTAAATATAGTATTGTATGTTTACCACTCAAAGTCTAGTCTCCTTCCATTCTCCCCATCACTTTCTATTACCTGCCCACCCTTTTTTCTTCTTGGTAGTCACCATGAGGCTTTTTGTTGTTTTTGCTCAATCCTTTCACCTGTTTCACCCCTCTGACATCTGTCAGTCTTCCTTCTGTACCTTTAAGTTTGTTTCTGTTTTGTTTATTTTGTTCACTAGATTCCACATAAAACTGAAATCATATGATGTTTGTCTTTCTTTGACTGGCTGATTTAATAGCACAATACTCTATAGGTCCATCTATGCTGTTGCAAAGATAAGATTTCATTTATTTTAGGGTGCATATATTCTTTTGAAATAGTATTTGGAGTTTTTTGGATATATTTTCAGAAGTAGAATTGCTAGATATTAAGGCAGTTTCATTTTTAATTATTTGAGGGAACTCCAAACTTTTTTCCACAGTAGCTGCACCATTCTTCATTCCCACAGAAAGGAATGAGGGTTCCCCATTCTCCACATCTATTCAATACTTGTTGCTTGTTGATTTATCGATGATAGCCATTCTAACAGGTGGGAGATGGTATCTCATTGTGGTTTTAATTCACCTTTCTCTGATGGTAAGTGATGCTGAGCACCTTTTTATATATCTATTGGTAGAGGCAGATTAAGATTGGTTGAGGCTCTGGGCACCGAAGAAAATATTGGGCCCCTTAAAAAAAGAGAGAGAGATAGGAAAAATAAAAATATATGCTAACCATATTTTTAAATAAATAAAAATATATGCTCTGCGAATGTTAAAATTGCACATATGAAACCAAACTTGGTGTCATTAGAAAAAAGTGTAAAGTTGGGGTTTTGTGGGGCCCTTTGGAAGTTTGGGCCCTGGGCATGTGCCCAGTACACCTACCATTAAATCAACCTCTGTCGATTGGCCATCTGCATGACCTCTTTGGATAAATGACTATTCAGGTCCTTTGCCCATTTTTTTAATTGAATTGTTTGTTATTTTAGGTATTGAGGTTTTTACAAATTTTGAATATTCACCCTTTAGTTATAGCATTGGCCATATGTTTATCAATTCAATGGGTTGTTTTTTAAATAAAATTCTTTAGGTTCTATTCCCAGAGTTTTTATTTAGTGTGCCTGGATGATAATAAAATATATCTAAATGTATATGTTTATATATTTATATCTATAATCTTCATATTATTTGTAGATAAATGGATAGAAGATAGATGCATAGCAGATTATCTATCATCTATCTATCTGTCATCTATCTATGTATCATCTATCTATCATCTATCTTCATCTATCTATTTATCTATATATCATCATGTATAGTCTTGAAGCTTCCCTGAAATATTGATTCTCTATGCACTATTTGTATTGTTTTACTGATTAATTTGATTTCTGATTTTAATATAAAAATACTAAGAATCATAAAGATTGTGTTACAGTGAAGTTATTATCTGACTTATGACAAAGAGCTCTAAGTTTCTTGATTTTCAGTTCAGCACCTCTGTTCTTATACCTTGAATGAAAAAGAGATAGAAAATTGTTGCTCATTGGTACAACCACTGTGGAAAGAAGCATGGAGTTATCTCAGAAAAATTAAAAACGAAACTTCCTTTTGACCCAACAATCTCACTTCTGGGAATACATCCTAAAAATCACAAAACACTATTTCAAAAATATATATGCACCCTTATGCTCATTGCAGTGTTATTTATAATAGCTAAGATCATGAAACAACCCATGTTCTCATCAGTAAATGAGTACATAAAAAATCTGGGGTACATTTACACTATGGAATACACCTAGCCATTGAAAAAAAGGAATTCTTATTTTTTGTGGCAACATGGATGAACTTGGAGATTATTATGTAAACCAGGCAGAGAAACAGCATGGTACTGGCATAAAAACAGACATATAGCTCAATAAAACAGAATAGAGAGACCAGGAAGAAAACATGCCTTTACGGTTAATTATTATTTGACAAAGGAGGCAAGAACATACAGTGGAGTAAAGATAGTATATTTAATAAATGGTGTTAAAAAATTGGACAGATTTATGCAAAAAATTAAACTAGACCATCTTCTTACACCACACACAAGAATAAACTTAATATGAATTAAAACTTAAAAGTTAGACTCAAAATTATAAAAAAACTTTGAAAGAAACATAGACTGTAAAATTTCAGACATTTCTCATAGCAATATTTTTTCTAATATATAGCCTCAGGCAAGGGAAACAAAAAAATAAACAAATGAGATTACAAGTAATCCCTGGATTATGATTGAGATAGGTTCTATAGGTTAGAAAATGTTGAAATATTTATATGCACAGTAAAGTAAAAACAAATACTATTTTATGACAAACATCTGCTTAAGTTACATTTAATAGGTAAATGCACCTGTTCCAAATTACATACAAGTTCAGTTTAAGAACAAATTTATAGAACCTAACTCGTTTGTAATTTAGGGACGGCCTGGACATTAAAATAAAATGTTTTTGCACAACAAGGAAACCATCAACAAAATGAAAAGACAACCCACTGAATAGAAGAACATATTCTCTATTAATATATCGGTTAAGAGGTTAATATCTAAAATTTATTTTAAAAAAACTTACACAGTACACCAAAGAAAATACAAACAATCCAATTTAAAAATGAGCAAGTGCCTGACCTGTAGTGACACAATGGACCTGAAATGCTGAGGTCACCTGTTCAAAGCCCTGGACTTGTCAAGGCAGGGTGCATATGGGAGTTGATGCTTCCTGCTCCTTCCTCTTTCTCCCTCTCTCTCTATTTCTCTCTCTCTTTCTCTCCTCTCTATAATGAATAAATGAAGTCTTAAAAAAATGAGCAAGAAATCTGAATAGACACTTCTCCAAAGAGGTCATACAAAAGAGCAATAGATATATGAAAATATGCTCAACATTACCAATTACAAGAGAAATGCAAACTAAAACCACAATGAAATATTACCTCACAACTGTCAGAATGGCTATCATCAATAAATCAACAAACAAGTGCTGGTGAGGATGTAGAGAAAAGGGAACCTTGAGGCACTGTTGGTAGAAATGCAGATTGCTGCATCCACTGTAAAAAACAGTCTGGAGCTTCCTCAAAAAAAATTAAAAATAGTACTGCCTCGTGACCCAGTGATTCCACTTCTGGGAATATATGCAAAAAAAAACCCTGATATTCTAATTCAAAAGAATATATGCACCATTATGTCTATTACAGCATTATTTACAATAGCCAAGACTGGGAAGCAGCCCAAATGTCAGTAGATGAGTGGATAAAAAGTTATGGTATATTTACACAATGGAATACTACTCAGCCATTAAAAAAGAAAGGCACCCCCATGTTTATGGCAGCATTGTTTACAAGAGCCAAGACTGGAAACAACCCAATTGTCCATCAGTGGACGAGTGGATTAAAAAGCTGTGGTACAGGCCCTGGCCGGTTGGCTCAGTGGTAGAGCATCGGCCTGGCGTGCAGGAGTCCCAGGCTCGATTCCTGGCCAGGGCACACAGGAGAAGTGCCCATCTGCTTCTCCACCCCTCCCCCTCTCCTTCCTCTCTGTCTCTCTCTTCCCCTCCTGCAGCCAAGGCTCCACTGGAGCAAAGTTGACCCAGGTGCTGAGGATGGCTCCATGGCCTCTGCCTCAGGTGCTAGAATGGCCCTGGTTGCAACAGAGCAACACCCCAGATGGGCAGAGCATCGCCCTCTGGTGGGCATGCTGGGTGGATCCTGGTCAGGTGCATGCGGGAGTCTGTCTGACTGCCTCCCCGTTTCCAACTTCAGAAAAATACAAAAAAAAAAAAATTAAAGAAAAAAAAGCTGTGGTACATATACATAATGGAATACTATGGAGACATGAAAAAGAATGTAATCTTACCTTTTTCTTACCTTTTGTGACAACATGGATGGACCTGAAAACTATTATGTTAAGTGAAATAAGCCAGGCAGAGAAAGAAACATATCATATGACCTCACTCATTT